>NC_142991.1:3755000-4380000 GCF_061535395.1 Colias eurytheme
CAAGGTTTAAAATAAGTGAACAATATTTTTATTTCTCACCGATTTGCTGACATAAATATTACGAAGAGTTAACTGTCGTGGGATTCAATTGTACATACTGTTATTTTTATGTAAACCAACATTTATGAGTCATTTGAATAATTGTGGGAATTTAGTCCTATAAAAGAACATTAAATGGGCTTATTTCTTTCGTATTTACCTGTTTAGTCTGACGAAGATAATGATGTACATTGTACATTATATTTAAAACAGCCGTGCTACTACTACAAAATGTAGTACGTATTTTTGGTACTACATATTTTATAAATTCACATCTTTCAATATAATTAATCGGTGTTATTTAATTCATGGCTTATACATAGATATGTCTTTTTGATGCTATGTTAAAAATAATTTACTGAATCTATACATAATTATTTTTCGTTATTATTGTATTTTTTTTAAATTGATTTTAATATATCCATGTACTTAACCTTATTGTGAAAAAGCTTGTTTTTCAACAAATATTATTAATATTGTTAAATTTTGACCTACATCTTTAATAGAGTATTTTTACATCCTATATTTTAACAATGTCACATATTATATACATATTGTACACAAAATGTACATAATAATAAAAATAAATTCGAAAGGTAGCTTTTACAGGAGAATAATATGTACAGAGTTGTTCACTTAAAGGGCATGGTGACAAACCTAGGTGGTGTCCGCCTCAAGCTGGTTCTTGTCCAGGAATGCCGGTTTAAAGGATTGCCTGGACTTCTTGTTCCATTTTCCGTTCTGCAAAAAAAGAAATAAATTTTTTATTAGCGCGAATATTAATGTAATAAATTAATTTCTGGTGTTAATGGTTTTATCAGCAATTAGAAGCCTTATTAGAACTTCATTGTATTGTTAACCGATTTAAGGAAGGCTATTATTTTATTCGATCATCGATTTCGAGATAAGCATAAAATTATTGTATAATAAGTTAAGAAGATAAATGCGTACACGGTTATAAAATAGTTATGTACTAAAAAGTTTGACTATACTTTCCCTTTCCGATTAATTCTGCTAAAATAAAATAGAGAGTAGAGAAATTGAACAGAAATTAATACGCAAACAAAGCCAATTAAGTACGGATTATTAATAAATACCGGTTAATTAAAATTACAGTCTACATTAAAATATAACCATCAAAACAGTAGGTATACCCAATAAAAATATGATGTAACTAACACACATGAAAAAAACCTACAGTCGAATTGGGTACCGCCATTTTTGAAGTCGACTAATAAAAAAGTTCAAATACAAGAATATTACCAGACACCTTATTTTGTTCAAAAGATCCGTGTCTGTTTATAGTTTGGTAGACCCAAAACATAGAGACATCATAGAAAGTTGTAAAAAGACTATAAAACTACTTTTTACGGCGCCTTTATTACCTAATTCTGCAACAAATGTTTATTTTGTTATGTTACAAAGGCGACAGATGTTTCATAATAGTTTTACTGTTGAAATATTTTTATTTTAGGTAGAATGATGATTCCGCCTATTTTAGCTAATCCCTACTAATATTATAAATACGAAAGTAACTCTGTCTGTCTGTCTGTTACGCTTTCCCGCTTAAACCTCTCAACCGATTCTGATGAAATTTGGCACAGACAATCTTTAGACTTTAGGGGGAAGCTAGTTGAATATATTGCAATAGTTTTTATGAATTTTGTAAAAACAACTTCATTAAAAGCTTGTTTCACATATAGTAAACGTCTTTATTTCCAGTTAAACTTGATTTATCAGGCTTTTAATTGCTTTTATTTATATTGCTTCCGGAAACATAGCAATATCCTGCTAATATAACGGTAAGACATGACATAAATACTTGTATTCGGTGGAATAATTTTCTATAAGGTCATTGCTAAATTAAAAAAAAAATGTATTTAATGCAATAAGAATTATCTTACAGATCGTATTTAGGTTAGTTCGATTTTTAAATACCTATAATCTTAAATATTGTTAATTAAGTATTTTTTTATTATATATCAATTAGTATATCTCTGACGCCGATTTACGTAATCTAAACTAATGTACGTCTATTTAAGACATTATGTGTATCTAATTGGTTGTTATTGACAAAATAAAAGTAGGTGCTGGTCAAAATACGTAATGATATTGCCTAGAACAACAATTTGTAGTGAATACTAACGTGTTGTTAGGTGCGTCGCCATCAGCTTCTCCATAACACTCGAAATTCTCTGCATCTGATATTGAGTTACCGGGACTGGAGTCTGCCGTGTTCTCTGCTTGGCTTGCTTCTGTTCCATTCTGAAATATAAAAGAATAAAGATATTAGTTGCTTTTCCACGCTCATAAAACCTATGGAGGTTTTATGAGCGTGGAAAATTATTTTATTATTTTATTATTCTTGATCTTGAAGCGAATTTACTGTCCTTCAAGGAAGTAGCTGGATTTGGTGCTGATGGGACCTTGCCTGTAGGCTGTTGTTGTACTGCTGCAGCATTTTTTTTATTATTCCTTTATTATCCAAGTACGTATTTTTTTTATTCTGTTTTTGTAGTTGACAGGAATAAAACAGATTGAATGTTTAGTAGATTAACCTAGTATTCAGAGCGTACTAATAAATAATCATGCGCTGTTTAATTTGATTTTGAAAAGAAGCGTCTAATTTGTACTCAAATAACGTAAGTTCAGGTGGAGCTTCTAAAAGCTTTGAATAGTAACAAAAACACATACAGTCAGTATGTACAATGTACATGTAATGAATCATGCCTTTTTTAATGAACTGCCTACAACTAGTAGGTAATCTAGGACGACTACACTACTTGACCTTATTTTTATTTACATAATACTTTTTTGTTACGGACCTGTATGGTATACCTTTTTTAAGCTGCTGAATGTTAATTGTAGCACTATTAGCATTATTAATAAAATAAACTAATTAACCCATTGACCACCGAGCGGCCCGATCGGGCCGCGACACAATAGATTTTCTATTGTGTCTGTGATTCAGGGACTGAGGGATTAAATCTTTGTAATATAATTATTGAACATAATTGATGTCTTTTATAATATTTATTTATGAAAGTATGATAATATATTTCAAATTTCTAGCAAAATTCAGAAACTTAAGTATTGTCACGGCTGAACGACAAAGTATTGTAATCAGACCTTCATAGTTCTTATACATATAAGCATATGAACTAAGGTCAGTTAAAAATAATGATACATAAATAATGATGATTGTACGTTACAAATTACTGTAACAAAAAATTATATTTTTTATTACCGTATGTTACCATATGTGAGTTACCATATGTTTGAATGACAGTTAACATATTATGTTTGAATCAGCTGTTCTAATTTAATTCTAGAAATTTATTAAAACGTGATTTTTTTTAAGTATATTATGAGTTTATAAATACCTCAACCAATAGTTATTGTGTCCTATCCTCATTTCTTTATATCTTGGTAGTTAACTAAAGTGTTAAATATACATAACCTCAACAACAACATTTACACTGCCACTGCATTAAAACTAATATGGAATCCATCACACAGTCTATTGATCAGATGTTTGAAGTGTTCAACCACAGAATGGATGAGTTCCAAAAGGATCTCCAGACAATTTCAACAGCTCCAATGGGTAGCCCCTCTTCTAAATTAGCGTCTGACTTTACAGTCTTTCGCACATTTGTCTTGACATCACTACAGTGTCTACAGTCTGAGGTTATCCTCCTGAGTAAGCTCGTAGATCAACAGGAGATGCGTAGCAGGAATAAAATTCTTCTGTTTCATGGAGTGACGGAGGAGAAGAATGAGAGAGTTAATACTGCAGTTGCCGGTATCTTAACAGACAGTATGAATATACCTAACATCTCAGTCAATTCTTTTAGCAGATGTCATCGTATGGGCCGTGCTAAAGGTGATCAACCCCGTCCCATTGTTGTAGAATTTCATGATGTCTCTCTTAAGCGCAAGGTTTGGTCAGCTAAAAAAGAATTAAAAGGTTCCGGTACCACACTCTCAGAATTCTTGACTAAGCAAAGACATGCAGTATTTGTGGCTGCTCGCAAGAGGTTTGGCGTTGGAAAGTGCTGGACCCGTGATGGCAATATCTTCTTGCTCGGATCAGATGGTACTCGCCACCATATAACTGCAATTTCTGACTTGGATGACATATCGGGGTGTACAAGCAATGCTGCAGCAGTACAACAACAGCCTACAGGCAAGGTCCCATCAGCACCAAATCCAGCTACTTCCTTGAAGGACAGTAAATTCGCTTCAAGATCAAGAAGAGTAGTCAAGAAGTAGTAAGAATCCTTTTCCCTTATATGTTATAACTTTCTTGTTATCTAGACTATACTTTCTTTTATTCCCTATACTTATTTTTGTGGTTATATATATATATAGAAGTAAGTACTTAGTAATGTATCCTAATTTGTTTTCAACTTTTCCCTCAGCTTGTTACTACTTTATTAATATATACAACTTGAAGCGCCTGCGCCGTTTCAGATTATATCGATTATCACTTTATAACTTTACTTTTTCTATTAGGTATGTCGATTCTCAGTTAACTTTTAAGTTTTATGTGACTTGTTTATTAAATAATAATGTAAGTGTACTTGTATATGTTACGGCTAAAGGTAGGTGAGAACATAAACTTAAGATTATCCGGCTAAACTTAGGTTTATTTTCGACGAGGTGTTAATGTTAGTTTGTTCTATCTTTAGCCGGCTAAACTTAAGTGTAACCGCAGGCCCGTGGCTAAAAATGTCGGGGTGGGTAGATTTGGTTACTATAATACATGTAAGGAACAGGGCGAGTGTTTTCTGGCACTTCGCCGGCTGCTGCCGCAGCACGCTCGCTGCGCTCGCTCGGCTCGTGCGGGTCTTAAGAGTTCTAACCTAACCTAACCTAGCCACCAGCTTTCTGCCCTGAGTCGGGGTGGGTAGATTTGGTTACTATAATACATGTAAGGAACAGGGCGAGTGTTTTCTGGCACTGTGCGGGCCCCTCAAGCCCTCCACCGGCCCGGCGCTAACCAAATCTACCCACCCCGACATTTTTAGCCACGGGCCTGCGGTTACACTTAAGTTTAGCCGGCTAAAGATAGAACAAACTAACATTAACACCTCGTCGAAAATAAACCTAAGTTTAGCCGGCTAATCTTAAGTTTATGTTCTCACCTACCTTTAGCCGTGACATATATATTGTTTACTATATAAAAGATTAAAGATCCCTCATAATTCAGTTGACATTTGTCACATGTCAAATGTTGCAATTGCCATCACAAAGATTGCCTATTTCATGTTTGAATACTAGTCTTTTGGCCGTTGAAATGTGTTGTGTACTTATTTATAAAACTCCGTAAATTACCGAAATCTTGTACGTAAGGTAACTTTTGGGTAGAGGTTATGCCGGTATACATATTTTTAAATATTTTTTTTTGGTTATTTGTATAAATTTATAATATTTTTTTGTTTATTTATTTATTTATTTTTATATAAATATATATCTATATTTTATTAACAATTATGTCAAATGACGATAGCTTTCATTCTTTTATATCTTCATCTGACAATACTGTCAGCAGTGAAGATAGCTACTATAGCTCTACACTTCCTCTTCAATCCACACGTTTAAGTAACTTCTCTGACTGCCCAAAAAACTTTAACGTCGTTCACGTAAATGCGCAGAGCATTCCAGCGCACTATCCCGATTTTCTTATGTCTTTTGAATCCAATAATAATATCCATGCTATCCTTGTCTCCGAATCCTGGCTTAAGCCTTCCCTTCCCTCCTCCTGTTACTCCATTCCTGGTTTTCGACTCCTTCGCAATGATCGCATCGGTAGGACAGGCGGTGGGGTTGCTATTTACCTTCGATCTCATATTCCATTCTCCATTCTTAACTGCTCGTCCCAACCACCTCCCTCCGATGCGGCAGAGCACCTCCTTATCGAGATTTCCCTATCCCATACCAAATTGCTCCTCGGTGTCCTTTACAGTCCTTCCTGTCACGTAGACTATTTTTCCTCCTTCGATCAGCTTTTAGAGAAATATGTACCATCGTACAATCATATTGTTCTTATGGGCGACTTCAATACTTGCTTGCTCAAGGATGATGTTCGTTCCAAAAGACTACTCTCTACTGCTGACTCGTTCAATCTACATGTTCTTCCACTCAACCCTACTCATTTCTTCCCTAACTGTTCTCCATCACTTTTAGACCTTATCCTTGTTTCTAATACTGATCTTGTGGGCAAGCACGGGCAGTTACCAGCCGAGGCTTTCTCTTACCATGACCTCCTTTTCCTTTCCTACAAGTTGCGATCCCCTAAACCAAAACCCCAAATCCTCATGCAGAGAAGTTTTGGTGATATGGACTTGAATCGTCTGGCGGATGACGCTGAAAAGCTAGACTGGGGGCAGGTGTATGGTGCAAGTGACGTCAATGATATGGTCACTGTGTTTAATTCGTTACTTACACAATTATATGATATTCATGCTCCTATTAAACCTGTAAGAATTAAACAACTACCAGCACCATGGTTGACTAAAGAAATCAAGGCGGCTATTAACTCAAAAAATAGGGCAAAATCCAAATTGAAATCGAACAACTCACCGGCTAACAGGGAGAAATACAATAGGATACGGAATCACTGCAATACTTTGTGTAGAGATGCTCAGCGACGCCACGTTTCCAATTCGGTCGAGAACGGCGACCCAGCTAAGATCTGGAAATTTCTTAAGTCCTTAGGAGTTGGCAAACAGCAGCAACTTTCTCTCCCTCCTAACACTAACATTGATCTAATGAACAACCACTTTACCCATAATTCTCTTGTATTTAATCCAGAACTTAAGTCACGCACATTGAATAATCTTTCATCTTGTCCGACTCCTCAATATCAACCGTTCACTTTCAAACAATTCACCGTATGTGGTATTAAGAAGAGCATATCATCGATTTCATCCAAAGCCGTCGGTAGTGATAGCATCGGTCGTAATATGATCCTTCCTATCCTAGATATCCTTGCTCCCGTCATAACCCACATATTCAACTCCTCCATCAGCAACGGAATATTTCCTAATGCCTGGAAGGACGCCCATGTCGTTCCATTGCCGAAAAAGCCAAACCCTGCTTCCTTTTCCGACTATCGTCCTATCTCCATCCTTCCGTTCCTATCCAAAGTCCTCGAACGGTTAGTTCATGAACAGTTAAGCTATTTCCTTAATAAAAACAATATCCTAAATACCTTCCAATCCGGCTTCCGTCCCGGACATAGTACGGCTACTGCTCTCACCAAGATCACCGACGATATACGGTCAGCATTGGATGATAAGCAGCTCACCATTCTCACGTTACTGGACTTCAGTAATGCTTTCAATACCGTAGATTTTGATATCCTATTGGGACTGCTACGCTCAATTAATATATCTCCATCGGTGATTGTATGGTTCAAAAGTTACTTGTTGGGACGCCAGCAAAGGATTAAAATTGACAACGTATTTTCTAGCTGGTCTGACATCACTGCTGGCGTTCCACAAGGTGGCGTCCTCTCTCCTCTTCTCTTCTCTATATTTATCAACTCTATCTCTCTTTCGCTTACTTCCTTCTCTCACATGTATGCAGATGATCTCCAGATCTACACAATGTCCACGTTCGAAAATTTACCGTCTGCCATAGCAACAACAAATAACGACCTGTCCTTGATCATGAATTGGAGTAGATCTCATGGCTTGGTAGTAAACCCTACTAAGACCAAAACTATTCTTATCGGCAGCTCTTCATTCATATCAAGGGTAGGCTGGTCTAGTTTACCCCCTATTACTGTGGACGGTACCATAATCCCATTCAGTGATAGCATTAAAAGCTTAGGCGTCACCATTGACCGAACACTATCTTGGCAACCGCAAATAAATGAGCTCAACAAGAAAATCTTTGCCTCATCGCATTCACTCATGAGAATTCGCAACTTCTTGCCCATCTCAACCAGAACTTCTCTTGCACAATCCCTCCTCCTTCCCATCCTCGATTATGCCGATGTCTGTTATCCCGACCTGACCGAAATCCAGTTGGACAAACTTGAGCGTCTCCAAAATGTTTGCATACGCTTCATTTTTGGCTTGCGCAAGTATGACCACGTCTCGCAATACAGGACAAAGCTCAAGTGGCTACCAATACGTCAGCGTCGAAATACCCACCTTCTCCAACTCCTATACCGTGTCCTGTTTAATCCTAAAACTCCTGGCTACCTAAAGGAAAAATTCCAATTTCGAGAGAGCACCGACTTTAATCTGCGCTGCTCTGAAAATTTACTTTTAAAAATTCCACCTCACAAGACCAAATTTTACCATAACTCGTTTCATGTGCAAGCTATACTCTTGTGGAATGCTCTTCCAATAAGCATAAGACGCGCTCAATCACTAAACATATTTAAAAAACTCATATTTGACCATTTCTTTAATCAGCTATAATATTTGACATATTATATTTAGATATATATATATTTATTTATTTATTTACTTATGTATATATATTTGCATGTATGTAAGTATGTGTATTATAGTCTATATTTTTGTATTAATATATGTATATAATATAATGTATTAATATCAGTATTTATACCTGTATAAATATATTTTTATTTTTAGTCTGTTTTCTTTTTAATTGTATTTAATTAAAACACCACCTATCTCATTCGATTTCTTAAAACTAATCCTATCCAAAGGTTGCCTGGCAGAGATCGCTTGAAAGCGATAAGGCCGCCTATTTAACATGTTGTATCTGTCTTATATGTTTTTTTTTTCCTTTTCTTTTCTTTTCTTCTGTATTTGTGTGTTAAATAAAGAATTTTGTATTGTATTGTATTGTATTGTATATTATTTGTATACAAAAAGAATCAAAAGACTGAATGAAAATGTCATCAATGTTTTGATATTGGACGCTCGTGCCAAGAATCTTTAATTAGATTTAAAAACGTTCGCGGAAAATAACAAGTAAAAATAAACCTGTTTGTTTTCATACATAGTAATATGTATTATATTCCAATAATAAAGTCAAAATGATGAACATAAGGAAGCATAAGGAAGATTGGAGCAGAAGGAACTACGCGTTACTTCCATAAAACTTAACACTTTTGGAATTTTATAGCGTGTCAACACCTTGACGTCATTATTTTGGATTGCGTTTCCTATCCACTTACTAGATAAACACGTTTATTATAAAGCATGAATCAAATAAAGTTATTCGCTACTTTCTCTATTTGCGAATGATATAGAAATGCTTATCATCATTTTTAAAAGAGTACAAAATGAAAAGTTATTAACTTAACTCACATATATTCATTTGTTAGCATCATTCAATATTCATATAGGTACAGCATCTAAACCTTATTTCTCATTACAATTTTTTTTATATAATCAAATGATATAATTGTCATCTACCTGTAGTTTCCGTGCATGGTTTCCTGGTGAAGACCGCGGTGACTTCGTCCTCTGGAAAACACTCGGCGCCATCATCACAGCCACTGGCACCTTCGATTCTGAAATAAGATACAAAATTAATTAATATGAGACCAAAGGAACGTTAAACGAAAGATAGGAAAAACGTTTTGGCTTTGGTCATCAAATATCTTTGATAAATCACATCAAAAGGGAAGAATTAACGTGTTTCCTTTATTGAGACATCTCTCATTTCCGAATATTATTATAGGGACTATAGGGACTTTCTTTTAATACAATAAAGTTATTAAGTTTTTAATATCATCATCAACAGTACAACAGAGTTATATCTATTGAGAATATTTTATCGTTGCGTTACTTTATTGTTCTCTGCAGAGCACTATTTGCTGATAACATATCTTCATTATCTTGTTCAGTGTCTCAATGATAATTTAATTATCTCATTACTAGCTCATACATGTTAACTGTTATATTATTTATATATATACATCTGTGTTACTTGAATTAACGATAATTGCAATTTCACTTGTAATAAAGACATGCTCTGAAACACTTCATACTTCGCATTCTTAATATTTATGAGATTATGGTGAGATGAACTGATTTAGAGGAAATTATGTGATATAGGAAGCAGGAAATATTTTGTGATTGTTAGGAACATTACATTCTACTTACTCGTGTATACTAATTATGGAAAATCTTACGATTTCATTACCTACTAGATAAATTAGGAGTAGGTAAACAAAATATGTAGTATATGGCTAACTAAAAGTATTATCGTGTACCTAGGTCCTAAAAGTAATTGCAAATAATGAAAATATGAGAATCTTTAAATACTGTTCCTTCATTACAGAAAAATCTATCTGAACAAGACACGCAAATTTTTGTGTTTTTAAAAATATTTGCATTGCCAAAAAATAACTACACTGAATTATCTTGTGTGTCACGGGAAAAGTGAAAATAAACTTGTAGATAATGAGATATTTGTCTTATTATTCGAGTGTTTATTGACATTATCAATGATAAATGTTACTATGTTGGATGATGTAAAACTATATCTTTCATGGGAAGTCTTCAAGAAACTAATGCATTATCGATTGCTATCGGAATCGTATATAGGTCAGAGCAATAAACACATTCTTCATAGTCTTTAGTTTGTATTCTTCTTCATACAAGGTTTTATATTCATGTTCTGTTTGTAGAATATCTGTTATGAGCTTTGATGAGATTTTTAGCTTTTTGCTTTTATTATCTGGATCTGTATAATAATCGAATGGACCTTTCCCTTCCTAATCCCTTTTTGGGAAATTAAAAATTAACTAACTATAATGTGGATGGTGAAATAAATGCTAAGCCTTATTTTGTTGTAATATCCTGTAGCAAAATTATTAACATTATGATTCTCTTCATCTTTTCATTTTGACTTGGTATGTACCTATTTCATTAGGGCAATAATAAATAGAGGCATGCATTTCAGGTACCTATAGGTAAGTATGAATTATTAAATCAAGCCAATGGACTTCGTCTTCTTTAGGAAAAACGAATGCTAACCATAGACAATACGATACAGCAGTTGATAGCAGATCCCCAGCAGCTTCGCAAGTAGCACCAGCCCCCTCCACCAGGCCTCCAGACCATTTACTTCTGTTCCCTCTGCTTCACGTAACAACACTATTACTTTGGACATTGATGGCATTGGTTCACTTCTTTGTTTTTTATAGTTTTTAGGGTGTTTATTGTATGCTTTGAGAATGTATTTAGTTTTTGGTATAGTTCCCTTGATTTGAAGTTTGTTTTGCTTTAAATGCACTTTTGTTATTAGAACTTGATTAAAGTTGCATAGAATGAAAACTGATATCAAAGCAAATGGTTATATTTCGTTAGCTAGATAAGTTTCATTTTAATTTATATTTTATTAACATTTTAATAATTGTTGTATACGCCTGCATTATGGCCAATTCAGTTTATGAAATAATTATTAACGTACTTCTAAGTAAATTGTATTAATTGAGTGTGTCTAATAAATAAATAAATAAACATCTAAGGCGACCTACTTCTATCAGAATTCTAATTAGAGACCTATCCTTCATATTTGTAGTTCTTACTTCCTTGATCTAGTTTGCAAGTTTTCACTAGGTATGTCGGATATATACTTCAACGATCCTTGGACTATCGTACGACCAAATCCATTCCATATCGAATAAAAGAAATACTATTTTAACACTCAGTTGTAATCAATTCAAAGGTATTGATAAGGAAATGGTGTTAACAGGTCTCGCTCAGCTGCGACTGGTACGACTATGCGAAGTTAATGCAATTGGTTTTTTGCTTCATTGTATTTACATTCATTCCGATTTGCTTGATGAGCAATGTTTTATACATGTTCTGTTAACAACTGGGTTAGAAATGTAAGATTAAGACATACCATACGTATTGATTGTATGGTATTTCGCCGATCAAGCGAGGGACGAATAATTTACATTGCAAGCGTTTGATGTGAAGGAATTTTAATATTATACTGTCTCTTAGAAATATGTAAAATGTATGTGATGACTCATTTTTTTAAAGTGACGAGTAAGAATTTGAATATGGCTAATTCGTCCATTTCGTATTAAGATTTTAATCTACGTGTAGGTGTGATATAGTGACGTCAGCAGTTTTTCATCTTCTGTTAAAATAAACATAAATCATTGCCGTATCTGCAGACATTGTTTAAAAAACAAAAGCATTCATAATAGCAACACATGCAAAGAAGTTATAAGGCTAACCTAGCAAGGTCGTAGTTAAATTTGCTAGTTGTGTAACCTGTATACGAGTAGGTAGTATGCCAAATGATTGGTTTAAAAGCGGTGCAACGCTTCACGCTCTCTGCACAAATATCTTAAGAAAGGTGCACTGTTGCACCTATTGGCGTTTCGACATATTGCAAAATGATGCCTTGATAAAGCTTATAATTATTTTACAAATGTTAGAGGCACCTTACGGAAACGAGTTGCGATATTATGTTAAATTAACATTTAGATGCAAGTTGATAATCAATTTATACCTAGAATGCGTAATCTTGATTTGTGAATTTGTGATTAAATCTACCGCACATTCATTAATACTAGGAAGGTCCTCAAGTGTTCTCAAACCTTATTTAGCCATTACAGTTTAATTTTTTAAGGCGTTAGGTTTTGTAAATTAATTAATTTAAATACAAATTAACCAATATGTCAATATAATTATTTTTTACACACGTACTTTATATGTATATAGATTATAGGTATACGAATGACCTTCATTTAGTCTAAATTGAAGTGAACCAAGAATTGTTCGCTCACACCATCATCACGTTAATCAGCATGGAATGTAGTCATCGAACGAGCTATGTCAAACCGGTAGCTCGTCTTATCTACATTCCAACTCCGCAAACTTTCCTACTTTCTTTCCGTCTTTTCCGTATTTAGCGAAAGAAACTGAATTACATTTCGAAGGACATCACTAATCATTCCATTTTTAAATGTTGACGTTATCTAATTTCCTATCTGTATTAGGTGTTTAAGTACCACAACTTTCACTACTTTTTTTCACACTTGCATATGCATTTTTGTTTTTTAATATATTAGAGGGGCCAAGACCGGCTGGTCCCGAACACCGGCACGAACTGACAGCCCTGTTGCAGTACCGGCTTATGCAATAGCTAATATTACGGTATTATCGATAAAAACTTGTTATTTTATAGATACTGTTGCAAATAACGGAGTGGACAAAGAAAATGCATCTGATTTTAAATTAGATTTTCATTTCAACTCATTGTTAATGTTAAATAGGCATTTCTCGATTACTTGATTGACTGTTTCGAAAAAGCACTTCGATTGAAAATGTTTTCCGGTGTTTAATATTGAACTAAACTGTTGTTCTGAATTAAAGTACCTATAAAGCTAAGTCAATTTTTAAACTTCAATGAGGAATGTTTATAAATATACGAACAATCTTGCTAAACTTTTCTTAATACATGTGATATTTAATAACTCATCAACTATTTTCTGACACAGTTACTACGCATAATAATCAAAGCCACTTTCTTCGTTAATTAGCAAAAAAGTGTATTGTATTATGTAAATTTAGTAACAATATAATAAAATAAAGATCAAACAAGAAAGTGTTTAACGTCAAATACTTTCACGAGAGAAATTATTTTAGCATCGGACCAGATAATTGTTTTACGTGTGATATTGAAAGTGCTCGAGACACGAACATAAATCAATCTCAGTCTATCAGTCGCCACAAATTCTAAAATATGCTTAACAATCTGAATTAAGAAAAGGCAAATAATGCATTCAAATTAACAGATGACGGTCATTGAACGGTCATCGGTATTCTAATAGTCATATACCTATCATACTAAAAATAGAGAAATTATCTGCTAATTTAAAGTAACGGTATTTAAAAAGCCATTACGATTTACGCATGTACTTACTCCCGCAGTATTATATAGATTTTTTTATTTTTATCATTTCGAGAATGGGTATAATGCGTGGATAATTAGCTACCATAGACATTGTAAAACATAAAAATCTTAAGAGTACTAAGAAGGAAATGATTCACAAATTAGTTATACAAGCTTGAAAAACTAAGTTTCGTCGGATCGATTGCAGCGGGATCGTCGACCTCAGTTGCATAAGTGATGCTATGGGAAACTGTTGTAATGCTTTTTTCGTTGCTAATAATTACCTATTCTTTGTTCAAAACCGTGAGGTGCCATATTTCACACACATTTGCGGTTTTATGATTACTATCTTTTTATATGTAGGTTAATTTGAATAGTATAATGCTGCAATAATTACGTTGTGTGTAGCAAAATTGAAGTCTTCATAAAACTTCGCAGTTTGCAAAATAAAGAAGGCAAGCTAATATGAATGAGAAATAAATTCAATGAAACAGAAAATTATTTTGTCCTAAATACTACAGGACATAAGGCATTATACGTTTTATCATAAAATAAGACAAGAAGCTACGAATATAATTATAAATAGGTTAATTTAATTAAGATCTCTTACCTCAATCGATGTTTTGAAGTGTTGTAGACTGTAGATACGTTGAATGTGGAATCTGCAAAGATAGAAAAGAAATTTAGAATCATTTTAGTTTAGCTTTAAAAAAATGAGGTTTGAACAGTGTTTGTGGTGATTATGTCTTTATTAGACTAGAGTAGATAATTTTTGAAACAAAAGAAAATCGCAGTCGGATGAAACCCATTAGAATAGGAGGGGAATATGATAAAAATGTAAGGAAAAATAAATTACGGTCAATCCGAGTTCGGGAAGCGGGAGGGGGGAGCTTTTAAGAGAAAAAAATGGTTTCTCTCGATTTCCGACAAAACTACAAGTCCTATATAAAAAAGTTCAATGGCAAAGTTGTAGGTAATTAAAAGTTCTACAACTTTTGTATTCACAATTTTTTCACATAACCTAAAAATTTAGGTGAAATATTCGAAAAACCAAGTTTTTGGTCTTTTATTTTTAACTACTTCAAAATTTATTTTTTTTCTACGAAATTTGGTGGAAACTTACTTTATTATGTCCCAAATACACTGTAATTTATTTGATTGAAAATATTTATTTTTTCGCCTTATTTTGAATTAATACCAAAAAAACAACCTAATTTTCAATCGAAAAGTCACCCGTCAAAATATCAGCTTTTTTAAAAAACTTGGGGTGCCTTTTATTTATTGAAATCTCTACTTTCATATGGTGTAAAAAAAATAAACACCACCATAGTAAATGTTCTCAGGAAATGCATACAAACAGTGTGAAAATTAGCTTTTACTAAATCAGACCAAAAACTTGGTTTTTTGAATTTTTCACCTAAATTTTTAGGTTATGTGAAAAAATTGTGAATACAAAAGTTGTAGAACTTTTAATTACCTACAACTTTGCCATTGAACTTTTTTATATAGGACTTGTAGTTTTGTCGGAAATCGAGAGAAACCATTTTTTTCTCTTAAAAGCTCCCCCCTTCCGCTTCCCGAACTCGGATTGACCGTAATTTATTTTTCCTTACATTTTTATCATATTCCCCTCCTTTTCTAATGGGTTTCATCCGACTGCGATTTTTTTTATCTTTTCATTATTTTTAAAGGCTTCTACCCCAGTCTATATAGTTAATACCAATGAATAATGTGATTTACAATTTCGTAACGTTGTGGACGATTTCACTCGATTCGAGTCACGAATCTCGGTTCAGTGGTCGATCTAACTCGTGCGTTTAACTTGGCCTTTGTTGCTTAAATAGGTACTGTTGAAATTTAACTTAATTTTAATGATATTAATTGTTAACTATGGCTTTTAAATTTACATTTTTGCGAAAATGTTCGGCATATTATATAATATATATGATGATTGTTCCTTTAACTCCTCGAGGAGCATAGGGCATCAGTAAACTTTTTCCAGTCACGTCGATTTTGGGCTTTTGCTTTGACTTCTTATTCTTGCCACATAATATATATAGTATAATATAATTGTAAATAAATAAAAATATATACTACATAATACATAATATAATCTAATGCGTTTATAGTTAAAAAGAATGTCATAAAACTCGAATAATGATTGATTATATGCATCATATCATGATCACATCTGTTCCATTTACTGATTTTATTTACGAGCAGAAAGTTCATAAACCTGAAAGAAAGCTTTATTTATTAAAACTAAAATTCATTTGTATTATTTCTCAAATGTTAACAATGTAATTGCTTAGATTAGAAAAGTACTGAACTTAATTTGACTCAAATACCTGCATCGTTCTTTTAGGCCAATACCTATACCTAAGAAAAATCTGTATAAAAAAAGCGTCGATTAATTTCCATTCAGAAAGCTTGTATCTATCATGAAAATAAGACAAATTATATTACATATTATAAATTTCGGTGTACATTGCACAGCCGCACAGGTAATCATACTCAGATACAATAATGTCGTGATAGGTCAACAACACACTACAGCATTTCAATAATAATACATATTAGACCTTTTTACAGTAATTCCATAGACAATAGAGCCCAAAAGAAGTAGAAATGTAGGTGTGGACGTTCCATCGGTGGCACATTTTACGGTCGAAGAAACAGTTTCGCTGGCAACACTCGCTAGTCGCTCTGATTCGCTGGACTGAGCCAAGTTTTTGTTCTTATATGGACCACAGATGAGAAATGACCATAGATATATGACTAGCATTGTATGACGTTAATTATTGTATTAAAAATGTTCTTTGATATAAAGAAAAGTATAGACAAGTATCGATATGATTAGTGATTACTGGAAGACCTAATGTTTTTAATAGCAGTTTTCCAAAGTGAATTAAGTTCTTAAAACTTCGTATTTTTACCGCTTGGAACTGCATTTTATAGATAAAGAGTGCTTCGAGAAAATGCTTGAAGCTTTTGCCGAAGCTACACTTTGAATTGTTAAATTCTAAAATATGAATGCGTCATCTTCTACCGACATTCCTTTTAAGGTTTTAAGTGTATAGACGGATATAACATAATATGTATTATATTAGTCATCGACAGCAGTAATATGACCTCAAGCACAGAATAATGACTAGTAGCTACCTCAAGTGACAATCGTATCTTAACAGTTATAGGCTAATATTATTTGTATTTTTCAACCTTCGAGTTAAATTAGAATTGGCATTTTATTGTGTAGGTGAAATAAAAGACTTTATGTAAAGGTTTTGTGTGAAAACTATAGGGAAGTAGATAATATTTAAACTACGCCTGGACTAAGTAATAAAGTGAGTCGTGGTTTTGCTGCAGTGATGTACAATTTAACACAAAGTTACCGAATGAGGATAGGGTAAAAGTGGGATAGATGCCGCACTAGGATAGATGCCCCATTTTCAAAAAACCTCACTTCCCAGAGTCCTGACTACGAATTAATGATTTAAATAGGAGCTCCTATCACCCCGCACCTCGTGTACGCATGAGCTGTTGTTTGGTGAAGACGTGTTTCGCTAGTGCGTGTTATAATATCGGCGGCGAACTTCACGAACACGTTAAAATTTAAAAAGGTTGATATTTGCCTTTGCATAACTTTATAAGTATTAATAAATTTCACTATATTTCTTATTATGTCTATACACTGGTTCATTAAGTACAAATCTAAGTGAAAATAGTGGCTCTTTTGTTTTTATTTAATAAAAAAACTACTGGGGCAGCTATCCTTATCAAAAAGGATAGTTGCCCCTTTTTTTTCGAGGGATAGATGCCCTTAGGGGCCTCTAAGGGCATCTATCCCTCAATACAAATGTACATGTTAGTATCGATAATCACAGGTACTGTTTATATTTTTACCTGATTGCGTCAGAGGTTTTCTCTATGTTAACCGATTTTACTCGTTTAATTTGCTTTTTTTTTTGTTATGTTTACTTACTTATTAATGATCTGCCCTTATACTGATTGTAGGAGAACCACGCCACGAAAATACAAAAGAAAAGAAGGAGTGCGAGCGCAAGTATATTCTTGGACAACAGAACAACTATGTGAACTTGACATTTGCTGGTTTATCATATTAATTTTATTAGATTTCGCGTTTATAGAGTATGTCAGGCATCTATCCCACTCTGCAGGCATCTATCCTCCTTAGTATTTTCATGGTGGGGCAACTATCCAACTAGGTAGGCATCTATCCTCAAAAAAGGTGTTCTACAAAAATATTTATTACACATTATCTATAAATGATAGGATTAAAAATATATATAGTAATTCAAAACAGATAATTAACCTAGCTATATTCATACAAAGTGTTCGTATAAGATTCATGTTTTTTAAATTATGAGGCTATTTCAAAAAGTGGGGCGGGCATCTATCCCACTTTTACCCTATGCTTTCTTTGTAAAAAAGTGGAATAAAGAATATAATACAAGCACAAACAATCAACTTCGCAAATAACTGTCAAATTATGAATAAATTTCCGATGTTACCTCTAAAGTCTAAAGCTAATCAATTACAGCCTTATGTAGTTTGCTACTGAGGTTCCATTTTAATTATGATCCTTAAGCAAATTATTTCATTACATTATTTTATTATTCTTAATCTGTCGGTGTAATCTTTAGAATTATCCGAAGTATTACATACCAAATGATCTAAGATATCCCTAACAGACAGTAGGACGCCTCAGGCCAATAATAGCTTGAATTTATAGTACACTTATATGTGCGGGCATTTCTTGTAAATTACAAGTCAAGAAACTGGCATTGCGCCAAAAGTGGACGCGGATGGACTTCGAATGAAAAATAATAGAACAAAGAGAATGTTATGAATTTTTTTGCAAGGAATATAGATTGTGCGTTGAAACTTTAATATAACTTTATCGTAGGAAAATATTCGTCGAAAAATGAGAAGCGAGAATGTATATTCAGTCTTCGTATAATATATACATCTGGCATATAATATAAATAATAAAAAAACACAATATTCTGTCTTCAATGCGTAGTCTTCAATGTCTTCAAGTAGCCCTCTCATAGTGGTTGCATTTGTATTCATAAATAATAATCTATTAATATCCATCGGTTATTTTGTAACTTTATACTGGACAATTTGTTCAATATCACTTAATCTTTTCGTGATTTTAAGTTATATAGGTACTGGATATTATTGAATTTGTAGCATCTATATTCTATAGAATTCGAAATCGGCCGTTAACCCGTCGATCAATAAATTTGTGGGCAAACGGAAGCTCATATGTCACTTTAGTTACCCTTTGAAGTCTACTTTGCATGCAAACCTCAATTCTAGGTCAAAGCCTGTGTCGCGACCGTGTCATATTTCATTCAAAAGATGCTCTACTAATGCGGTTTTATGTAGCATTGTGTAAAAATACAAGCGCTATTAAGTTACGAGACTTTTCAAAAGAAAGATTTATGAGAGTTTTCATATGTAACTTTTTTAGATTTTTTATTCGATTATGATGTTACGGATCAGTGAAATAGGCAGTAAACAGAATAATGTCGTGAGTAATATTATCATATCGATTATTTTAATTAAAACAATAACTTGGAATCTAACGTGGAATAATATTCATGAAACCGGTATGAAGACATTATTTATGTGCACGCTAAAGATATTATTTTTGATAATTTATTTCCATTTAAGCTGTGAGTAAATGATATATTACTCAACAATATCTCAATTCTCAATGAATGGTAGATCTTGGCATGTCTTGAAAATGTCACGTTACATTTTTGTAAGTGATTTGGCACGTTTGTCGAATTATGACGTCATTTACGTTCGATTCATGACATCAAGGTTTGTTAATGACTTTGAATATTTAGGAGACAAAAATAAATCATTACCTACGAGAGACGAATATTTATCCAACGACAAAGATCAGATGCACTAACAATAATAAAATAGTCAACATCAAATATTATGGTTTAATATTATGGCTTCAATATTTGACATCCGCCGTGGTGTTAGGAAATTCCTTTATTGGACACTGACAATTTATATCGATTCGATTTGAAATCGTACGCATAGTTAATTCTTGTACCTACATATTAAATTTTAGAAATTATGCTGTACAAGTACAGTAAAGTGTACATAAAGTAAACGAATATAATAATATCTACTACCTATTAACTATTTACTTTATTAACTATTTCTACTACCTATCTGTAATGTATTTGTGGTATCTATACTCTCGCAAATTTACGACTTTCAATCTCTTCTACTGTAACTGCACTTTATTTACATAATCACATAGTACTACCATGTACTACGTACAATGCGTAGGACCATACCCGCGTAGGTTGAACTACAGGCAATGATTCACCAAGTTTCATAAACTTGTAATACAATCTTCATAATCTACTTATTTACGCATATACACATTACAAATAGTTGTTTAACGACCAGACGTGATTGCCGAAACATCTGCTAATCCATTTACGGACTTGGTAGGTATGTTTTCTCTTGCACGCTCTAACCAGTGTGACTTAGATGTACTAATACTCTTTAGAGGTTGATGTATAAGCGTATTAACTATTCAGTGGCATTAGTAGGTAATATAGAGTAATGTGTAAAAAGTATCATCATATGTACATAGGGACCTTGGCCGTGTAAAGTGATGTGTTGAAAATATAAATTCACGTTATATGCTACTGTTATTGGGATTTAGTATGTGTACGTTTAGTGTGTACATTAAACTTATTTTTTAACTTACCTGATATATGACAAATACCAAAGAAAAACATGCAAAAATATCACAGAAAAATATTGAAAAACGATGACATTTCGATTACGTTTTTGTAGCTACAAAAAATGCTGCTAAGCCGATGTAATATAAAATTTATTCAAAGCACAAATAAGTGGATTGTTTATAATCTTTTGTACGTAATCAGATTGTGCCATGTGACGATATCTCCGCTACAATGATATTGTTATATTAATGCCACAAGGTTGTGAGACAATTAGCAGGACATCGGGCTTCAGGTGAGAACTAGGTTGATCAACATATGACCTAAGTGTATTTATCAATGTCATTTGAAATGGGTTTTATTGATTTCTTAAGCGATACAAGCTAAAGTACGAAATAATGAAACATAATTATCTATTGTTGTGATTCGGTATTGTATTTATTTTGATATTAGATGTCCTCCTTAAATGCATAAGTATAAATACCTAAAGGTAGAATAAGAGCAAAGTAAGATGCGGGATGCCGACTAACAGTTTCTCCTTTCAAAGCTTTTTTCGTTATATTCTAGTAGCATGAAGTTTTACAAGATTCCTTAAATAAGAATAATATGTGTGCTCTTTATCTAAACTAGTCTGGTCCGTGGTCGTACGATAAATAAGCAAAGATTTCTACGAATAGATGTTTTTGGATTCGAACAAACCCTATTTAGTAGAACCACAGACTAATAATAATATACTAGGTAGAACTATTTGGAATTGACTTGTTTAGTAAATACGATTTCTGGAAAAATCAAACAGTCCAGTAGATATGTGATTTGAATTTCTACGTAATGCTATAAACGTAGTTCCAACAGTCATAGGTTTCAGAATCTAGGTCGCTTTTATCGCAACTAACCACGAACCATATAAAATGAATTAAAGCCGATAAACGTTCATAATTCTGTGAACCTTTGTACGTAGTTTTGGAGGCTTCGAATAAATTAGGTTATGCTGAGCTCTTTTATAACTTCTCTGAAATACCTTGGTAGGTAAATTATATGACTGTAAGTTTAAATCATTAAATTATACGTATATCCAATAAAGAAGAAATTTATAAGCATGACAATTGGACAGTGCACAGTGGACGAACAATGCAAAAAATCTATTCTTTAGAATTATAATAATAAAAATAAGTCTGTTTTATTTGCGTATTTTCACATGATTCGTCTAGTAATTGAAAAAAGTATTTTAAAATATGTTAATTTACGGAAGAGGATATATAAGGTGATACCGGAAGTTGGGACGAAGGAAAGCGAGCTAAGTATTACATTTGCATTTTGAATACAAAATAAAACTCCATGACTCATACTAATTGTTCTATTTAAATTAATGGCATTAAACAGTAATTATCTACTCATCCTTACCTACTAATTCGAATTATTGATGGATAAAAGTACAAGACTTTCAAAATTTTAATAACCCAATAATTTGTTTTCAATGAAAATAAGCAGATGTAGCTACATCGTACAATCAATAAAAAGTCATCCAAAATCATTATAAAAATAATTTAAACATAACATACGCCTACACACAATTTATATTACGATGTGTGATGAGATTATCCAATTAAATTTAATTAACTAAAACTGGCCGATGACATACGATTTGTAACTAGAAAGAAATTATGTAGCCAGTTTTCGCCTCATTAGAGTACGCGGCGCAATTTAACAAAAATAGCCTGTCTAAATAAAACAAGGAGTGTTCTAAGAATACATATACACTATACAGTATCCTTGCTAATGATATGAAGGCGGAAATGTAAGTGTTATACGTGTGATGTGAAACCGTTGGCCTTTAAATGTTGTAAATGATATTATTGAGGATTTTACACTAATACCAATGTATGGTGAAGTGAAGTCATATGCGATGATACATGTGATTGTACATGTAGATTAGCATGTCGTGTTGTAGAGTATTGTAAAATGTTATGGAAATAATTACTAGTAATATAATTACATTCAAACTATAAAAAATATAATAGATGAAGTAATTGAATTATTAAAACTAAATATGCTCATTATTCAAATTCTTTATTACCGAGTATTAGCAATATTATGTCTTATCACTTTGTCAATATGCATTACCATTTTTTTGGTGTAAGAAAAGGGGCAATTTATTTCGAAAATGTAATATGTCGTCAAATCATTGTTATTAATAATTGCGTTAGGTCTGAATTATTCTTCGCTCTTCGAGAGAGTTAAGTTCAACTACACAACGCTACAACGCTGCGCGCTGCTAATAAGTCTACCACTAAATCTTAAGTCCTCTTAACAATGAGTAGATGGGTTTCTAATCCCAACTTTACCTCACATCACAAACACGTAACAATCCGCCATAAATATGTTACCACTTAACGCAGATATTTTGTCACATTGTTGGTTTGGGTTTCAAGTGGAAGGTCGAAGTGTTTATCGTTTAATAGCCGTCTGTCATGGTTATACTTCACTCTGTCAGCAGAATAATTGAATGTTGGTTGATTTCTATCAATACTTCTATCGTATTAGAATGTATACGTAAACAGATTTAATATTTTAATTTAGTATAATTTTTAACACACTGCAAAAGATACGTCCGTACGTAAGATACGGTACGTCGTACCATCACTAGGTTATTTTAATGAAAAAACAAACAATTTTCTAATAATTACACGAAGGGAGATTTCACATAGCAATAAAAAGAGATAATTATAGTGTGTTTAAAAAGACGAAAGATATAGATAGCACCAGCAGTAATGTAATTGATTGACACATCACGTGTGATAAGCACTTCGTGAACAACTATTTGCTGATTGCACCATGTATTTCTATTTTATTTTTTGCATTTGTCATTATAGTGGCGAAAAAGTTATATGAAAATATTGTGAATCAATGTTTCCTTTATTCTTTTATTTTTAACAATGTAAAGTTAACTGCATGTAGACAAAGTCGTCATGCATTATGGCATCCCACTGCAAGGCACCTTTGTGTGTCCAGTTTTATACGACTGCGACTCGTCTATTGTCTAGCTATGTTGACCTATGTGGATAACTTTCGTTCTCTGGCGAATTAGTTCGTTCCGGACTTTTTCCCTCAGAGAAATGCCAGGCATAGCTCTCTACATGATAGCTGAGGGATGTGCACAGCACGTTTCTACATTTTCATTTATTTTATGCATAATGTACAGTTTTGGTACACACAACTCAGGAGTATATTAAAAATATTTTCGTGTCAACATAATACATATATCGAAGGTTACAAAATATTCGCTGAAGTTTTAAACCCTATAATATTCCCTCATTGCTTGTCATAACTTCGTAAGCCTAATTCTTTTCAGTCTATTACTCCAACTTTTAATAAACATCAAGAAATATGAACACCACATTCCAAATAACAAAAAGCTAACAATCTCTACAATAATCGGTATCATTACATGACTCCAAGTAAAAGAAAATGAACAGTGTCAATTGTAACAGTGACTGGGTTTATAACGGTGAGCAGAGGCGGCTCGTGACAAAATTTTATGGGTGTTCACTTGAAATAAAACACTGAAAATACATGGTGTAAAGCAGTACATTTATCAAAAAAATTACTTATAAAGGAAATACATACGTCTTTCTTTTTGGTGTGCAAAAATATCTATAACTTAAAGCGACAAGACATTCGTAAATATCTGTTGTTGCTTTCATCACAACCACACAACCACGGTGTTTTCACATATTGTTCAGATTTAAACACACGCGTATATGTTTTCGTTTTTGTCGTACATTTTTGCGTAAGATCAAGTTCAGGCCGTGGCGGTCCCTTAGCTTTACATTCAAGCCGAATTTGTAACGTTTTATCACACTTTTTAATGAACGCCACATTATAATTATTGTTCATTTTAACACTCACAAGTAATACTGATAACTACAGGCTATTTCAACACGTATTTTATAATTTTAATTAGAAAATTGCATGAATCGCGCGCGTGCATTGAAGTTGACTCGAGAGTCGAGTGTTTGTTTATATTATAGACGTGGCAACTGGCAACGTCGCAATCGCTGTCCTGCCGGGCGGTAAAAACGAACCGGCAACGTTTGCGGGTGCTCCGCTCCGAATTTTGCTACTTTTCCATAGAAAATCTTTTGTTTCACGCGCAGGGCTTTGGCAAAACCCTCTCTTTCACTCCTATTGGATTTCGTATTAGGAAATGTACTAAATCTTTTTTCATTGGATCGCAATCGTGAGCGCACCGCTTCGCGCGTTACATTAATACAGTAGGTATTATACAGGTGTATGGGATGATGGAATGATGGATATATTCATTGGTATTAACAGTAGTTTTAAAGATTATGATTGATTTTAAATAGTAATAATTAATGTTAATAATTAAATTAAGGAGTATGATTTTATTATAATTATTTATGGGAGTTCACTGCACCAGCGCTCCTTAGGGCGAGCCGCCTCTGACGGTGAGACGGGATGGTTCGCTCAAGGGATTCATAGAAATAGTATCGCGTAGATTGATGCATTCCTTTATGTAATGATACCGTTATATTTTATAAGTCATGAGGCTACGGTGTATTGAATACGAGAGGTTATTGAGAAAAAAATTCTAGAAGAATGTAGGTGAAATGTTGTTTATGGTTGATGGGTCTATAATTTTAATACATAGTAGATTCTGTCCGGTAGATTCATGAGAGGTTATATAGAGACAGAAACTTTTTGTGTTAGGATGTAGGTGATAATATGTTGTTTATGGTTAATGACTCTATAATATGAATGTTAATCACAATAAATCATTTTGAATTTGAATTATATTATTAATAGTCGGATTCTGTGTGATAGATACGACAATGTGTTAGTTATCTCAAAGTGATATAAAAAAGAATCGTGAATAGCAAATTCGATTCTCGTTTTAACGTTAGGTAAAAGTTAATTAACAGGTAAAATAGTGTGTACGATGCTGCTAAAACCATATTTGTCACGACTGTTTAATTGGAGAAAAGATAAGATTTCCACAAGAAACTCACGAATTAAGAACGATCTCACATGGCAATAGGAAGTGTAAAATTGCAATTCACGCAAAACTTCAGCTAGTCATGAAACTCATTGAAACGAGGCTAAGTTCCTCTTGGTAATGAGTAAATAATGATAAAGAAAATGACCACTATTGCGGTATCTAGGTTTTTGTAGCACTCATTAGGAGCTATGGCAGATAACGGTGTTAGAAGTAATACAATACACTCAAACGAGCGTTGTTTTTGCCGTAAACTGGTGTAATATTAGTATATTACTGGTATATGCATTGCATGTTGCATAACAAGAAATGGATATAAATAAAATCTAGTTGGAATATTTATAAAAACTTTATTTACACTACATTAATACGTATAATTGGATCGGTATATCGTAATCGTTAATCCTATAAATAACTTGATAAACATAAAATGTATTATTCTCTACAACTGAGAGTTTAGTGTTATCTGTTCAATTATAACCAAGTATCTTTTATCAATAACTAGCTGTGCCCCGCGGTTCTACCCGCATTGCTCCGCTCCTGTTATTCTTAGCGTGATGGTGTATAGCCTTATGGCTTATAGCCTTGCTAGATAAATCTCAAATCGGACCAGTAGTTACAGAGATTAGCGCATTCAAACAAACAAACTCTTCAGCTTTAAAATATTAGTATAGATTAACTCACAGATGTAGTAAACGTATACGTAATATGTGTTCAATAAATTTAAAATATTTTGTGTTTGGCTACATACTATTCTACATTATCAACAGATAGAATTTCATTAGATGTTGATGTAATTTTATATCCATAGTTAATCCTGGATAACTATTTACTATATCGGAAACGCCCCTTAAAATCTGATATTATTAATGCATCATGTTTAGGGATATTATATTTATTCTACAATGAACAAAGGCATTTGTTTTATTTATAAAACAGAAATGTAAATAAAAGGTAAAACTCAATTGTTTCAATGCATTTAATGAATATCATATATTTATTGACAACTACAAATAGAAGAATCCACTCTCACATATAGACCGGGAGATACTGACACAAAATTTCGAGTCATTTGTAACAGGATGGCGGTTCTACAGGGTTCTTAGTACACAATGACAAAAAGAAAAATGATGGTGTGAACGCTGGTACCGGCGGCTTAGTCGCGTGGGCGTTAGTCGAACTCGTCGGAAAATAGCGAAAGTCAAACGATTTGTAACAGTATGGCACTTATTTTTCCTGTAAGTTTGAGGATCAACGAATATAAATACAAAATTTCAAAGATCTAGGTGTTGGAAATCTTCACTTATATAAATTAATAATAAATTTATTTTTCAAGTATGACAGCACTTTTTCCCCCTACTAGAAGTATGGCAAATATAATAATGGTCACATTTTATCAAATACTCTCCAAAAAGCCAAATGCAATACTGGTACAAAAAGATAGGCGAAATAAAAAATTTTTGCAGATTTTCGGCGGTATGGCGACCATTTGGAATCGTCCGAAAAGTATGGCATGGCGATTTTCGTAAATGGCTGCACGACGATGGTTACCTGTGCAAAAGTTAGCTTGGTACAAATGGTTGAATAATTGTTTTTTTTAAATCAACACATTCGCGTCGGTATGGCGGGCTGTAAGTCATACCGGAAAAGTATGGCATGACACTACCGCCTACTTCTTTTTTATGGGCTATCGGTAAATTCTAAAATTTTTGTGTTACAAATCGTTTGACTTTCGCTATTTTTCCGACGAGTTCGACTAACGCCCACGCGACTAACCCACCGGTACCAGCGTTCACACCATCATTTTTCTTTTTGTCATTGCGTACTAAGACCCCTGTAGAACCGCCATCCTGTTACAAATGACTCGAAATTTTGTGTCAGTATCTCCCGGTCTAATAGAATTCCGAATTATAAGCAAAACAATGGCCTAAAAAAGGTTTGCAATGAAACCTTCTTCAATATCTCTTGAATGTAAGTTCAATAACAAATTATAATAACAATAACGATTCATTGTTTCCAACAGAAATCGATGGTAAACCTTGAGAGCATTTAAACAATGGGTAAAAACAATTGAGAAAGCAACTTTTACATATATAAATGTTAAGCCGGCTACTCACGTACTTTCAACACGGGCAATATTGTAATTGCACCCTTAATTGGCTCCTTAATTGTGATGTGTATAGGCAAGCAATGAGAACAGCTGAAATTGTCCCAACCGCCGTGCGCAACCGAGATTGTTCCAATATTGCCCCTGCGGCAGGTAGGTGAGTAGGCGTCTTTATCTGAATAGTGAATACGTATTCGATGGATAATGATTGTTTATAGAATATAATACTTGTTTTATGTTAAGGTATCAGTTACAATTAGTGCGGTTGCTCGACTACCGTTGATATATCGATTTACATATACCAATACTTAAGTATATTTCAACAACATTTCGTTATTACCTTCTAATTGTGTAAACGGTGATTGCTTGAGAATATTTTAAACGTTGCATCATAGTTAAGGAATGACATAACTTTCAGATAAGAGAAAAAAGTTGCAGTTTAAAGATATTATGCTTGTACATTGTGTTTTGGGTCCCACAAGTATTATATATATTTATGTAAACACTTTCATTTTATCATCTAATGCATGTGTCTTTGTATGGAGGTTTCACTCGAGTTGACGAATATTTTGGAATTTAAATCATGGAGTAGGTTGACCATGTAATAAGCATTCACATATTTTATAAGAAATTAACTATGTAATATAAATATACGAGTACCTCATCTATAATATAAAAATGAATCCCAAAATGTGTTGGTAAGCGCATAACTTGAGAACGGCTGAACCGATTTCGATAATTCTTTTTTTATTATATTCCTTGAAGTACGAGGATGGTTCTTATGTAGAGAAAACGTAAATATGTACCACGGGCGAAGCCGGGGCGGACCGCCAGTAATATATGAAACTCTGGTATTTAAATATATGACCACATTAATAAAATATATAGTAAGTTCCATATTTTTAATGACAAAATTTAATGTAAAATATTATTAAGTAGGTAAAATATTATTAAGAATGGTAGGAAATAATTAATGTTTGAGTTTTAACTTTTAAGAGTTTGTTTTTATGGGTGTTATACAATAGGCGATAGTTATTATAAAATATTCTGAATTATCTGTTTTATCACTAATCAGTAATCGTGGACACTGAGTTAAGGAGAGAAAGTTGGTGACATAACTCAACATAAAGGTAGTAACAGCTTTTGACCGGAAGGTACGTACCTACTTAGAAGACAAGAAAATATTCTTGTTTATTGAAGTGAAACTTCTTTATCGGGGGTGGACAAAAATTTTGTGAGACATTTTTTGCGTTACGCCGCGCGCGTTACATTTTTGCGTTACGCCGTACTCGTGACATTTTTGCGTTACGCCGTAGTTACTCGTGACTATATACATGTTATATTAAAGTGATCAGCAAAATCAAAGGGTTTGTTTTAATTCTAATTCCAGTGAATTTCTAAAAAAAGTAAATAAGTAATTATATCTATTTTTCTAATACTTAGGTGTAATAATGGTATTTATTTTTCTAAGTTATTTATGATTAACCTCACTTTTTGATTGTATTTTTCAATACACTAACACGAGGGTGGAATTATGGTATCAATTTTTTCTAATACTTGAATGTTGATTGTGGTATTTATTTTTCTAAAATTGTATTTAAAGTTAACCTCAGTTTTTGATTGAATTTTTTAAAACACCAACACGTGGGCGTGATCATGTTATTTATTTTTCAAGTTATTTAAGCTTAACCTCTGTCTTAATATGTATATATTATGTACTATGTGCGTCATTAATTTCTGACTGTTTCGAGATTTGGTGCAAAATAAAACAGTGTGTAAATAAAATTAAACAATTGAGTAAAAGTATAATTTCATAGATAACACGTTGAGAAGTTCCCTGTATAAATATATAATATACATATCTTGTATAAATACATACATAATATGCCTATAGATCTTTACTCAATTGTTTTATTTTATTGATTTTTTACAAATTTTATTTACACACTATTTTATTTTGCACCAAATTTCGAAACAGTCAGAAATTAATGACGCACATATTATATATATACGTTTTAATATAGAATATTTTTTATTTTACAACCTTTACAACTTGATCATTAGGAATTTATTACCTCTATTGTTCGAACAAAAATAAGTTACCGACTTTAAGAACGTGCCGACAATGTAAGTAAGTAGGTACACTATTGTTTCTTAGAAAACATTTTAGGAGTATACGATAATAAATCTATGACTCACGTAAACACGTGTTTGCTTGATTGGTGTCAGGTGTTCTATTATAATTTTATGAATTCAAAATTTATAAGAATAAACCTCAAACTCTCTGTCCAATCAAAATCCGCCTAAGTCGAAATCCTTTATAAGCTGAAAACGGCAGTGGCCGGCGTAAATATTCAAATAGGTAGCGAGGAGCGAAGCGAGCGAGTCGCGGCAGTGGCCGGCGTAAATATTCAAATAGGCAGCGAGGAGCGAAGCGACGAGCATCTTAGGTTAACTTTTGAACTACCGCACGAGCCGAGCGAGCGAAGCGAGCGAGTTGCAGCAGCAGCCGGTGTAAATATGTAAATAGGTAGCGAGGAGCGAAGCGACGAGCATCTTAGGTCAACTTTTGAACTACCGCACGAGCCGAGCGAGCGAAGCGAGCGGGTTGCAGCAGCGGCCGGTGTAAATATTTAAGTAGGTAGCGACGAGCGTGTGACTAACGTATTTCTTTAATATTGTATATAGTAAATTATTTTTTGAAAAATAAGGACATAAAGAAGTTTCACTTCTTACGTGTGTACTCTAGTACACGCACACATTTTTTTATTTATAGCTATCACACACAAGGAAATATTATATTTTTAAGACAATATATTAACAGTTAACATATTAAATTATTTTATTCAAGGTAAAAACTGCAAAAAGCCCACATAATAATATAGCCACGATATAATAGGTATGTAAGTTAATAACGTCAAATAAACATTTAAATTTCAATTTTTTTTATTATAATTTTCAAGAATTCTATTTTATTGAAGATACAGTTTCGCAACTGACCCAAAGGATTTTGTTAAATTACGTATCATTTATAGGAAGTAAATATCCGCACCAATCAATAAAAAAGCAAGACCGACAGTTATTAGATTTCAACAAAAAAGTAGCCACGTCGCAATGAAGGGTTTTTGTCCCGTTCCCGTCTTGTGGGAAAGTGTAGCCTACTGTGTCGGAGCACCGACGCGTGAGAACCCGGGGGATAAGTTATGTGAAAGGTCAAGATATATACTACCTCCTATAAAACAGCTTTGCCGTTATTGTGGTATGAAAAGTTCAATAAAAGCTTTGATATTTCTTCTATGATAAATACTTTTTACCTCTGGTAGTAATATTTTGAAACAGTAAGTAATATACTGAGGTAATATATGGAAACATATAGTATAAGTAAGTATTTATACTTATAGCATAATTTTTCGTTTAGCCTTGGCTCTTTCTTTTTTTTTTAATGTGAAAATTACCTAATTGCTCATAAAAAATACTTGCTAATTGCAGTTCTCTAATTCTAATAACATTGAAATTGCAATTTCTTTAAAGCTTTAAATGAAAAGATCAAGATTCAAGACCGTTCCTAACTATCGTAATAGTTGCATAGTAACAATTTACCATTGTACCTGTATGTGAATGTTTTATTTTAATCGAGGTCTATCGTATCCAATCGTGCATTAAAAATCGAAACCTTATTATAATAACTATTACAATAGTTATTATTTCGCATTAAGCGTTTAAATGTTATATACAAAACTATTAACACACAAATAGATTGCAATTTCATGTCCCTTTATATTGTTAACATTCTCTACCATTTAAGTTAAAATGTAATTCTCTAAACTTCCGAGATCGCTTGGCTGTCAATCATTGCATCAACATCTAATCACAAATACATAAATTGATTAGATATACCTCTAAGAAATCACATAACTATCTATATTCTATACTATTGTGTTATCTGTGCTGTAGCCTGTAACATAGTCTCCATAAACTTTTTCTATACGATTACATATTTTTCCTTTATTTAATATCCCTACTCTAATATTATGTATGTCTATTGTTTTAAAGAAAACTCATCGAAGTCGGAACCAAACATTACTATGAAGTATGAACCAACAAATTTTGTGACAATACTACTTTCCAATTGTTTAGCTTTCACCAATAAGTTGTGATAGGAAATAAAGGCGTGCTATTGTAACAAATTTAAATCGCTTATAACTGTAGGTTCGTACCATCGCGATCGATTCGTAGCATCTTCTATGTCACGGCCCTTCTGCCTTTGAATGTGAATCGGAATTAGGTTAAAGTGAAGAAATCTAGTGTTGTTTTGTAGAGACACGTTCTTCATTTATTTTAATATTCCAATTATGTTAAACACTACACTCTATTTTAAGTTTAGTTGAAATAATTAATGTAAGTACTATAATTAAAGTATAATTACATAAAGGATCTATTTTAAGCACCTACCTATTTACTTTCTGTTATCCATAGATACTTTTGCATGCAAAAGCGTAGCTATTAAAGGCATCTGAGATAATTGTCACAACACTACGGTTACAATACAAATATAGTTTTATTCTAACACAAAAAATTCGAACGATCGCTTGCAACACACCTTAAAACCTTTGAAACAACTGAAAGCGAACCATTGCTTTACTTTGCCGATTGTAGTAAATAGATCTGAGGTAAACGTATCAAAATAGTATATAATTGGGCAAAAATAACAATCGATTGCCAATCAAATATTTATGACTTATCGGTTATTAGGTTAACGCAAGGTTAAAAGTTGGAAAGCTTGAAGGCTACCTAATACCTTATGAAACTCATGATTCGCCTACACGCGCTCCTTGATTGGACAATTGGCTAATTCTATTTACGGAAATAATCAACCATTAATCAATTCGTTTAAAACATAAAAATATAAACGCATGTTGTATTGCGTATTCGATTTATTTCCTAATTGATCGACTGAAACATATATTATATATTGGTTTATAGCCAGAAAACCAATCTTTTGTTCGTCGGAAAAGTAATTTATGAGATCGTTATCTATCGAATGAACTATCTAAGCAATTACTGAAGTCTGCAACACATTTATTCCTATTCGTACAGCCGTGGCATAAAAATGCCAATTATCAGTTTGAAATTATATCTACGACTTCCAAAATTTAACTGGTAGTCTTAGCATAACTGTTAAGTAATTTGTGGTTGTTAACTTCACCACTAGGAATCGAACTCAGTACTTAATGATTCATAATGCGAAGAGCACTATTAGAGAGTGCTCTACCATCGAAAGTAGTTTTTCCTTGGTTCCACACAAATTTTTCTATACGTCCGTCATTTTCTCTGATTTTTAAAGTACTTTTATAAAACTTGGCATACAGTTATATACAAAGTGTAACATAAAACATACAAGTCCTTTCCCTTTATCCCTTGAAACTAAATGCACTCGAATGAAAGACTTATCGCAAAAATCAACGTAATGCCACGATTATGAGCAATTGAGTGGTTTGTAAACAACGCTGTATGTTTATAAACTCACACTCGTTTTGAATGGAGATGGGCCAATGTTTTTCAACAACCGCCTTGTTTAATACGATTCATTACTAAATGTGTCATGAAGAAATATGATTTATGAATATTAAATTTATGAATAAATTAAATATTAATGAAACAAGCTATCTCTATCTCTAATCTAGCTTTGAACAAAGAATAATTGCCGAAAATGTTACAAATTTAGCCTTTGTTACAAGGCTACCCTAATGTATTTGTTGAAATTAGCATAGTATTTCAATTCTTCAGAACACACAAAGCAGAAGGTTATCTTATATGAAGCCTATTTATATCCGAAATCCTATGTAGGTATCTACCAGTCCAAGAGGAAATCAAATGACCAGCTTTGGGAACGCTGTATAGAGATGTTCAAATTGACCGATAAATTAACACCTACAAATGGACGTGAATTGGCCGAAGGGACATAGATTATATTCAGAGGAAAATATTCAATTGGAACCACAAGCACAGATGACCAAATACATAGTTACTACGACCATAAGGACTCTACAGTTAACTATCACGAAACTACAAAGGCACTCAATTTATCTACGCATAAATATTAAACCATACATTTTTATTGTTCATAGGAATCATAATCATAATCATAATCATTTATTCACCATAAGTATGAAGAAGAATATATTATTATCATCATAATCATTTATTCACCATAAGTATGAAGAAGAATATATTATTATCATCATAATCATTATTATCATAATCATTTATTCACCATAAGTATGAGAATGTAATAAGTAACTATGTCTAACGTTCAACTGTGGCCTGTGGGTAAAGCGAAAAGTATTCGCTTTCGGTTTACTTCATTTGAATATTGTATTATTAGCGTTTTCATTGATCCAGCCGGATACGGAGTCAGTGAACCGGTAACACATACTTTTATGGCATTACCTGTGCTGTAGGTTGCATTACGATTAGTTTAATGGGATAGCTTTTTTAAAATACAGGCAATACTATAGCCTCTATAAGGACTCTTTATTTTTAGAGGATAATCCATCTACAATTAGGATTATCGTCCTTTTAAGGTTAATATTGTTTTAATTCAAAAGGATTTAATTGTTACTGCCTATGGATATATTTACTAAACATGGGTTAAATATAGTCATAATATCAGATAGAGAAGAATTTATGTGAATGTATTTTTATACAATTTATTATTAAATTGATCCATTTTTTCAATGTTTGAAATTGTAGAGACCTAATGAATATTTTGATTAATTTCTAATTGATCGTTATTTAATGATGTGTATAATCAAATTGCACAAATTAAGTATCTAGAAGTGATTGTATTAATGTAATTTACAGTAACTATTAAATGAACTGCTTTATACGGTAATTATATTATTGTATTTATATTTTAATAAGATTTTTTGCGACATAATATTCATATTCAACAAACAACTCTGCACTCTCTCCAAAGTCCAAATTAGTTCAAAAATGAAATAAAGCTGCATTATTCGTACACTGTCGCCATCTTATATATGTTTTTTTTACAATGTGCATTACAATGCAGATGAATGTTTGATAAAATGTTGAATGTGTAGGTATGTTTAATCTCGATACGAGTAACGGTTAGGTTATATGCTATTTGGAATGACTTCAAGTGCACTTTCGACTGCCTATCTCTAATATAAAAATTAGGTAAACGCAAAATTTGTTGCTAAGCGTAAAACTCGAGAACGGCTCTACCAAATCGACTAAACGTGCTTTTAAACGCTTTTAAACGTTTTTTAAGAACAAGGAAGGTACTTATGCATAGGAAAAAACGTAAAAATGACACTCTTATTTTCACTGTTCGAGAAAAGGCTGTGCCATGGGGTGAAGCTGGGGCGGACCGCTAGTTCTTTTTTGAACTGTCTATAATATACTGTCTACCTCTTTTTGTTTCACATTCGATGTAATGCTCGCAAATGCATGTTATTACGTATTCAATCGATATACATTACCGGAATGGTGTGCCTCGTCCAACCAATCTATTTCAGTGCAGCGTATTCATAATAACTTTATAAGGCTTTATACGACGACTTATTAGGTTTAATTAAAGCCACATGTCGAGGTGGAAAATTAATTTCCTAATAGGTTATTTAGTATTGTGAGAAATAGGAATATAGGTAATTACTAGCGGTCCGCCCCGGCTTCGCCCGTGGTACATATGAAAAATAGATGTTGGCCGATTCTCAGACTTACCCGATATGCACAGAAAATTTCATGAGAATCGGTCCACCCGTTTCGGAGGAGTATGCGGACTAACATTGTGACACGAGAATTTTATATATAAGATTTTATTGCTAATTAATGGATAGAACCGCTGAACAGTAAGGATGATAATTTAACTATATTTTGATGTACTAGCAATAATTTAATTGCCTCCTTAGATCTGTATATTCATACAACTCCTATAATAATCCTGTCTTGATTTATATGTGTACACATAATAATCACAGGCTTAATATTATAAACACTTTCTTATAGGTATTTAGGTTATAACATTTCATATCTGTTAAATATTGAAACAGTGAATTGTTGAACTCGATTTATGCAAGTAGATATGTAAATTTTTGAAGAAATTGCGTTTTGTTATAAATTTGCATTATATTTATCAATTTGAATTAAATAAGCATAAAATTTGCTACTGTATATTAATTAAAATGCTTAATTACAATCAAATTAAGATTAATATATGTATGTATATTTATGAAAAATGCCCTATCATTTCATCTTATTAATTTGATAAAATGTATCTCAGTTGTAAATACTTGAATATTCAAATTTCAAATAATGAATCTGCTTAATTTAATTTTAATGAAGACCTGTTGATTTTGGTGTCAAGGCAGTAATGTATACAATACAGATAAATGATTTTAAAATAGTATTTATCGGATCATTGTTAAGTACGAACCTTTTATGGATTTTCATCGTTGTTTCTTTGAATCGTTCATAAATTAACGACATTTTCAAGTGAGTACGTATAATAAATTAATAAATCAATATACCTAAACAGTTTTCTTGTTACGGTGCTTTTGAATCAAACGAACATAGAGCTGGATTAACATAATATACTGGATTAACGTATATTTTTATTACAATATTACGATTTTTTATTAATGAAGGTAATAATAAATACATATGTCGGTACTAAGCTTTGAATTTTTTTTAACATAGCTTAGAGCTTTCGTATTATTTGGTTTCTAAATCCAAGTGGTATGAAAGCGTTAGGTAGGTATTCGCCTAGTACTAGTACCTATAGACATAGTACACCTAGTACTACTAGATAAGCGCGAGACTATTCATTTTAAATCTACTAAATGTAAATTCCTACTTATTATCCTATACAAATACCTTAACAAATTTCGATATGAACCTTTCAGAAATTCCTTTGTTTTCTTTCAATGCAATATTAAAGTGACGTTTTTGTGAAATGACTCATCGTTAACAGTGCTGTAAAAACATGGCGATTTGTGACGACATCTGTTGTGTAACAACAATATAATAACTAATCGTAATAATATTAGCTCTTGTCTGAAGAAATTGAAAATTTGTATGTGTGTTGATGTTTTACGAGTTATCTTTATAGTGGAGGCTTTTCTTCTTTGGCTGTTAGATTTTGTATAAGTACCTATTTACGAAGGTAACAATTTTAAATGTGAATAAAAATCAAATAATCATAATATGTACACGTCGAAAACTATTAAAACGATTATTATCTCTCATTTAATGAGTATCAACGGCGGTCATTTTATAATTATTAAAAAAAATGTAAGAACTAGGAACAGTTTATACATACATCCATTATAATGTTCCAAGAACCTTTCACATTATTAAAACAACCCAATTCTAGGTACCTATCCGTATGATCCGTGACAACAATATTTTATCTGCATATTAATCCAAAACTGCTAACCATAAAGCACGTTTCTGAGATAAAACTTTTATAATAAAAACATCATGGGTTAGAATATAATCTCGCATATCTTTTGAAGCGGTTTTTTTTACCCAATAGCAGGTAGATACGACAATAAACCACCCTTAAAAAGTTAAAACATTCTCTATGTTTATTTTGTAGAGCATGCGACAGATATGTTGCGAAGCGATAGAGTTGTGTAAAATATATTTCTGATTGAACCTAATTTTGATAAACGTTTGAACAAAAAGTTAGTTAAGACATAATTTGGATCCAGTTGTAAGGCATTTACAATTAAATATTGCTATAATATAAACGTTAAAGATATAATATTGCACGTGAGATTTGAACGCAACAAATTATGATTTTATTTCGTTAACATAAATTTACTTTAATATGTATGCCATAACATAGCATTTGATCCGGTTAGCACGCGAGTAAAGTCGCTTATTCAAGCTAGAGTTCCATGATATGACAGCTTAAGCTATCATAGCTTCAGTTTAGCTTTGCGTTTGACTGAAGCCTAATGCCACCCCATTTAAAACACCTGTTTATTTGCCGGTTACCACTTGCAGTTAATACAATTTCCATTTTATAGATCTTTGCGACCTTTTATTGAAATTAAAAGGTTGGAAGTAAGGAATAATCAAATATAATCAATTAATAAATCGTCATTAAATTAATGATAATATTTTCTTAAAACAGGTATAAAGTAGGTATTTATTTTTAATAACTACTTAGTATCTAGTCTAGTAGAGTTAATTATTATTGCATATTATGAATCTTAGAGACTCTCTACAATTGATAATATGCAATCATAATTAAGCATCAATCGTAGATTCTAACTACATAGTTAATTATATTATTAATTTATTATCTACAGACTAAATGATTCGCTGAAACTAGCTATATTTTAAAAGCAACCATCTAATTTAGCCTTTATTGAAATCAAATTATAAGTTAAGGCCACGTTATAAACAAAAATTGACTCTACATAAAGTAATTTGACTGAAGAGTTAACATTTTTCTTCAAAAGAGGCTCTACATGCATTCTGTTAAAAATTATACTCCATTCCTTTCTCAAGAACCGGTTCCATTTCGGTAAAGTCAATGTAGAGTCATAACTGAATGAAAATATTAAGAATATTACCTTGCCGCTCGCACGTTGTTTGTAAAAGAAGAACTAGCGTCGAAGCCTCCAAATCAAGGACATAAAACTCACTGCAACGCACACACTGTAACCGTGAACCGGAATATTGTATAAGCACTCAACTTCACGTGTATTTTATTAACTTTTAATGTTATTCGTTTGAATAAGTACGCAGTTTACAAACAGGTTTTTTTCGTTCACACAACACACCTGTGTCTCACGGCAGTCCTGCGATAACTGAGCTAGGGATGTCGATCTCAAATCGATTAATCGGAAAATCGATTTTTCGGACCAAATAAATCGATTTTTTAAATCGATATGTCGTACTGAATCGATTCAGTGAATCGATATTTTACCCTTGAAAATCGACTTTCTATTTTTTCTTTTATGGTAAAAAAAATATATTTAGAATTAGCTGAATGTACTCACAATATAATGGATATATACATACTTTATTGGCAAGAACAAACAAACTCTATTTATCACCATGTTCACTCAATAGCCGTGATGTTTATGAGTATCGTAGGATCATCTGTTCCCTGTGAGCGCCTTTTTTCGATTGCCGGCAACATCGCAAGTGATGAGCGGAACCGCTTGGATACCAGTAGACTTGACAAATTGTTGTTTTTAAAAAGCTTAGATATGAAGCATTGGGAAATATAAGCTATGTTATCTACTCTCTTGAATTTTTAATGTAACAAATACATTTAGAAAATAAATATCTTCTTTTATAATATGTGATCTGATAGTTACATGGTAATAAAAATAATTGTAATTATCTAATACCCTGAACTAAAAATTCCTGATTTTACTGATAAGTGATCCCAGAGATTGTTTATTATGGTACCATTCTTGTTTTTCATAAAATGGATTTATATTTACATTGTAAATACAAAATTGAAAAAAATCGATTTTTAGAAATCGATTTTTTAGACCTCGATTTTTTTATGAATCGATTTATCAAGTTACGATTCGAATCGATTTAAGAATCGATCTTTTTTGGAATGAATCGACATCCCTAAACTGAGCGCTGTGTGAGAGAGATGGCGCGATGGCGAGAAACAGAGATACGATGACGTGGGAGGGAGGACGACCGCTAAGCTCGGAGACGCATAGTGGGCGATTTCGGTTGCAATGCGTGTCTAGTAATATTATTTCTGATAGAGTTAAAATTGTAAGGATTGTAGAGAATAACATTAGTTTGGTTTATTTTGACATACTTTTTTCAGTCATTCACATATTTTATTACTAGCTTTTGCCTATCGCTTCATCAAGAATTCAAAAGAAAACCCGCAGAGCTTCTAGAGAACCTAACTTTGTACCAAATTTCATCAAAATCGGTTCAGTGGTTTAGACTGATATAGACAGACAGAATTACAGTCGCATTCATATTAGAAGGAATTTAAGCAATTCATGTGTATTAATATGTGTGTTAACTGTTAATTAACACAATAATATAATAAATCTTGCATGTAACAACAACTGTACATAGCATTTGGTTATGAAATCGACTATCACATTCACACAAGCTCTCTTTTGCTGTGATATGAATTGTTTGATATGAAATTAGCATTTTCCAACTTTTTAAAGTTTCTTAAATGTCTTTACACCAAACATAGTTTGATAACAATCATTCGAAATCTTTTTATCCATTCCATTTAAGCTTAAAACCCATTTAGTTCTTCAACAAATTCGCGACTTTGATGTAACTACTTTATTGTTCTATTTATCAACATTTATTATTATATATATTATTGCTATTATCAAACAGCATATTTTGTAAAACACCTTATACATTACACTATAACAACGATATTCACAGTCTACGCTCACAATACATATTCATATAAGTAAATATAAATACCTATGGTCGTTAAAGTAATGCGCAGGCACACTGTGCTGCGCCGTACCTCCTGTTACCTGGCACGGACCGGCGCTGGCGCCCCTCACCTCTACCGCGCATTTCGAATTTTACGAGATTCCAAATGACAATCGTGGCCAGATTACCAACAATTATTGTCAACATTGTGTGAAGGATTCTCCATTGTTTTCTGTATTCTAGTTTGATTTCTACGCGCGGTTTTTCTAATATTTGCATTGTAGAGTTTTAGAAAACTAAGCTTAGTAAAATACCTATGATAGGTTTGTGTTTAATAAGTGAAAGCTAGTTCAGGTAGCTATTTATGAATGTATAAAAATAATGCATGCGTTACTTCGTAAGCTTCAAGGCTCTATTTTTAAGGATTACGCAAGTCTTGTTGACTGTGTTTTGTTTTTATATATTTTGTAGAACAACAGTAGAATGCGGTGAATGGTGATATATTGTAAGATTGCTTTAACTGCAGCATGATGAAACTTGGGAATCTAAGTTGAATTAAATCTGATAGTAGACGAATATTTTAAACGACCTTGACTTGAATCTGGCCAAAAAAAGAGACAATAGACGAATTTGATTCATTTTTAAAAAACGAAAACATGCATTTTTAATGTTTTAGGAAATATTGAAGTATTGCCGTCCTTTTTAAGAGGTATCTGTATATCTATACTATAAACACGAAAAAAACAAGCGTTCCGCCCTGACTTCAGACGGTGTCTTGTTATGAGAACGCTTGCGTTTTTTCGCGTGTTGATCTTTAGTTCTTGTCTCTTGATAACAACTAATTTTTTATTAAAGATATTTATTTCTTGTGAATTACCATAATATGCATTATATTCTCAAGGAAACTAAGTATGTACTTAAATTAACTAAGATAAATACTTAATTGTAAGTAGAAGTTGAAATGGGTATGATAATTGATAAGCCAACCTTATGTCAGATATTCTACCGACTCTACAATAGGTAAGTACTGTTGTACCTATTGTAAAGGGATTATACGGGGATTTTAATGAAAGCTCCTTGTTGGCTGCTTGACTTTCGACATTTTCAGTCTGAAATACTATGAAAACTCTGTGGAAATCGGTATAATAGTTTTTGAGTAAATATTTCAATTAAGTAACTAGGTTCTTGATTTTCCGAAGTGGGTAGCTAATAAATCAATTAACTATAATATGCATACAATAATACATAATGATTAATAATTTGAACTATAATTTAGCTAACAGTAACAAATATTTGAGAACAATGATTAGGTATTTAATTTCATTATTCAAAGTAGAGTTTCGACATCAATATTTAAATACGAACAGTTACATGTGTATAGCCAGAGAGCCTGTTGAAAAACTGCATCAAAATACATTAATGCTTTATATACAAATTAAGTGAATATTGAAATTAGGTTCGCTTAAAAGCTCTAAAAGAACTTACAAGAGATATTTAAATCTCTAGTATGACACCATAAAAATACGTGACAAGTATAGGATATGTGATATTCTGGTACTTACACAACTACACAAGCTACAGCACTGCCAAATATTAGTAGATTTTAATGTGTGTTTGTGTGCTTGATATTTCAACACACATCACCGCAGTTTTTAATTCAACTTCGTGACGTTTGTTTAATTATATTTGAAGATTCAAATATGTAACATGCGCACATTATTGAAATAATTGAATAATGTAAAGCACTCCGTTCGTTATTAATCTATTGACTGGCAGAAACAATAATTCATTCACAAGATGCGAAGCAAGTTTGGTTTGTATTTTACCCATAATATTATCCCATTTCAATTCTTGGCTTAAGAGTTTTTTCTTGTGTGTCATTTCTTTGTTCGTGGATTCAACCACAGTTAAAACATGATATTTTTATGGTTCCTCAATAATTGTACAGAATGTTGATACTAAAAACATCAATGACGACATTGTTTCTCTATATTTTCGCAATATAGCAACAAACCATCCAGTTTTATCAATAGATTTAAACCGATAAGCAATCATAAATCGGCTCTTAGTCAATAGATAGCCCATGACACTGGTTATTTAAATTATTCTATTGAACTCAATTGCACGAGGTGGGTGCTACGATACTTGCTTGTGTTATCAGTACTGTGATCGGTGTTAATAAAATATATGGTTGGAAACTGTGTACTGTGATAAGATTCGCTTTCTATAGGCATTTTGCACAGGTAGGTATTTTTTTATATTAGATATCTTTTACTCGTGTTTGTTTAGTATTTTGATAACGTTTTTGTAGGCTGTAGCCTTAGCTGCAGTTAAATTTCTCACTATAATTTATTATTAAAAAATCTATAACTTTTTTGTTTGTTGCAATGTATATTATTAATCGATGCATGTTTTATTACACAGTACATTTTGGATTTAAAATCAAGCTGTACGGTCTACATCAGCTTTAAAGAGTGATCTATTTTTTTATTTTTAATTATTTTTGAGTGTCCATAAGATTTACTCATACCTTTTCCTTTTATATAGGTGTAAACACAGATAATATAAATACCCATAATAAAATTCATATTAATGCTTTGATTAAGTTGTAAATCTTCACAAGATTTAATGACCCGAATGAAATTTTTTTTTTTTTTTATTTTTTTTTTATTAAATAAGGTTGCTAATTAAAATAGCACCTTATACAAATTACAATCTAGCCTACAAGACTAATAAGTAATTTTATGTTAACCTAAATTTCTAAATAACTTATTCTAAGAGAGTGTCCATTGTCACTTGCTTAGTGTCTGTTAAGGGGAAGTAAGTCACTTTGCTCGTGTGCTTTGGTATACAGATAATTGTCACTGTTCACTTTTCACTTATCACTACACTAACTCAAAAGGTTTAGTCCTTTTTAGTCTTCGCACTAGGTCCGTGGTATCAAGGAGCTGGATAGCCTCAACATTCACGTGATGATGAAGTCGATGTTGATGAGCTTCTGCATGTTTTTGAACAATTTTGTCCACGGTGTCCACTTTTAGGTCACGGTGGAGGTCACCATTACGGATGTACCAGGGGGCATTTACAATGTCTCTCAGTACTTTATTTTGGAAACGTTGTATTATGTTAATGTTGCTTTTTTTGGTACAGCCCCACAGCTGAATACCATACGTCCATACTGGCATGAGGACTTGTTTGTATATGAGAAGCTTATTATGTATCGACAACTGGGAGTATCTTCCAAGAAGCCAATACAATTTCTTATAGCGCAAGCCTAATTCTTCTCGCTTCTTCTTGACGTGAGCCTTCCAGCGTAGCTTAGCGTCAAGCGTCATACCAAGGTATTTCGCCGTGTTAGCATAAGGTATTTGTTGGCCATTAAGGAGTATCGGGACAATCTGTGTTCTTTTGTTTGTAAAATTTATGTGAACGGATTTTGATTCGTTCAATCTTATCCGCCATTTCCGAGTCCATTCATAGACCTGGTTCACAGCTTCTTGGACTTTATCTCCTGCTTCCTGGTAAGTGATGCCTGTGGCCATGATAGCAGTGTCGTCAGCAAATGTTGCAGTAATGTTTTTTTCTAATACTGGGATGTCACACGTGTACAAAAGGTATAGGATGGGACCTAAAACACTTCCTTGTGGCACACCAGCTCGTATTTCCTTGAGGTCCGAGAAGGCATCGTCTTGTCGAACTCTAAAGACTCGATTGGTTATATACGATTCTAAGATATCTGAAATTTGTTTTGGTAGCATTGTTCTTATTTTATGAATGAGACCTTTGTGCCAAACCTTATCAAAAGCCTGTGCGACATCTAAAAACACTGCTGAACAGACTTTCTTTTCTTCAAACGCTTTTTCGATGACATTTGTTAATCTGTGAACTTGATCTATTGTGGAGTATTTCTTTCTAAATCCAAATTGGTGTTCTGGAATTATTTTCTTCTCATCAAGTATTGGCATGATCCGTTTAAGTAACAGTTTTTCAAAAAGTTTTGATACTATTGGTAGCAACGAGATCGGTCGATATGATGTTACATCGTTTGGCGGTTTTCCTGGCTTTAATATCATAATAACTTCAGCAACTTTCCACAAATTAGGCACATATTTCAACCTAAATGCAGCGTTAAAGAGTGTTGTTAATTTGATTATAGCTTTGCGAGGCAAATTATGCATTATTTCGCCTGTGATTAAGTCAAACCCCGGAGATTTTTTTGGGTTAATACTAAACTTAATTTCGTTGGAGATTTCTTTGGGTGTTACAGACTTTATTTGTAATTCTTCATTAAGGTTTTGATCTTCAGGTAGTTCATTTGCGTCATCATCATATGGCTTAAAGATATTTTCCAGATGTTGCGCAAATCTTTTAGCTTTTTGTTCATTGTGGATAGCCCATTTTCCATTTTCTTCCTTAATTGGTGGAATATGCAGAACGGGTCTATTCATATGTTTCGTAGCTTTCCAGAGTGAGTAGTCTGTGCAGCGATCGTTAGTCAGTTTTTTGAGATATGACGTCATATTAGCGTCATTTAGTTTTTGTATCTCTCTTTGTAGCTGTTTTGTGAGATTATTTAGTAGCTTTTTATCACCAGGAAAACGAGTTTGGTGCCACCGGTTTCTCTGTTTTCTCTTTTCACGTAAAAGTTCGATAATGTTCTTCGGGTAGACTGCTCCCCTGTGACAAGGGTGACTATCTGGTGTGTTTCTCCATGCTGCTTGTTGTATGTCTACCATAAATTTTTCGACTTCAATGTCAAGTTGTTCTGGATTTTTTAATGGTATATTAAGTTTTATATGTGTGTCCAAGTCGATTCTAAAACTGTTCCAGTCTGTTTTCTTATTTACTAATCTTAGGTTATTATTCTTATTTATAATATTTATACATAATTTAAGAATTATGGGCGAGTGGTCTGAACTCATATCGTTCATACTCTTTATATCTAAATAGTTAGGTGATATATTTTTATATATAAAGAAATCCAATAGGTCGGGTATTTTGTTTGGATCTGTAGGCCAATAGGTTGGTATGCCCGTAGATGCAAAGTTACAGTTCATATATTTCATGGCACTTAGAAGTTCTTTGCCTTTAGGTGTAATCAACCTGGAGCCCCAATGGGTATGTTTGGCGTTAAAGTCACCACCAACAATAAATCTGTCGCCAAAACTCTTGAGAAGGCTAACGTATTTCTCTTTATTAAAAGATTCTCTCGGTGGGAAATACAAGGCTGATATAGATACAGGACCACGTTTGGTTTCAACGCATACTGTTACGGCCTGTACTTCTTGTTCTTCGATTTTACTTATTTCATAGTGCTTCAACTTTTCTTTTATTATCACTGCACTTCCACCTCTAGCTGTATTATTTGGGTGAAGTGCAAGATATACTTTGTAACCTTTAAATTTAATGTATGATTGTTTGGTGAAGTGTGTTTCCGATACTAAGCACACGTCAATATTTTCTATTTCAAGGACAATTTGTAATTCATTGTGGTGTTTAAGAAGCCCATTGGCATTCCATTCCATTATGCTAAGTATTTGAGTCATTTTTTGGCAGTAGATGTAGCATTTCTATTGCTACTTTCCAGTTTCCTTAGTCTCTCGTCAAATGTGGACATAAGGCTTAAAATTTGGTTGAGTTTTCCTTCAACGCTGTCTTTCATTTGGTTGCTTCCTTTCGTCTGGTTACCACTCGCGATTTGTGCAAAAGTGATGTGCTTACTTACTTGCCTGCTTTCTTTCACAGCTGGAACCACTTTTGTATCTGCTGTTTTCCGCTGATTTGGGATATTTAGTTTTTTTGTCGCTTTATTTTTAAGCGTCTGCATTTCTTTTGCTACCATGCATCCTCTATAGTTCGCAGGATGTGGAGCGCCACAATGCACACACTTTGGCTTTTCTTCTGCTGGCTTTTTACAATCTTTAGTTAGATGTTTACCAGTGCACTTTACACATCTTGGATCCTTGGAGCAATATTTTTGGGTGTGCCCGTAGGCTTGACATCTTTTACACTGAGGAACTAATTTAGAGGTTTTCAAGGGATGGATTTCCACCCTGCATCCTAATATAGACGTTATCTCATAGATTTTGTTTATTTCCTCTCCGTTATTAAAGGTAAGCATGAACATATTGAGAGGTGTCTTGTCCTTCCACCTCAGCTTGTTTACTGCCTCCTCAACTTTGAAGCCTTTTCTTTTCAGGTCTTCTACAATTCTATCTGGGTTGCATGTATGGTGCAATTTCTTAGCTATAACTCGTATTGGTCTTAATTGTTTGTTTTCATAGGAATGCCAATGAAAGCCATCGGCAGTCAAAAACTCTGTGATGGTCCGATATACTGTTTCATTTTCAGTATTAATTTTTACGGTTTCTCCGTGCATAATTTTAATTGTAAAGCCGCCCCCTGGCGACTTTTCTAAGAGGAGATCAAAGAACGATTGGTAGTTCCTGATGTCATCTACTATTATAGGTGGAGGAAGTGGCACCTTTTTGGGTTTTACTTTCTCCTTACTTTCCTCATTTCGCTCTTCTTTATCGGAGATATGAGTGGGTGAAGTGTTCAATTTGCGTTTTTTCCTGCTCTTGGTTCTAATCCACTCCGTTTCTTTGGCAAGTTCTTCTTCATCAGTGCTGTATTCTACATGGGAAGAACACTTCTTTTCAATTTCTTTTTTCTCTGGAATTTCCGTTTCCACTGGAGTCAAAGAGTTCAATTTTTGTTGAAGAAGTTTTACTTGTTCTTCCAGATGCCTTACGTGGGTTTGAAGATTTTCACGTACATTTTTCTCTTCGGAATAGTACTTGTACAACAGATGTTCAGTTTCAGTTCTTAAGTTTATTTTTGATTTATCGGTATTCATGGTTATTTATTTTAGCGAACGAATCTTACTTCGCCTTAACAATTGTTTTTGCTATCGGAGCGCAATAACTAGGTCATTGCGGCCGGCCGCAGCGACGGCGTTGTTGTGATGTGTTAGCACTTTTTAGTAGCTCGAGCGAGACGTCTACTCTCAGCAAGATCAAACAAACACTGATGAAATTGCATGATAATAGTAGAGACCCCTCTTAGCTCGCATATCCTTGCCTATTATTAATACGAGGGCTTACAATTGTTACCCAGACGGATCATAGATAGCTACATTGTTGAAACTTGAAGGTGCTTGAAATCAATGTAGTTTTTCTTTTTTTTTTCTTGTATGAATACAATGAAAATAACTTAGTATTTGCTTGTTTATGATTCAATATTCCTACGTACGTACGTTTATAAAAGCAGTGTTTATTTTAAACATAAAATTATGAAAGAAAATGTTACAGCATTATATAATTTTTAATTATAATTTATAATAGTCTCTATTGTTAAAAGTGAGAACCATAACAATAGAAAGGTCGACTGCACAATCGAAGCTTATCAAATCCAACATAACTTTATTAAATTTTTCACCATTTTCATTGACCAGATTGTTTTATTTTCTTTTCTTGTGCCTGGTAGAGATTTTTTTTTAAATTCATATCGCCTTTTGCTGTTTTATGTTAAGTTTTTGTTTATTTAATGTATTGTAACGCAATAAAGAAAAATCATTCAGAAGGTGCTGAAGCTGTAATTTTGTGAAAATATATAACGGTGCATTTACATCAATCGAGCAAATGCCCATTCTTATTTCTAATTCTTAACTATGTATTATTCTTAATTAACTATGTCAATTTTTTTTAGTGTATAGTCAAATTCTCTTAGTGCGTTCGAAAAGATTCTATGCAATGTTCTTATACTGAATAACACTGAATACGAGTTTTCGTTTATCTACACTAAAAGATCACAAAAGAATGCTCTTGCTCTAGCTCTAGCTCTATGTTCGTTTGATGTAAATGCAACGTTACATATCTTGCTCATATTTTTCAGTCGCCATGGCATCCCGAATAGTCGGCTGGTGGCGTCACACCCTCAAGCGAAGACCGGTGCTCACGAACACAGCTGTATACGCGACGTTCTATACTGCAGCTGAATTCTCGCAGCAAACCTTCAATAAGATGTATACGGTGAGTTTGTGTCTTTGGTCGATTATATAAAGATGTATTCATTAAAATACTAAATATATTATAATACTATACCTACTTTAGTACATGTAGAGCTCCTAAGTCAATAAAATATTGAATGAAAATTAACGTCACAAATATCGGTCATGAGGTGTCTAAATTCTAATAGGCCCTAAGTATTTTCTTTTATAAATATAGATAGTGCATCTGTGCCAAGGATGTACGGTCTATCACCTATGCTGTTCATAAAAGTAGGTGAAGCTTATGGATCCTCTACACACTGGTTAGCGTTGAGCGAGTAGAGGTAATCATGATAGTGTAGACTGTAGACTGTAGAGGGCCTAAATGAGCCTTAATGTCTATGTTCGGCCGACAGTGTAGATGTTTTTTTTTTTTTTATAATCGTCGTAATGGCGACCATTTGTTGGGCTACAGCTTCACCTACTTTTGACTACGATTACGACTACTGATTTGTTGAAAAAAATATTATGTAGTCGGGCGAAGTCGAGGCAAGAAGCTAGTATATAACAGCTTTAAAATTCAAATATGCTCATCCTTTCCTCCATTCATTTATTATGAAAATGGTAGTTCCATAGCAAGCGTGTCCACAGTTAAATTGTTACTTGTATGACTTTTAAATTATGCAAAGTTCTGCTTCCAGCATAATCATTTCATACGTATCATTGTAAATTTTTAATTTTACACGTGGGAATATGGGTAGTTTCTTGTACTTTTAATACCATTCGTTATTTCAAGACCTTTTACCTTTTTTGATATTAATTTATTTTTTTGATATTATTAATTATTTAATATTTTATATTATTGTACAAAATTAACACAGAAAATTAAGAATTATTTATTTTTCTAGTTGTCCTCAGAAAACAAATCCAAAAAAGATAATAAAAATCATTGCTTACCCAGAGATCTTACTCTGCAATAAAGATATCAAATCTACAAAAATAGCATTAGTACGAGTCCTAAGTAAAAAATAAAAATAAAAAAAATATCATGGCAGCGGTGGGATTCGAACCCACGCCTCCGAAGAGACTGGTGCCTTAAACCAGCGCCTTAGACCGCTCGGCCACGCTACCCGTGACGTCCAAACTATTTTTTTATAACGCTTTCCCTGTGGGCAGTTACCCGGTTTATTTTTAACATGGTATGTGTCGAAGTATTGTTACGTAAATATTTTGACTCTAAAATAGTTCTTGTACACGACTTAGGTACTACTTCGACTTCCATCGAGCAGTTCCATTAATATGTAAAGTAATTTCATACGTACATATATAGGTATATATGGCAATATTAAATTGATGAATTATTCGGCAAATCTCTTTCTTTATTATTTATTTGCTAGTCTAAAACTTCATTGTTTATAATATATTCTGCCTAGTTTTCAAATTTCATGCAAACCTATAGATATAAGCACTATATAGAAAGTAGTAAACTATTTTGTATCATATCGACCATTTCGTAATATCTTACGTAATTCTTATGTTAGAGCATGGTTAGATAAAAATTTAGCTACAAATCCAGCCTAGATGAATATTTTAGAAAGTTTTCATTGTTAGTCAAAAAATAACCGATTTTATATTCATAGCATCATGTAGGTCATCATCATGTCACTTCAAAGTTTAAACAAAATGTAGATAGGTAGGTATGTGAACTTAGTTATTACATTACATAATAAATTAATACCTAATACCTGTGCTAATACTTACATTATTTCAGCCAGAAAAACCAGACTATGATTTGGCAGCGGCCGGCAGAATAGTTGCGACGGGGAGCTGTCTCTACCCAACGACTCTATATTTTTGGTAATTATTACATACATAGGATAAGCCGTTTTTAATTAAGAGATGTAATAAATATTGTATCATAATAATTATAGCTAGGTTAGCTACACATGCATGTAAAGGATGTTTGATCGAAGTTGTGTTACTTGAGCTTACGGCTATAAGAAATTTCTTATAGATATAATAAAACCATTTCAATCAAATATTCTGTTCCTCTAATTATATTTATTTTATTAGATATTATTAGATTATTCCGTATATCACACTTGATATTATTTATTTCAATTAAAAATAAGCAGTTTGTGCTATTCAAACCGCTTGTTTATGTCGCAAATCGCAATACAATTTGTTAAATTGGGCTCAAGTATTGCTCAATCAACACAACTATTCCATTGTACAGAGAACACACCTTCTCCGGAATTTAATGCATGTGCCAAATCTTGTACATGACCTCGAAAAACGGACAGACATGACGAAAGTAAATACTTATTACTACTATTTGTAAGTAAACACTGAAATTGTGCTGAAAATAACATCAAAATCTTTATTGAATTTGCGTGATGTCCGAATTATAGAGCGAAGAAAACTTCAAAACAATAAAATAGGTACCTAGGTAGTATTTTTATTTCCGATGACACGAACTGATCTTAAGATGATTTTTAGATAAAAAGCTTTATAAAAACTTTCGTTAAAAATTTATTTGTTAAGTTTCTTTGTTGTCCTCGTATTCCTTTATTTCAAATGTTATTCTAATAGCACAGAGATAATAGTAGCTAAACCATTGAGATAATATTACTACGTATGGAGGAGACACCACGAACAAAATCTGTGCGCCATTTTTTTGCTCTAACTAAGTTTTAAAAATTATTATCTAGTTAGGTACTTACCGATGAAAGTTATTCCTTTGCACTTTTCCGTATTATTTGTATTATTTGTGCAATATCGTAACACACACGAAGGCATATTTGATGCGTTTCACTTTAAAACCGTTAAAAAAAACCGCTCAACATACGCCACATGGCGTATGTTGAGTGGAACATAAGTGATGTAGGCGGTGTGAGGTGTCATCTCCATATTAATATTATCTCAATGAGCTAAACGCAATAATATAGTAAAGATATCGATATCATACAAACATTGCAACAATATGTTTCCTAAATGTAAAGGAAACGGTGAAATTTATAACATTACGAAAGTTGAATAGGAAATCTAGTCCAAGTGTCGTACGGTGTACACACTTGTATATTTTTGCATACATATGAATTTAACATGAGTTCCGACTCAATGAGTTTGCCCACGTGAGTCGTTTTGAAAGTTTATCTCATTTCCTAACTGCACATGATTGTGCGTGGATAATTAAGGACATAGTTAAACATCATTGATTCAAGGATCTATAATTTAGATGTATTTCCGAAATATACAGATTTTTTTTTGAAATCCGGTCAAATGTATTTCTTACACGATTTCTTTTGAGCTATAGAAATGTGACTGACTCTTGATTAAATATTTGATTACATTTTGCATCAAATATGGGTGCGTAGGTTTTTCTTTTGGCCAATAATTAAAAGAAAAAGATCAAAATGCCCGCTTTATCTTTTCTCTTACATACGACTGTAGGATGTAGATACGACGATAATTTTCATACGCAACTAAGTATTAAACTTATTTCAGGTATATATATTTAGATAGACGTTTCGTGGGCACATCGGTGAAGGCAGTACTGTCTAAAGTTGCAGCAGACCAGTTCATTATGACACCGATGTTAATTGCTGCCTTCTTTACGAGTAAGTTTCAAACTTTTACGTATAGGCAACCAATTTTTATTTATTTTTTTTGCCTTTTTCTTTGCTCAAAAGAAGTTTAACATTGTGAGAAAATAAAAATGCGGAAAATAATAATTTGAATTTTCTGTTGCATTATTTACATATATCTAAATCATAATTTTTGTTTCTCTTAACAGTGCTGGGTGTCCTAGAAAGAAAGGAAGATGTATTTGAAGAGTTGAAACAAAAGTATTGGAAGACATTTGCCGCGAATCAAGCGTTTTGGATTCCGGGACAGATAATAAATTTTGCATTCGTGCCATCGAATTTGCGTGTCGTTTACGTTTCTTCAGCATCTTTCATTTGGATAAATGTTTTATGTTTTATAAAGAGGCAAAAGGTTGAAAAGGTTGATATAAATGAATAAGATAAAGGAATCTCAGCTAATGCTAACTAATTAATGAGAAACATCTTGCTCTATTCTTTGAAAATATAACAATTAAATCCGTTTTTTATATTATAAAACGGCAGCCATCAGTACAGTACCTGAAACTAAACACTATTTTAAAGATTTTTCTTGGAATGTTGTCTTTAAATATAGGTACATAGGTATTATTGTTGTTGTTAGAATAAGATTGTACAATGTACATAACTCATATAAGTTACTATTGAGAGAAACTACATATCACAAATCATTCCATTAATCGGTGTAATTTACATATTTTGGAATAATATACATTTTCATTTTTCAATATATTACCTTATTTTTATTCATATCTACCTATATCTCTCCACTTCTCCAGCAAGATTTAATATTAAAAACAATATTAACTAGTATTTCGTATTTTGATTGTTTTAATTAAAAAACTCTTCAAATGGTAGGTATTGATAATGACAATGCGTTTATTTAATTCAATGTTGGCATTATGAAACATTTTGCATAATACCAACATCAAATGCAATTAGATCACTTGAAAGACTTACGATTTCCTAGGGTTTCTCTTAGCCTGGCTTTATTATTACTAGCTTCTTTGTACATCAGTTGAAGTCGAGTTGCCTTTGTTCAAAGAGCTAGTTGTAGAAGTAATAATGGAGAAAATAAGTGTTTTGTTGAATGATTCTTTGGATGAAGAATTGATAGATTTTAATGCTCCACCAACATCCGATTTATTCGAATGTGCTGCTGGTAAAGTGACAAAATTTCTGAGCAATATTGGCTGTTTAGTTGCAGTTGTCACATCATTCATAATGGGATTTGAGGTAATATTTCTCATAATTTATTTATTAAAGACTATATTTTATAAATTCTGAACAAGTCTAAACTAACATTTTCCTTTACAGTACGATAAAATCTTCAAAAAAGTTAAAATTAAAATTAACGAAAAGGAAATTTTACGGATAATAGTTGTAATTGTTCTATTTATGTTGTTACCTATTGTTTTTGTGTGTATAGTGCTAAGTTTAATTTATAAAAATGCCTGTGAAATAATTATAAAGAGGAGAGATAAAAACTTTGTCAAGTTCCTCGATAGTTTTGATGTGTTTTGGTGTTTGGAGGACAATGCGAATAGTAATATTATTGAAGTGTTAGGAATAATACAAGCTGATTGTCCATACAAGCTGGTCGATAAAATAAGAGAAAAATTAGAAGATGTAATATCTAATAAATCCGTTGAAAAAATATTTTATAGAAGGCAAGAACAATTCGGTTTTTATTACTGGCGCAAAAACGATGTCGTTAATATAACCCAATACGTGAAGTTGCTTAACGTTACAAATAAAGATAGTCTGAATTCTGACGATCTGGAAAATCTAATGAGCGAATTGACTAAAAAGCCACTGCCTTATAATGGCGAAGGTCTATTTGAAATCTTAATAACCGATATTGAGCTAAATGATGAAGGCGATCTTTTAGATAGTTACGCAATCGTATTCAGAATACATCATTCAGTTGGAGATGGTATAGCTTTGATAGAGTTTTTGTGTGAAATTCTAGCTGATGATACCAGTCAAACTGTCAAATTGTTTAAAGCACCAGAAGTCTGTAATCTATTTGACCAAAATATCGTCAAAGACATTAACGAGCTAACAAAAATTGTAACTGAAATGATACTTTGTGCGGTGGATGGTGTTATAAGAAAACCTGACATAAATTCGTTACATGGACCCACATTAGAAGGGAAAAAGGTATTGAGATGGATTGATGCAAATGATAATTTACTTCAAATGATTAAAGAAATAAAAGAAGAACAAGAGGCGTTAAATTTTTCTGATATATTGGCGTCTGCTTTAGCGAATGGATTGCGAAAATACTTTTCTCGGGTAAGATGCGGCGTGATTATTACTAATATATAATATTAATGTAGTAATTACATAATTATTATATAAATTAATACAATGTTTGTCAACAGACCATGTTGTACATACCAGAGCATGTCGCAGTAATAATCCCCATTAGATTGAGTACGAATGAGAACACGTTAATTTTGGAAAATAATTTCACTGTAAGCATTTTGGATCTACCGCTTAACGAAGATTTGAGGTCTATCAGCAAATGCTGTAATCGACTGCGAAAGAGTCTTGATCCTATGGTATTATTTATTTTATTACCTACTATTTTAATATTAGGATTTACGTGCTTTAACCTTGTATTGTTAGTTATTAATGTTGTGAGTTTTAGATGCAGTTCTATATACCTTTTCGTAATATTAGTCAATTTTCTTTCAGACGAACCACTTCTTGCTAAAATTGTGCAATGTTTTCCCAAAATACATACTTGAGCAGGTTTTCAACAGCAATCAAGCGACAATGGTTTTTAGCAACATACCGGGACCGAAATGTTTGAGCATTTGTGGCTGTGCAGTGAAATCTTTGGTATTCTTTGTACCAAATAAGGGCACTACAGGTAAGATTATGTGAATTGTGGTTGACATTGCTTTTAACTTGATTCGGGCTGATTAATTATTATTATTAAATCAACATAACATCGGTCAACATTTTGAACTTAATTAATTATTTATCTTGAGAAGTAGTTACGTATACATTATCAAAATAGAGAAAGAACAAGCTAAGTCATTATTCTATTGTAATCTTCGAAACAGTGTGACGATGAAATTCCTTGCACTTTTGCAATTGAAAAAAAAAACTTCGTCACCTCTATTAATCTTGTGAATCATTGAAACATGATTGAAACCTACTTGAAGTTAAATTGTCAACAAATGAAGTCGCATTTAGTATGCAAACGTACATTCGTGATGTTTCACTTATGCTTTTCAGTACCTACCCATTTACAGCCAATTTTCACATATTGTCAATAAGGCGGATACACACAGAGCGAGCAGCTTCGCGCAGCATTCTCCGCGCGAGCTTTCCGGTCTATGTGGACGTGCCTTAGCCGAGGAAAGCACATGTGCCGACGCGGAATATACTTTGCGAGGATGTTCGCTCTGCGTGGACCCGCCTATTAACTATTATTATAGTACAATTATTGAATTGTAGGTGTCGGTGTCACTGCTCTATGCTACGGCGGCGTTCTTCGATTCGCAATAATGGCCGATTCAGCTCTTCTATCTAGACCAGATGACCTATCGATTATTCTAGATGGAATGGTTGAGGAAATTAAGCATTTGTATGCAGAGTATGTAGCAGTTTAACTTAAGATTATGGTGTGGCCGCTTTACTTTGATTTCTCAGTAAAAGGTATGGATTATTTAATGGTTTTGTCCTGTTATATTATGTGTATTATCTGGTTGAAGATATATTTTTTTTGTTATAATAACCACTTGACGAAATCAGTAAAGTAAACCCCAGTTTTTGTATTAGGTATATAAGTTTAAAATATTTAAAAATTTATCAATTTTGTTTTTATTATTGATGATATGACGACGCGGTTGGCGCAGTGGTAATGTAACTGCCTACTGAGCCGACGGTCCCGGGTTCGATCCCCGGTCAGGGCAAATATTTGTGTGATGAACTCAATTATTTGTTCTTGGGTCTGGGTGTTATTATCTATATATGTATTTATTAAATATTATATTTATCGTCGTCTAGTACCCACAACACAAGCCTTAATTGAGCTTACTGTGGGACTAGGTCGATTTGTGTAATAATGTCCTATAATATTTATTTATTTATTATTTACAGATATGGAGAAAATCAAAATAAGACAGCATTTGCCAACCTGGACGACTTTATTTTAAAGTGCACACGAATTCATCGCACGTAAATAGGATAAGAATAAAAATACAATGTTTACTACTTAATCAATTCTTTAATTAATAAATTAACTACTAAGTAAGTAACATATAGTTTCACTTAGAAACCCTTAAACATTATCTTCGAATAGCGATTTCAATTGAATATTTTCTAAAAACAAGAGATTGCATTTCCTTACCTATAAACAAAAAGATCCATGTTTTAAAGATAGAGCCAATTTTTCATGAATTTAAATATTCACGTTATCACTATAATATTAACACCACCTTCGAGTGGATATATCAATGTACCAAAATATCAATGTACCAAATTTTATTTAGCGCAAGTTTGAATAGGGATTCAGAAAAAAATACATCTAGTTAACTATACTGTATTTATTATATTTGAGCCGTTGAGCGGCCTACATAAATCAGTAGGTACTAGATAGGACGTAGGTACCTAATTTATACGACTATTGTACACTATACTATTCACCAATACCTCTTCAAGAAGCAATGAAACTGATGTGTCCTCTTCATCACCAATAAGATTTAGCAACTGGTCATCAATTTCCAGTCGAGCGCGCTCTGCAGTTGTTACCACATTTTGTATGCGCTGTTTCAATTGGTCTATGCGCTCTTCGAACCAATGTTTCTGTTTTGGAAAATATACATAATATGTAGGTATTTGAAAATGCTTTGTGTGTGATTTTTAATTATTATTTGATTATAAATATAAATAAATATAGAGATCTATTGATCTATCTTGACACTGATATAACTTTATAAGAACTGGTCCAGCAAACACTAAATGTGGTTATCATAGCAAGTACGTAAAGATTTACTTTTATTTTAATAGGTACCTACTTCTAATTCATATCATACTGAAGCTAAATTTATTCTTACACATACGTTAATTCTGATCTCAATACTTTTATTTTGTTACATACCTGCACCATTTTCTTTTTCCTCAACTCCATATACCTCTCGCCAACAGCCAACAAGGCTTTGTTAGCATCCACAAGCCTGGCATGATTCCTTTTCATCCTCTGTCGAAGTCTAGAAATTTCCACATCTCGAGATTTCACCGATTTACAGCGCTCATCGTACGCACGCAGGAGGGACTCGTAGCGGGCTGACAGTTCTTCATATCTATGTATTATTTAAACTATAAACCAGGGGGTTGATAGTATAAAAATACATGTTTCCTACTTCCGCCTTGTTAAGATAAAAATATATATCTAATCAACAGCTCATATATATATCAGGTAGATTATCTCGTCTTTACCAGGACAAAAAGTTTGGATCACTTCATACAGAAGAGAACAAAACTTGAAACGTATTTATCTACTAATTTTAGTTGCACTTAAGTCCACTCCTATTCTAAGGGAGGTTCGTTAATGTATTAGAAATTTATGAATGCATGTTTGAGAATCAAAAGTACCAGGTTTTTTTTCATTTAAACTGGTAGCTTTAATACCTACCTACCTATTATTTAAATGCATATTAAAATAGATACAAAATAAAGAGATAGGTAAGTATAATGTTAAAGTGCTTACTGGTACTGAAGACAAACGATACTCATAGTTGACCAAGATTCTTGTAAATTTACTGGGCTTCTTGATGACTTCGAGTTTACTGAAATATTTGTTCCGGATTGATACTATAGTCTATAGGTGATTTACAGTAGTAGGTATGTAGTGATATAGTATACCTAACTATTGAACTAAAATAAGCATACAAAAAATTTAAGTGCATGCAGCATGACGTTTAATATATACCTGTTTCCGAGGGCTTAGAACTAGGATCTTGGGAAAATTGTGAATCGCTTATTTTAGTATGCACATGAGGATGTTTCGATTTACATACAAACAATTGGTCCTCGTAGCTGCGAGTCTTTTTAAGGCTTTTCTCCAGGCAGTGTAATATGTTTCGTGCATTTTCCAAACCACATAGAAAGTTTTTCTGAGTTACCTGTGGCTGTATTATTATGTTATACTTACATTGTACCTGAAGCTATCATTAAATTTAGATGTGTATAATATAGCGATAAAGATATCAGTTATTGTTGCTTTAAAAATAAAGTAAAAAAGAAGTCTGATTGTTAACATCTTACCAATTCTTTGTTGACTTCATAGCATTTAAAGTTTTCAGGTGCGAATAAATTCTGTGTATATGAATTAGGAAGCATTTGTTTTATAGGCCAAGTTCAGTTTTATGTGCAAAAAATATCAATAATGAAGAAAATATATACTTTATTCTTAGCACATTATCACTTCAATTACGCTAGTTCGTAATGACATTACAAATCAATAATATTTTTAATATTGCCGATGACGTAATAAATCCTTGTTTTCTAATTAACTTTTTCTCTGTGGTTTCTGTAGCAAAAAAAAACACACAAAAAAATTCTCCATATCTGATAATATCCCAACATTTTTATGAAACGTTGGCTGTGCTGTACGAGATCACTCGCGGACGGATAGTACGCCAAAAGCAAATATTTCTACAGCTTCAGCTGGAGCGTGTTAATATGTACTATACTAAAATAATATGTAAACCTCGTACTAATACCTAATCTGTAATGTAAACTTTGTAAATAAAAATACATAGATTTTGTCAATAATTGTTTATTCAACTACAACAAAAGACATAACGTTTATAACTAAATCAGTCTAAAAATATTCTACATTCTCACTACATTTCATATAAATCATCTAAAAAGGATAAAAACTACGTGCTTCCTTTGCACAAATAATATCGCCTTGATAAATCTTGTGTTACTTTATTTTCAGTTTCCTTTCACAATAAAACAATATACTTAATATAATTTATGAGAATTCATAAACGAAAAGAACACTGTGATTAAAAAAAATATTTGGCTATAAATGTCTATGGTCATCACAGAGAAAAAAAAGATTGCCATAAACAACAACTGTATTAAAAGAAAAAAGTTCAAAAGATCTCTACAGTATAAGCTATAAATAACCATAGACTAATGCGACGAGTACACCAATATTCCTAAGATTTGTAAACCAATTTAAATATGGAAGACATTTTTGCTCCAAGCGGGCATTGCAAATGTAACAATGATTTTCAACAGCTTAAAAACATGCATATATAATTTGAATACTGTTCAACAATGAGAAGCATAGACAATATCTATATTATTGTGATTAATTTCATGGACGAAGTGATACTTTTTATCAAATGTACAAATGGAATATATGTTTCATTTATTGACTAGTTATTTAATTGTGATGTATGTGAATTGATTAATAAAAATTAAAAAATGATAAAATATTGAATTATTGTTTTAAAACATTGAATTTCATAAACATAAACAAATTAACAGAGTTACATTAAATTAACAAGTTTAAAACATAGAATTGAATTGTACAAATAAAAATAAGTATATTTATTACAATAAGAAATTGATTCAATCGAGTCTATTGCAAACACACTTACATTTACAACAATATAACTAGTTTATAGGAGGAACTATGTTTATTAATATAAATTTATTACTGTATTATAAGGCTTTTATAAATTTCTGATTAGACTATGTTATTGCGACTTCACCAAACCAAATAGATTAGCTTAATTGTGTTTAATTGCACATGCCCTTAGCATTATTTTATAAAAATATATGTAACACATTACATATATAATATCATTGTTAAGTCCAACAAGGTTATAATTTTAAGAATATTTACAGGACCTTTACTAAGTGCTGCCATAAAAAGATTTTCTTGCTAATATTTTTTACATAAAACTTAATTTCCTTAATAAATAAGCCTAGCAGATTTTAAAACGGTTTTATAATTTATTATTGCTCCATTTATAGCTCAGGCATTTAGTTTTTAATATTTATTAAAACACTACATATCAAATGTAAAAAATATCAAGGCCATTTTATTATTGACATGGCAACACTTATTCCTAATTTCTGCCAATTGCCAAAATAACCTTGTCAGACGTGCTAACAACAGTAGAATGATAGATAGTTGAAGCCTGAATCTATTTTAATCATGAATTAGATGGCATGATAAAATATCTGACAGATGGTTGCTGCAGTTTCTGAAGATTCATAATTTTAATACTTTCAATACAATACGGCTCAAATTGGATACAGCTGTTTTCTTTCCCTTTATTGTTTATTTAGGGCTGATTTTTCAATCTTTGGTTAAAACTTATTCGTTGAATAACGTATTATATTGAATACATTTCAAAATGTAATCTAATTACCTGTATTTGACAGTGTCATTTTAATATTATCGTGTAATACTTTATTGGATGGATAAGTTTTAAGTTTTAACCAAGGATTGAAAAATCGGCCCTTAGTAAGTTTGTTATATTGATTTGTGTAACTTAACTTAAAGAAACGGCTATGAGAAGATAAAACTTATAAATTGTAATAACAGAAATATTATTTTTTCAATGTCTTTGGTATCCAATTAATGGTGTGAATTTCTACTTACATATTTAACAACATAAAATCTTTATAAAAAACGTCACGAAAAACAATCTTAAAGAATATTGGTTCAAGCAAACATGGAAACATTATTGAGCTTTGGAAAATTTTGTCTTAAAAGATAAAGGTGTTACCTACTGAGATCCACAATCAAATATAGATTACTAAATTCACAGAACCGGCAAAATATACATGATAAAACTGTCTTCAGAACATTTAAAATAAATGCCGTTTTACACACCCTGTATGTACATCTTACAATCTATCAATCATTGATATGATAAATTGGCAAATCGTATCAATACTTGAAATTTTACAAAAATATTTGGCATTATATAGGCACTAATAGAATTTAGTAAACTATAATTGATTGTGACTTACGCTACCGAAAAATTTCGTGTTCCCCGACGATAACTGGTGCGGTTATCTCAAAGAGAGTTGGTGATGTTCTGGAAGAGTCGCTTGCCCCACCACGTTTCAAGGTCGAAGGGCTTGAAGTCCCGTAAAACTGGACTCGGCTCATCGTCTTGGTAGTACAAGCTTGTGGGTAGTGTGGGCGATGAGCTTCCTGATCCTGAAAGTAATTATAACATAACATGTATTCTTTTATAGCCTTTACCTTCAACAATGTTTGTATTCCATTTATAGCATACTAGCGGTCCGCCCCGACTTCGCCCGTGGTACATATTTCGCAATATAAGGTAGCCTATGTTCTTTCTCAGGGTCTTAAGATTGTCTGTGCCAAATTTAATCAAAATCTTGGTTGAGAGGTTTAAGCGGGTAAGCGTAACAGACAGACAAATAGAGCTACTTTCGCATTTATAATATTATACATATATTAAGTAGGGATTTTGATCAATAGTTTATTCAATAGTTATGTAATTTTATGTATGTAATCAGATTAACATTTAGGCAAATTAATGATCCTGTATGTAAGAAGACATTCTAAAGACGGGATTCTTGACAACATTACAGAACTAATGCATTAAAGTTGCTATATCATATACTTATATGATGATGAGTGCAAAGGTTTTCTAATTTTTGTTCTAAGATCTATAGCTGGTTGGAAGACCAAAGAACTACTATGAATATTTTTTTATGAGCAAGGCCACTAAACAGTTTCAGGAATGTGAAGTAAAAATAGCATTTACCATCATTTGTTTGCCAAACTAGTATTTTATGAGATAGGATAGAACATAAAATTATAAAGTTTAAAAGATTTCTTACCTATTGTACTTGTAGGTGTTGATGGTTCACTATCACCATTTGCTGTTTGCGTCCAAGCTGAAATAAAAGCAAATAATGCTGTTATTAAAAACAAATCTAAATCTATACTAATATTATAAAGAGGAAAAGTTTGTAATTATATATGTTATTATGTATGTATGTATTGTTTTCACGCATAAACCTCTTAACCAATTATGATGAAATTTGGCACAGACAATCTTTAGACCCCGAGAAAGAACATAGGCTATGTTTTATTGCGAAATATGTACCACGGGCGAAGCTGGGGCGGACCGCTAGTGAGAAATAAAACTCCTTATTCATAACCTTTTTAACATTTGGTATTGAATTTGTTTTAGAGGATACAATTATGGCTAGCAGTATTGTTTCCAGTTTGAGAAAGTGAAGGTGCTAATTGATTTACATAGTGCTGTCATTTTTCCAAACTTATGGTGACATATCTTGAAATAAGACAGGCGAAGTTGTATTGCAATCATGTTTTTATACTGAAAATTCTTAGTTGAATATAGCAATTTCAGATTTTGATAGCCTACTCCCTAAATATTATATATCTTTTTACTGGAAATATCCAGTATAACAAGATTTCCATTTTAAATACAGAATCATTTATGTACAGAAGTTTAATTCAATTGGATATTGTAAAAAAAATTATTGTAGGTATATCAACATATATCACATATTTGTTTAGAAGTTTTCAAATGATTGATGCTGATGTTTCACAGCCACAGTAAACAGAACTTATAATAAATACATAACACATAATATCCACCCAAAAATATTTTTTTGATGGAGTTTACAGGGAATCTCCATAAAAATGTATTATGATTATTAAGTTTATGTTAACATAGTTGTTTGAAGTTTAAATAACACAGAATTCAATAAGAACTCCATTATCAAACACAATCTTGTCTCAGTGTGACCCAAGTATAGAATGAAAAGGTCTTACTTTACTACTTTATATGCATCTAGATAGCAAAAGCTTAACATAACTGCTTGTATGGGTTAAGCATATTTATTATAATAAAAATGTTGTGTATCCATATAGAAAGTGAATATATTTTCATCTTTTTCACTTTGAATTTGTACTGTTATCGACTATTGTTTCTGTATTTTGTTATAATTGGACAATTTACTTACTTTCACTTATATATCTAATTATTTCCTCGTGTTGCGGCGTTATTACGCTGTGCTGTATCCTTTGATGGACTGTCTTTTTACCATTGGAATGAAAAATCGGTTTAGGCATACTGAAATAAATACGAAGCATCCAGATAAAACCTTATTTTTGTCGCAAAAGAAACTATTCATATTACATATAAACACGCGTGAACCTTTGAGCGGAGGTTATGTAAAGAACTGTGATGAAATTATTTAAGTTTTAAATTGCATCATACTGAATATGTGTTACATACTTAATAATTTCTCCATTATCTGCGTCAGAAGACCTTCTATTATGATCTTTGCGGCTGTCTAATCTTTCCAAATTTTGCGAGAGACCTAAAGAAAACAATTATTTTAGATCAATTAACGACGGCAAGTAGATAATGGTAAAATACAATTTTATTTCAAACTCCATAGGGTTACCTCTACGAGTTTTAGCAACAATCTTGCTAGGTCCCTTAGATACAGTATACATTTTAATTTTCCTAAAAATTTAAAATTTTGTTACGAATTTACACTACCCAGTACTATTCCAATACGACCAACTTGATGCGAGTTGTGACAACTGACAGCCGTCAGCCACCTGACAGCTGACAAATAACAAGATGACAGTTGATAATGCAGAACTGATACAAACTATGTTGCTATATTCAATAAATGTGATGATAATAAAACGGAAACAAAACGTAATACATACATATATACATATGACATTTTAATTTTTAATAAAATTTGATAAATTTGTGCAATATTAAAATTTAATTATTTTTTAAATAAATTTTATATCCTGCTGCACTAGGTACTCTAAGTTTAGTATCTATATATTAAATTGTATTAAATTTTAGAACGAACGCAGTTTAATTTGGCGGCAAATTCAAACTAGATAGATACTGAAGATTGAAGATACACCTCTTGCCACGATAAAAGACTCACAACAATAAATTATAAGTATTCGGTAAATCCTGTGGGTACCTGCTAAAGTTTTACACACAACGACAAGTAAGCATTATTATTTTAAGTTTATTAGACATGCCTATTTGTTTGATAATTAGCCTATTTTATAAATGCGTAGTCCTCACAGTCCACAGACTAAAGTTTGTAGTTCTAAATCAATTTAAGTTGATCATTTTATTAATTTCTTTGTATGTACATTAAAAGTAGATATGTAATTATTTTCATTCACAAATCACATTCACCAATGTTTACTAATTTACTATCCCACAATCTAAAAAGTAAAAACCCAAAATATCATTTCCTACGTTCCAATAGGTCCATATTTAAAACTTTAGATAGCGTGCGTAAACCCGTTAAAAACGTGAACAATTTAAAAAAATGCGCGGTATATGGAAGAGTTATGCTGCGCTATTTCCTTCAATTACTTCAACTGACGACAAAATTATCGTGACGTGAATTAATAAGACATGCAATAGTCATGCAAAAAGTACTTCCTGGCATAACCGGTTTTATAGCCTAGTTTTTGCTGATCGCCCTATTTGGATGTTTTATGGGTACTATGGTACTATATCTATTAAATTTTTATTCTATAATTATAGCCTTTTTGAGGACTATTGAAATCTCGATAGAGTGCAATGTGCATGACTCGTTACAATTACATAGTATGATGCAAATAACGTACCTAGGTACTTATTGGTCATTAGTCTAATACTATATTGACAATGATTATTAAAATGAAATACCTAGAGCCTCTGTAAAAAAAGATGTAGGTACCTACTGAAATTTACAAAAAGAGAATAATGAAACAAACATTGAAATATTGAACCAACATCGTTTAATGAAAGGGTATATACCTAGTTAATACAGAAATTGGTGACAGATAATATAATACTCTACTAGTACTTATATTATATGTATATATTTCGTTAAACATGCAATTGAAATAGCCCCAGCTTTATACCGCAATACACTTTCGCTATTGTAAGTTAACTTTCACTTAACGACCACTTTAATGCACAACTGCGGATGTATCGAATCTTGACTCATTTTGCACGCTCGACTTAGTTTAAGTGGCACTTAGCACACATTTTTATGTTAAAATATGCAATTAAATGTCGTATCAATTAAACGACGTGGACGGTCAAGAGCGAACTAGCATACCCTTTACGAGAAAAAATATATTTTTATATCGCTTATTACATAATACTACCAATCTAATTAATTAAAAATCAAAATTATAATTATGTGAGAGCATCAAATTCAATATAGATTTTATTTTAAATAATAACTGTAGGTACAATATTTTTGACCTACCGATACACTTCGATTGTAACTACTACTGCAGTGTACACAATAGTAACTAACTAACTACCTACGTACCAACAACTTATCGTAATAATTTATATTTTAAAACTAAAGGAGTATTTTATTAAGGCTCTACAAATTCATGAAATATAATTCGTATCTACAAATTCTTGAAATAAAATGCTCAAGTAATAACCTATAACGTCGTAAATTACAGGCGTCCAAAAGATAATTTCGGTTTTATCTATAGCTATAGGACGATCACAGAAGATTGATTAGTTACGTACTTACGTATTGCCTCAGTTAACGCCAGTCTTACATTTTGTTTGAATTTGTGTACGCTTTGTGTACGCTACATAGATTAAAAATGACAAAAGTTCAAATACCGTGAGTCGTTAATCTTCCTACAATGCAACTAACGGGATTGCAGCGGCGCCACTTCGAGGTTTGTTAACACAGTCAATGTAAGTACCTTTGTTTATACTTTATCTGTATGCAAAATAGTGTTTTGTCGTCAAATATGGCTAAAAATAATTATATTGTTAATGAGTTTTACTTACATTGCTGTACGTCATGTAATCGATATAACATATGACTGTGAATTGTTATTTACCTTGTTTGTTATTTGTTTGTTTGTTATTTACATCAAAATATTGTCTCTCTCATTAATAATTTGTCGACCTACCTATTTAATAGGTAGTTAGGTACCTACACCAATAAAAATAATTGAAGTTACTAAATTGACCTATTATAACTATTCCTAAATAAGATACCTATTGTATTTATCAAATTGATAGTATATCATGACACCCTTAAATAAAATAGTTAGATTCCTTATTTTAAAATATATTTTGGTCCGCACAATCTGTGGCACAATTGAGTCGAAACTTCGAAATTCAAACACTAGTCTCTATTTTTTTCTCTACAATAGGGCATTGGCCTGAAAACAGGCATTTATTTTTAAATTATGATATTATTGTGTTTTTAAATCTTGCTACGACACTATTTCGAAAGTGTGGGTGAAGTGGCTCGTTTGTATAATCTCGGAACGGTTTTGGCTACATCAGTATTGACGTCATTGAAGGGTTATTCGTGTATATGCCTATTAATAAAATCGAACTTACATTGAGGTACCTACATTACAGAGTAGGTACCTTCGCATTAATTGACCTAAACGACTTCGTAATATTTATTCATGGATAAATCAGGAATCGGAATAGTCATCATTGTTACCTAATATACAAAGTTCATTTGAAGAATAATTTAACAAATGAAACTGAATAGTTAATATTATGATTTTGAGCAATTGATTTTGACCCTATAATCATTTGAGCCCATTAAAGAAATGCTGGATATAAAGAACATTTTAAATCCCTAAGTACAGCTATAATTGCTCGTTTAATTAGCTCTCCTTGCAGCGTGTAATTGACACTATAAAATTAATTGTCTCGATCATTGTGATTGTACTAAGCCCAGCTGTTGTTTTTTTTAGGTACAGTGAAACGAATATTATTCAAATAATATACACAACTACTAGTACAAAAGACAGTAGAAGAATTAAACATTTCAACCTATATTATTCACAGCAATGTCAAATGTGTTATTATTAAACATTGCTAGGTGTAAATAAATAAATCCATTAATTAAATCCCAGCCTCCCGCCAAAAGCGTAGTTGCAGTATCCCTGTATCATTCACTTCATCAATCAGTCGTCCAATCAGAGCGGTTCGCGCCATCCGCAAGCGTGCGCGCCTTTATCAAAACTGTGATAATGTGGTCTAAGCGGTTGTATTCACTAAACAATAACAAAATCACCTACATAAAACGAACCGTGCTGATTGCCGGGCCATAACATAAGTGAACTTCGGACTGCAAGCACACGCGGCTGCATTTCGTGAAAAAAATAAAACATTTTCAACTACAAACCAGTCCTGCGGTTTGTTCTCCCGCCTTGTTTCAAAAACGAATAATAAAGACGATATCCCGTCGCAACTTTGTTATGAAAATAAACCTAGTTTTGGTCTGGACGAAGTTTTAATAATTTGGAAATAATAAAGTTCGCGTGTTTATAATGAGCAGATAATAAAGTGATAGTTGTGTGACTTGTGTGCTAGAAAAATATCGAATAAATCTCGTGTCCGATTTTAGCTGATTCTTGTAAGTATTATTTTATATTTATTCATTAGTCAGCTATCTAGTAAAAGTTATTTATAAATAATTATTGCAAACAAGATTATTAATTATTGTAGATTATATTTAAGTATCACGATTTATTTTAATTATTCTTGATTTTTTTTGAAACACTCAAAATTTTCTATTTCACTGAAAATAAAATTGCATCGTATAAATACTTAAGTATTTTATTTTTTATAATTTTGAATTTTGATGAAACCGAACAATATATTATTCAATTTAAAAATAAATTTAAAAAATTCTGACAATTACAAACACCAAGGTTACAAAGCAAAAAAATTACATAAAACGTGTTTCGAACAATTCTATTGAAAATATATATAAAAATAAACTTTATTAGGTACTCAACAATATAGTAGGTAGATACTTTATATGGTTTTATTTCAATCAATTTAACTTTTTTACGACAGAAATAATTATCTACCTACCTAGTTACCTAAAAGATATATATATATACATATATATTTTTTTTATATTTTTCACAAAGTATAAAGTAACGTCTAACTAGGTAGGTACGAATTGTTTTAGTATAAGTTAAGTACGATACGATGTTTATACGAAATGAAAAATTCGGGGATACATGGAAACATTTCCCTATAATTTTCCAAGAAATTAGAGAACGTTTCAGTTATTTAGTTAGTTTCTTATAGCTACTACATAGTAGGTAGGTAATTATTATTATGTGCTTATAGTAAGGTTTAAAAAAATCTTGTAAAGGAATAATCCCTATATTATGTATTATAATGACGTTATCTATTAAAACACGTCATGCCAAATTTTCCTTGTTCGCTGTTAATGTTCTATTTCTTATTAGTAATTAGCCATGTTAAGATTTTATCAGTTAGTAGGTAATACATCTAAGTCAGAATTTCAATTCTAGTATACACAATCTCAGTAGGTAATTGAAAATATATCTATATAATAACTCCACATCAGGACATAAATAAAACGAATGACTAGCATTAATAATTGTGTTTAGTTACCTACGTATTACATAAGATTCACTTCTTTATAGCAAGAAAGAAGAATACTCGTATAATAACATGATTACATTTACAACACCATAATACATGATGACCTTATACGATTTTAATACTAGCATAATTAGTGATAATTATCAGTAATCGAACAATCAGTTAACAACGAGACCTATAAAACAAGTTATCAAGCAACTTTGATGCTATGACATAATATTACAGCCGCTAGTTTTTCCGACACGATTTTGATGGCTATGGGAACTTGAGTTTCTATTGAATTCCTTGAGTTTCTTATTAAATGTTCACTAATGACACAAGAAAACTTTATAGCCGCTTCTACTGAATTTACCTTAGGTATTTTTGCAATTGTCGCGGAAGAATTCCAACCAATACCCACGGCCCCATCATTAAAGCGGCTCGACGGAACACAGTGGGGTTTTAATCGGTAAGAATCCGACATAACCCACGGCTCCTTCCCCGGGGGCAGTGGGTATCTTTGGAAGATTTCCCCACTATAAAAAAGAAGGTATTTTTGCAATTAGATTTTAGAATGTCTTTATATATCTAATTATCTATATATAGAAAACTCAAAGGTGACCGATATAGTGATCTATCAACGCACAGCCCAAACCACTGGACGTATCGGGCTGAAATTTGGCATGCAGGTAGATAGTTAGGAGTTAGGACGTAGCGTAGGCATCCGCTAAGAAAGGATTTCCCGAAATTCTCGCGGGAACAGGGAAAAACGGGGATGCACGTACAAAGTCGTGGGCGGAAGCTAGTGTAATATATTTTAGGAATCTAGGCATATAGTTATACTTATTTCAAGACTGATGAAAGGAACAGAAACGCATATAATAAAAAAAAAATATTTGTAATTCATGTCATGTATTCTCATTACCTACTAATAATTACACTATTAATTCAATTAAAGTAAAACGTTCTATAATTATTATTAAAATATACGTTTTCACTTTCATAAAAAATTCAAACAAAAAATGGCGCGTGAACGATTGATAGCTGTCATTAGACAGTAACGTTCATTTATATTCTGTGGTAATAGGTTTTTAAATAGATGCGTGTGACAACGGAACCGTGGCGTGCGGAAGTCGCGGTGTGAAGTTCCGATAATGGCAACATCGCTGATAACATCGGGCCCCGTTAGCACGCAATGCATCGTTTATGACTATGCATTGCATACGAGCGCACGAGTATGTGAGCGCATAGTCAAGACACCAATTCGATTTTGTTACCTCTGTATTTATTCAAAGATGTACAATTAATACAGAGGTAAGAGGCTGTTGTTATGGATTCTTCAACTGGAAGACGAATATCTAAATACATAATTATGTTTCAGATAACGGTTAAAACCCACAAACTATTGTTCTTGTGAAGTCCACGTATTGATGAAACAATAACATTATTTTTAAATTAACTCACATTTAAAAGTTCGCGTCAGTTTGAATTTTTAATATCTACATTATCTTAATTAATTGCTTACAAGGAAATCCACTCGTGATCGTGATTATAATTATTAATTAATATTTTTTCTAGATAATAATATGATGATAATATTAACATTGTTCATCTACGAATATAGTTACATCTCAACAGAGAAATTATTTTAAAATATCTCTTTATAAATTTAATTAATCAAATATTATCTGTGTGTAATTGTATAGTTTTGTTTGTTTTGTATTCGATGCAAATCCATGAAATACAAAAACAATAAAATATTATCATAACGATTCGATCTACAAGTACTTATGCAAGTATTTATTTATAATTATATATGTATTATGAATCAAACTATAGAGATGCAATTTTACAATCTTCAACCCATGCATAAAAATAAAAAATCATGCAAGCTTTTTTATCACATAGTAAACTTGCGTACATTTAGAACAAATCGAGAATAAAGAATGTTCAAGCCATTTTACTTGCTATAAAAGGCTGACTACTTAGGTCAAAGACTGCAGGCTTGTCTGTCTTGTTGGATATTTGCATTTGCCTATCCATGTTTCCCGGCTTTGATCTAAAAATTACACATAATCGAATGTGTATGTGTGCTTATTAATTTCTGATACTTTATTGTTGTTCCTTGCCCCTTGGTAGTGTGCGTGATTTATTTACTTTCCACTCTTTAATATCCAAAGTAAATAACAAGCTATACTAAAAGCATAGAATTAACTGGAATAATAAATAGTGTCTTGTCATCAGTTTTTATCGCCATTGTTTTTATACAAAAACTCAAGATGACTTTCGAGTTTAAACACTTATACCTAGATAAAAAAATACAATGATATGAATTAAAAAAAAAAAAACAGTAGACCATGGAACATCGTCTTTTTGGAGTCAGTTACAATTAAAAAGTTTGAGTAAATTTAAAAAATACGGAAAGTTAAGGCAATATGGAAAGTTGCATCCACTTTATCCACAATATATATGTAATTATATCATAGTACCGTACAGTTTACAGTTACATATTTTAATAAATTGGCACTGACTCTATTTTATAATATAGCACTCTACATAGGTACTTACTCATTTTATTACCTGGTTCAACTATGATGTTTTTGATTTATTCAATCAGGTACATACATATTTTGGCAAATATAACGCCTTATTTAAATGATTTTCTAGAAATGCCTGCTTACCTACTATATCATAAAGCTGTATTATCTCCAGTTTAGAAGTAACCCCCTGGTTCATTATTGCTCCTCACCTACCATAATACTACATATTTTAATTCTATTGCTTTTTTCAGGTAAATCACAATGGCGAGGCACAGGATAGTTTTCCTAGTGCTATTCGTGCATCTTGTAAGCTGTAACGATAACTCTAGCAGTCCTACACCATCTGTATATGAGTAAGTCTAACTGTTTAATAGATATGAATATTCATTATTTAGACTTGCATTGTTGAACTGCTCATTCTAACTGTGGTTTTGTTTGTTAATGTGAGATAATGAGCGTTCACAGGTTCGGTTTGTAACAATTACTGCGTTACGTTACTAATTTATAAGTAGGTTCTAGTGTACTACTGACCAGCCTCCCTAGACAAGTGGCTTTCTATTAGCGTAAAGTTCAATAGAATAGAATATGAATGTATGAGATTGGCGTAATCAATCGTCGTCGTCGTCGTAATCAAACGTCAATCTCATACATTCATAATCTATTCTATTGAACTTTACGCTAATAGAAAGCCACTTGTCTAGGGAGGCTGATTGAACAGAAATTGCTGGCAACTGTAATAAATTACTGAATTAACTGTATCGTGAGCAAAATTTACGAAAACTTAATAAGCAAAATATGTACATGCTCTAGATTTGTGGTCTATTAACGCTATTTTTGTGAAAAGTAAGGAAAGGCGTCGACATTAATGAGTAACTTCAATAATACCTTAGAATTAGGGAATATGAATAAATATTAGTCTTTATTAGGCTGTACGAAAATTAATCTAGAGTCAGGGAAGTGTCTCTACACCTATAACCTAAACAGCGCTTTGAAAATAATGTGCTTACATGATTAGGTACATCGATCTTCTGCTAAGGGCTGCTATCTTTCCATCTTGGTAAAAATCCTTGCGAAAATATTCATCAACAATTACTAATGTACCTAAATACTAGACTAAGACATTTAATAATTTCCAGGCCATCATGGACATATAAATGCGTGCCAGACGAAGGTTGTCAACGGTCCCAATCACCTCAACCCACGCTCAGTAATGTGACCGGCACAGTGTATGAAAGCTTGGACCTTTGCCGTACAGTATGTGGCAGGTTTGGCGGAATATGGCCGAAGCCTGGTACAGCCGCGTTGAGCATGCAGACTGTTAAAATACATCCTAATTATTTAAGGTGAGTACGAAATATAAGTAATTGTTAAGGCACGGAAGGTAGGCCGTAGGTAGCTAAGGCACAGAATACATAATATAGTAGCTAACCGCTCTAGCTAAGGTTAAAATGCATTAACAAATGGTAAAGGTACGCAAGATATATGGTTAAGGTAGGTATACAAGGTAGGTAAGGATAACTAAGATTTGACAATACATTTTGAAGAATTTTACAAGGTAGATAAGGATAACTTATAAGATTTGAGAATACATTTTGAAGGGTACAATTGCGTTCTTCATATCAATGAGTCAGTGAATGGGTATCTATGGTACCTATAACTAATTTTTGTATAATCCGTCGTATCATGATTTACAGGAAGTTCAAGATTTTTATCATAAGAAGTGAGTGCGATAAACTTCTTTATCACTATTTACCAATTAACGTAATCTGCCAATCAGTCAGGCGATAATTTTTATTGAAATAATAAAATCATTGAAGTTTCCGACCACAAAATATAAATACTGTATTAACCGACATCAAGGAATAAGGCCAGCGATGGCAAACTGATTATGCATAGAGGTTTCTAGGTTAATTTGCATGAGCCTTTCTTCTAGTGAAAGAGACTGTTTACTACAAATCGAGTCTTTATTATTGTTTATTTGACCTTTGGAATCCTTTAAAAACTTGAATAAAATGAAACTCCAGTATTAAAATCTGGTTTATGGAAACCAAACACGAAGTACCTACCTACCATTAAAACTATTTTTATTGCGTTTTGTGTGTTATTATCAATAACTATTAATATTCAGAAACGCTTAAACTAATAACTATAAAAAGAAATGACTAATTGATTTTGCACCATCTATTTTGCACTTATTTATTACATAGGTACTTGCACGATGATTAATCACGCCGTAATAGATATCAAGATGTAATTACAAAGAGCTTTATACATTATTAAAGTTGATTTACACACTACGCTACTCTTTTTACTCAAAACACCAGATTCGAACATGAAGCAGGAAATGTACAACATTTCAATTGAATTTATGAGAAAATTTTATTGTAACATAACATGACGACACTGAGATATTTTGTAAAATATGAATATTTTTGTGAATACTACATAAACACGTTCAAAAACCTTTAAGATAACAACGTACGTTCCTGGAAGCTTGGCCTAATTTTAGAGTACTTATCTGCGTTACTATAAAATTGGCTATAATTAAATTGTATATGCACTAAAGTATATCCTCATAATATATTTTATATAGAAATATAACAGAACCATAAAGGTGATAGGAATACATATAACAGAATCATAAACATGAAATAATACAGTAGCACCTCGTTAAGTCGAACCTCGATAAGTCAAAAACCTCCAAATCTCGAAAAAATGTCTTTTGTTCCCTTCCCTTCAAACCCGAAACCCTCTATTACTTGAAATTTTGTCCCTCTGTTAGTCGAAATAATCACCAAGTCCCTCCAAGCCATTTTGGTACATATTTTCACTCTATACCTCGAAAAATCAAATTTGACCTCTGTATATCGAACATAGCAACGTTTTATTTTACAACCTTTATAACTTGATGATTTGGAATTTATTACCTCTATTGTTCGAACAAAAATAAGTTACCGACTTTAAGAATTTGCCTACAGTGCAAGTACACTATTGTTTCTTAGAAAACATTTTAGGAGTATACGATAATTACGTATATTAATTTATGACTCACGAAACACGTGTTTGCGTTAAGTATCTGATGACGAAATTATCGATTCAGTAGCTCAGAAAACCGATACTAATGATTAAGATGACATAGAAGATGTGAATAGTACATGCGCTCTATGGGTTTCCATTAAAGAGGCAAGAACCGCATTGAATACCTTACGAAATTTTATAAAGCAAACCAGTATCTTTGAAAAAGAACAATTTTCTGCTCTTTATAGATTATAAAATGCTAGAGAACTTTTAAAGCCATATTTTTTATTTTAAAATGATTTGAAATAATGTTGATTTATAATAAATAAAAACATGTTTGTGACCTCTGCAAGTTGAATTTTAATTTATTTTACCTCTCTAAGTCAAAATTTATAAGAATAAACCTCAAACTCTATATGTCGAATCAAAATCCGCCTAAGTCGAAATTCTCCATAAGTTGAAAACTCTATAACTCGAATTTTTTGGCGTCTCCCTTGATATTCGACTTATAGAGGTGCTACTGTATATTGAAAAGTGAAAACACGTCTTTGCACATAAAAGAAACCAAACGATAGTGTTAGTAACATTAAAAACCAATAAATCGGAGCTTTCAATTACGTTTAGAAATAGTTCAAGCCAGTTTATGTTTATAGTATTGTAGTATTCCAAGAATATACGGTACTTTCTATTTTTGATCTGGGTTAAAACGATCGAATACCGGCAGGAAAGTTATCAGGTAGGGCTTACGAAATTCTAGAAAATGTAAGTACTGAAATAAAGAGCGAATGCTTATCTACAGCGGTATGGTAATGAAGAAGAGGTTTTCTATATAGAGTCCATGTCTGATATCATCAACCAAAGAATTAAAAACTTGGACTATTGTTAAATTTGCTGCCAATATTTATATTCCTACTAGTATGTATGTAATAGTTTACCTTATTATTGTCTTTTAAATTATTATTTAGATGTAATATAATAATATTACATCATACATTACATATACACTTACAAGATTCGCAGACCTAGTTACTATTGTATTCAAATGGTGTAGCCGTTTAAAGGTATTTAATGGAATTCTGAACTGGAACTAAATAGAGCATTGTTTATGTAGATAACATTTTACTACATACCATAAAATTATTTTTGCAAATTAAAATATATTTTTGTTTATATAAATACCAAAAAGCTGTTACATAAAGGAATATGAGCACACATTACATTGTACTCGTAGGTCTATAAAATAATAATGTTTCTAGGCTGCAGCAGATTATTGCAGGAGGAAGCGAAAGATAATAACATAGCGTGATTGTAAAAACATAATTTATTTACATGATAGCTTCTATAATCACTATTCGCTACCGGTCACTCGTCAACTCATCAGTTTAATTGAACAAATTATATACCACTGAACACATTTTAAACCATATTATTAATTCATAAATATAAAAATCTATTAATGATCAGTTTATTATAAAAAAGTGGTGATAATTACTCTAGAACTTATAACTCAAGATCGGCTCAATGGATTTTAATTATTTTTGGTTATTTGGATTCTTCTCCACTGGGATATATAATAAAACTTAAAAAAATAAACAATAAATGATGCTCTGGGCACAGCCGGTGTAGAGTAATTCATGTTATTTTTATACTAATCATATAGATAGATAAAACATTTTGAACATAATAAGGTTGTCTAAAATAAATTTTCCATACAGCTCGAAGTACCTACTCACAACAATGGGTTTGGTGAGGTAGGTACCTAATTAGGTGTTTTTTTTTATTAGAAAAACAAATCGCGATTCGAAAACAAGGAAAATACGCCAATTATCAAAGGTTATTTGATATTTTCGATTTAAAGCTTTTCACATCGAAGTCAATTTTACAACAAAATGGTGCAAATTGTAACAACATAATATTCAGTGTGTTGGTTTCGCCTGTTCGAATTTAACCAAGAAGTTTTGAAAATCATAGATTGTACTGCCTAGAAAATCATTTCTTCCACAGGAGATGTTCAAAATAATACGCAACTTCTAGTCATAGTAGACTGTCTCCTGTCCGTCTGTCTATTTTAGTAAGCATGGTGACGGTAGCTGCGTCACTCACGACGACATATCGCAGATGACGATATCTCGTGTATTTATAAATGCTTGCTACAATTTATAGTGTGTCTATTTAATTGATATACGATACAGTGCATTGATATTTATGGCCTTGTGATTTAGTTAAACCAGAATATATTATATAAGTTGCATTTCGCAGTGATATCTGATTGCAAATCGTGACTGTGTTTTTTTTTCATACTTAGATGATTTCCTATAACTATTATTTAGCAATTTTATCCTTTGTATATATATCTTCTAAGAAGATGACATTGAAAATGGAAATAGTTTTAATTACTGAGTGAATAAGTTTGTTCACTTTTAATCTAAGAGCACTTTTTCGCGGAACTATAATAATATGTTTTCAGCCAATAAAGGATATTAATATACTATGTATGGAATAATTTTTATAATAAACATACCTATTTCTTTAGGATTTTATACGGGCTATAGTTAAAGCTTATACGGGAACACCCTACAAGAATGTTGATCGAAAACACGAATTTATTTTGCTTTTACTTTCTATATACATAACCACTTTGCAATTGATTTTTTAAAAAAGGAGGAGGTTCTTCATGCGTCGAAATCTTTTTTTTATTCGCTTTTTCTTCTATAACTAAAATATGCTTTAATTGTTAGGGTTAATAGAGAAATATCAAAGGGCGGTAATGTTAGGTACATTCTATTTTATCCTTGTTAATTGTACTTTTTTCTATTTATCAAAGTTGTGATATCGTGATATTATATTTATTGATTTTTAGATATATCTGGATAAAATGTAAAAATGCAGATAAGCTAACCACTTATGGCCTTTATGATTATTGATAACTGATAACATACCCAATTTTATACATCAATGTAAAAACAAGTCAAATAATTCTAAAATCAATGAAATGAGGCAATATGAAAGTCTCACAATAACATTTTCTATCGTGATTGATTGTATTTACTTTTTTATTAGTAATAGACAACCCTTACATCGGTCATTGAACGCCAAGTCACTGAACAAATTGGCCAAGTGTGCACCGATCCTTATCCGACTCTACTTTGGAAAGGGCTCGCTTATAAATCTTTTTATTTTTTGGGCACCATCCAACCGCTTCTGAGACTACGATAAATTTAGCAAATAACCACTAGGTATAAATAACTTTAGTAGTCGATATGCGACGTGATCTTTTGTGTAGACGTAGTAAATAAAAATAAAATATATAGGCGTCTGTTGTTCTCAGCTTATTTACAGCGCGTTCACAATTTTACTACCTACGTTTAAATATATACATTACATTTGTATTACATTTGTATTTATATTATAGTCGATTTGCATTATTATTTTTCTCTAGGTTTGATGAAGTATGATTTTATCCCTTTTAACCTATTTTCTTAATTTTCACTTCTATGAAATTTATAAGTATGAAGTACCCTCAAACATCTATACTAATATGTATTATAAAGCTGAAGAGTTTGTTTGTTTGTTTGTTTGTTTGAACGCGCTAATCTCGGGAACTACTGGTCCGATTTGAAAAATTCTTTCGCTGTTAGATAGCCCATTTATCGAGGAAGGTTATAGGCTATACATATATCATTACGCTACGACCAACAGGAGTGGAGCCACGGGGGTGAAACCGCGCGGAGCAGCTAGTATTTAAATATACCTAACAACAGTATTGCAGTGTAGCGAATTCTTTTGTAAAATCGCACATAGGAAACGAATAATCAGCGCAATATATTGAGAATAATATGTACCAAATAAAATTGGTTCCAACTAACCGCCGCCCACACTTAATTCAGATAAAAGCAGTTTACCCATATAGAGTAAAGGTGAATAAAACTATAATATCAAATCAATGATGTAATAGATTTTAGAACAAAAATGAATTTGTATTGTACTGTCATAGACTAGAGTAGATAATTTTTGAAACAAAAAAAAATCGCAGTCGGATGAAACCCATTAGAAAAGGAGGGGAATATGATAAAAATGTAAGGAAAAATAAATTACGGTCAATCCGAGTTCGGGAAGCGGGAGGGGGGAGCTTTTAAGAGAAAAAAATGGTTTCTCTCGATTTTCGACAAAACTACAAGTCCTATAGAAAAAAGTTCAATGGCAAAGTGGTAGGTAATTAAAAGTTCTACAACTTTTGTATTCACAATTTTTTCACATAACCTAAAAATTTAGGTGAAAAATTCAAAAAACCAAGATTTTGGTCTTTTATTTCTATCTACTTCAAAATTTATTTTTTTTCTACGAAATTTGGTGGAAACTTACTTTATTATGTCCCAAATACACTGTAATTTATTTGATTGAAAATATTTATTTTTTCGCCTTATTTTGAATTAATACCAAAAAAACAACCTAATTTTCAATCGAAAAGTCACCCGTCAAAATATCAGCTTTTTTCAAAAACTTGGGGTGCCTTTTATTCATTCATTCTCTACTTTCATATGGTGTAAAAAAAATAAACACCACCATAGTAAATGTTCTCAGAAAATGCAAACAAACAGTCTGAAAATTAGCTTTTACTAAATCAGGCACACTTCTCATAAATTACAGTGTATTTGGGACATAATAAAGTAAGTTTTCACCAAATTTCGTAGAAAAAAAATAAATTTTGAAGTAGATAGAAATAAAAGACCAAAAACTTGGTTTTTTGAATTTTTCACCTAAATTTTTAGGTTATGTGAAAAAATTGTGAATACAAAAGTTGTAGAACTTTTAATTACCTACAACTTTGCCATTGAACTTTTTTCTATGGGACTTGTAGTTTTGTCGGAAATCGAGAGAAACCATTTTTTTCTCTTAAAAGCTCCCCCCTCCCGCTTCCCGAACTCGGATTGACCGTAATTTATTTTTCCTTACATTTTTATCATATTCCCCTCCTTTTCTAATGGGTTTCATCCGACTGCGATTTTTTTTATCTTTTCATTATTTTCAAAGGCTTCTACCCCAGTCTATCATGTCGATGTCTGTAATATTCTTAAAAATTATACTTTGAAGAACAATAGGTTAAAACTAATATCTGTGACTTTTCTACCAATCTTATTAATATATATAAATCTCGTGTCACAAATATGTTTGTCCTCAATGGACTCCTAAACTACTTAACCGAATAGAATCAAATTCGCACACCATGTGCAGTTCGATCCAACTTGAGAGATAGGATAGTTTAAACATGTAGGTACCACGGGCGAAGCCGGGGCGGACCGCTAGTATAAATATCAGTATTAAGTACACTTTAATAAAACTTCCTTCAAGGAAATGTGATAGTTGCACGTTTCGCAGCATATTATATTACACTGACTTATGAGTAGCTTAGGGTCAACGAACGGTGTTCAATATTGTATTGACTATTTGCTTATTATATTAGAAAATAAATTCTCTAGTAGGTTAACGTACGCGCATAATACTCGTACAATTAGCGGTATTATAACCGAATAACCAGGGACTGGATTTGGTAGAGTGACGTTAGGTATTCAATGTATGGAGATAAAAATGTACTTTTATTTTTCTATTATAAAAGGCATTATGACTATCTACAACTATTGTTTCTAAGCCCCGTCTAAATAACATAACATTTCGAGAGAATATATGGATGTTATTCTTTAGAATTGTTCCCAGAAAGCATATTCCTAAATGATCTTAAAAGGCTCTTCCTTTTAAAAGATGAAATTAAAATTACATGTAAAAGAAATAATTATCGTATTTCGTCTCTTATGTTTTTTAAGTAGATAGGTATACTTACACTGTAATTAGAAGGCGTCCGCGCGTCAAACGATGATTAGATAAACACGCCATGTAAGCATCGATAAAAAATAAATTAGCTGTTTTACCAGGGAAAAGCGGTTTGATAGAAACAAATTAAGCGATATGGATATGGTCACATGTAGTCACGAATTGTACTTATACAGGTACATAGCATAAAAGGCTTATTACACTACCCGATATGAAGGGCCCTGCATCTAGGGTGGGCGTGTTCACTAGTTAGTGTGGCGCTTATTACACTTCTCTGCGAATTGGGCCCTAACTCAGTTTATACACGAATGTCTAGAGAGATAAACGTATTGTTGCATTTTACATTATGCCGCCGTTAGTATCGAAACTTCAAAAAGTTGCTGTAGCAGTGGCAACCGTTGACGCAATAACAAATATTAAAAAAAGAAGAGAAAGATCTGGGTGAAAGAGTATTTGCGGTTATGTGAAAAGCTTTGAAATATGCAAATACTAAGCGTGCTTGAACCGGGAGTTTTAATGAATTAATTAGAGTAGGTGCAGAACAATTTGAACACTTGTTGAGTTTTAAAACAATTAAATAAACAATTTATTTATTTGTTAACATGGCGGTGTGATCACAAACATTTGGAACTTCCCTTTTAAGTTGTATAAACCTGTAGTAGGGAAGTTTGGTGACACCTTACATACAAAAGCAGCCACTCCACGCACTAGTCGCGCGGCAACTGAGCTCCCTAACCGCCCTAAACGTTATTACATTACCCAATCTGCAGGGCGCTTAGGGAGCTAGGCAGATCGGGCAGACCCGATCGCCCTAAATCGGGACACTAACTCCCTAAGTCTTATTACACCACTCTTAGTTAGGGTTAGGGTCCCTAAAAATTGGGTGGTCTAATAAGCCTTTAAACTAATATTAGTGACCTATGTCAGTAGCTATGGCCTATGTCTCTTTTAAATTTTTAAAATACCATTTTTGCAGCGTTTTTCATGGTAGACTCGTGCCTTTATTTATAAAAAAATACAAAATATCTCGTCCCCCTGTAATGTTTTAATAAAATAGTCATTGCCACGGTTGCCAATTTTTAACGAAAAAAAGAATTAAAACTAAAACTGAAATAAAATCAAGACGATTATTAATAGCGAAATAATTTTTCGCTACCGAATAACGTAGACAAATTATTAACAGAACTTGAATTAACGCGGTAATCAGAGGTAAAACAATGACTAGTCATTTACTTCACATTTGAGTTAACCTATTAGTTATATTGTTACTTTAGCCTTGGTAAAACAATTATGAAATGAATGCGTTTTTAATGAGCAGGTGTCGCGATGTCAGTTCACAGAGTTAACTATTTGTATTGATTGTGTATTTCCCTAATTTTAAGACATTTATGATTTTTTAAGTGATCAAATATTAGTATTAAAAATGTTAGGAGGAGGATTGGAGATTGAGAACCATGAGCTTGCTATGATTAAGTTTTTTTATTCTTAGAACTTTTTTAATTTTTTTCATATTTTATGCTATATGCTAATAATGATTGTGCCATTAGAGAGTGTTTGTGTGTACTATATATATCCGAATTTATTGCTTGTATAGCTTGATCTGTAACTTGCCTTGATTTTTAGGAAGGCGATTGAAATTTTTCAAATGCCTTCCTAAGTAGTGTTGTTATTATGCTTTTTGCAATGATTAATGAAATTACTTCAATCGAAATTGCATTAGATATTTCATAATTTTTTCTTAGTTAAGTTATTTTCAATGAAGATGATTTTGATGCGAGAAATTTTTCAATTTACACCCATAAAATATACCTACAAGTAACGCAAACGAAGAATACGGTATTACTAAAAATAATATATCTTTGCAACAAACAGACTTGAAGAATATGTTGATTTAAACATATCAGGCATAAAAAATAACAGCAAGTTAACAAATTAACTTCTCTTTTACAGATTCGATTTAATCGATGCTCCTGTAGAGACTAGAGAATTATTAGCTAAAATGACACAAGTAGCAACAGCAAACTTAATAGATGAGTGTAACGGCAATGTTACTGAAATAGTTACAACACCAGTTGTTGTTTACATTACTATTAAATCATCTAATCTACAACTGACCTGGCAAACTGACGAGAAATATATGCTGGATGTTCAATCTAAAGGTAATTAATAATTAATTACGAAATTTCTGAAAAAATATTGCTGAATCCTATTCCGATAGGCAGATAAAAAGATTTATACAATTCGAGATAAAAACAAGCAATAATTGAAACTAACACCTGAAAAAACTACCTAAAATCAACTACCATTATGTCTCTAAATTTTTCTAACATTGTAACATTAATTTCCGATCCACAAAGTGACAAACATGTGACAAAGGATCAAAAGCGCGTTCCATATAGAAATGCAGAAATTTTCTATAGATGGAAATCTTATATGACCATTATCAATTGCAGATGCAAACGTAGCCGTCCATATATCTGCTGAAACAGTGTACGGAGCTAGGCATGCCCTAGAAACTTTCACCCAACTAGTAACATCAGACAAGCCAGACTATACTGACACTTACAAATGTGGTCTCAGATTAGTATCTGGTGCTAAAATCCGGGATAAACCAGTTTATCCTCATAGAGGATTCCTTCTGGATACTTCTAGAAACTTCATTCCGTTAGAGGATATAAAGAGGATGATGGACGCGATGGCAGCGACGAAAATGAATGTTTTCCATTGGCATGTAACGGATTCTCATAGTTTTCCGTTGGAGTCAGCGAGGGTGCCGCAGTTTACGAGGTTTGTATTAAAGAGCTTTCTTCTTTTGAACTAGTGGTTTTATATACAGTCTTAGACAAACATGTTACACTTTAAACGTATAAAAGATTTGGTTCTTTTTCTTTTACATCATTAAGGCATCATCATTTTTTATCTCTTTTATGTCATTCAAATGATTTTCTAGTTTCTTAATCTAAATCTCTACAAAAAGTAAATTGTTAAATACATGGAGTAACAATTTACTTGGAAAATATAGGTAGGTATAACTATAATACATTTTTGCCTAAATTTTCTTCATCTGGATTTGTATCACATGCTTCAAGTTTCATCTATATACAGATACGGTGCCTATTCAGCATATGAGATATACTCCACAGAGGAGGTTCGAGAGCTGATAAGCTACGCCCAAATCCGTGGAATTAGAGTCGTTATTGAGATCGATTCTCCAGCTCACGCTGGTAATGGCTGGCAGTGGGGAAAGGTAAATAATATGTATTCTAAATTATTATCTTAGTTCATGTTTAAAAGATTCACGGTAAAATTATTTAAATTTTGTGTTGTCTGTTGACCGCTTCTCATGATAATATCTGATAGGATTGTACAGTGGATTGCATAATGCATTTAGTGGTATTTTAATTATTGTATCTCTAAGGTTTTTAGGAAAATGTTATAAGTAGTATGCTACATGAAATAAAACTCATTGGTCACATATTAGTATCCTTTTTGTCTCCATTATATATTTTTTCTACCTATCTAAATTTTAATCTTATCTATCAACATAATCGAGCTTTATCAGTTAAATCCTTTAACCATTTTTTTATTTATTTAATTAGTCTCACAAGGACCTCACCATTATTTTTTTTTTTCAGGAATATGGTTTTGGCGATCTAGCAGTATGCGTGAATGCAAAAGCATGGCGGTCACTGTGCATACAACCCCCTTGTGGCCAACTCAACCCTGCTAACCCCGAAATGTATAAAGTTTTACGAGATCTGTATAAGGATATCGCTGAATATTTGCTCAAACCTGCGCTTTTCCATATGGGAGGGGATGAGGTGAGATTGTTTTAATTTTATTTGTACAGTACAATGTACGGCAATTTTTTAGGGATATCGCGTTGTTGCCTATTATTATCTCTTCTATGTCCAGTTTGAACTTGAACTTTGAGTTTGAAGCACTGTCGTTGAAATATAAAAATAAGTTTTACGAGCCTTGATAGGAAGTGCACTTAGAGTTCTTATTGCATTTTTTTTTCACTGTTAGAAATTAATGATATCGTCTAACTGGTAGAGCTTTTTACCTCACCTATACGTACAATAGGAGCAAATTTGGCAAAATATGTTTACACCGAAAAAAAGTGTTTGTTCTCGTAAACTTGTTAATATTCCTATAATCTGACTGCAACTTGTATTAAAAATAAATATGGTTTTTTTTATTAAATTTCCTTAACTACTAATTCCAGGTATTCCTCGAATGCTGGAACTCGACCCAAGAAATCGTGACCTACATGCAAAGCAAAGGTTACGATACCAACGTGGAAGGTTTTATGAAGCTCTGGGCAGAATTCCATTCAACTGCTCTTAGTATTTGGGATGAAGAGATCGCTGCTCTTGGCGGCAGTCAGCAGCCCGTGATGCTGTGGTCCTCGGAGCTAACACAGGCGCATAGGATACAGAGATATTTGAGTAAGGAGAGGTGAGTGAGGGCATTTTTATATGGGAGAAGTTTCTAGAAATCATTCTTTCTATATGCGAAGTATAGGGTATGAAACCATAAAACATGGTTTATATGTGGAAATGCATATGATACAGAGACATTTGAGTAAGGAGAGGTGAGTTTTAGGACATTTTCTATAGGAGAAGTTTCTAGAAAGTACATCCGAAGAAAAGGCTAAGAATTTATGAAATGTGGGATATATAGGAAGAATCATAGGGTACAGAGATATTTGAGTAAGGAGAGCCTTTGGGATGACATTATTTTCCAAGAAATTTTGGCCATGGTACCTGTTCATACTTATTCTTTGTTTATCAGAAAATTCAAGTTGCGTGTGATACACTTTTGGGATACATTGGATAACACGTTTAAGTAAACAATATAGTTTTACTCGAGACAAGTATAGTAACTGTACCCTATGATGGTTTAGAGTTTTCATAGAAATCATGCCAAGAAATATTTGGCTTTTGAAATAAACGTTTCGAGTGCTATTATTTATTTTTCAAAATCATAGTTTTGATATTATAATTAGAACCAATTTGCATGAAATTTGGTATAGAGATATTTTGATACCCGAAAAAGGACATAGGATAGGTTTTATCCCGGAAATCGCACGGGAACGGGAACTATGCGGGTTTTTCTTTGACTGGCGCGATGCCGCGGGTGGAAAGCTAGTAAAGAATAAATATTTCTAAATCCAATAATAATAAAAGTGACTATTGACAGTTCAGCGCCAATTTTCCCTACTACACTATATTCATCCATTCCATCATCACACACTCACTCACCCACCCACACACACTCACACACACGCACACTTTCATCTATATACACGAATGCGCTTACGTATAAATTTAACGTACCTCTTCATTAATTTTGTTAATTTAGAGCTTTTAGTTTAGTTTATAGACATAATACTATGATTAATATTGGGAGAAGTCTCTGGCTCCTGAGACACAGATTTAAACTAGTTCGGGAGCCAAAGGATTCATTATCTAGACCTGTATAATTATTACGTCAATAAATTTTTTTATTATTTTATTTTTTTTTTTATTCCAGATACGTAATAGAAGTCTGGGAGCCAGTATCTAGCTCACTTCTATCCCAATTACTCCACTTGGGCTACCGAGTGGTATCAGTACCAAAGGATATTTGGTATTTAGACCATGGCTTCTGGGGCAATACGAAGTACTCTAATTGGAGGAAAATGTACTCCCATGTGTTGCCCGTGGAAGCCAATGTGCTGGGGGGTGAAGTTGCCATGTGGAGTGAATATGTGGACTCGCAAGCTTTGGGTAAGTTTGTTGTTTTAAAGTAGCGGAATGTTCTAGAAGGTTCTGGGAAGCTTGTGATTTATTTCGTTTCTTATGTACGGGGTCTAAAGTTACAACTTACAAACTAATTAATGTAGAAGACTAAGATGTCTGATTGGGTATGCTCGCAGGGATTTTGTGAGTCAGGTTAATTAGTAATTCAGAAATTTGCTACAATGTTTTTAATCATGTTTTTATTATAATCTCTTTGCTTAAAAAAGCTATATTATTACCTTCCACAGATACCCGAGTCTGGCCTCGTACAGCAGCTGTAGCAGAACGTCTCTGGTCTAACCCTAGTTCTAGCGCTAGTGCCGCAGAACCTAGGTTACAAAGATTAAGATCTAGATTAGCAGCTAGGGGAATCCCCTCTGATGTACTGTCTCCAGCTTGGTGTTCACAACATGATGCTAGATGCCTTTAAATATATTGTATTTCTGTTTGTTTATGTCCACGTGATTTTGTGTATGACGTCATAGTTTCGGTTTTCAGAAGTTAGGTTACAGACTAGGTTTGGCTGATAGGGGAATCCCCTAAGTTCTATTACCAGCTTGGTGTTCACAGCATGATGTCTTTAATAAACTTCTGTTTTTTATACGAGATTATGTCCAAGTTTAAATTTAAGTGACGTCATAGTTTTGGTTTACAGAAATTGGGCTACAAAGGCTAAGAACTAGATTAGCGGCTACGGGAATCCCCTGAGATGCCTTTAAATATTGTACCTACTTCTGTTTGTTTTTCGTCGTGTTATTTTGTGTATGACGTCAAAGTTTTGGTTTACAGAACTTAGGCTACAAAAACTTAGATCTAGATTAGCTGCTAGGGGAATCCCCTTTGATGTACTGTCACCTGCTTGGTGTTCACAATATGACGCTAGATGCCTTTATTTAACTTATGTATATGATGACGTCATTGTTTTGGTTTGTAATTTTAATAGAAGGGTGGATGAGTTATGGACTGACTAGTAGGCCCATATTTTAATAGAAGCAATGCAACAATTAAATGCATTTTAAATTTTATTGTTGTTAATATTTATAGATAATAATTATTATATTGCTATCATAATATTGTCATAATATTATTATAATGAGTTGGGACCAAATTACGGTGCTCTAAAATTGACATCAAATGTTTGTCTATAGTGGCGATATAACCAAGATGTAAAAAGTTCGACATATTTAAAAAAAGTAAGTTAAGAAGAGTTTAGACGTATAATTAATCAATCGATCAGTGTAACATATGAAAATGTCGATGAAAACTCAAAAAAAACCCCACAAGTGGTATGCGACTTCACAAATACGACACTAAAAATAAACTTAACGACATAATATTATATATATAAATTAAAACAAGGATTTATAGGAATAATTCGAACACAAAATAACAAAAGAATGTCTCTAAAAAGGCCATGACATTATTTTGTAAAGCCATGAGATAAATATACTTAAGCATATTATATCTTTTACCGCTTTCGATTTGTAGACAATATTTAAAAATAATTTTTAATTCTTTGGACAGATTCATTATATCTAAATAATATGTAAGTAGGTATGTCTATTAAAAAATGCAGTCATGGTTTTTTATACGTTTTTTATGATAGAAGACTGATATTCATAAACATGGGCGTAGCTAGCCATGGGCACAGGGTGGGGCAAAAAAAACCGGCCAAGTGCGAGTAGGGTCGCGCACCGAGGGCTCCGAACGAACCTACTTTTTATTATGTTGTAACTAACTCTAAAATGTATGTTTTAGCAATTTTTCCTTTATCTGTGCTATAAGACATTGCTTTTAACCAAATTTTAAGACTCTGTGTTCACGGGAAGTACAATGTAGGTTTTGATTCCCTTGCGAATGTCGAAATTTGCGATAATTTGCAGCATAAAATGGCTGTATCTTTTGATTGCGTTGGCTTATAAGTTTCGAGTTTTTCACAGCTTTAAGAGACCGTAGACATAAATTTCAGCTTGATAACTCTACGCGTTCCTGAGAAAAAGTGTGTTGACACCGACGTCCGACAGGCAGACTTTGTTGTGCGTCTGGCTGTCTGTCTAAAAATACCTACCTTTTTTTTCAAGAACGGGTGGCGGTATCAAGCTGAAATAATAATGAATAAATCAAAACAAACAAAAGATACCTACAGCCGTTTATGTTGCAAATTTCATCCCTATATTATATAGTTTATCTGTCTAATACAATAATATGATTCCTTTTTACCATAAAATATAGGTCTACTAGCGGTCCGCCCCGGCTTCGCCCGTGGTACCTACATGTTTAAACTATCCTATCTCTCAAGTTGGATCGAACTGCACATGGTGTGCGAATTTTATTATAATCGGTTAAGTGGTTTAGGAGTCCATTGAGGACAAACATTGTGACACGAGATTTATATATATTAAGATGTAAATAGAAAAATAAACCATTTTAAATAACTCAGTAAATAAAGCAAAACCTTGCACTTCCGATTTCATGTTTGTTTTAGGTTAATGGTCACTTATTGACCATAAAAACACAAAATGCAGACAGATCCAGGTGGAGCTTTGCTCGCAATCTTATAGTTTTTGACCGATATCTCGAAAACTATCCACTTTAGGGCAAAAGTTGCTTAGACTTTATTGTAGAAAGTAAAATTTCGCATATTTTATACCATGTAAAATTTTTTGTAAAACTTACTATTTAGGGGGAGTCCGGGAGACTTGAACCGCTTTTTACTAAAAACTCTATAAAATCTGATCAGTGACCTGGAGGGCTTTAAGATCTTCACCATATGGAAGCCTTATTATCTGGCTAAGATTTTATACTATTCTGAAAATAAAAGTTGCAAGGAGAAGATAGTAAACTAAGTTGTAATAAAAAATTAGTTTTGATTCAAGTCTCCCCAACCGGTGGGACACTTGCCCATCAGGTGCGGGACACTTGCCCATACCTTTTTAGAGAGGAGAAATGACGCAAATAAAGCATATTATTCATTAGTTATGTATCATTTAGACACATTTAACAATAACTAGATTATTCATAATCATCTTCTAAACAATTTAGTGAAAAAAATTTTCAGTTTTTTCTCCTAAACATAACATTCGCTTCTTTTTATTAATTAAATACTCGTTTTGAGGTATCTACTGCTAAATAGGTAAATCTACAAAACTAATTTAAAGACATTTCTTACTATTAATTAATATGTGCCTATTTGCCTATTTCTTCAATATTTTCCTCTTGGATGTTCACTTTGGAGGAATTTGGCGTAGCCGAATGCTAGTTGCATTGCTTGTTTTATGGTTAAACCATAGTGCATTTTACTGCAGGTCAATAATTAACGAACGAGCAATTTCTCTTTATTTACATTGAACATCCGGGAGCATTTGTATTGGCTCCCCTTGTCTTGCAAAGGTGTTAACTTTTATTCACCTAACAGTTAATACCTTAAAGTGCTTTTGCCTATCCCATACATGATTGCAATTTGACGAATAGATTTGCCACTCTTTATTTCTCTGACTGCGCTTTCAATGAGACTTAGTACCTAAACGGTTTCCTGCGACGACTACCTTCCTTAGGCTTATTCTGAAATGGCATTTCCTTTCTAAAACAAAACAAAAGCTAACTTAAATAGTATAAAAACTGCAAAGGGAGAGTTAAACCATTGTTCAAGTCTCCCGACTGCAGACTGGTTCAACTCTCCCACACCCGACCCAAGGCCATATCTTGATTTTTTCCAACAAATCCACTATCAACTGGAGAACAACACTGAACGTACGATAAAATATGATGATCTAGTTATGCAATAACGTAGGTTTTTGATATATACCTTCATAAATGAATGCATAGCAATTAAAACAACAAAGCCAAAAAAATTCACTCCGCGACGATGAAACCACTTTTTCGGAACTCACGGTCGAACGCGTCTGTTATCACTCAAAATTGTGAGTTGCTTGTGATTGGCGGGTTACGCGCTTTCATTTGTTTGCCACTTGGCGTAATTTGGCACCTAATTTAAAAAGTTATTGAAAGTGGTTCAACTCTCCCACCTGGGCAAGTCTCCCGGATTCCCCCTACGGTTTATGGCCTATTTGATGAACCGGTTGATCGTTAAAATATTGGATTAATGAATAAAATGCATGTATGTACAATGTACATAGTTTTTAGGTCACTTTATTCTATACAAGTTTTGTTTGAAATTTTTTTTCTAGTGCCCATATTTTTTGAGTTGTTCCACGTATAATGTAGAAATGCCACCGCTCGGCGGGTGACGTGGCAGGCCAAAAGTTTTTTTACGGATGTAATAAAAACGAAGAAGAAATTTCCAATGCAAGTGGATTTTCACCGTTTCCGAAACGGCAAAATTTTTGTTTTTTTTTTTACTTATAGAAAATTTTTAATACATTTTTTAAAATATTTTCCTTAATTTTATTCTTGCATCCGAATATAAAATAACTACTCAATATTATTTAGTTGTACGAAATATATACGAAACATACATAGGTAACTTGAAATTTACTATTTATCGCCAAACGTTAAATAACTCAAAAAGCATTAGAAAAAAAAGTTTCAAATAAAGTAATCTTAATAAATGGATAATGCATAATATGTATAATATATTAACGCCTATGCATTTCATTGATTAATCAAATATTTAAAGAGTTACTTGCCAAAGATGATTAACCGGCTCATTAAATAGGCCATAAATCGTAAACGGAAAGTTTTACAAAAAGTTTACAAAGTATAAAAGATGTAAAATTTTACTACCTAAAAAAAATTCCCAATATTTTTTGCCTTAAAATGGATAGTTTCCGAGATATCGGCCAAAAACTTTTATGTAAGATTGCGAGCGTAGCTCCACCTGGATCTGTCAGCATTTTGTGCTTTTATGGTCAGTAACTTATCCTAAAACAAAAGTGAAATTGGATGGGAAATTTAGTTCGAATTTGGCTAAATAAAAACAGCTTTGAATGGCGTAACACTACTACACTACTTTTTCTGGCACCAAAAGTGGTTTAAATCATGTAACATAGAAGCGCAAGCTTTTTGTTTAGATCGCATTTTTTTTGTGTCGCCTGACAACTTTCGAGTGAGAATTTTTTAACGGATATTAAGTTTTGTAGTCAGTACCTAGATAATTACGTTTTTTAGATTTGGTTAGGTACCTTCCAGGTCAGAGCCAGGGTGGGGCAAGTGCCCCACCCTGCCCCACCGTGGCTACGCCCATGTTCATAAAGAAGACTAGTCAAACTGACAAGGCAATTTTGGCTCATGAATTTACTTATGTTTAATTTACCTATACTTTTAAAATTTTAATGAACAAACGTGTCCATAATCTCCCTTATAAACGAAAATTATTTGTTAAAAAGTCTCTAATTTTTAAAATACCCCAAAGTATTATACTATTTCTACGAGTTATAAAAGATTTTATTCCTTTAAATTTTACACGCACAAAGTTTTGTATTGTAATTACTATTTACTTTTGCATAGATTATGAATTATATAGGTACTTGAGTACCGGAATGTGAATTGTATACGACACATTAACTTATAAACTGATATTTTAGTAATTTATTTGGAAAAAATAATTTCATATAAGTGTCAGAAGAATGTGTCGTAATTAAAACTTTGTAGTTTAAGTACTTAGATCTTATGGGATTTGCAAATTAAGTACACTTCGAACTTAGATAGAATGTAATATGGCATTTTTGGTGTTTTTTGATAATGTATAAAAATATTTCTTAAAAAACATTGTTATCTGGCTGTTGCTAAAAACCTGTTGTTTGATTTTTTATGTTTTGTTACCGAATTGATAAAATTTTTACTGGAATATTTCTATAGTTAACGTTTTTTAAATGTTGTCAACACATAAAATATACAATTTAAAGAAAAATTGTAAATAAGTAGGTAATATAAGTATATTTAGGGACCATTATTTGTGATTATTCTATGTGTAGTATTTATGTAAATAAATTGAAATAAAATATACAAAATATGAATGTGTTTAACTATTTATTATTTATTACCTCTACTACTACATTAAAACATGAAACAAAACGCTTATCCTATACCCATATACATAAGCATACTACAATGCTATCTACAAAGGCTCATAATAGTACGTGTAAAAATAAATGTATCTACAATATAAAATAGACAAAGATTACGTTATGACTAGAAATGACAAATATATCACATTGATGCCTACATGATATTGTTTCTAAGAGTACGGTCGGTGGGGACGTTTTTGCTTGTTCCCATACTGAGGTCGTTCGGGACTAAATCGTGTAGCACTGTGTCGCTTCTGAAGATGCTAGTGGCAATTCTATTGGCTAGCCGTTCCGATTCTCTCAAATCATCGTCTTTGGAATGCGAGGTGAGATCGATTTCTGAATCGCTATCACTTTCACTGGTCTCTTTTTCCCTTCTGGGGTACGCTAAGTTCTGTGGCTCTTCTATTGGCACGCAATGGCAGTTGGTGTTTTTGGTTGGCACGCGTAGATCAGTTGGCACGTTGTCCGTGGCGTCTAGTTGTGGCATGAGTAACGGCGGGAAAGAGTATGGCTGTTGCATCATCCTGCCGTCTTCGTTGGGGTATGGCATGGGTGGCATTTCGTGTGGCATTTGCGGGTGCTCTGGAATGTTCCCGTTGTACGCATCGGGGCGCGGTGACTTGAGTTCTGGGTTGGTTTCTAGTGGCGGTTCTGGCGATTTATTCGATGGCGAATCTGTGCGCTCTGGCGACGAATCTGGAGGCTTGTGACCTGTAAATGATTTTTATTTATTAGAAAGGATTAAAATTACGTTACTTAATACGATTGCTGGTGAGAGGGCGTTAAATTTATTTTTAATTGCAATTGTATTCGTATATCGTATAATAAAAGTCTTTTGAAATAAGTTAGTACTTCAAGTTTATAGTATAGCCATAATAGGATTTTTCTTAAAAAATCCACACACTATTTCAAAATTAGGTACGCCAAAATCGAAAAACATAAACTAAACGTCTGCATTTGAGCATCACGGATTTTTCAGTTATATTCAATGTAACGGTTAATCCGTTCGCAAATATCGCAAATTATGATGCTATTGCTTAATTTAATTAAACTTATTCATCTTATTTCCTAATACATTTATCTCTATTTTTATTATAGATCTTAAATTAATGTAGGTAAGTACCTATCGGCATCGCACACCTAACATTTGGTAATTATTGTTTATTTGACTTCATCTCTTGGGTTAGTAAAACTCTTTGTTATATTTAATTTAAATTAATCTTAGTATTAAACTCAAAGACTTTATTTCTATAAACATAAATAATTTAATATTAGATAGGTATAATTTACTGTTTCATAGTTGCTTCCTGATTTATTCTATATCGCAGTGCAATTTCAAAACTATAATGACGGTAATTTGTAAAGATTTTCCGTCAATACCTAAGTATAGGTATGTTTTAAGCAGATTGGTACAATTTCATTTTGCCCACAACCTTATAGACAACCATACTTAGAAACTAAACTAAAAAAAAAACCTTAATAATTATCGAAGCTATACTATGTTTTCTTGTTATTCTTTGGTTATAATCTTTATCAGACTCACCAGGCAATCCCAATGGTGGTGTACCCAGACCCAAGCAGCGCATTCTCCAAGCATCTTGCAAAAGCTGCAAACGAGCCTGCTTACGCCATTTCGCTCGACGGTTTTGGAACCATACCTGCAAGAAAATACATTATAAATTAAAAAGGGAAGAACTTTATAGGTCTGTATTGTAGGAGAAATTAACTATAATAATATGAACATCTATTTTGTTAATTTTATTTATACTATTACTAATCTACGTAAATACAGTCAATTCAGATAGACAATTTAATGTCTCTCGTAATTAAAAAAGAGGCACGATATCATAAATGAAGTCATTATTTAAGTAAACAAATGCATGTAAATAATTTTTCATGAAAATATTTGAACGCAAGGAAACATTTAAATTCAACACAATTTACAATAAATACAGTAACAACATTATGAAAGTATGTTGTTAATTAGACATTTAAAAAAACGAAAAGAAATATTAAAGGCTCTACATTTTCAAAACTCAAATAGTGTTAGGTAATAAATAAGCTGGAATAAGAAACATGAGATAAGTTCTATTATTATAAATTATTTTCAATAAATTTCATAACTTATTTTTTTATACATTTTCATAAAATGAAAAACATATCGATACACAACGAACGCAAACGATGAGTAAACTGTAGCAAAACTTTTCAATTATGGGAAGAGAATTTTATACTTAGAAACTAAACTCGCAAACATAATAAACGTTATTTTGTCACGTACTTGCACTCTAGCTTCCGAGAGACTGATCCTCAAAGCGACTTCCTCCCTCAAGAACACATCTGGGTAATGAGTTTTTTGAAACAACGACTCCAACTCGCTCAGCTGTTGAGGCGTAAACGTGGTTCTGTTTCTTCTCTGCCTTCGACGACCAAACATGTATTCCGTCAGCAGATCTCCCGGCAACGGAGACAAATACGGCCCAGCCATTATTTCAAACACACCCTCAAATAATCTTCAAACTAAATGCACACAAAAGTCATAATTCGACGCTCTATCGAATCAAATCGTCCGCCAATATAGCCGATTTCGCAAACGTCACAAAAGTTCACCGCGATATTTCACCATCGAATAGTCGACGATCTGAGACCCGCGTGAGAGATAATCCGTGGTAGACTGTTTGATTCTGCCGGGGTACAGTGGTGAAAATCTCCCTAGCTCCACCCCCTCACAATAGAATTGAGGTGTGGGATTGGCCGAGCGCGGCAGGGGTTGGAAAATCCAGCCAATCAGATCACTCTGCGAGGGGTAGTATTTCGAATAGGTGTAGATTAAGTTATGCCCGTAAATATAAATTCTGTATAAACGTGGTTAATTTAACACCGTGCCTGTTAATGAGATATCGGTTGTCAATGCTCTAATTAAAATGTGATTATGGGCGTAGCGTTATTAATTTAAAATCGTGCGCTTTTGCGACTGCGTTCACTCGCTTCGGTATGGGAATAATTATTTTTGAAATGCGCAGCCATTTATGATAATTACATTTTAATTATAGATAAGTGGTTATTTTTGTATACGGTTTGTAATTAATTTTATTCTTTGCCGTCTAATTTTAGACTTTAATTAAATATTAGTTTAGTACATTACATCGAAGGACGAATATTTAATATGCACAGACAGAATTTTAATATCGTAATTATTTTTTATAGACAAACTAAGTTGTTAGTTAGAGATAAGAATAATTATTTCTAATATATATAGTTATATAGGTAATATTAAACTTTTTAGAACGTCTTAAAATTAATCGACATCTTTTCCTCCTTATCAAAGTTTTGATTTATTAATTGTTCCTGTCTGTTGTTTGGTTTATTTGAATGGAATTTGTAAGACATAAAATGATTGAACAATAAATTAATTGTTTTCTTTGCAAACACAAACTTTACTTATCGCAAATACAATAGGTATCTTCCATAAAATCCACCCTATATATAACTAAGACTAACTATAAATTTATAACTAGCCAAACTCTATCACATATTCGAGGCATTATATGATCCCTAAAACACAAATTTTCATTTCATTTCAACAATATACCTAGGTACAAAACCTTAAAATGAAATTGCCACCGCAGACGAAACCGCGTGCTTTGCTAGTGAGCACACAAAGCAATACGACAAGAGTAGCGAAGTCCGCTAAGTGGGTTGCAGATAACGGAAACACCGATTACTGGGAGCAAATGAATGTTGCCGCCACCCCCCATACAGGGCTGATAGATGCGGAAACTCACATGAAATTGGAAATTAATGGCAATGATTATAAACAATATGTATGTGAAATTTAATGAAAACTAATTTCTGACGTTTAAAAAATTTAATGACGTGTAATGAAACTTAAAATTTATATGAAATGCTTCTCTACTTTTAAATTTCGTTTTATCTTATAACTAAATTAACGACATAACAACTATAATTCAGTTAATAGTACTTATTTCAGGTAGAGCTATAGAGTGGTACATGGTAGAGTTCTGCATAAATTAGTTTAATATCTTGTTCTAATTATACTTCATCGTGACTTTTTTGTATTACAATTAATATGTTGTATAAAAATATAGCTAAAGTTAAAAACAACACATTTTGAGAGAAATAATAGGCTCTTGTATGGAATACTAATTCAAGGCTTGAAAGTTGACAATAATTGACACAGAAGCTTTTAGTAAGTTTTTTTTAGGAAAGCGGAAAAGTGAAATAATGATACACTCATCACATCCTACTTGTCCAAAGACAATAGAGTACAGCCTATATTATAATACCGTTTACACAGTTCTATCATCTATATATATTATACCGTTTTAGACAGTTCCTAGTTGTCGACCAATCAGATTGAAATAAACAATCGAATTACCGACCACTGCAAGCCCTGGCGCGGGGCGGCCACCACAACGGCGCTAAACGGGTTTCCGCAAACATTTTAATGAATAACACCAACCCCCTCCTCCCGTGGGGCCGCAATGCGCTAATTAAACATTCGAGCCATATTGTTTGAGATGCAACGGATGCCAGACCTCCCGGATAATGCACTGATTAAATTTGTTAATTAAAACTAAATTTTAGCTAACGTTCGGTTTTAGCGCGAATAGTGATTAGTTCGTATGTAGATAGTTAACACACATATTACAATGAGATACATAAACCTTTATGTATTGAGATACATAAACATCTCAATACATAAAGGTTTATGTATCTCATTACATTGTCATTGACAAATGTTTCAAGTCCTTATCGATTAATTCACTTTAATCGATGTTTTTAAGCAGGTTACCTCTCTTCGAAGATAAAATTAGGTATGATAGACGTCAAATGTTGCCTATTAAATTGGCTCGACTATATTTGGATGCATTTTGCATTGTTCTGAAAAATTGATAATAATTAGCTGATAAAAATACAGCTACATTAAACAATAAATATAAAAGATACAGATTACATTTTCATTCATAAAATGTAAAAAAGGGTGCAGACGTCCGCTACGTAAAATCATAAACAATAAGATCTAGAGTAGAGATGAACGTATTGTTACGTCTTCAATTTAATTATATTTTACAAGCAAATAGAGTCTTCATTACCTTATGATTAAATTAACACTCGTTTTAATATTTTTTAAACAAAAAATGTTTAAGAGTAAAAAATGCAATGTACGGTATCTGATAAGTTATGTAGACTTGTTTAAAACTTGGCTGATTACCGCTATCTTCGTAGAATATCAATGAAAGTAAAGTTTTTTATTTAAAGAGAAATATTTGCTAATAAATTTCGCAAAATTCAATAAGAATGTTTTATTTATGGATATTTAATAAACATGTGAAAATACCAATACAGGTTCAAAGTAGTTTTTATAATGAAACATTTAATTTTATTGTTTAATAGGTACTTTAATTATTGATAACTAAATGTTTGAGTATATTAATTGAAAAGCTTCAAGTTTTTATACAAACATCCGTTGTAAGCTATTTCTAAGATGTTTTTTCTCTTCGATCAAAATCACTACATAGTGTAAAACAAAGTCCCTTTCTCTGTCCCTATATCCCTATGTCCCTTTGTATGCTTAAATCTTTAAAACTACGCAACGGATTTTGATGCGGTTTTTTTAATAGATAAAGTGATTCAAGAGAAAAGTTTTAGTATATAATTTATTAGGTTTTAGACAAAGCGGGCGAAGCCGCAGGCGGTAAGCTAGTAACATATAAACGAAAAACAATACATAAAATAAATATTTTAGGGAATTCCCTACTATTGTATCCGGATCCAAAACCAGGAGTTACGACATGCTGATTAAGGTTGGGTCGCCTAAGATCGGATGTGACATAAGATCGGATGCATGGAATAACTCGCAAACTAGGCAATATTCTCTACTGCTACCAACACTACTAGATCCGCCATTTTGTTCTGCCCCTCTCTTCACTCTGCGGCCGGCCAGCGACCAGACGGGACGTGTACACAGGTGATTCAGCAGAAAAGGTGTATTTTGTGGCGAAAATCGTCGATCCGATCTTACCTACAAAATTTTGATGGCTCATTGTGGAGAGTACTTTCGTTGAAATAATGTAATTAATTATTTTGGGGCAGAATTAGCGAATCCTCTTTCCATCTGTATACTTTGATTACGCCTAGGACGTTCACAACCCAAGATCCGATCTTCCCTCCCAATGCCGAAGATCGGACCGAAGTTTAGCTCTTGACTGCGCCTTATGCAATAATGCGCAATAATTATTAACTTTTAATATATTTAACTATCCAATGACGCTATGACTATCAGACCTTAGGTACATTTTCATTATTTAGTCCTAGAACACGGAGGATAAAAGTTTGAGAAACTTAATTAGGATGAGGAGGGAAGACCGGACTAAAAAAAACGCAATAAAAAAAAAACTTCTTTGTCAATTTTTTTGAGGAATTTCCTGACTCAATCATTGATGCTCAATGTATGGACGTAAGTCCGGATGTTTTCCTAATGTTAACATTATTATTAAACGCATAGAAGTGAAGATACTACATAGTCCGATCTTCGGCCGAACTGTTATTTTCTTCACTATGGTAAGTCGAAAAAAGTCTGCTTTTTAGGCTCTAAATTTGCTTAGATAGATAGCATCTACGCAAACCAAAAAATTAGGGGTTAAACAATATTTTTTGGCATCAATTTACAGTTGACCGCAACAGAAAAACGACATCGAATCATGAGAAATAAAATAAAAAATACAGTACGTATAAAATTTTCGGCATATGCGTCCGATCTTAGGCGACCCAACCTTAATTGATTCAAATTAGGTATATAATAAAAAATAGATGATTGTTCTTTTTACAAAGTTTTGAAATATATACCTAGATGATTGTTTGATTAATAAAAGCTATTCTTTTGTATGTAATAATTATAATTTTTAGTTTTAGAAAGAAAGAAAGTTCTAGTTAATGGCTAAGTTCTAGTTTTTAGGCTTTGCCTTGTGTTACAAGTTATATGACATCGAGGACAAAATGAATTAAAATTGATTAAATTCAAAGATTCTCATATCTATGTGTCTGACCATAAGAATAGCATTATAAACAGAGGTTCCTAACTCTTTTACACATTATAAATTACCTACTCTATAGATGAGATACAATTTGACATATAATAATATTATATTAATTAATTGTGCAGAAACAGTGGCAGACCACGGCAGATATAGAGATTAAGAAAATGATGAAAGAAAAAAAAACAGGCTGTTTTTATAACATAGTGGGAAACTATGTATATAATATTACCTTTCACATATTCATTAATTGAAGATACAGATGGTATTTTTTTTTTAGTATTCGTAGTTCAAAGTCATCATCAGATCATATCGACTAATTACTGTAAAACCTGCAATTGATAATATGTATCCTGTATCATGAATCATACCACGGATTATAATCAAAATAAAATCTGAATATAAACCATATTTTGTGAAATCAGAAAAATCTCAAAATAACGAGGAACTAAACTAAAATTACCTCTCCCTTACCAAAATTCCAGTTACTAAGCAATTTTCGTAGCAAGCGTAAAATTCAAGGAAAATAATAAAGCTGCATGCAAAACGTAGCCGGTATGTCAGGGCAGCCCAATTAGTTAATTAATCTTTTTTTCCGCGTTAAAATAGCATTTATAAACGAGACGCAAACCAGTGGGAAATGCCTCCCCTGTTACACGGCACAGGGCTGCCGCTCTGATGTTTTAAGCTGTGTCATAAAAGCTTTATAAATAGGTATATTAATTATACATAGAGAGAGTAAATATCACTCTGTTTATAGGATTTTTTTTTATTTCGCCAACAGTAGTGTAGATATTAAGATATAATACTTAAGAATTTACATTCATTTCTATATTACCTATAAGCTGTGCTATTGAGATATTCCAAGTGTAAAGATCAGTAATTTGGGAGCGCAGTGCAGTTTTTGTTGCCGCACTATTATAATTGATAGTTGATTCAGTACATCACATTTTATCGTTAGAGAAAATCAAAGAGGAAACACAGAAAAATAAAAAATAAAAAAACTTAGAGTTGGATGCACTCTTCATTGTTGAACATTCTAAGCTCTTCAAAGAATAACACTATTACTTGATTTTTCGTTATATGTATTCAAATCAGTCTTAATTATTATGCTAGAATAGAAAGCGACTTGATTATTATCACATAATTTACCTGTAGCACTCTGAAATATTACGATTGCTCTACAATATCACCAATTACCAAATTAGCTGGAGCCTGCAGCTTCACTAACGTACCCTGCAAGAAGTGTACATAATACAGTACATCTATCTATTTCTACAAGCTTTCGCATTAATTTAATAGGATGAGAGGTAGCAGCCCTATGAGGTACAGTCGCTAACAGAGTTTAGTTATTCGCTGCGCAGCGGTCGGACAATGGCGACTGCGCATCTCCGTGCTCCACATAGCTTGCTGCACCTGCTAATTAACTTAGCTTGATTAGATTGCTAATTGAAGAGCTTATTGTCAAGCTACGTCTGCTTTCCTTGCTCTGCTGGGTACAGTCGTGTGGTTAACTGTAAATGCAATTGGACGACTCGCTTATATTCGCGTCGAAACTACTACTACTATTCTATGATTTTTAATTTGGTCATTGATATGGGTCATACTGTTTTTGTTAAATGGCCGAGTTTTCGAAAAAGTTAATAGTTTAGCAAATTTAATTAAGGTACGCAACAGAAAGTAATTCTGTTTTACTACTCTACCTTGTATAATGCTCCAAATTAAACTATGACCAATTGTGAGAAACTGCGTAGGTATTCACTATACTACCTTAAAAACAATATTTAAAAAAATGCTATTTCGACACGAATCCCATCTTTTATGTGTTTTATCCGAAATAATATATTTATTTGCCTATCGCACAAAATTTCAAGTTATTTGTAGAGACTAGAAATGTAATATGTGGAATATTCAAGAAACTTATATTTTATATTCACGTTAAGTCGCCTTTGCGAGGAAATGCTGAGACAAAGCCTTTGTGCTTAACCGCTTTTATTTAATCTTTACAGTAAATAAGAATGTGAGAGCCAGAGGAAACATACGTTTATAATAAAACATTCTGCTTATAAATAATACTATTAATATTTATTCAGAATGATGGGAAAGAGTCTAGTGAAACATTTATTTGATAAGTTATTTTTCATAGGTATTCACCTATGAATATCGGGATGCATGGTGTCAAAATTGCAATAAGTTTATTAATTATCTTAAATTAATTAATTTATTCCGACAGTCAATTATTAAAGTAGGTTGGTATTATATTAGATATAATTATATTATCTAGTGTAACCTTAGTGTAACTATCATATCTGCAACTTAATTTATTCAAATGAAAATAATTTATAATACGAAGACATAAGATAAGTTACATATAACGTTATTATTATACAATCCCGTAATAAACAGTACCAGAATATAAATCAGTTTTATTTATTGGTGTATGCGATATACCTGAAATCGGGAAATGAGCTTATGCACGCTAAAATAGTTTAATAACTGCATAGAAGCATATCCTAAAATTCTCATCTGGAGGTCTCCACATTAGTCTTCATTCGTGACTTGACTAAAATCCATGCAAAAATTTTTAAAATATGTATAAGCAAAAGGATTGGATATACGAGAGTAGTTAAACAATTACATATAACAAAAATAATAACCGGAGTAAGTACACATTATTTTCTAAACGCTGGTAACTTATATGCATTGTCGAATCCGTAGACATAAACGGTGTACATAAGACGTGTTCATTAATCAAAATATGTTATGTATGATAATATCAAAAGGCTCGTAATACGGGAACGCGTCGCTTCCTTTGTCCAAACTCATCCGTTTTGTTTTAACACCCCTTTTAACTTTCATACACTCATGTGCATACCTCCTTCCAGAAACTTGAGACGTGATTACACTTGATCTTGTTTACCGTAATTTAATTTGTAGTGAAATCAAAGTTATTTGTAATTTTGAAGTAAAATAAGTCATTGTTAGGTGTAAGCAAGTTTCATGTATGCTTCAGCTTCATGTAAGCATCTCTCAAACTCACTCACTGCTAAAGGAAACCAAGCTGCTTCGTTATTTAAAGGTGAAATAACTCATTGTTAGGTGTAGGTTCTATTGAGGCAATGCTTCATGTATGCTTTAATTGCTTAAGCTTTATCACAATTGCTTTATCATTTATGTAGGTACTTGCTCATTGCTCTATAAGAAAATTGCATGGTAATTTAAACTATTCAATAAAACTTAAGGCTTTAGTATACTTCTTGTAGCTCAAATTGTAAAATGAGTTATTGGCTAAAAAGAATAGTACCTACGACTACTATAACTATTAGTAGGAATATAGTTGTATCAAATACACAAAATATATTATTTTCTCTGGTCTTGCTTATTACAAATAATCAATTAGATAATTGATTGTTACACAATGAGTAATATAACCTACTTAACTAGACTATTATATCCGTAACGACAATTAGAAACTTTATTAATTTACGAGTAAACATCGCAATATATAATGGTTTCTTCGGTTATTAGTCGAGAATCATGCCACGTATTAGATCGTAGAAGATCAAAATGAACTCTACTTTAGCAACTAGTCATACTCTACCAAACAGTCGAAGATTTGTTTAAGATTTTTCTTTTACAGGTGTAAAACTTAAAGATAACTGGATAATCCTGTAAGCCAGCATTGTGCACACAGCCTATCCGTGCCTCCACTTGATATATTTATGATTAAGCGAGTCCAAAGCGCGATATTGTCTTTGCGAGGCCCCTCTGTGGCGCCCCATCTGTCTTGCTTTCACACCACTTCCCCCTTTCTTTGCAGGCACGAGATTTTTTTAATTATGACGTTGGGCTTTTTGTCTTTAAAGTTGGTTCAGATGCAACGCGAAGTGCGGAAGTGGAGTCGATTCCGGTCGGAATCACTTGTGTCTCGCTTTGGTGGAATTATGACAAAAAATTGCGAGAAATAATAAGCCATTTATGTTTTCTACAATAATTATTGTTTATGGTGTAGGTACCTATCTTTTAAACCGCATGCATAGACTAGACTTCTTAGTTCTAAGTTCACCTAATCGACTTTTAAAAAGCTCTACATTTTTTCTCTATGACTTTATTGCCTACTTTAATCTGATAAAGTGATCCTGCAGTTCAAAGAGCAATCGTCTTTCAAATTCAGCTTTAACCGTAAAATAAGCTTAATCCCATTGTCTAAACCAAGCGAACGAAGTGTAATAAACGAAAATATGCGCAGCGTAAAAACCAATTTTGCCACCAGAGAATTTATAACAGAAAGGCACGTCCGTGATAAAAATTCAAGAGTTTCTTATAAAGATGTTCGAGCTCCGCAACAAATAAACATCTTTGACAAAGTGAAGATACTGCGTCGCGGGGCGGGCTTCACGGAAGTTCTGATTACGTAGAGGAATTAATTTCAAGCGCGACGAAACTGTACTGTAGTGCTGGGGTGAGGAGGGAGGCGTGTGATGAAACAAAACTACCCCGTCCGCACCTGAACAACGTAATAACTGAGCGCAAATCAGTTTGAGTCTTGCTGGATCACGGAGATTGCCTTCATGCCTTGTTTGTTTTAATTATGAAAATACTGTTTTTGTTCGGATTTCGGATTTATGTATTCACTGGCTAGTAGGAATTGTTTGGATTGAGTTGGAGGGAAAGGAAAATGTGGGTAATTTGAATAAAGAGTTAAGCAACTTTTAATCAAATGTTGTTTTAAATTAATAAAAAAAACTTCATTTTCTTGAGCAACCACATTAATAAATTGTTCAACGTATTCAGGCTGAACCACGCTCAATGTTATCTAAATGTTTAAAACGTCGGGATAAATAGTACCTAATCCATAAATCGCATTTAAAATAAGAACTGTTCGAAAGCCTTTCATTTCTAAATTTATTATAATAGATTATACCTATTCTCTAAAATTTGGGATTGTTTCAAACAATAGCAAGGTTAGATAATAATGACGTAAAACTATATTAAAAACGTCACCATCAACGTCAAGATGTATCTTTTTATTTTAATTATTAGTTTGATAACAGGGCATTTTTCCTAGTCTATACTTAGGTTTCTTTGATAAAAAAAATACTTACACTTCTGAGAAATTTTTAAAGAATAGAAAAAATTCGATCTCGAGACGGGACTCGAACCCGCGCCTTTAATAGTTACATTGATTTCATTTTTCAAAATGTTAAAAAGTTTTGTTGCAATAGCCCCAGCACAGTGATGTAGTGGTACTTCTAAATAAAACTACTGATACTGATATTTCTATACATTCATCAAACTATATTAAATAGTCATGCTTTCCAAAAAGTTTGACTAATAATGGAGTGAAAATGGTTGATGTAAGGTAGGTATTCGTTATTACTGCGAAGTTGCGAATCAACCAAAATTTAGTAGCTCGTTATAAAAATATACCATCGTACAAATACAGCCCCAAAATCCGGGTAATAAAAGCTAATTAAGGCATGAAATTTTTACCTCATTCTTGCCGGTTATAATTCCATACGTATAAGTCATAATCTCATCCACGATGCGAGATGATTAAATGGCTATAACACAATGTTTGGAGGGTCTTGCCTTTGTGAGTGCCTCTCGACATGCTATTAATATGAAAACAATTCGTCCCCTGTTGGTTACATGCGTCGGTACAGTGCGGGACAGTGTTGTGGACGAATGTCGGGGTTTGTTCTGATTTTTATTGTCTATTTATTAGGTATGTAATTTTTAACGAACGAATTTCCGATTGTTTTATTTATTAATTTTATGTATAATTAATAATTATTAATTACATTAGGTACTTAATTCTGCAATGTTATATCGTGAGTATAAAGTCGTACAGTAGGTACCTAAGTTACGTCAGAAAATGGAAATAGAAAATTGTAAATGTGGGCTAATAGTTAGACCAAAGTTTTATTTTTGCCTTACCCAGTTTATTAAATGGCTGCAAAACATTCTTTCTTTATATTCTATCTGTAACAAAATCTAGATATACCTACTTTCAACCAAAATTAGACTAAAAAAGGCAATGTCACTTCAAAATTATTTATCAGCTTGCAGCTGCAGTAGACAACACTATAACTTAATCAATCAACTGCACATCAATTGAAATGTTTCTACAACCTTACCAGCAGTGTACACTAAACGTTCCCCAAAGAGTATGCATATGCGCACCGCCTGCAATCACCGATTGCTCCCATTGTGGCGTAGATTAAAATTTTAGGGTTCAGCCGCTAATGTGATTGCACTCTTCTCACTACGGAACCGACTCATGTGATCACAGCTATCATACGGGCGGTGTGTTATTTCTAATCATCGCAAATCACATTCGCCAATTTTTGGACTGAATGGGGGGTTGTCTGGGTTGTATTGCATTACGCGCTACCAAGAAGCGCGCTACTAAAATGTGACTTTCTTAAATATATTATGCATAAGTAAGCATACATAATTTACTTTAATATTTGTAACAAAATTTAATTTCTTTATTTGTTTGATATTTATAAAATGGTACGACTTTTGCGTCTAAGAGCATTAATTTTCGTAGTAAATTTTCGTGATAATCGTTTTTCAACGTAAGCTTCCCATTTTTTTAGATGGATATAAAAATATCCTTTTAAATCTTCATTTAAATTTGCTTATACTTCTCTTCTACCCTATTTTTAAACAAAACTGTATTTCTTAAAACATTAATTTACTCAACCAAACGTCTACAAAGCAAAAAACACAACAGCTGATAAATGAAAAGAGAATTAAGTGCAGCCGAACGATTTCCATTACAACTAGAAAGATTTTAATTTCAATTCCCATTTTTCTATAGCCAGCAATGATTGAATAGGCAAATTGATTGCTGCAGTCTATTGTACGACTCGGAGTACGATATCGACTCGCAAAGTTGATTAAACGTGCGTCCGGAGCGTCTACCATCTCGCCAGTCGATCAACAATTGTTTTTACCACTCAATGTAATTACTGCTTGCGTTGTTGTAAATGTTTAATGGGATGGTAAATATTTGTTAAAAAATACTATTTGTAATTCTTATTAAATTCCTTCTTATTTTTTATTATTGGGACGAAGTTCCCTATCGCGTGGTACGCGGGCAACTGTTGATTACAATTTACATTTAATCTTCTTATATATAAAAATGAATCGCAAAATGTGTTGGTAAGCGCATAACTCGATAACGGCTGAACCGATTTCGATAATTCTTTTTTTATTATATTCCTTGAAGTACAAGGATGGTTCTTATGTAGAGAAAACGTAAACATGTACCACGGGTGAAGCCGGGGCGGACCGCTAGTAATAAATATAAATACAACTTTAAAATAAAACTCACAAAATTAAATATCTTATGAACTTCAAGAAGTGCCTATTACTGTGGCTATTATTTTGGCTATAGTAACAGAATATATAAATGGTGCTAAAGTATTTGTTTTTTTTTATTCTACTTGTTTCTCAAGTACATATTTATAATTTTTATATTGAACATATTTTAATTAAAATTACCTACCTAGGTATAAATTAAAATTACAAATATTGAATTCTGTAAACTCGTTTGGCTTATCTTCACTAAAAATAATAGTATAAAACGTTAATTTTTGTCCCTATGTATGTTTAGATCTTTAAAACTGCACTACCTATTTCAATGCGGTTATTTTCAAAAAGTTATGTACCTATACAGTGATCCAAAAGGATTTTAGACTTCTGGGTAATTTGAAAAGAAAAAGGGATTTCATGAATTATCAGTAAATATTTAACTCTCTCCTAGAAATAAATATTTACTCTTCTTCAGATTCTTTCAAAAATTCAATAAATCATCATCAAAGCGTAAATTCCATTTTAATCTAACATCGTATATACTTTAAAACTAATTGGATACTACGCAATGAATGTACCGTATTGAAATTTCGAATAAAATATTCCATAAAAAATACATAAAGAACCCGCGAAAGCAGATTATCAATAAACGTTAATGCGAACATCTCATTTCAAATAAAATATCCTGGGAAATATAAATCACTTGATTTTCATTCAGCTCGCATTTTGCTCGCGCTCATTCAATATTTTGGTATGAAATAAATGTATTGAATATTCGATATTAATGTATTCAGCGGCGCCGGGCCGCAATTTTCATTTTGTAATTTTTACCAAGCTCCCATTTGCTTGTCAGCGGTCGTCAACATGTAGCCAGATATTTTATTTCAATGTTATTATGAAAACGCGTTTTTAATGCGATCTTATGAAAACGCGTAACTTATGTAAACGTATCTAGTCATTATTCTGGTTGTTTAGTAGAATTGGATTAGACGTGAGAAAATGATAAGAAAGAAAAATGCAATTTATGCTTAATTATATGTATGTGTAAGTGGTTTTATTAATTTGAAAATTTGCATTTTACCTTAGTTACATTTACGTAATCATGTATTACGCAATTTGGCTTGGCAACAGGCAAAGAGTGCAAAAAATAGTAAATTAGACAAGGTTTTAATCATCTACAGACATACAGATTATTTTATTTCTTTTTTTTGTCTTAAGCGATTTAGTTTAGAGTTTAATACTAGCAAAATTAATTGATGAAAATATCTGATAGGAGTAAATTATTAATTTATTTACTCCTATCAGATATTTTAATTAAAATGTTACAATGTATGAAATTAATTGAAAAACTTGAGTTTGGTTAATAGTTTGGTAGGTAATTGCTTTGCAGTTTGCACTACATACTTAACAATGATATATCATATATATATAAAATCGATTACCCTAACACAAGAAAAAGCAATGTTTTGTATAGATGTGTATCATGTATGATACATTAGAAAACAAAGGCGTAATTTTCCTTCGACGTGCCACATATCTATAAGCAGGTGCATTATAACGTCTTTGTTAGTGAGGCAGATTGTTAGGTCTTTTGTTATCTATTCAGCTAGACTCCCTTGTCTCACTATGTGACACTGTTAATTAGTAGGTGCGCGGTGTCGCGGGCGTCAGCGGAGTAATCAATCTTGCACCTGCCGTTGTGGAGTTAGATGTCGTGGATGTGATTGGGACAGTTTAGGAAAGATTATGAAGAAGTGCGGCAACAAATGAAGGAGTAGAAACCGGACAGATATTACCTATAAATTGACGTAATACAATAATTATTATGTTCGAACATAAATAAGCACATATAATTATAATACTACACACTTACTAATAATGATTTGTAGGTATTCTATTCAAAATGCGTTTCATCCAGTTGCAGTTACTTATTTGATCTATCCTGAATTACATAATTCCTATACATGCACATTGCAAAAATGTATGTATTCCAAAACAGCTGTCTCTACAAGACACAAAGGACCCACCAACCATACGCATTAGAAACTATATCTTCTTATTTTCCCCTGAATTATTTACTTTTACTTTAAATGGGAATTAAATAATATTATGTATGCGTTACAATGTAGGTGCCATCGATTGCACGATGCGATTTGCTCTACGTAATTTATCCGGGAGCAATCAGGCAATCACTTATAAAGGCAAACAATATAAAATCATACCAATATTTTTAAATGGTTAAGTATTCTACCTATATTCTCAACTCTCTCTGTATAGGTGTGGTAAAATATATTAAGGAGCGCCAAAACAGGGCGTTTCCAGCGGCTCTACACCACCATTACACCATCTTGCGGCTACAAGCTCACCTGGTACAATCCGTGTAGTGCATTAGTTGATGACGTCACGGTTCGTGTGCCAGCATTGCCACACGTGGTAATCCCCTAAAAGATTGAAGTACCATTTCTGAGGTGGGCTCTACGCGAGAAATCTGACACATTGTGTAAAAACAAAAGAGGTCACATAATGCTATGCTGGTGTTAGGTTTTAATATTTTAGACGGGTGACGCCTGTTTGTGGTTTAATTTCAAATGCACATCTTCTATAATACTTAGGTGAAATGGAACAAAAAATTTATATCACTTTGTGGATGAATAAGATGGATATGATGGAACAAACAGTAAAGGGGAAGAATGTTAGTTAAGTCTGTTTCATTATAATTTAGATATTGAACAACAGGTACCTATTTATTTATAACCTACTGTTTTATTCGGTAGAATCATATAAATACGTGTAATAAAAAGGTAATTTTAAAATTACTTCTATCCTACTGTATGACTTCAATACATAAATAAATAAAAGCTCTATAAATTTATGATTACATATATGTTAAATATCAACTCTTCCTTCTTCATGTCACTGACTAAACTGTGTAGTTCATAAAAAATTCAATTCATAAAATAATAATAATCATACCACATTTTCATTGCAGATATTTCATACGACGTAAATAAAAATCGTACCAACAACCTGCCTTGAAATTAAGATAAGATTTGAATTTTCGTCTTAAGACGTCTCGCTCGTCTCGCGGATATGATTTTCTTCGTTCCAACCGAAATAGAACTTAGGAATGACTACACAAAAGAAATCTCAGAAAGTAAGTACATTATGATATCATGAGATGTACAAAGGATTCAGCCTTCAGAATGCGAGAATAAGAAAAAGGGCGGCACATGCCCAACGTGGCATTGTAACAAGAGAATGGGAAAAATTTTATAAAAAATAAAGGTGCGAACACACTAGACTTATCACATACGAGTTATGATGAGCGTTCACTGTGCAATAAGTCATTAACTATAGTTAAATGGAAGACTTTGTGAACTACTCAGAGTTATGCTTATCATCCGTTAAGGGTGGATACTTGATTAAGAATAACATAAATTATTTACTTTACGTAATATCACTGGGGCTAAATTGAATTTGAACAAAATTGTCTGCGATATAAGCATATGTAGTTAAATAATAAAGTATAAGCAATATGCAGGCATGAATGACAAATAGGCACTGGATTTCTTCAAGGCTTCTTGTGACAACTTCTGTATTTTTAATTTCTCCAATACGAAATTAGTAAAATAAATTCAATATAATATTTATCCAAAACCAAAGCCAACGATGACGCGCCAGCCGTCGCCACAACGAGGTATAATCACGATGCGCCTTTACGAGCGAATGTGCACAACCATTGTTATACCAACAAAATATCCCAATTACGTTGCGGTGAAAAGAATATAATCAAAAGTGATCTCACTCCTGTAAGGACAGGGCGGGCGGGAGCTGAATGAAAAATTTTAATTTCGAATGCAGTTTGTTAAAGAGCGTACAATAATACGCTCGGAGGAATTATTCAGCGGAAAGTAGATAATGTACAAAAGGGGTCCAAGTTTTTTGTTTGCATCTGATAATTATTGCCGGTTCGCTATTGTGAAAAATTTTTTTAATGTTACATGATAAATATGAATATAGCCGCTCCGGAACGAAAAATGAAAATTTGCGGGCGCAATGCAGTTTACTTGGTTTACTGTAAAGTGTGGAGTTTTGTTTTTTTTTCTAATACCCTAGCTGTGTTTTGTAGGACTTTAGATTATACCCATACCCATACATAAGAATGTATTTAAGACATAATTATTATAAAATCTTCTACTACCTATGTATAGACAACTAAACATATTTTGTAAGTAGGTATGTAGATACATAATTTAAGAGCACTTGATATTATACTATTTTGATTGATTGACAATAAATTTATTTCTTTATATGTATCCAGAATTCCTATTTTATTTATCATATTGGTTATGACATAGTGTATAATTTCTACTTGTCTTTTGCCTATCTACTTGACTTACATTGAATGATATTAGGTATGTAAGTTATAATATAGAGCCAAATCGTAAATTTCTATTTTATCTATCTTGTACAAGTACATATCTTAATATATATAAATCTCGTGTCACAATGTTTTTCCTCAATGGACTCCTAAACCACTTAACCGATTATAATAAAATTCGCACACCATGTGCAGTTCGATCCAACTTGAGAGATAGGATAGTTTAAACATGTAGGTACCACGGGCGAAGCCGGGGCGGACCACTAGTAGTACATAATATTATCTGTGCATGTACTAAATGTTGTACAATAAAATAGTAATACAACGTTGTTACTATTTAGTACACTAATTAAATATGTTAACTCTATCACTAACATGTTCAAAAAACGACTGAAACTGACTGAAACCTGTTTCATACGTATAAATTGAAATAGAACTTCAGTCCAGTCGGACGAATGACTAAACTAATCTTTTTTAGGACATTCTAAATAGCAAGAGAGCCCTTTGAGGCACGTCCGCAGTCCACAGAGGCTAGTGATAGAGTAACCGTGTTCGGAGTGAGCAAAAACGAGTAATCCTTTAATTAAAGCTGCGGTCAAAGATAGAATTCACTGAGGGTGACAACTATTTTTGTTGGAGTTTTTTTGGTGGTGTATTTTTGAGATGAGGCGATTTCGAAACGGTTTAGGACATAATGAGCAGTGTCGAGCCAATGAATGAAATTAAAAAATAAAGACTTTTTTGAAGATCTGAATAAATTGGATGTTAATTGTTATTCTGTTTCATTGTTTATTTTATACGAGAGTGAGAAATTTACAACAGTCTCGTGAACCCTTAACTTTTACAATATGGAAGTAACTACATAATATGAAATGTGAGTATTGTAAGAAAATTATATTTTGCATCAGTTTATTGAGCAACTGTTCATTTTATTTTTGAATTTGCTACTCAAGAAGAGCTTGAATATTTTAAAGATCTTTCGGACATGGAGAGATTTATAGAGACAACGTTGTAATTTTAGTCGTCTATACGTGATGGATAGTGATTATGATAATTTCACATGAAGTTTGACAGTAGCTATATAATGTTTGAGGAACAGGAGAGGATAAAAGTACAAATATTTTTGATGAAAAAAACTAAAAATCCTCAAAAAGTAGAACACTTGGTGACCCTAATTAAACGAAATTCTATCAACACAGTTCATTTCGAGTAATTACTTTTACGTTTCACTTTTCCCGGTAATTTTCAGACGTTTTAGCAAGCGGTCGCTCAAAGCTATCTTCCACTCCATTTCATTTATCTTAATTAATATGCTTTAACAAATTCGCAGTTTAACTGTTTCTTATCTTGTAATACAGAATCATATATCCTAAATTGTAAAATATTTATTATTATTTTAGCTTTTAATTAAATTCATGTTATACATATTATGTTATGACTTATGTGTTGCACCTCACATGTAATAATTAGGTACCTACCTATAACTAACTATAAAATATATACTATTTAGAGTTCTTTTTAGGATTACGAACCACAAAAGGAAAATCCCTTTTCTCTACTCTAATAGAATCACATTTTGTTCGTCTGTTTATTATTTTTTTAACAAGAACAATTCGCGTGTTTGAAGTACAATTCGCGTGAAAAAATTTGGAAATAAGTTCGTTAACATAATATTTTGCTGATATTACAATACCTTCAGAAATTTATTGTACAGATAACATTCGAGATACAATTTGTAAATTCTAAAATCATACAATCATCACCACTAATCCAGTACATCTCTATTGAGCGAATCCCTAGAACGAGTAGAATGTTCCAATGAAAATCAGTTGGCCTTAATTACCTCTTAATGAATTGACTCTGGATCCCACCGCAGCCGCTATCCCATCCGGTGGAAAATTGTCCGGCTTACGTGTTTATCTCTGCAAATGGCTTCTTTAATATTGTTCAGGGATTTTGGTTTGTATAGCAAGTACACTATGTGTAAAGGTATAACATTAGCGGTTACGGTTTATGCTACGAATAATTAATTATTTGTCAGTTATTTTAGGGGAGGTGTGACAATTTTATTGACACAAATGTTGTAATCATAGTTTTTGTTTTATTGAAGAAAGAATTTGTAGATTTATAACTGGATGATAAATTGAAATGTTCAATTTAATAGATTACGTAGTTATTTAGTTTCGTACATTTTCAAATGCTCTACATTTTAAAATTATGCATAAATAGTAAACTGTGCTTTATCATCGTCATTTTTTCAACAGATAAACATGAGATTATAAATAAAAATCCATCAAGTAAAAAATGTAGGTATCTATTGGTAATCAACCAATACTTACCAAATTATTTTAAATTTAATCGAAGCACTATAACAGCCATGTTAAGTAGGTACATACCTGTCTATTTAGAAAATTTAATTTTTAATATTACCCGTGAAATGAAAACGACATAGGCGTTAAGAATCATTAGCGATACACTACTGATAGGCAATCCCATAAAATTCCTATCCCATTCTTATAAGGGCAGACATTTGCGTGCCATTGAGCCGCGATCATCTGTGGGGGGAGGGGGAGGGGGGCAATTATTGAGCAAATGTAATAGCAGCATTGTGATAGAACTGCGCTCTGCCGACGAGCGTTGATTAGTGGTTGGAGTGCTGTGGAGTCGATGTGGTATTATTTCTGGTTATATGTACTATATGGATATGATTTATTTAGGGATGGTTTAATTAGTAAAATGGTATACAATTAGCTTATGTCACTCTTAAATAGTTATAGCTTAGTAGCTTTAGTAGCTTTTTGTTAGTAAAATAACTTTCATGATCGGATCGTATTTTCCAAGATTATCCCCTACAAACATACAAAACTCTTTATTATATTAGTACCTATAGATATAGATTAATTAAAAAACATCTGATGTGATAAAAATCCACATCTGATGTGATATAAGCAAAATTGCGTTGATTTGTATTTCTTTCACGTACCTACCTAGTACCTACCTACTTGGTAATGAAGCATAGTTTCTGTGTCTGACTTGAAGCTTTTAAGTTTTATTTTATTTTTGAAACTATGTACTTGTTAACGCATGAAATATCTCATTCCCAGATGGACTTACTATCTAATATTATACTTAAAAGATAGTTTTAACCATTAAACTATCAAAAATATTAAGAACATATTGCCGAAAACTTCTAATTATCAGTATTCAATACTGATCTTCATTATAAAAATATTTAGATTAAAGATAATATAATTATATTTAAGCAATAATAATTTATATTTTAATTTCATCTAGCATCGATAATCGATATCTATAGTTTATTCATATTTATTGGTAATGTATGTCGACTCCATTGCAAACCCTGTTCCTGATTATATTTGCGACGAGCCACGAACACGCCCTCTTCCATCCCCTATTATATTAACTAAGTATTACAAAACGACATATTTGCCCTCATAGAAAGCTGTAAATCCAACTTTAACACTATACAAATAAAGCTTATTTTCAAGTTTTTCGTTTTATATTATGTAAGCACATAAATTCACGCAGTTTCGATTTGTCTATAAAATAATACACTTTGAGCTTTGTCTGAGAATCATTGAGAGGCAAGTGATGTTTTAGCATTCAATGAATTTAATTAATTAAAACCCGCTTTTGTTCGCCGCTTTTGATTAAATAAACATTAAAAATTATTACTTTGCTGGCCATTGTTTTTTGATTATTGTTACAATAGAAATATTATAATATTTATTTGAATAAAAATTGGTTTTATGAGAATATTTAATACATTATACAATATAATCAAATTATAGAGATTGATTTATATTACGGTTATGATATTTAAGTTGTTTGAATCGGTGCTAAATTATTTATAAAAAAGAAGTAATTAATTTCACAAACATAATTTAGAAACCGAATAACAGTTGTTATAAGATTATTTTAATATCAAAATTCAAACTAATTTCTAAAAAACTACACTTTACCTTCCCTATTTAGCAGTAAAGTAACAATGGAAATCTCATTTCACGATTAGGTAAATTAATTTTTATTGTTTTATAAAAACGAATTGGTCTAAGAGCTTAAAAAATACTTATTTTTTTTGATAAAGTATTATGAACTTACCTAGTAGTAAATAGTTACCAGTTTTTCAAGAGTATTCATGGGCCATGGCCACACCAGACACGCCATACATTTCCACGAAATATGTTATTTTTTAAACATTTTATTAATTTATAACGCTTCAGTTTTCATTTTATTATCTTTTTTTTATTTTATGAGTAGGTATTTGTGTTGTTGATCATTATCCCTACCTGAACACTACAAATCACATTTTATTATAAAGTACAGCAATAAATAACTCACCTTGCCTGGAAATTTTTATCAAAGTAGATAATTAATACTTAATTTTTTTTACAAGCATCAAAGTGGAAATAATGTTATCATTATACTTTATAGTAATTATTAATATTTCAATTTACACACACTTAGTCCGAACAATAACAAATAGAGAATTTTGAATATCTTTTCTTATAATACTAGGTACCTAATGGACGGACAGACAACTCTTATTCACAACCAATCTTCATATTCCTCAAAAGCATTGTTCCAAACATCATACTTACCCGTATTTTTAAGTAGTAACTTAAAATATGGCGTTCCGCGCAATTTCGAAATGTTCATATAAACGAACAATGGACGCGTTACTTGTATCTCTAAGAGGTTCTATTGTTTAATGCCACAATTAGTTGTGAATTCTCGAATGAAAGAAACTGCCCAAGTCGCTGGACAGTGGTGTGAGAAGGAACAATCTTGATACTTGTATTTGGCGCTTTAAAGTGTAACACATTTGGTGTTGGGAGAAATGCAGTATAAATAATTCTGATAAAGTCGCTGATCCAATTTAGTTATGATCCGATAGTTATTGTGTGAAAGTTACAATACAAGCTTTCATCAGAACAATCTTCTTGTATAATAGTGTTAATTCATAATTGGATAGGCTTTACTCGTACCTACCTGCTTTGTTAATTTCAGAATAACCGTAACATTATATTAATTACTCTAATCTCTATCAGAAATAGTTCTTCGGCAAACGAATGTAGGTAATACTTAATTCAGACGCGACAAGCACTAGCAATTTTTTCTTATTGTTTTCCTATTTACTTAATTCAAGGAAAGTTTTACAAAAAATATATTCCCTTATAAATAAAATAAAATCGTTTTGGTAACATAGTATCAACACGGTTCGCTACACGACCGCTTTTCGGCAGTATTCTGTCCACGAAGCCGAATGATAGCCACTGAAATATGTTCACATACACGGAAATAAAACATTGATGTACCTACACACATTTTATAAAATCCAATACATATTTTTATAATTAATTATTAATTGAATTGCATATATCAACACATATTTATCCAGAAACCACATCTATTTTCTACGTAGCATAATATCCTGAGGTAATAAGATTACTACGAGGGGCGGCTACAATATTTTTCAAGTTACGAGAAAGAGATTCTTTGTACAATTTACGATGAATGTACACACAACCAAAGTGTACCTAACTTTTTATGTATACCATAGCAAATTTATACGGGCATTAGTTTAATCGATAATAATTAATATTGTCTAATAACATAAATTATCTACGTACTATCTACTGGTAACTTTCCATAATGTTATGAAAAAAATATTATATTATACTCTCATTGGCCGGAAGGTTTCCAAAACTTTAGAAAAAAAAAGAATTCACGGAAGTGTATCTAGATTTTTTTAGGTCCTCGCTAAACATGGCTAGACTCCAAACTCATATTCATAAAGCAACTGCCGAAACAGTGATCAATTTAGCAATAACGGGCCTATTTTTATGTTTCACAGTACAATGGACATTATTTAAGGGCTGTATAATGTAAATTCTGTATATGGCCTGAAAATCTGATAATTACTATGATAATTAAGTATTATTTTTTATTTTATATCAAATAAAGTTTGAATTAATGCTTTTGCTTTTTGGAAATTTAAGTTGATAACAAAAATAATAGTGATACTTGTTATTTTACTAATGTTCAATAAGGAAAGACTATTAAAATTTGTAAGTCGATGTGCAATTCTTTATTTTAATTTTTCTGTGTAACTCAAAAGAATTGAGACAACAAGGGTAACGCAGATCACATATTGGCTTCTTATTAAAAAAAAATAATGAAACGGATTAAATAAATATTGCCGTAGTAAATAGCGCAGCTGCAGTATTACATTCCCCAAACACTTGGAGCTGGTCAGCCCTACACTCAAAATATATCTATTTCACATTCACCTAGACTCCATTGTTTATTAAGCCAAAAAAAGTTTCCATTTTTCCATTGTTATGCTCTTTTGTTTTATGAAATGCAAAGCTTTGGATACTCGGTTTTTATACAAATTGGGGAAGAGTTATTCGTACGCGAAATCTATATTTGTAGTTTACATGTATTTATTCTATCCAATTTAGTTCAGTTCGTTTTGCCAGCCTTTTGTGTAATATAAAATATGCTATTATTTTAGACAAAGGGTGTGATTATGAATATGTAGAGTATTTTCCAACACACGTTGAGATTATGAAGAAAATTATATTGAAAGGAGAAACGTGTGTTCACACGATCAAATCAAATTATTATGTATCATTCATGATATTCAAATATTTTCTAAATAATTACCTAGTTATAGATAGATATATGTATAAACAAAAAACAATGGTGATCCAGTATGAACACAACTTCATTGAATTGGATGCACTTAGATGGTCAAATTAAAGCGAGAAAAATATTAATTAGGAACGATGGGATAATCATAATTAATGTAAATACACATAGGTACATAATAATATATACCTTCTAGTTTTTAATGGCCAGATATCCTAATGGGAATTTGAAACTGTCTATAGTCAATACAATTTGCTATCATACTGTATATAATAAATTTATTAAACTAGCTCTATTTCAACAAAACCACTCGCTTCTTCGTGTCACCCGTATGAGTTGCATTCATGTATTGTATATGCACCTCCACTAACTGTCTAACAAGATTTGTTGTATCCACATTCGTATGGACAATCAGTTCAAATACCTTCAATTGTTCTAGAGCCTTCCAATCATCCTTATGTCTTATAGCCACATTAAACAATTCGTTAAGAACATCCTTAGACTTTTTTATAAGACTTAAAATGAATCCAGCTTTGTACGGAGCATCATCTTTATGAAAATCTTTTATCGATTGAAGCGACTTTATTTTAACCTGTGAGTCGTATAGAGTTTGCTCTACAAGCGTCGCAATTTTGCTTTTAATGTTTTCATCTTTGTCATCTTCTTCTTCATTAGCATTTTTAGGGGGAAGAGGATCATCTAGTGTTCCAGAGACTAGCCAATATCTTCGGCCATCTATGTTTTTGCTAGTTGTGATTGTTGTTTCCTTTTCAATGTTAACGGTTCGTGGCAAAATTGTCGATTCCATATCATTAGAGACTGTTACGTCAATTAGATTTAAACCATCACAATAATGAGGATTCGTGAAGCCTGAAAATTTTGCGTTATATATTGATTTATAAAATAATTTGTCGAAAACAAATTACTAGATTAAATTACTACTAGGTATATAGGTACTTCAGCCCATTCTTACCGAGAGAAAATATTAATAACCACATGATTGTATGCGGAAAATACGTTCACATAATATCGCTTCGGTAATGAAAATCTTAATAAAAATAACAGCGGAGAACTTAATTTAACAGTGTTTAAACTGGTAATAAAAATATAATGGCTACTGTTTTAAGGTTTTATCACTATTTTCCATCTGTCTTCTATACAAGATCTTCGTTTTATTTCTGCACGAATATTTTGTTCTTGACATTGTCTATCAAATTATGAAATAATTATAAATTGGTGGCTAAATTTGAAATTATAAATTAATTGTAATAATATAAAAATGATTCGAACATCTCAGCGTATTCTAAAATTTCTCTCACATGATTTTCAATTGAGCCAATACAGATATTGTCATAATGTTTTTGGAATAAAGGATTTGTTGCAGCCTGAAAAAGTAAACCGTTCTATTAATTTGTTATTTTAACAATAATTAGCTTTTGATCCTCACCTATTGGAAAATAATTTAAAATTGAGTGATGCTAACTTCAAAAAAAATCTAAAATTTAATGAGTCGGTTTACCAGCAAATTTAACTAGTCTGATTCCTATTTAACTATTTTAGCATGAACCATTAATGATAAAACAAATAAGGAGCGACGATCATAATACAGTTATAGATATAATAAAAGAGTATTATCTAACTGAGCATGTCTTCGTACAAACAAGGAATATGGACCTCAAAGAAGATCGTGCAATTGATGAATATATTGCTATGTTGCTCAAACAAGGTACATATTTTTATTTATGTATTACCTACTTTAAAAGAGTTCACAGTTTAAAGGAAGCTAATTATAAATAACTAGCTTATCGAATTACCTATTTCCAAATTAATCCAAATCAGTTTGGTAGCCTAGACGTGAAGAAAAAACAGGCAGACAGACAGAGTTACTTTCACACTTATAATATTGGTAGAGTATAAATCCGTTTTTAGGCTTTATATTAGCAATCCTTCTATTAATATCTGGTGTGATGCCTTTTTTCCATTAAAAAGGTAGGTAGATCATCTAGCTTGATTGCGTACCACCGTACCGTACTGTACAATGATTCGATAGATTTGTCGTTTCTTGTATTTAAGAATCACTGTACTTACAAATTTACAGGTAATTCAACGTATGCAAGAGCTAAAGATGGTTCAATAGCTGGACTGTGTGTGAACTTCGCTTCGAGTCCGGTTGATCCGAAAAATCTCAGAAACTATGCTTTTTATCGACAGGTAGGTAGGTATAATATTATTGCAATGTGGTCGCGGATCAATTCTTATTCATTGTAAACAGTAAAATTAATTGAAATTGTAGTTATTATTAAATATACGTACCTAAACATATTAGTTATGTATGGTTCATAAAGGTATTATTTTAATATCTAATTTAATATTTAATTATGTATTAAAGTGATACTCAATAACAGAACAATTTTTATAAGTAATATTTTTTATAATAATCGTTGTTACCTATAATATGCTATAACTATAGGATCCCAACACGAAAGACTTCCTCTACTTTATTGCGAAATTGCAAGAAACACCCAATTTATGGAACATTTACAAGCAGCCGAAAATTTTCGAGGAAAGGTAACGGCACCAGTGGTGGACAAGCATCCAGTAATGGACAAAATAAATATTAAATTTAAATATTAAGACCAAAATTAACGTTATATAATTTGGCAATACTTACAATAAAAGTTTGGTTCATAAGCTATCAAAATACGACACTTCATCTTATTCGGCCAAAATGTTAGACGATGGCAGAACGTTATGTTTAGTTGCTGCGACTCGTTTCGAAGAAATCCGTTTTTACTAAGGAAATCCTTAAGGAAGTGAGGACACAATTTTGGTTATAAGAATTTTTGTATAAATATTAGCAAAATTTGATATTACTTTTATTTATAGTAGTTAATTGTATGAAATATTACACGATTTAGTATCATGATAGGTTATGTTGTTTAAATAAAATTCTTCAGTGTCCATAACTGGATTTAATTCTATGGATATATCCATTTATGGACATATGTCGAAAATAAACTTTTTTTAAAGGTATTAATTACATGCCCTTTTCTGTATTGTCTTTTCATTCTGATTAATAATATACCTATCACGACCATTTCAAACAAAGGGTTCCAATATTGTACAACAATTGTCCATGACTGGATTTGCTTTGGTTCCTATAATGGACATTGACATTTTTTGTTAAAATTACACTAATGGATCCAACAACATAATATCTATCTACCCATGAAGAATATATTTTAGAAAAATGGGTCATTATGTGCTGTGCGACTCGTTCTCGGCTTCATTCTCTATTACTGCGTAGAGAAGTCGCATACTTATGCGTATTGTAACGCATCTATCATAGAGAGTTCTCTGATGAACTGTTTGGATCGCTGTCTGCTGCTAAATTCCACCACCATATAGCACACACGCTTAAATTTCATCCACACCATCTTGACAACAGTTTAAAAAAAGCTTTTTGCCTCGTGCTACAATTTGGAATCCATATCGATGGACCGATCAGATTAAGGCTGTTGGCGGATTCAGATTGGCGATTCACTTCACGAGTGTAGCGGAATGCCAGGAAACAGAGAGATATGGCGAAATATCGTGAAGCGGGTAACATCTACCCCCCCAAACCTCATGTTGACCACGTTCGCTCTGACGAGAGTGATATGACGAAGAAGAAGAAGTCCCAAAATGGATGGAATGGCAGTACTTTTTTTAGTTATATTTTTCATCCCTGACTTATTGAGAAAAAAAACCCATATTGGTGTTTCTTAACGGACATAACTCGTATTTAACGATGCATTTATCCAATTTTTGCCTAGAAAATGGAAATTAAGACTGTTTTAAATATTATAACTATGCAAAAAAATTAATAAGTACTATTTTTTATAAATACATCCCCGATTTATTATATTCCAATCATCATTTTCAAGATTCTATTGATAACTATAAGTCTTCTCCAAGTGTAAATAACTGGAGAAAAAACATTAGGTACAGTCCATAAATGGGTGTTCATAACTGGATGTTGTCCAAAACTGGGTGTCCATCATTAGATTTTTACTGTCCATCACTGGTGCAAAAAAGTGTTTTTTTAATTTATAAATAACTTCATTATTTATGCATTGTAATCTTTTTTCTAACATTGGTTACGTTAAACTAACATTAAACTAAAGGTATAACTTAACAATATCCAATAAAGTTAAAAAACCTACGAGAAATTTGCAAAAAACTTCAATTTTTTCCTTAATCTGTACAAGACTGGTGCCGTTACGTTAAATCTTTACTTATAAAATAAAAACTCTAAATAAATCACATGCGACATCTGTAGATATGTATTATGGATAAACACCGCATTTTACTTGAACCGAGAGGCCCTATGCCGAGTATGGACTAACAAAAAAATGTTTCTTTTTGGAAAAAAATGCTGGTCACTTGTAAGTAAAAACATCGATGTTAAGTTCAAAATATTTGAAATACATCTGGTCAATACATCTTAACAAAAAAGAGGAACATAGAACCTAGTTTAATATTATAATATCTGTGATAGAACTTTACTTTAGAACTTTAAGTGGGGAAATCTACTTTAAATGCCCTAGCTAACTACTAGCTACATTACGCTCATGCATTTGGTTTTGCAGATAAAAATGCTCGCAGTACTGCCGGAGTTTCGTCGCCAAGGTGTAGCTGTGATGCTGGCTGAGAAATCCAAGGAACAGGCTCAGGACCAAGGCTATAATGTCATTAGGATGGATTGTATTAACCAATATGAGTAAGTTGCTTTTGTTACTATTCTTATTAAAAGAAATACGAAAAAACTTTGGGTATGAAATGCAACAGGATGGCTAAATTATTTCAAGTGTAGCTACCTAGTTACCTACCTGTTAAAAATATTACGCCTATAAGAAATTGTATTTGAGGCATAGAAATCTAAATAACAAGATTAACAAGATTTCTATGATTTTAGGTCTAAGAACTCGCATATTATTCACTTTGACTGCAAGTGATTATCATTTTCGTACCTATATACTACGGGCTTACTACCTATAATGTTAAATCCTTTTTGTTTGGTAAGCTAGCTATTTACCTTTTACACATAAACAAATTTTAAATACGATTCTCAATAAGGCGTACGTTTATGCGTAATTTAAATATCCTTTCAATGTTATAGCTGTGCGATATGTCGTGGCCATATCGTAGATTTGCTCATTTCATGAAATGGCTAATTTAGTTTGGCCAGATCGTTAAATCGTCAACGTTTCACGATTTGGTCATCCACATTTGGCCAGATCGTCGATCACGAAATGCGACCATTTTTGTTTCTTTTTTAAAAAGCGATTCGCTTCTGGCACTCGCCGGCCGCTACCGCGACACTAACTTAAATGACAATAAACAAGTTCTTAAAATATTCTGAATTTTTTAATGTTTTATGGACTCTCTAAGATATTTTATACGATATGGCCAAATGTCGATGACCAAATCGTGAAACGTTGACGATTTAACGATCTGATCAAACTATGTTGGCCATTTCATGAAATGAGCAAATCTACGATATGGCCACGACATATACACCGTTAAATATAGCAGTAGTTAAAAAGCTATTAATAATATGTCTTTGCACGTGCATGTATGTGACGATGTATGAATTTTATATGGTACTGAGGTCTATGTACGATGACAAATGATTTAGCGCAGGTGTCTGTAATGTGATCAATGATAAGTTGTTATAAAATCTACTTAGTTAGGTAATAATATATTCAATGCTTTTGAGAATTATGCGTCTTATTGAATGATAAGACAGTGTAGATGACAATAGCGATAAAATACCTCCAGGTTAATAATATTTCATAATACCTAGGTATATAATATGTTTTACCAACACGAGTTGTTAAGATTATTCAACAAATGATACATGAAATAATCTCGTATATTACAAAATACCTAACTACACTATCAAAAAAGCACAATACATATCAGGATACTTACATACGGTCTATTCATAAAAAAATCTATTTACAAAACAACCTGCTTGGTACATTAATTTTGCTGACCATACATTGATCTGTTACGACTTCTATGGATGGTAGTACATTTCTGCCCACCATACTTACCTTTACCTTGTACCGACGTCTTTTTATTTACATACTTACTATTTTTTTTTTCTTTTGCCAGCTTCAAGATAGCAGAGCGCTGCATGATGTCTTGCCTCGTTAAGTTTCCTTTGCACAAATTAAGAGGACCAAACGCACCGTTTATAAAACGAAGTTCCGACCACAATAGATGTGTGCGTGTGTACGTACACGCACGCATACACACGGATCGCGATAAGGAGATTCGAGGACGGGATTTTGAGAATTTGTTGGAGTAAATTGTTTTGTAAGGATGAAGTTGCAAGTGTTGGAAAGATTTGTTGATTTTTGTATTTATTTTGTTTGTGAATAAATATTTTGTTTAAAAAGGTGTTGTTTATTTTTATAGATAACATCGTGCAAATAAAATTATATGATTTGAGGTTATCCATATTTTTTTTTACATAATAAGGCTTTTAATGAAATATACTCAATACAAATAAGCGAAGAAGAACTAATTAGAAATCGTTTAATTATGTGCAGTCTGTAAAAAATAATGCGACAAAGATGGTTGGTGTCTGGTGAACATAAGGTGAACATGTTGAGAATCTTGGAATTAGGTTAATTAGATTTCTCACTTTATTTACCTACATATATTGTATGTGTGTGCCAAGTAATAAAGCGCTAAATTGTCCATTAAATAATATAGAGATATAATATATAGAGCATGTATTCGTTAGATTTGATATTGCAAATTCACAAAATATATTCTCCAATTGGCTTATCCGATCATATAATATAGGCACAATGTTTTGGCTGTTACCCAAATAAATTGGCATGAACATTTTCCCTTTTACGATGGATTCGCGTGACTTACCTCGCTCTATTGGAAATTATTTATACTTGTACATGCCAAGGTTTTAAATACGAGGATTTGCATAAAAAAATATATAAGTAGCTATTTAATTATTTCAATGGATTATGATTTATGACGTTATTGAATACAGTTAAAAAAAATATTTTTTTATAAATTTTAGATGCGTTTATTCTTAATCGCAGTAAATCTACTCGATAGAAGTCAAGGTTTCGGTACATAATTTCAAGTACATACATATTAGGTACCAAGTGTATTGAAACAAAAACGATAATAATTACGATTTTATTTGTTCATAATTCATAAATATCACTGATGTACATTTGGTAGTATTATTGCATTTATACTTATATCTACGATATGAGATTCAATTTTTAGTCTTATACACTTCAACATAAAGTCCTTTTTCAAATCCTGCTTTGCATGTGTGTCAATAATAATATATTACTTACCTACATCGCCAATAAAGCATTCAATCTTCATCTCTTTGTACTAAACTGATATAAAATAGTTTTTTTATACCTAAGTAATAATTTCCTTCCAATAAAAAAGAGAGCATAAATTAATATGAAAATTATTAATGTAATAATAATTATTTTTTAGAGTTTATACTTTACTACGTCACTGTTATTATTTATTAAATCATTGGATTTTTTTAGTTTTTCTAAAACTTACATTACAATTAATTTCCAAGAGTATTTAAATCAAGTAAGTTTTAAGAATATTTTGTATGAACCAATCTTCGGAAAAGCGAAGGTGATCGCCAGGTACTGACAGGAATACTAATTTACCAGCCTCGTCCATTTTCTTTAAACCTAGCCGGTCCTGGAAATAATAAAAAAGTTATTAAAATAATGCCAAATTTAGTTCAAGGTTCCGTGTTATATAAAACTGAAGTAGGTTTCCGCAAACCTTAACAAATTATATACGTAAACTACAAGCTTCCTCCTAAATGACTTTCTCTAATTAAAAAGCCGCTTCAAAATCCTATAAGTAGCTTACATAGGGACGGCCAGATAGCGACTTTGTTTTATACAATGTAGTGAAACTGTAAGTTACAACTTAAAAAACACCTTATTTTATTATAGTTTTATAAAATTGAATTCAAACTTGTATTAATAAACATTTGAATTGGTTATTTTCCTTCGTAAATAACAGGTAAAATGCCAGAATGTCTTATCCTAGGTCATTGAAGCCTCACATTTTACGAGAAATCATTGAAAAATATCTTAGAATAAAGGAAAATATAGTACGTTTACGTCTATAGCATAATTACTACTTAAACTGATAGTTTTACATTCACCGCGACAGATAAAATTACAACCTACGACCACTCGATCGCTAGATAATCAGAAAGTTTACTTTCCAGTGTCATATTTATTTGCAATATACTTAATATAAATTACATATACTTACACTAATTCTATATTATAATTATCACCCGCGGCTTCGCCCGCTTTGTCTAAAACCTAATAAATTACATATAATATATACCTATTAAAACCTTGCTCTTGAATCACTCTATCTATTAAAAAAACCGCATCAAAATCCGTTGCGTAGTTTTAAAGATTTAACTATACAAAGGGACATAGGGACAGAGAAAGTGACATTGTTTTATACTATGTAGTGTTGACTAGTTCCTGCTACTCACATACATTTAATTTTAAAAAAATTAAAAAAAAGGTAACCATAATTCGTTCCTGGCTTAAAATAAAAAGAATTTAACCATATAGATACTAATAATAAACGAATCAAATATATTCACGAAACTTACTTGCAAATACAACTCCGACTCTTGTAAAGTAATCAATTTCTTTGCTTGCCCAGGCTCATAAAAACCAAACCATTCTGTTTCTTTTGGCTGCACTATGCTATCTCCATCGAATTTAACCAATACAAAATGTTCCAGATTATTCAAGTTTTGTATATAAGTCGTATTGATTGTTCTTTCGTTGTTGATATCTGCTAGGAATTCGCTATGAGACTTGTAAGTGTCTTCGTCTAGAGGGTCATGCCAGTATGTTGCTTGGACCAGGGATTTTTGGACCCAACTGAGAACAAAAGTAAATAATTAATAATTTCATTTTAAACTAGCTTCCGCCCACGACTTTGTACGTGCATCCCCGTTCCCTCAAGAATTTCGGGAAATCCTTTCTTAGCGGATGCCTACGTCCTAACATCTACCTGCATGTCAAATTTCAGCCCGGTACGTCCAGTGGTTTGGGCTGTGCGTTGATAGATCACTATATCAGTCACCTTTGAGTTTTATATATATAGATAGATTATATTAATTAAGTTCGTATATTATGACGTCATCGAATATGAAGTATAAATAAACATAAGAGATGCATTACATGTATATTGTATTCTAATAGAATAACGTTGCCAAATCTATTATTCCTCCTAATTGAATGTATGGAAATACGTTACTTTTACATACAAAACTGATCTTCATCACTGAACGGATTTCGATCTTACTTTTCAGTGATGTAGTTATGTACCAGAACAACACTAATCTATAGAAGTACCAGCAAAAAATTAGAATAAAATGGTTTAACTGCAATCGTTATTTACGATTCACTAAGTGGCGGTTGAAAGTGACACGATTTAACAACACAAGATAACCTTTGCACGAAACTTGTACGCTTGACCCGACTATCGTTGAGAACAATATTTACAAATAACTTCACATGAATTCTCAGAAACGTGATGACTATAATATTAGTGTTCTAACTTCTAAACTATTGGGTAGACTGTGATGCAATTGTGTGTACTGCACATAATCGTACTAATCCTGTCCTACTATCTTACTAATGCATGCGTCTAGCAGCTATGTGCTGGTTGACACGGAATAAATAAATTATCTATACTGAGTATTAAAGATTCAACTTGGAACAATGGAACAATTTTAAAAATAGTTGTTGAGGTTCGGTCGATGGTTGTTGAGTTGAATCCTATGTTTGAATCGCAGCAAATAAAGAAACAATAAGTCGAATAATTCCACTTTGTTACACTAATATTTCACACTACTTTTATCATTCGGGAATATTTTTTATTTTTATTTTAAAGATGTTTTAATTAATGCGTAACTAAGTGGATGTCTTTATTTGCTTGTATATCACGCAAGCGAAGTCGCTTGTTGAAGCTAGTTCACTAGACCCGGATTCTAATCAAAATCTAAACGCTATTATATAACGGACATTGAACCTGCAATATCATTTCTATGTATACAATCAATGTTTATTGGTAGAATCACACATGATCAATTTTTACGATCTACAAAGTTCGTTACAAAATAATGAATCAATCTGCTTTATATCTTACAAATTATCATGCTCTTAGCCTTGTATTAGCTATTTGACTGAATTGTACTTAGGTAGTCGTATAGTCTAGCGACTACCTACTGAAATAATAATCATATAAAAAAAAAACTAAATTCCAATCAAAAATTTTGGACAGTTCACCATCAGGTCACTTCCTATTTACACTGTAGAAAAACACTACATATTATGCGGACATAGCAGGACATAGACTTTTTTCTTCTCAAATGCGTCCTTGTTGTTTCTAAAGAATGTTATTACATAATGAAATTATTATACAACATTACTAGTTAAAAACATAAGCATAACAAGACATTCTTTAAGTCTAAGAAATCATGTTACATAAGGGTGTTAATTTATTATACATCTGTTAGTTATTTACTTCTTCATGTGAATGTTTTATATTAATGCCAGATTATAGTATATTTCCTACCATATCCAGAATGAGTTGACACATTCTTACTTTTTTAAATAATATTTAATAATGGATTTTTACTCTAATACATGGTCTTTACTGGTTTATGTTATTAATTACAATAAATAAGTGCTTGGAACATGGCCTTCTAGAAAATCTATAAGATTTTGATATGTCATGTAACTTCTTTGTGTTATGTAAAAGGACCTGTTATTTAATTAAAATAAGCAGCAGATTAATTTCACACAGAAAATGCTTCTTATAAATTTATAACATGTTTGAATACAATGATGTAACTAGAAAATCAATCACTGATAAAAAAACTTACCTATAATATGCAGCATAGTTCAATAGTTTCCGAACATAGTCACAGCTCTGATGCTGCAAAGCACCACAATGAGGTAGACCATACACTCCCTGATGCTGTCCTCCGAGGCTTATGAAATTCTTTATCGGCCCTATTTTGTGACCGCATCTCTGTATTACTGCTCGGCTGAAATATATTTATACATTTACCTTTTTACTTATAATATCATTGTTGACAAGTTTAATTTGATTAGCTATCTTTTGCAGCAAATGTTTAAAATTCACACTGAGAACAAGACCTCAAACTAGGTTTTTGGTAAACATCAAAATGCTAGTCTTACATGTAAGCTATTAGATACTATATAATATGCTTAGGATATTGTACTTACAAGAACTGACATCCTTGTGAAAATCCAATTGCATTGAAACCATTCTGTAATTTTGGATCCTTTGAAATCTTATCACAAACATAATCAACTTGTTTGTTAGGATACATAAAGTAACCATTTTCCATATCCTCTACAGTAGAATTCCCAACCCTAAGTGAGTGAACATACACTCCTGGAATTTGTTCTTGGAGAAATATTTTAAATGAACCTAAACTGAAGGAAAAACAGCAGGTATCACCTAAAAGAAATCAACAATAATTAATTTGATACCCATTTAAGAAAAAAAAAATATTCAAAAATAGAATATTGTAAAAAAAACATACCCATTCCATGCCATAGCACAATCGGTGTAGGGTCTGCATTAATACTTTTTATTAAAAATAATAAAAGTATTTTCGTCCACATTTTAGAGCAAATATTTTCTGAAAACACAAATAAATAATTTTTAAAATAATGTTACAAACGTATAAACGTCGTTAAATAAAGAGAATACTTAAATTAATTTATTACCGGCTATATTTTATTTAATTATCATATAACATACCTACGTAAACAGCAGTTTTCTTGTAGGCGTGTAAATGTTTCTCAGGATCAATATTGTGCCAATTTAACTTGCAAATATTATAGAACAGAAAACACTACTTCTATCGAAATCAAAACAAACTGAATAACGTCAAATGTCAATAACAATTTGCCAAACATGTCAATGTCAACATGGCAATTCTCAATAACTGGCAATTTTGAATCCGTATTCCCACGCCACCGTATTCCAAATCCGAAACAACATTGTTCCAAGCTTATTTCATAGATGGCATAATATCAAGTATAAACGAAACATTCAAGATGTAAGATGGCGCTAGTTGTAGCTTTATGAATTCTTTACTGCCTGGTTGTTCCATCAAGGCTCTGCAGGAAACTAGTAAGTACCTAATAACCACTTAATAACTAATAATAATTTTAAATATTCTATCGAGCTATGGCTAGTTGTGCATACTTTGAGCACGGTAATAATATCTCTATTATTACCGTGCTTTGAGCATTAAGCCAATGCTCTAAATCACACTAATCTTAATCATATTGTTGTAAGTATTAAAATACGTTAAATTCTTTTAGATACTGAATACTGAATATTGATACAAAATCTTCAAAATTGTACCTACTACCTGGTTTAATGCTCTAAGTACCTACTACCTACATGAATAATAATCAGAATATTAAAGATTATGCATTAATTTTATAATTACCCACTTAACCTAGGTACTATGTATAAACGTCAAACAATAGACAAGTACCTAATTCTATATTTATATAAATACGATTAATAAGAGCAAAATATATGACCAACCTGAAATTGTGCAATAGACGCAGAAAGTATCTAAAATCTAAACCTGCGTAAAGAATGCGATAACGTATTCGAATAAATTTACATAAAAATGAGATCTATGTGTAAATAGAGGAGCAATGGGTGACTTCTGCCACCCATGCAAAACTTTTTATTACGGTTATGCAGTAAAAATTGGTTTGATTCGTCTATTGATTCGAATGCTATGGTAAAAACCTTATCTACCTACTACTTAGATATTTTATAAATTAGGTGGTAGGTATTTGTTTATCTATGGATAGGGACATAATATCACATATTATTATACCTAATAATTGAAAACATGCTTTAATGTTTTTAAATATTTATTTATTCAAAGGTTTAACCAGAAATTGTAAACACAAATTGACAAGTATACATAAAATTAATCGAAGTTTGATTTCGAAACTTACGAATATATAATAAGTAGGTATAATAATTTATCGCATGCTCTTAAAATTTTCATATTGATGAATTCTAGAATCCCTAATTATTACCTTCATTAATAATTTAATCAAGGAATAATGAAGCTAGGTGCTACTGGCACAGATAACATATACCTATAGTACCTACCTACTTACTAGGTATCTACTGGTGGATGAATTTGATTTTATATTACACTAGCGGTCCGCCCCGGTTTCGCCCGTGGTACATAATTACGTTTTCTCTACATAAGAACCATCCTCGTACTTCAAGGAATATAATAAAAAAAGAATTATCGAAATCGGTTCAGCCGTTCTCGAGTTATGCGCTTACCAACACATTTTGCGATTCATTTTTATATATAAGATTCAAGCAGTGCAAACTGCAATGTCATAGTTTAATATTTAAACTGTGGCCATATCTATCACATTTTGGTTTTATGCTAATTAGGTACTTATAGGTTTTTTTAAATACTTAGTAACTAATAAATAAAACAAGAGCGTACTTTTAATCAATGTGTGATTTATTCGTTATCTTAAAATATCTCACTTTTCTTTCGCCATTCGTAAAAAATATAAATGTACAACGCGAGTTAGTAAACATATTATATAAGTAAACCTTCTAAGCAAACATAGTCTCAATATTGTTAGGTTATTAATTAAAAGATGACATCATTTCTTTCAATCAAGAGTAATCGAATAATTACAAATAGTATTGTTTGTATCATAAAAGAAGCGATAAAATTCAAACAATGATCATTAGCTACATACATTTATTTAGTTCAAGCTTTATCATCACAGATATTCAATAGTTAATCAACACATATACAATACCTATACAGTACATAAACAATTATAAAAATTAATGAAAATATTTAATTTGGTATAAACCAATTAGGTATTAGTAGACAATTCGCAGTTCGAACTTTGTCGTTTCCTTATTTTTTAGTCTTTTTTTTTAACCAGAGTGCGTTTCCTCTTGCAATCAATTATATTTTTTATTCGAAATAACTATATACATATATTCTGCGTCATTATTTAATGCTAACTTATCTTAATACCACAGTCGCATTCAATATTTTTTCTCATCTTACATTAAAAAGTTAGATTTGTTATTATGTATCTTTAAAAGTGAAAAATTAAACATATTTTGTTGTTTAAACAGCCCTCGTGGATATTCTTAAATAAATCCTTATTATTTTTACAAAATACATATTATTATATCTTAAATCTAAATCACTTTTGAGATAATAAATACATTAACATTTAACATACTCTAACACGATCACAGTCTCATAAGGAAATCACTTAATTTAACCGTTGGTATATTCACATAGGCTTGGCTTGTAACTGACACACCCATTGTCTTAGGTCTTAACTTATATAGCTTACTCACGCTAGGCACCATGGACTCACGAAACCTAATGTTAGGTCCCTTTTTAAGTAATATAATATTTCTAAATCATCAAATATTTACGTTTCATTACAATTTGCAAGAAATCATTTTGTAATAGTGACTTAGAAAACATCAAACAAATTGCAAAAACGTTCATATTTTAATGATGATAAATTTTCCATCTAGCAATACCTCAACATTGTTTTCAGAGGTTTTGCGTAGAGGATTTGCAGAGGATTTTATTGTAAAATCTACAATTGTCAAATTGATACTTAAAACTATATAAATTTCAGTAGCACTAAACATATTCTACAAGTATCCATGATGTTTTTAAATATAAGTTATAGATGTATTTCTATTTGCAATAGAATACATATCAGGCACCATTTCATTCTTACATCGTCAATAAACTCAAAGATATGCATCAGCCAATTGATTTCGTATGTGTGCGTAGAATGTAACCTATTTTTCTGTATCAGAAACAGCTCACATCCATGTTGTGCATTAGCCTGACCCGCGAGTCATTCAAGGCATCAGATCTTATAAGTTATAGTATTCTCATTGAATCCGAGTGTTTCACGATGTTATACTCTATGCTCTTCCTTTTTGGTAGCTCGCAGTAGTCGCTGGAGTCTGACGATTCAATCTTTTGTCTGTTGTAAGCCATGATTCTTCTAGTGCGGGTATCAGAGTCGTAAGAGAGAGAGAAGTTTTTCTTAGACCTGAAGGGCAGTCTGTATGGTGTACTGCTCTGAACATCAGACATGGAGCGTATATGCCTTCTGTATTTGTACTCCTTTGTGAGGGGTGTGAAAACGAAAGTCCGAGTTTTGTTTTCCTCGACTGACCTGTAATGAAATAAAATATATATTAGAAATTGATCAAGGGTCAAATCAAATGAGACAATCAATCAAGAATAATAAAGTTTTCTTTTTTCATATTATATGTATTATAGGAACACGGATACCATCATAAATCAATCAGTAATCATACTTAAATACCTATCGAGCCTGTTTATTTTTGTCTTATACTAAAAATAAATGAATGAGAACTACGTAAGACCTTTGTTAATGCCATAATGAATCATGTATCGCTTTGCATTAAACATTCTTGCAATATGAGTTTTCTTTGATAAAAATCTTAGGTAACAAAATTACTAAACAGAATTTAACTTTTTCATCGCGATTCTTAATTACCTCGTTTTACAATTATCGTTTAATGAGCACCATCTCCGACCATTTTCAAAGTTAAACAAACAAAAACATTAATATATTTATTTTAATACCTACATGTATTTATGAAATATGTAGCGATAAAATTGATAACCTATTATATATTATAAATTTAGTATCTTTCAAGTTTAAATAATTGAGATATGTAGATAAGTACAAGACATTATTTTCATAGCAAATACAGACAGGTATTAAATATGTATCTAAGAAATAATATTGCAGAATAATTTATTTACTTTACATGTAGTAGCACAGAAAACCACATTAACAATACATTTCAGTATTTTTCCATTTTGGATCTTGTAATTTTCCTAATTAAGAATTTCGTCATCGTGTATACAATTACTAAAACGTTTAAAATGCCATGACTAATGTCTTGAATTAGTTTCTTATCATAACCTATTCAAAATATTTAACACTCCTGACTCCACATAAAATGGTTTAAAAATATAATGTTGAAGCATTGTTTCATTTTCAAACATAATTTCATTTGTCATATGAGATACTAGATATGTAGTTCGTTCGTGTTAGTTAGAAAATATCAATCGAAATAAATCGTATCTAATGACTAATAACAACTTCACTATTTTTTTTCTATTGCACTGTTCACCATATTTAAATAAATAATATTATACCTAGTGATTATGATGATCCTTTATCATAATATCCCAAAATAAGCAGTATTTTTGTTTAAATAATTATATCGTAGTATTCAATTATAACTTCCTAAGATTAAATTAATATCGGATATATCAATCAAGGTTAATTTAGAATGATTACTATTTGTCAATTACCTGGTATGTATAGTACCTACCTAATGACCTATTGTGCTGTAGCATATTTTAAATAATTTGGAAAATCCAAAAGTGCACGCCTCATATATTTTTTTTAATAATTATTTATTAATTATTATTTTTGTTTATTTAATAACAATTAAACCACATCGAATCAGACCCTGAAAAATGAAAGGGTTCTATTCCTGAGCATACTCAAGCGTAAGAGAAAAAAAAAAGACTCGATTAGTAAAGTATTTCGGTCGCTATCGTGTTAACAAGAAAATCCTCCGCACATACAGACACACGGACGTCCAAGACAGAACTTTTTTAAACTGTTTTTTAACTAGTTTAAATAACAAAAATGACATCAAAAATATCATGAATGTTAAAAATAGTGTTTTTTCTTAATATGTGTGTGTATGTATTATCTTACAAGTGCAATGTATGATACATAAAGACATTTTAAGTTTGAAAAATCAGATGTTTTGCGCGAAGTGACAGTAGTACCCACCTCAACGCTTCGCTTATGAGGCGTGCAATATAATTAATTCAACGAAGCATCGTTTCTTGTGAATGACAGTGAATTAATTATTTTTTCCAGTAACAAATTACTATTATATCCTTTTTAATAGAATCAGTTCCAAGGTGCAATACAAATGAGTAAAGCAATAAGGGTTATTGTAATTATTTTATAATATGTAACTACCTGAAGTCGTGAAGAGGCTTCTAAGTTTTAGAAACTATTAACGATTTTCATTCATATGCTGAAGGCCTAACTTCAGTTTATATCTTCGTGATCGTTTGTTTTCAGGAAAAAGTAAAATACATTATGTTGTGTACATATTAAAAATTATGAGCATAACATTATCTAGGTTCAACTCATTCTAGAATGTTGGCAAAAATCGTTATATAATTATATAATTGTGCTTGATTTAGCCATTTCATCACCTACCCTTCATTGATAAAATAATATTTTGAATATTTTTTATGAAATATCACATAAGATCAGTTTCTGCCAATTCAATGAGATTATAGGTACCTACTATAAAATTTTTATTACCGATAATACAGCTTTAATATTTATAAATAGTAAATACATAATAATTAATAATCAACCCAGGTGCGCAAAGTTCACGCAAAAGGGTTCAGGGCCACTCCTCTATTGTCTATTACCCATATCGATCCCCGTACCTTTGAAGCAATATTAATTAAGATTCCTTCAAGGCATACCTACTATGTCACGACATCATAAATAAATATAATGAAAGGCACGCGATACAGTAATATGTCCGGATACTAGAAACTTCCTAGCCTTTTAAAACATTGATTTACTAAATTTCAGTTATCTTAATTGAAGGACAAAGTAATATAGAACGAAACTATTAATTAAAGAGGCGTTATATAAACAGGTATTTTAAGTGCTATTTGATTAGCAGTGATCATCACAAGTTCATGGACTGACGTGAACTAGGCTTGTTAGTGTAATGACTAGACATCGGATTATATGCATTTGCATATTTGCATATGCAAATGCATAAAACTCTCTAATTACGGCGTTAGTGCATATTTTAGCCTTTTTCCCCAATCGTGCATATTTCGTTAAGTAGCGGGAGTTTTGATTGGTCGACTAACCTTTATTAGCCAATCAGAACGCTCAGCGAGTAAACAAACTCTATTTTGGCATGGTAAAATGGCAAAAAATTACAAAATGGGCTCCATTTTAAGTAAATTTTGAGCCATTCAAAATAGGGCTAGATTACCATTTTGGGGCTAAAAACTTGAAACACGGGTTGAATTCCAATAAGGGCTAGATTTAGCCCGGAAAGGTCTAAGGTGGCAGCACTGGGCTCGCGGGTGACAAACGTCACAAATTTGCGCTCGAAAATTTGTTAAAAATGCTTAATTGTATATTGGCACAAAAACTATACTTAAGTTTAAGAAAATTTTACTGTTTTTGTACAATCTTTGATTTAAATATATAAAAATAATAAAGGTTTTTTTCATTTTGTATTGTGCATATTTTAGGCATATCAGTCGTTTTTAGTGCATATTTCGACCCTTTTTTAGTGCATATTTCCATGCATATTTTGGCATTTTGTTAGTGCATATAATCCGATGTCTAGTAATGACTTAACCGTGATAACGTTGAGGAAAATTAATATTATGTTGTTACTACATATTATTATCCCTACTAATATTATAAATGCGAAAGTAACACTGTCTGTTTGTCTGTCTGTTACCTACGCTTTACCTCTCAACCGATTTTGATGTGGCACAGACAATCTTTTGACCCTGAGAAAGAACATAAGCTACCTTTTATCAAAACACCACGCGGGCGAAGCCGCGGGCGGAAGCTAGTTGAAAAATATACTTGTTTGTGGTTTTCATTAATAATATTCTTCATTAAATATCCTGCTCTAGGTACCTACTTGCCTCGGTGTTGTTCTGTTTGGGCGCATGATCAAACAAATTATGTGCACTAATAATAGGCATTTTGAATGCTAGCGATTATGATAAATTACAATGAGCGTTTTACTTAACCCAATTGTTTAAATTAACCTATGATGGATGATTATATTTTGTAATAGGAATTCATAAAACATAATATTGGTGATATTTTTATCAATTACTAGCTTTCCGCCCGCGGCTTCGCCCGCGTTTTCAGAGAAAAACCCGTTCCCATAGGATTTCCAGGATAAAACCTATCCTATGTCTTTTCTCGGGTAACAAAATATCTCTATACCAAATTTCATGGAAATTGGTTGAGTAGTTCAGGCGTGATTGAGTAACAGACAGACAGACAGAGTTACTTTCGCATTTATAATATTAGTATGGATTAGTATAGATAGCGCTATAAATCAATTTATAAATTATAATATATAGTGCATTTATTATATCGAGCCGCGAAGACTTTGTAGCTATAAAATATTATATTGAATCGATAAATTACGTTATTCATAGAATTATCTACTGAGTCATAATTGTTGTAAATCAAAACAAATTTATAAAATATAGCCCCATAATCTACGCTAATATTATAACAATACTGGCTTTCCACCCGCGGATTCGCCCGCGTTTTCAAGAAAAACCCACATAAGTACTTAGTTTCCATTCCCATGAGATTTCCGGGATAAAACCTATCCTATGTGTTAATACAATTTACCTTCTATATGTGTGCTAAATTTCATTGTAATCGTTTCAGGAGTATTTATTCGTGAAAGTAACAAACATACACATACATCCATTCTCACAAACTTTCGCATTTATTATATTATACTATATGTAGTAGGATATAATAAATTATATTATTACACTGTTAGATAGTCTATTTATCGAGGTGAGCTATATGCTAAAATATATCATCACGCCAAGACCAAAATCAGCGGTGCAATGCGGGTAAAACCACAGGGCACACGGCTAGTTATATTATTATATTATATTTGAAGAAATTGTTAAAAATAGTAGTTAATATCCTGCTATGAATAGCAAAAAACGTGGTAAAATGTCTCATAAACCAAGACGATATCTAAAAACGAGAAAAGGAAAAGTAAGCCTAATAACTATGGCAGAAAAAGTTGAGTTACCTAATATCATTAATTTAAAAATATATTCATATATATTATCAAGGGTCAAGGAGGTCTCTAGAAAGTAAATTGGAAAGCTTTGAATAATCTAACAGACCTCTTAAATCTAAATATTCAGTATAAATTATAATTTTGCCAACCGTCGCTTAAAGTGCCTTTATAAATAACAAAAAGAAAAGATACGGCATACTAAGAATTAGATATTATGTATTATGATAAAGGTTGTTATCGATAAAATTTAATAGTTTCTTAATAAATAATCGCCAAATCCTCCGATAAATTTATCAATGATGACACCAAATAGATATATATTGACTCCGATTACATGTATCTAAATACGATAAGAGAACTTTCTTGGAAAAGTGATGATATAACGGTCATAGTCATCGGTGATCGGACTATCAAATGGCAAAATTAAAAAAATAGAGGCACATTTTTTTTGCGAAAACAGGTTTAGATTGCAATTTACAACATACCTATACCAAAATTTTTAATCATTTCTTTCAGCAATTTCTTGATCGTTTTCTATGTAAATTTATTATATTTCTATAGATTATTGGTCTTTGGGATTGCCACGGCACATTTAGATATCTACCTTTAAAAATGTACTTAATTTGAAAGGTTTTCTTGATACATTACAGGTAGACACTACACAACCATTTAGGTAGTTAAACTTAATTATATTATTAAACCTTTGAATAGTTATAATCCTGCTGCACAACTCTTCATTTTTATCACTATTCATTCATATCGATCTCGCTCATTAAAATTACCCACAAATGATAACTGGAGTTCATGAAAACATGACCTTGTTATTGCGTTTTTCAGCGTAGCGTGTAACTAATTGGTTTTGACAATGACGTTCCTAATGTTGGTATTTGTCGGTAATGTATATGAACATTAACAAACACGCAAACTGATAGATAATGTAGGTATTATATTAAATATTAACCACATTGTCATTAGATACCCATTACCTACTTGATACTATTTTTTATTTGTTCTAAAATAAAACGAAGTATGTTGCTAGTATGAAGTATCTAATATTTCTATTTAATTAACTTATGTAAGTATGTATTGTGAGTTTTATTTTCCGCAATTAAAATCAAGTACATAATTGACTCCTTGATTGGATGCTAATAATAAGGTAGTAATAAGTAAGTAGGTACTGCTGTATTAAAACTTAAAAGCCGTTTTATAAATATTCAACCCTAAAACGTAATTCAAACCAACGCAACGTCATTAATATTCAATAATAATAAGACGTAGGCAAGGGCTTATCAATAAACAAAGAAATGAAAAATGAAAACGTATACGTATACATGTTACGGCTAAAGGTAGGTGAGAACATAAACTTAAGATTAGCCGGCTAAACTTAGGTTTATTTTCGACGAGGTGTTAATGTTAGTTTGTTCTATCTTTAGCCGGCTAAACTTAAGTGTAACCGCAGGCCCGTGGCTAAAAATGTCGGGGTGGGTAGATTTGGTTACTATAATACATGTAAGGAACAGGGCGAGTGTTTTCTGGCACTTCGCCGGCTGCTGCCGCAGCACGCTCGCTGCGCTCGCTCGGCTCGTGCGGGTCTTAAGAGTTCTAACCTAACCTAACCTAGCCACCAGCTTTCTGCCCTGAGTCGGGGTGGGTAGATTTGGTTACTATAATACATGTAAGGAACAGGGCGAGTGTTTTCTGGCACTGTGCGGGCCCCTCAAGCCCTCCACCGGCCCGGCGCTAACCAAATCTACCCACCCCGACATTTTTAGCCACGGGCCTGCGGTTACACTTAAGTTTAGCCGGCTAAAGATAGAACAAACTAACATTAACACCTCGTCGAAAATAAACCTAAGTTTAGCCGGCTAATCTTAAGTTTATGTTCTCACCTACCTTTAGCCGTGACATACATATTATAACAATATGAAACATGAATAGATCGAACGACAATTAATCAAAATTGCATTTAAAACCATGAGTAGGTACCATACAAAATTAGAGTACAGCTAAATGTTCACAATAGATTTAAAAATATTCCATAACGCAATGAAAACGTTGGATTGCTTCCAAAGAACTGAAATCCGAGTCGCTCGTAGGTCAAGTTCATTTCACTTATTTTCAGTAATTTATTTGAAAAGCTGCATTGGTTTTACTGCAACCAAAGTAGATTCACAAATCATAATTGCGAGCTTTTTATAAATACGAATCGCTTCTTTATATGTAATTCAATCCTACACAGTTACGAAAATTATTTAATAAGTAGGTATATGAATTGCATCTAATCACTAATGAATTAATTTTTGTATTAGGTATGTGAGATTAAAAAAAATCAATTTTTTTTAGGTATTTCTTTCATTTACAGGTCATAAACTAGGTAATTTGTGATTGGAACGCTCCTAGTAAGCAAATAAAATGAAAGATATTTCTTTAAGAATAACAAAAATTCTCTTGTTTTCTTCTTCAACGAATACAAAATGTTTAAAAAAATTATCTCTCGACATAAACGTGGTTATGTCAATTTCAATGGCCGTTTCATTGGTCTTCAACAGTCTTCAGACTTTTAAAATTACCACCACTTTATAAAATAGGATAACATTTTTACTCATTCATATCACTCATAATTTTATTAAGTAGAAGCTAATGTGAGACAATGCCAGATTAGAATTCAAAACCAGTTAGATTGAAGCTAGAATTAGACTGGTTTGAACATTAATAATTATTATCCTTACTTCATTTATTAAATATACAAATGTTAATACATTCCTTTTCATTATAAAGTTATTAAAACTTTTATAAGAAACTATTGATAGGATTTTGTTAAAAAATATTTCGCTTGCGAAATAAGCAAATATCAAATTATGTGAAATTGTTGTTCGCAGTGAATATTCTATGAATTATGATGTAAAATTTGGCACAAGTTGCACCATTATTTTGAAGTGTTATATAACTAGGCATAGATTTATACGACCTTCCCCAAAATAGTGATTATGAATACCAAGCGTAAATGTATTCTCTGGCAAATTTGAAAAAGGCTCTCGTATCGTAGCGTGTTTCTTGTATTATTGGATTTCAGTGACAATTCCTTGCGAATAAAAATATGACCAACTTCCGTAAATGATGTGAATGTCTGCATCAAGTATTAATGAATTCATCATAGAAGGTAAACTATATCAAGCTACATGTTTACGTGAACTCGGAAGTGCTCCGCAACCTTCGTGTAACCGAACTGACTCAACCGGTTATTTTTAGAACTTATCCGAACAGCACTATATTTGTTAATCTGTTGAATTGATTTTTCATTTAAAATAAGGATGAAATTTTGTACTATTGGACACATTTTGAGAGGAGGCAGTATAGTTCTCAATTGTATCGAACCGTAACAGTATCGTTATATTGTTTGATCCCTAAATAATATGTTCGAAATAACTAAAATGAAGGTGGATTAATAATAATTGTTAGATTGAATGATCAGAAAATATTTTTCATATTTCTATAATGAATTCTGTCATTTAGCTAAAATCATATTCTGTATTCACAATGCAGAACGTCTGAAAATTTTATTACATGTCGTATTATGGATTGTCCATTGATACAATGACTATAAGACTGACTGAAATAGTCAGTATAGAATAGAATGAACAGTATAGAATTATTTGAAAGAATTTAGCAATACTGCAAAGTTCAGTTTTTTTCCCTCTATCTGAATGTGATCTATTAAATGATATTCAATAAAAACCAATGCGAAATTTGAACAGAATAAGCTTAATAAATGACAATGATAAGGGTAAGCCTTATGAATATCAAATGAGGGTAGAAATTCAATGTATGATATGTGAGTGTATCCTTCAGTGTGATATTTTAGCTGCTATTTTAAACCCTATTCCCACATCAATGTCGATAATTTTAAATTATTATCTAATCTTGCATATTGTCATGAATCACGTGTGATTATTGTGTGTATTTACGATATAGTGCAAGTGTACATTCTACATACATGCGTCCAAAATAATAGATTGGACTCCGATATTATATTATGATAATAGATCAATCAATAACTTATGAACTTTGGCGCGATACTTGCAATACTGTTCCAATTAAATATGCAAAATGCAATTAGAGGTATTACAAGCTGCGACCATGAATTTATTATTATGCAATAATGAGGTTTAAAACGAGGCGTTAGTGTTTATAATGCATTACTTCTAATAATTTCCTGGCCTTTGTTTAATATTGTTCTCTCATAATAACAACGTCTCGGATAACTTAATTCGACGATAAAATGGTGAGTAATGTTCTCCCGAGTTTACAGAGCATCTATTTAAATTTATTGCTATTACAGTAAAGTCTCTAGAATGAGGTTAATTCCTTATATTGTTAGGTGCCCACGTTTTATTAAGCTAATACCTGCGTTTGCCAACTTTTCTTCCAAGTATAGATAAAATAATATATGTACCTACATACTACCCAAAAGAATAAAGATGTAGTTACTACTACGACATTAAAGATTCAAAATCACAATAGAAACTGATAATTTTACCTGAAAAATGCTGAATTTCTTTCACTTCCAAATTATTTTCCAACTACTTAAATAAAAAGCGGGAAAAAATGACAGGAAATGACAAAATAAAATTCTAGCAAAGATAAAAAATCGCAAGGGTGGGTTGACTAGTTTTTTATTTGTAATCAAGTTACTATTGTTTTTAGTGGTGATAAAATAATTTGCTTTTAAAAACTAAAAATGTAAACTGAAAACAAAAGGGATTAATAACGCGCAGCTATCTTTCTTTTTTTCAAGATAATAATATTATAAACTTAGGTACTTAAGTACCTATGGTGACAATATTGTAAAAATTTATGTCCTTGAATGGATTACGTAATTTATAACATTTCGAAAATATTGTAACTACCTACTACGCAGTTTATAGAAAAACAATATTTGCGAAATAGTAAACAAATATTAGTAAATTTATTTTGATGACGTCATTACAGAAGCATGAGGCCGTTTTGTGAATCACTATCTACGTCTTCATAAGACATGAAGACATAATAATTATTAGAAAATTGTTGCTTTTGTTTTTCCTAAGATAAGAAATACCAACCTATGTGCTAAATGCTAATAGACTTTTAATTGATATTTTAACTATTTCATTAAATTATTTATCAAATTCCTTGTCTGTGGTTTTACAGTTTAGTTCCATGTAAATAATTAATTGCCTTCATCAAGTAATTAACAAAAATATTTTAACAGTTAGGTAAGATGATTTTTCAATATAATTTTGAGATATATCAAGATTATTAAATTTATTTATCAAATTGGCAAATGTGCCTGTAAAAATATAAATTTTTGGTGCCAAGATACAATAAAAAAAAATGACAACGCGCTTCATAAACCTATTTATGATACGACTGCCCTAAAAAGGAGCGCATTGTCATACCTACCCAGTAAATGATTTCAGGGTAGGGTACATGACCGTATATGTACTATGTAGATTGTAGGTATCTATAATATTATACTTTTTTTGTTGTATGGTGACTACGGTAGGTATCGTAAAGAGGCATTTTTACATGGATCCTGGAGGTAGTACATAAGTTCAAGATTTATATTTCCTAATAAAAAAAAATAATTAAATCTATAAAATTTGTAATTTGGAGTGCTTCCCGTTATCAAGTTCTAACAAAGTAACTAGATATTAGTTAAAGTAGGAAATCAATCACAAACACTTATCAAAATAATCATAACACTTCAGCTGTTCCTTCGCAGTTCACAGTTCTCATGATAATATTAATAATCTAATTAACGACATTTAAATCTTTACTAACATCACATGTTGTTTTTGTATGATGAACAAACAAAACGTGTTTATTTGTTAAACTGATGCAAAAACAATGGTTTATGCCGCGAATGTAAATCAATTGTTTCAAACAAACAAACAAAACTAGTAATCAACAAATTTTGTTTACAAATTCCAAAATCTGTCAAATTGAATGAATTGTTTGTTTGTTATCGGAAAGAAATTTACATAACGTTTGATCACAAATTGATTAATTATGATTTATCAAAAACTAGCTGCGTCCCGCGGCTTTACCGGCGTTACACCGCTCCTGTTGGTCTCAGAGTGATGATACCTATTACCTATAATAATAAAACCTATAGCCTTCCTCGATAAATGGGCTATCTAATACCGAATGAGTTTTTCAAATCGGACTAGCAGTTAGCAGATTAGCACGTTCAAACAAACAAACAAACAATCTCGTAAGTAGATAAAAAATAAAAATGTAAATATGTATATTTCGACAGAAAAAAAATGTGTGCGTTACCCAGGCAAAATGTTTTGCTTTAGAGAGATGAGACTTAAACAAATAATTAGTGTATCATGAGGAGCAATTTGTTTACTAATAGCAAAATTTGTTTGAATTGTAGTTTTTAAGTTATTTAAGAAAAACAAATTTTGCTGGAGTAACGTTTGAAACGTTACCCAGGCAAAATCGTCTTTCAAAAATTAGTTTCAGCACGGAACCAAATACATGAATAGATAGCTTTTGTTGCGTAGTAAATGTTTATAAATAGCAAAATTTGTGTGTGGTATATAGTTCTTTAGTTATTTAAGATTTTGCTGCGGTAACGTTTTGGGATTTCCCAGATCTCGAAAACGGCTCAACGCAGAAGTTTGAAAAAAATACCAATAAAAGACCTCAATTTGTTTAAATTTGTTTAATCATTAGTTTTTGATTTGGTTGACGTAAACCAATGTAATTAAATGGTTTCAAAAATCAGAAGAAACGGGTTTGCAAGTAAACCAATACACTTATAACCAAATAAACAGCTGTAAAAAATACCCGTGGTTCGACGCTTGTTTACATCAGAAATATTAGATTTCATACTTTACACATTAAGAAGATAAAAACAAATTTGATTTATTTTAGACTGGTCGTACTTTAGCGATCAAATACGCAGTTCCCATAACATTAAGAAACATGGCATACTTTAAACAAATTAAAATGATTCCTGAAAATTCCTTCCTGTTAATTGCAGCTTTGAATTACGGCTCTAATGAAAGTTATCTCAAAAACAAGATTATGTCAGCAATTCTCTAATGAGCCGACCAAATTGAAAAGGTCACATAAAAGCGACCGCACCATACATAAGCGCAACCATCTGAAATGAACAGGATAATATAGATGTTTTGTTAGTACAGTTGAATACAAAAGTTTTCTGGTCAGGTTAGTTAAAATAATAAAATGGTTAAGATTCATTATTTTTATTTAAAAAATCAGTCTCATACAAATTATATGTATTGCTTTGCCTTAGCATCAACATTTTTGAGTTTTGTTACGTGTTACTTAGAGTGAATATTTTAACATTACATGTGACTGCCACAGGTGGATAACCCGTGAACCAATCATTGTCAAAGCGTCGTAACCTTCTTTTAACTTAATGTTGAAATATCCACTCTAAGTAACACGACATAAAGCTCATATTTCAATACCACAGTGTGACTTGAGTTGGAATTGAGTCGGCGTTGTGTGTGTAATGTGCAAAGCACATTTAATGTTTTTTTTTTACAAAATATGTATTATCGGCTTGCCTATATTTCTTGCCCTTATGAGGGACGGTTTCGAGCATATTCTATAAAAAATGTATATAATCACAAAACTTTTAAATGAGAAAACAACAATATAATACAATAAATTATACACTAATAATAATAAATAAATAATACAATAATACAATAATAATAATACAATAATATTACACTTTTATTAACTAGTAAAAATTGTGTAATATGGTACTGCACTTAAAAAATATTAAAAAATCGGCTTCACGAATAACGTTTTTCTGCTTAACTGTACAAAACATCGGTTACCAAGCTGCTAATTTGCGAAGATTACCCGTACGTACGGTGCAGTCGCTTTTACGTGACCTTTTCAATTTGGTCGGCTTATTAGAGAATTGCTGACATATTCTTGTTTTTGAGATAACTTTCATTAGAGCCGTAATTCAAGGCTGAAATTAACAGGAAAGAATTTTCATGAATCATTTTAATTTGTTTAAAGTATGCCATGTTTCTTAATGTTATGGGAACTGCGTATTCGATCGCTAAAGTACGACCAGTCTAAAATAAATCAAATTTGTTTTTATCTTCTTAACGTGTAAAGTATGAAATCTAAAATGTCTGCTGTAAACAAGCGTCGAACCACGGGTATTTTTTACAGCTGTTTATTTGGTTATAAGTGTATTGGTTTACATGTAAACCCGCTTCTTCTGATTTTTGAAACCATTTAATTACATTGGTTTACGTCAACCAAATCAAAAACTAATGATTAAACAAATTTAAACAAATTAAGGTCTTTTATTGGTATTTTTTTCAAACTTCTGCGTTGAGCCGTTTTCGAGATCTGGGAAATCCCAAAACGTTACCGCAGCAAAATCTTAAATAACTAAAGAACTATACCACACACAAATTTTGCTATTTATAAACATTTACTACTCAACAAAAGCTATCTATTCATGTATTTGGTTCCGTGCTGAAACTAATTTTTGAAAGACGATTTTGCCTGGGTAACGTTTCAAACGTTACTCCAGCAAAATTTGTTTTTCTTAAATAACTTAAAAACTACAATTCAAACAAATTTTGCTATTAGTAAACAAATTGCTCCTCATGATACACTAATTATTTGTTTAAGTCTCATCTCTCTAAAGCAAAACATTTTGCCTGGGTAACGCACACAAAAAAAATCCATTATTAAGTTAACGTTACATAACATTATTTCCATTATTAAAATTAACAATATGTTCTCATTTCAGATACGGTAGATTGTAGACGGATGTGTCTAGTTCTTAAAAACATGTCTAATAACATTGAAAATATGGCATACTAACAAAATGTTTTTAAAACAAAAAATCACTAATCAGAAGAATAATTTCAAATGGAATATGAAAACAAGGAAGGCATTAAGATTCATGATAAAGCGGTTCATTTGAGATGTTCTATGATTGTTTATTATATTCAAGGTAGGTACCTAATTGTTCAAATAATTTTTACTTGGACATTGTATTTTATTGACAATTCGGGTACCTATGCGCATATTTCCACTAGGTACCTACTACCTATGTACATATAATATCCGGTATCCCTCTTAGCTACAAAATCAGTTCGTAGCAAAATGCCATAGCATTCACTTAACCCTTGCCATTCAAATACAAAACGAATTTGAATCAATCAGAGTACTTCTATAGTCTATATATTTAGACTCTGTAGTTTATACTCTTTAGTCCAAATACGCCTGTAACCTAGTACCTACTCTAGACTTCTGACCTATCACTAGTTTGTTAATGTCACGTGCCTACATTTCGAGGATAAGACATTCGCATTGTTAGCTTCAGAGTTGTCGACATTTCGACAATGAGATTTTGTATATTAACTACGACCCTAACTATTTCGTACCAAGACTTGATCAAGGATGCAGGTTAGGTTAGACCAATGAAAACAATCGAGTTCAAACTGTTAAAACTGTTATAGTTTTGACATTAAGATAAGGAAGTGGTTCAGATCATTAAACACCATTGGTGGAAATATTTGAGGATTTACGGTTACAGAACCATAGACAAACCTATTTTTTTTTAGGAAATATCAATCTATTTAAAACACAATACAGTTTTCAGTACCTATATTATATCTACATGTAAAGGTCTTACCGAAGCAAGAAAACGTGACAAGAATTAATGAGTTTGCTAAAAACATTTCATTAAATCTACCATTATCCTCTGACCAGAAAACCTAATGCTAAAAATATTACGACACAAAAAAAAACTCAAAACTAGAATCGAACATTGGCTGTATAAAGTATTTGGCATATTAAAATAATTAATGCAAATGTTAAGGATATAATTACCGTTAAAAAAATATTTAAAATTCAGTCTTATCCGGATACAAACAGAGTGAGTTTTGCACTACACTCTGCCTTCGGAAAAATCGGTAAACAAAAATATCTTGCAAATTCACAGTTTACAGTATACTCACTTTTGTTTAAAATAGTCCGATATTTGGCTCATTTTCCAAAATATCTGCAGCAACAACATGAGCAGCGTGTGGTTGATCCATGTGTACAGTTTGTAGCAACTTTCCATGGCGCCCCCTTGTTTCTCACGGTCCACCAGCAACGAGAGCGAAATGTCAGTCATCCGTCTGGATTATGTGAATTTAAATCGGGAAACTGTTCGGAAATCGGTCACAGCACTTATAACGTTCGTCGTCAACGGTGGCGCTCGCCAGGTGCACACGTACTCTGCCGGCTTATCATTCGCGTCGAGTGAACAAAAATAGTGGTTCGATTGATAGTGGCGGGTCTATTGACTGCGCTCTATCACCGGTGCGCGCGAACTGGCAGCGGCAGCCCGCACTCGGTCGACGCGGTGGAACGATGACGACAGATGACTCAGTTGTATCGAGCTGATAATGGAATTCAAGAATTGTGCGATTCCGACTCAATGCCAAAACAACAGCGATTGGAAGATTTTATTTCAAAAATACTTTGTAACAAGCCTTCTTCAACATCAATGTAACTTTTATACTACCCTTGAATAAGTATTCTAAACCTACAGTAGAGTTACATATCTACCCCAAAAATCAGTTGTATTGAAAACCTCCTTTTTTAAGTCGTTCGAAATTTAGAGGCTTCAGCCAAAATATTTATTCTTTTAAAATATTTAGTCTACCTTAAAATAGTCAACGAAGTCAGAAGAACTAATAAACAAAATAGACTGATCATTTTAGAAGACTAGAGGTACAATTTTTAATAGAAGTCATTAAATTTTAACATATATAGGTACATTATACACATATGTAGCATATGCAGCCTATGCTTATTTACTCTATATAATTAAGTAATGAGCTTTGAAAACATCATTACTCTATGTAAACTACTTTTACAGGCTGGGGTTTCCAAATCTACAAAATAAAGTCAAGATAATGAAGTCATAAAAACATTCTAGCTTATTTGTTTGTCTCGTCACAATGACATTACATTCCTTAATATGTAATCCCATTAGATACAAGTTGTATTCCTAAAATCATAAAAAAATCCCATCAAAAACAAATTGTATTCCTAAATTCAATTCAAACATTAGTTTATTTTCATGAGTCACAGGCTAAGGTCCAAGGCGTTTACTTCAAATATACAAAGTCCTAGAAATAAAACTTCAATAGTTATCTCTTCCTATACTTTCTTCTATTACCTGCCATAATCTCCACCTAATCTTATACCTACATTATAATATATAATTATCTTGTACCTATTTATGGAATTTTCATAACTCTTCATGTTATTAAAGCCGATTACAGAAATATACAATTGTCAAATACATGATGCCGGCTGTACACACTCGCCGAGACACACCGAGACAGGCCGAGAACGAGTATGTACATGGTGCATTCGTCTTGTCTCGCACTCTCGTGTCTCGCCTCGGCTGTCTCGGTCGCTGGTCGGTTTTTTGCGCCCGAGTCAAATAGCGGCAGTACACATGGGGCCAAGGCGTTGGGCCAACGTGTTGGGAAAAAATGAAGGATATCAAGATTCCTGTTCACACATTGGCGTACTGATCATTCTGCATTGGCGCTTCAAAGATGGACGTAGTCCGTAGAAGTTCTTGCAGCCGCGGCAATTTATTTATATACAGTGCGTTTAATTATTACGTACATGTGCATCAATAACAATGAGTGTACTCTGCCGTCTGCGATGATACCATTTTCCAATCTCTATTGTCCTTTTTTTATAACTGTATAAATAAAACATTATTATGTTTAGATTTTTTCAAATGTTTAAAATGTGTACATTTTACATTTAATTTAATTTTAACTACTTACCTATAAAACGAAACTTTAAAGATTAGATTTTAGATATTATTTTATTAAATGATAATATTATTTATGTAATAAAGCACAATTTGATCAAAATCATGCTCATTGTATATTGTTATTTAATTTTTAAGAACAAGTAACTTTTTAATACTATTTTACTCATTTTATAAATATATTCATTTTTTTATCGCATTGTATGAAAGTTAGATAAGAAAAACATCTAGAATAATATAATAAATAGAAAATAGAACATCTAATTTATTGAGTCATATGGTTTTATTTTTGTGTAGTTCATGCCGTGGATTCCAAATTATTCCTTCATGTCGATACAAATCTACGAATTGTAAAACCTCGGCGCCGCCATCGCTATCGGAACATGGTTAAACGTAAATTTCATTGACGCGCAACGATACTGTCTCCGCTGACGAGTAACAACAAACTGAACAAGACACCAACGTGTGAACGCTGTTTGTGGAGCGCGCCAAGATCCTTTGATGTGTGCACAAAAAACCGACAACATTCGGTTGGCCTGCCAATATTGGCGCCAACTAGGCTAATGAAGCCAACATACCGCCAAGTAGCTCTCTACACGTTGGCCCAACCCGTTGGCCCAACACGTTGGGCCCATGTGTACTGCCACCATTAGGGTCTCGTTGAGTCTCGCGAGGAAAACGAGAGCGAGCATGTACACAGTACACACTCGTTCAGTTAGTTGCTCGCTGACGTTATTTATGAACGCACGTGTTTCACTATGTGGTCTAATGAACGAGAATTACAGTTTTTGGAGTGCTATCAAACAGAACCTTTTTTATGGAACTTATTTTTTATGGATTTATTTTAAACTAGCTTTCCGCCCGCGGCTTCGCCCGCGTTTTCAAAGAAAAACCCGTTCCCGTAGGTTTCCGGGATAAAACTATCCTATGTCCTTTCTCGGGTATCAAAATATCTCTATACCAAATTTCATGCAAATTGGTTCAGTAGTTAAGGCGTGATCGAGTAACAGACAGACAGACAGAGTTACTTTCGCATTTATAATATTAGTATGGATTGGCCAGAAGGTTCTGCCACCAACTCAGCCAATTGATTTTCCATTTTACTTCCTAAACAAAGAAGCGTTTCTATTGATTCCTTAAAAATACAATAAAATACATTAACTATTCAGGAAGTTTTTATATTTATTTCCCTGTTTCTACTGCGGTGCATAGTAATCATCCACCATCTTCTTTTTCTCCATGGTTTGAAAATTTTTTTTTTTATAGTAAATGTTTAAAAAATTATAATAGCTCACGGCACAAAGACAAATAGCAGCAGCTATTTCTACGTCCATTCTCGTGTAAGTCTTCAGTTCAAATGTTAGAACGAGTGTGTACACTGTACAGGCATGCTCTCGACGAGAGTCTTTTCGGCCGAGACTCTCGACGAGAGGCTCTCGACGAGTGTGTACAGCCGCGGTGACGTTTCAAAGGAATTGTTTCTTGATTTAAAAAGGAAAGTTAGGATAAGGAAGTTCCTTACATTAATTGGCTTAACATGTAGTAATAATTATATATGTAGTTACTCATAGACATGACCTAATTACAGCTAGAAGATATTGCTATTACTTGATTTTTGCCATATAAAATTAAAAAGTGAAGCTTTTTAAGGAAAGTTAGTTTTTAATCAAAATAGTCATGTCTAACCAACCAAGCTTACGGCGAAACAATAGCGTGCATTTAGCAATTAACGAATAGGTACAGGTAAAATAAATTCATTTGTTGAAAAAATATATAGAGCGCTGTAGAAGTTCTAAGTATCTTTCTATTATAAGACATTTTGTTTACAGTAACGTATCTGTTTGCTATTATAGTTATCTAGATATACAATATATATACACACATACAATACATACCATGTAATATACCGCACTCATTACCATTCCCGCTTAGAGGTGTGGCTGTTAAGGCATCGTAAACTTATTTACAAAGTGATAATTGGAACGTCTGTTTTGTTTTTATCTTGTAATTTTGTGTAATTACAATGTATAATACTCTAATGCTTCAAACTTCAAACTTCATTAATGTATCGGAAATTAATAATGAATTGATAAACCTAATACATACAATTTAAAGAAATGATGTATTCAAAACAAATCTAGGTTATTATAACATACATTCTTTAGTTTGAGGCTTCAAAGAAACCTAATAATAGCATGATTTCTGGGAAACCTCAAACATAGTGTGTAGTACATATCGTATTTATTATTCTCTGTTAATTATAGATAAGTATTGTGTAATGTAATTCATTTATAAAAAACCGTCAGTCTTGCATCATGGAATTAAATAAATATATTTAATTTAGGTATCAAACATAGTTATATGATAAATTATGTATTATAATTGTTATTTTCTATGTATTTACTATTTGATAAAAAAAAATCAATTCTAAAACCTGAAGGTCCATGGAAATGAAGCAAATACGGAATTTTATAGCATTAATTAAACGTCATGTAGGTATATTATTTTGAAATCGAATGCACAATTGAAACTAATGTATGCATGCATAGTTGCAATAGGGAAACTGTAGTGTAGAAGATTTGTGATGTATTTATTTTTGGATGACTTGCTTGCAAAACACGGTCCAAGGCGGAAGTTGAAAACGTTTCTTCAAACGAATCGTAATTAATAGTTTTCTGTTTTGTTTTTTGTTGATAAAGGTAAACAATTGTTTTTTTGTGTTCGTAATGCACCGATTTTTTAAAATTATTTTCAAGGTTTAGCTTTTCTATTCTGTATTAAGAATTTTTAATTACTTATAACCTGGTTGTCCTTCCTGATCAAGCCGCGGTCAAACAATAAAATATAGGTAGATTTAGACTTTAGGCGTCGCGTCGCATGAAACACGCCCTTTTAGCATTTCATTATTATCACAAAATAATAGTGTAAGTTGCCAATTGTATTTCATTAATTATTTAAATTGGTGACTTCATCGTTACATTAAGGTCTTTGTTAATTTCGTACCTTGTGTATGTGATATGGTAATTTTATAATTATTTATGATTGCAGTTATTTGCTTATGAATCATCTAAAACAAATAAGACACAAATAAATATTTCACCACATATAAATATAATTAAAGATGAAAGACATGCTATTTATTTAGCGTGTAGTTAACAATATAGGTAGGTGTACGTGTGAAATTTTTACGATATTGTTTCTTTTTACACATAAATTATTACGGTTGTTTGCAAAGCTTTTAAAGTTTGACGAACCCAGACGTAGAGAAGGGCGTGCCGCTAAACATAACATGTTACTGAATGATATCATATTACGGTAAATAAAATTACGTAATTAAATTGAAAACAAGATTATATTTTGTTAATTTAATTAAAGTGTTATTACGTAAATACATACCTATTTATTTTGTTAAAATATTCAACGTCGGTAAGTACTAGTTTCATTAAATTCTATCTATCATTTGCCTGTTTTTGTTACTATGGCAGAGGCCAGAGATACGAGTTCTAGGAAGTTTAATTTCACAACAGCGGGTAAGGGTAGGCAAAAATTAATAATTATTGGTTCATATTGTTTCTCTCATAAATATGTTGTTAATAATATATTAGATACCTGCCTATTGTTGTACTTTATATTCAATCAATTAACTTGAAAATTGTCCTAATTGCTTTCTCATTAAACTTTTATTTACAAATACCCTCTTCACAACGATAACAGAAAATGAAAACGACACGATTGTTGCTGAATCACACCAATTCGAAAGGTCAGTTACAGTCGGGAGTCAATTGTTTCCTCGTTGGCGCACTCAGATTGTTATCTCAATTAATATTCTAATGTTTATTTTTAATTTAGCGATGATTGAGATGTGTGGCTGTGAACTGGTTGATCTATATTTATGTAACGTTTAAATGATGATAAAGTGTAGGCCGTAACGAATTCGATTTACGTATATTTTACAGTACATACCTATACTGATTACTGCAGGTGCGGGCTGGTAAGTTATTTAGTGGAATCAATGCTATAATATGAACATACCTACGTATTATATTTTTATGCCTCAATAGCTTTCAGCCCTTTGCCTACGTGCGCGTTGTCACTTTTAACCATTCTAAAAAAAAACCGGCCAAGTGCGAGTCGGGCTCGCGCACAAAGGGTTCCGTAGCAGCAAATATAATAAATTACAGTTAAATCAACCTATCTCAAAAACTATAAGAGATACTTTGATCAAACCAAAAATCGTTGAAAGAATTAATTAGCATGCATCACCTCTATTTTTTTTAGAATTTTATACCCCGTAGTTATAAAAATAGAGGGGGGGGGACATACTTTTTACGACTTTGAGAGCTGATATCTCAAAAACCGTTCACTTTAAGAAAAATGTTTTTTAGAAAACTTTATATCATTTTAAAAGACCTTTCCATTGATACCCCACACGGGTATGTACATCGAAAAAAAAAATTTCATCCCTCAGTTACATGTATGGGGGGCCCCACCCCCAATTCTTTTTTTTACTATTTAGTGTCATATTTTTGTAGCGGTTCATACAACACATATTCCCATCAAATTTCATCACTGTAGTACTTATAGTTTCCGAGTAAATCGGCTGTGACAGACGGACAGACGGACAGACGGACAGACGGACATGACGAAACTATAAGGGTTCCGTTTTTGCCATTTTGGCTACGGAACCCTAAAAATGTTGTGTGGTTTTATGAAACCACGGTAAAAGTGAAGCTTAGGCACAAAATTATCGTATTTGTACGATAATTATAGTACGGTTCGACCGTCACGCGACATGCGCTACACAGACCAAAAAGTTCGAGACGATGTAATAAAAGTTTCACTTTAAAAACTGTATCAAAATCCGTTGCGCTAAAGTTAAGCATACATAGAGAAAGACGAACAGCGGAAAGGTACTATGTTTTATTTTATAGTTTTATAGGTACTACCTATGTAGTGAAACAATACAGAGTCAAGAAGATACCTACCTAAGTACCTATATCTGCATTATGCATAATGCATACAACAAATAAGTAGTGTAGCAAGACAAGCCAAAAAAGCAAAATCTGGCACCACACCAAATCCGGATTATTGATTGTATTCTTGATCCAGGAAGAATCTCAATTTGCTTATATTATATACCTATTACTAGCTGCGTTCCGCGGTTTTAACCGCGTGGCTCCGCCGCGCTCCTGTTGATCTTAGCGTGATGATATATAGCCTTCCTCGATAAATGGGCTATCTAACAACGAAAGAATTTTTCAGATCGGACCAGTAGTTGCTGAGATTAGCACGTTCAAATAAACTAACAAACTCTTCAGCTTTATTATATTAGTATAGATAGTAATTATGTATTAGCACAGACTAATAATAATATACTACGTATACAAGTATTAGTATAGTCTATAGATGTGAACTTTGATAAAAAAAAACTCTTGATACATAAACTATAACCTGTAGCTGTATTATATTTTCTGTGCTATAACTAATCATACAGTTTATATATATATATATCTATCTCAACAATTAACAAAATAAAAATATCTCATGATATTCTGTTATCATTTTCCATTCCATTTAAAAATATAACTCATGTAATTATTGCATTCTCTTGCATACGATAACACGCTATCAGTATTTTATTTAAATCTCAAGCTTATTAATGTCCATTTATCTTAAATGATGGTTTTAAAAATAAACTGGCACATATTGATAGTGAGACGGCCAATTGATCAATGATCCGTATTGGCTTCGATGTATGAATCTATTAATGTTTTAATTGCATGCATTGTTTCTGGCGCCAACTTTCTTTATCAGTTCATCCATGTGTAGTCCTTATGTTAATTAATAATGAATGAATGTATTTACAGACAAGGCGATCTAGATAGTAAAGGGGGACAGGCAAATATTAACTCGATCCAATTTTTACTCGTACAATGAATGTTCTTTCAATAAAACTTCTACTGAAATAAACGTATATATGCGTCTATTTCAATTTCATTTATTTATGGTAATGGTTAAAAGTAAGTATACTTAGATATAATTATTGATTAATTATCTTATGTGTAGAAAATTTAACAAGAATTTCCTAAAATAGGTATGTATAACAAAATAAATACACATATGGAAACAGAAATGATTACTTACCATCAATTATTGTCCAAAACGTAATACGTACATACGTATACGTAAACGATAAAATATAACTAGTAAAAAGCATATATAAAATTCGTAGATTGAAATTCGATATGTATATGATTTAGTACGACGCGGTAAAAATAAAGAATCCTACAAAAATGCTCAAGTTAAATCGATATAAAACATTTATAGTAACTCGAGCAATGACCATAATATTGACTTCCCTAACTTTGAGTTCAAACTGAGTACACTTGTACTAAGAATATGATTCATGATATACCTTGAGCTACCGGTACTACACATTACAATGCAAAGCATGCTTTATTACATAGTAAAATATATTTTATGTTTAGCAATTTAATTAGTGGTAGTACCGATGACACGGAGAATTAATAATGTTTATGTTTTGTTTGATTAATTCTTAATAAAACAATTATCTTGATAAAAATATTAATTAGTTAATACTCGACCCAAATGAGCCCAGATTTAAATCCGAGATGAAACAAAAATATTATTTATAGGTATTTCTATAAATAAACCTTTCAACAATTTTCAAATTTGGATACTTACATGTGTGCTTCTTTATAAAATTGCAAACAATCAAACTTTTCACTTTAATAGGTAATACCTGTGGGTAATACCTATCATAAATGGCTTATACAAGATTAAAATATTTATGTTCTACATATTCCATTTTTCTCCGGAAAAATAATTATGATGGAATTTCCCAATCTATATAAGGCTTAAGCTATTCTCAAGTCATAATAATAGAGACACGAATAATATAATACGTTTATAGTTACGGGCATCTTATAATAAATTCTAGCTCTTTCTCTTGAGTAATATCGTTATATAATATATAAATAAGTCAATATAAACTTGAAATGGATTAATAAAAATTACTATAAAAAGATAATTTACGTCATGTTTATGCTTGTTTATGCCGTACCCAGTTAATTAGATATAGGTATTAATTACAACTCGTGTGATCGTATAATTAAAGGGTAAGATGTGTTTCTATAGAAAGAATAAAGAAGGTGGTGGACAGTAATAAAAAACATTAAAACAATCCTGAAATTACTATTGTTAATTTGTTAGCATTATCCAAAAACAGATAAAACTGATAGGTTGATAAGATAAGTATAAATACGTTTGTAAGGCGCCACAGCCTGTATCTAAAGGCAGAATTAAAAGATAAATTACTATCTTGTCTGCATATCTACGTTTTATATTATAAGCAAGGATAATGAGATGACTAAATATTGACTAGAGCAGGGGTTCCCAAACTGTGTGCCGCGGTGCCCTGGTGCGCCGTAGAGCCCGTAGAAAGTTAGAGGAGCGCGGGCGCCGTGATTCGTGAGTCTTCTTATATTCGCGAGTACCTTTTTGAGCGCTCGAGTCGATAAGAAACATAGCGTCGTAAATGACATACAGGGTAGGGTGCCGTGACAAAAAAATTAACATGAAACTGCGCCGCGAGCTGAAAAAGATTGGGAACCCCTGGACTAGAGAATCGTCCATCGTTCTGAAACATGACATAGTAATCATGTATGTCTCACCCTTCACGAAGTCACACAATGTCAAATTAGTAACTCATGAATTTATTTTATTACAGGAAAAATAAACGAAGCGAAAGAAGTCTGCTATCAAGCGATAAATGGCGAACCTTTTTTGGCGTTGAGGAAAACTGCAATTGCGCTGATAAGATGGATAGACTATCGTCGAGGCTTTTCGCGGAAATAATTCAATTGAGATCATTTTTACCTGTCATCTTTTATAAATTATCGTGAGGATTGAATACCTACTTGTGCAGTATCACACAAAAATACATTATGTATTCAAATATTTTAAAATGCCAAAAATAAGTGAGGAGGGATTCGTAGTTCCTAAAATAATAAGATATTATATAGTATTATGAAGTGGTAGTAGATCGAAACAAATAAGTCCACCATCAATTAATTTAAGAAGATGAAACGAAAGCTGCACATCTCCTATTTATTTTATAAAAACAATTCGGTATCTAATAATGGAGAAATTCATGTATAGAATTGACGTAAAAAGAATGAGCTTTTAACGTCTACGTAAGGAAAATACATTTAAATAATATTTGACATGCCATGTTAGGGTCCATAATAAATAACAGTATTTCAAAGTATATCTTCTGAATTATTCATTCGGTATTCAATACGGTCGCGAATTTTCCACTGAAATCATTTGGAACATTTTATTTAGCAATAAATATGAAGCTATTGAAATTGTATAATTGAATGAAGAAATCATCACCATATCTCTAATAATAACACATATTAGAGAGTTACATTTACATAGTCAAATAACATGTTATGTTTTCTGTATAATTCATCGTATCACTTCCGTATTTACGAACTTCATTCATCATTAGTATCCGGTCCAATATTTATAAGATCCCCAATGTATATTCTAATCTATACTAATATTATAAGGAGGAAAAGTTTGTAATTATGTAATTATGTATGTATGTATTGTTTTCACGCATAAACCTCTTAACCGATTTTGATGAGATTTGGCACAGACAATCTTTAGACCCTGAGAAAGAATATAGGCTACCTTTTATTGCGAAATATGTACCACGGGCGAAGCCGGGGCGGACCACTAGTCTATCAATAAAATATAAACTGCGTAGTTTCTAAATGTTCCGTTCGCTAAATGAGTGGAGTGGGTATAAATGTATTTACAGTGCGCTAATTCAAACATACAAATTAGCATAAGCTAATGGTCCACCATAGAACTTTACACGAAGTTTTAATGACTCAGTAGGTACCTACTAATAAACAAGAACATGAAGTAACAAACATGAACATTATATTTCGTAGCATAACAAAATTCCATTAGTAGTTCGATCTCGTTTTAAAACGTGGTCGAATTATGACTCACAATGGTTATGTGATCATTACTCAATGTCTATAATAGGATTTTTGGCCCAGATTACTAACACTTTAATTATCAAATACACATTAATATTTATTCATATTTAATTAGTAAAAAAGAAACATAAATTAGATTAGGTAAGTAATCATTTCTTAAGGATTTTTCAAGCCTTGATCAACAGATGTTATATCGTAGGTCATATTAAAAAAAATAGATTTGTCACTCAAACATTCTTTTCATTAAAAGCTAAGTAGGTATAATACCAGTAAAGTATATTCCCATATGAATGCCCTAATAATCACAAATTGACGGAAGCATATAATGTCCAATAATTTACACAATCTCACGGGTTGGCTTATTATACACAAACGAAGCGTGAGAGAATCACCAATTGATTAATGATAATTCGGCGAAATAATAGAGACAGCTTGTTTTTACATTTTTCCTTCACACGGATTCGTAATTTGAGATGGAATCGCATTACTATTTTTATTCATAACTAAAGGCTGAAATGCTCTTTGATCAGTTTTTAGTACCTATATGTAAATTGTAAACGTTTAATAATATTTCATTTTATGGTCACATAATAACTATGTAAGTCACACAATACCTATTGCAGAAAACATAAGAAATAACATTTAATTTTGAATCACATAATGTGTACCTAATACCTAGTACCTACCATAACTATACTTTTCCTCTTGAATCCTTCTACTCAGATTCAGAATTCTAATAATCAAGAAAATCCCGTCAATCAATATAACAACAAAAAGTTACTATTGCATTTACCACCTAACACCTCGAACCTTAAAAAAAGAAGCACTTGATGAACTCACCATGACCCCAGAATCACTGAATTATCTTGTTACTGGATCAATTTCGTCCGGTGCATTCTAAGTGTGGCCGCACTAACTGTCCTTACCTATGCCATATTTAATCGTACGTGAATCATCGATCAAATCGCATTACACATGATTTTAATGGCCTAACCGTCTGTTTGTGTTTAATATGATGATTAATAGACAGTCTGTAGGAATATTTTTAGAAAATTCATCGATAACGACTTTTGATTCAGAAAAATAATGATGATATAGTGCAAGTTTTAATGTTATATCGAATAGGATTATAATGAATCGGGGAATTAGCCAGCACATCATCAGGAAGGAATAAACAATAGTAAGTATATCATCATAATAATTATCAACCCATCTTTATTCCTGTTTCGACTTTTGGAATGAAGTCGGAACTATGGTGGACATCCTAACCTTTGAAGCACCGCTGGTCAGAAGGTTTTAAGTTATAGGAATTTAAATATTTGTTACTTTACTCTTAACATTTATCAATAAAGCCTTGAGGCCCCTTTAACTCTTTAGTCCAGATGTAAAAAGTTGTAAGTAAATCCAAAGGGGACTAATAAATGCTCAATTATTTCAATTCATTGTTGGCTTCCGAAACTGCCTAAAGCAATGTACCATCACATGATGCTATTTTAAACAGAACACATGTGACCCGATACTTTATTAATATTAATTTCTAATAGGGGCATTTGGGAATAAAAAATAGTAATGCGTATCTAATATCCATCGATTACATACTTTTTAGTGACCTCCACGGTACCGTGAGGTCGATCGCCTTCAGAATGCTAATGCTAACATAAATATTATAATATCTATGAGTTTACAATACATACATGTTTACCTACAAACCGTTTACACATTCTTACAGCTCGCAAATCATTGCAAAACGTGAAACGTAGGTACATTTAGATATATTTTTCTGGATACATTCGAAATTCCTAAAAAAAAATTAAATAAACACCTTTCGTCATATACTATGCCACAACTCACATGTGTTCTACAGCTCCATTAATTAGTGGAAAATGTCACTGATTAGTGAAATATAACTTTTTCAATTCGTTCAACTGAAATGCTTCCATTTTACTAGTGTAATATCTACTCTTAAAAATTGCTCCTCAGTATCCGTTCTGGGGTAGAGCGAGTGGAGCCTAGTGTCTATAGCCAGTAGCTCTAGCCAGTGACTCTAGCCAGTGGATCTAGCCAGCTATAGGCGCCAGATCGTAAGGGGCGCCAAAATACATAATTCAAGAGATAACACCTAGTCGTATCATTGAACAATATGCATTTTATTCATAGATGTTTATATTGTTGGAAAATTTGCAGTAGAGTCATGAAATTGAAATCACTAATTAGTAAAATTGTTCCTACTATTTATTTTATAAAAAATATGGTAAGTGTTTACATGTCATTTATAATGAAAATAATCTATGCATGCTTCGATGATAGGGGGGGCCTTTAGAATTTTCGGTTCTACCTTCAATACGTGCTACGCTATCAGTCCTGCAGATGTCGTAGTCGCTCCTGTTGAGTCTGTGGTTGAGTTTTCAACTCGATTTCTAATAAAATATGATAAAAATAATATTATTCTTATTTGGGACGATATGGCAGATGGCTTTTATATGTATACGTACGTAATATTTGAGTTAGATCTTAATTTTTCTTCTGATCATATATTTCTCGCCACGAAAAGAAAATTTGAACTTGGAAAATGAAATATGCGGAAGAAAATTCTGTTGCCGTGATGCTATTATTAAATATTTTATGACACGTTATGCTGATTATTACTCCAAGAGAACAAAGCTCGAGAATACAATTTATTATCTAATAAAACTATCTAAGCTTTGTGAACGTAAACACATCTATTACGCCGAAGTTACACGGGGAATATAAAACAATGACTATTATGCGTTTGTAACCATGCATCGTGATAGTCATGCCGATGCGTGTTTCCGATAAACCTTTTTATATTACCTACTACTTGCCTACTACAATATGTTGACATTCCGCAATATAAAATAGTGTTAGACAGAAGCGTAGCGTGCCTTGGTGGGGCCCCGTATAAAAATTTGTTTGGGGGCCCTTAGGAAGGGTAAAGATTTCTCACAAAAGCGCACGTTGGGGGCCCCCTTGGAGTGGGGGCCCCGTATAATTGATACGGCTGATACGGCGGTAGCTACGCCCCTGGTGTTAGATGTAAGAGTTATTAAAAAATACAGTTCAAAAACATATAGGTAGGTTCATAATATTTATAATTATATTCCTCCATATTGAAGTGATTTTGAATAGGTTTTAGAAATTGTCTAATTATTGGTATCCAACCTAATATCAAGCTTACTTTATAGATTTAATGTAACGCAATGTTTTTTTATGATATTATCAATATTTATTAGTGTAGATGCATTAATACTCGACAACGAGAAATTAAAGTAGAAATATTATGTAATTATATTTGAGAGAGAAGATCATGGTTTACTAGGTGTTTTCTTTTCAATCAGGCTCTACCACAGATTAGTAAATAGTCCTACGTAGGTAAGCTCTACTCTGCTCTGGGTAGTACAGAAACAGAAGAGAAACGTAATTGAATTTATATAAAGCTGACCTATTAATTAAGAAGAAAATTAGTAATGCAAAATTATCTGTAAGTAAGTATGAGTGCTAGTATAAGCACAGATTAGAGAATAGTTACTTCGTAAGTATAAGTAGTATTATATTATCAGTGGTATGAGTTTGAGTTGTGAGGTAGGTAATACATAAATATACCATTTAAACTAGACGCAGACAGAAGTAGCTACTTAATAATTGTTTTTCGTTCAAAGTTATGATTTATGAAGTATTTAATCGTTTGAAATGTGAATTGCAGTGACATCTAGCGATCAAGATGAACACTACGTAAAACCTATTATTTACCTTTCATTTATTAATTTCTACTTCAATTAAAAGATGGCAGGAAAGTTGCAGTTGTTGAAAAATAATTACCTATATAATAAGCTTTATTTATTTCCACCTTACAATTATTAATAAATACATAATCATACGTATTACATTTCAGTTATTTTTTTTTTTTTCCTTTTATATTTATAATAAGTATATATTTTTTATTTTTATTTTTATTTATCTATTCCTTGTTAGGTGGCCCCTTATGGGTAAAAGCCTCCTCCATCTTGTACCAAAGATCCCTATCTTGGGCCATACGCATCCAGTTTTTTCCTGCTATTTTCTCTATGTCGTCCACCCACCTCTTCTTCTGCCTTCCCACTTTCCTTTTGCCGATTGGGCCCTGCCATTTAGTGGTATGGTATGTCCACCTGTCATCTTTATATCTGGAGAGGTGTCCTGCCCATTTCCACTTTTGTTTTAAACTGAAATTAAGTGCGTCTGTTAGTTTGGTTTTCTTGCGAATGTCCACGTTCCTTTGTTTTTCTATTCTTCTTAGTTTCAGTATACTTCGTTCCATAGCATGTTGGCATGATGAAATTTTGTTCTTTACTTGTTCTGTGAAGACCCATGTTTGGCTTGCATAAGTAAGGCTTGGAAGAATACAGGAATCCATTATTGTCTTTTTTATTTTAAGGCTATAATTACCTTTTAGAATTTCTTTTTGGGCCCAGTATTTTTTCCAGGCTGTACTTATTCTTCTGTCTACTTCGTTTTCGTTGCTTTTTGTATCAAAAGAAACCAACTTTCCAAGGTACACATATTCATTTACATAGTCTATTGGGTTTTCCTCTATTCTAATTGTTTTCTTTTGACTATTTGACATAATTTTAGTTTTAGATGCGTTCATGTGTAGGCCGACTTTTATGCTTGCAGAATTTAATTTTTGTAGCATTGATTCTAGCCCTGTTGCAGACTCACTGAAAAGAACAATGTCATCAGCAAACCTTAGGTGTGTAAGTTTTTTATTTCGTATCCATATGCCATTATTTTCCCACTTAATGTTTTTAAAAATATCTTCAAGAACGGCGATGAATAGCTTTGGAGACAAAGGGTCACCCTGGCGTACTCCTCTTCCAATTTTGAATTCTTCACCTTGTCTTTCCAGTTTTACTCTGCTTACACTTTTAGCATAAATGTTTTTTATGATATTTACATAAGCATTGTTGACATTGTTGTTCTGTAAGGCTGTCCAAATGTATGGGTGTATTATGCTGTCAAATGCTTTGGAATAGTCCACAAAGGCTATGTAAAGTGGTTTGTTGAATTCTCTAAATTTCTCTATGATTTGTTCTATTGTATGGATGTGGTCTACTGTTGAGAAGTGCGTCCGGAAGCCCGCTTGTTCTATTGGCTGATTCTTGTCTATATCTGGTGTTATCCTTCGTAGTAAGATTGACGAAAAGAGTTTATATATTGTAGATAGTAAGCTGATGGGCCTGTAATTGCTAATGTCTAGCGGGTTCCCTTTTTTATATAGCAGTATTATATTGGATCTACACCATTGCAATGGTACTTGCTCTTTTTCCAGTACTAAGTTGAATAAATCCTTTAGGTATTTAACTAGGTATGGCGCACCGATTTTCAGGGCTTCATTTGGGATATTATCTTCACCTGGACTTTTCTCGGGTTTCAGTTGTTTAATTTGAGTTATTATTTCACTTTCTGTTATTGGGTCTGGTGCTGTTTTTGCTATTTCTTTTCCACTGATATTAATACTATTATCTTTTTTGTTATTTTGTGTTGTATCATGTGATGGTTTTTCATAAAGAGAAGTATAGAAAGCCGTTGCACATTCTATGATGCCCTCTCTATTTTTGATTTCACCCTTTTCGCTGTTCAGACTTTGTATCCAATTTTTATGAGTTGATAATTCTTTAAAGGCTCTTTTGGAACTCCGGAAAGTTGTCATATTTTTTTCTATTATTGCTCTTCTATGATTAGCATAATCTATTTTGATTGCTCGATTGGTTTCTTTGAACAGATTCTTGAGTTCTTCTCTTGTTTCTTTCGATTTGTTCTTTGTGAACATAAGTTCAGTTCTTCTACGGATTAAATTCTGTGTTTGTTCGCTAATGATCTTGTTTTTTTGTCTATTGTTTTTATCCATTTTAAGGCTTTTAATGATTAATTCTTCCAGTTTGTTGCTGAATGATTGTACAGACTGATCTTCTTTTAGGAATTCTCGTAGTATTGGTAAGTTCTCTTTTAGATTTTCTATGTAGTTTTCTGTCTCGTGTGTATACTTCAATTTGCTGGGCATGGTTTTGATTATTCGACGGTTCATTTTAGGATTTTGTATTTTTAAAGAGCATCTTATCATTCTGTGGTCTGATGGGTAGCTTATTTTATTCAGGACTTCAACATTTGTTACAGATTTTGGGTTGGAACTCAATATAAAGTCGATTTCATTTCTTGTTTTGTGATCTGGTGATAACCATGTCCATTTTCTGGAACTTCTCTTCTTGAAATATGTATTCATGATGGACAGCTTATTCTCCTGAGCGTATTGTATTAAGCGGTCACCTCTTGCGTTCCGTATGCCATAACCGTAATTGCCCAATACGAGATTTTCGTGTGGTTTCGGTTGTCCAATTTTAGCATTGAAATCTCCGATGATTAATCTGTTATTGTCCGCTAATTCTTGCGCTCTTGATAGGTCTGTGTAGAATTTTGTGATTTCGTCTTCGCTTGAACTCTCTGTGGGAGCATATACTTGAATCAGTGATAGTGTTCCTTCCTTGAAATTCAGTTTTAACAGAGCCACTCTTTCTGATATTCCTAGAAAGCCCGATATGTTGTCTCTTAGCGATTTCTTTATTAAAAATCCTACACCATGAAGACCTTGAGTCTCTCCCATATAACAAAATATGTATTCTTTATGTTCTTCAATGGTGTATCCTACCTTTTTAATTTCTGCGAGTCCTATGATATCCCATTTTATTTTATCTATTGCATTGTTTAGTTCTAAGGTCCTTACTTTAGTAGATAAGGATCTTACATTAAATGTGCATATCATGAGGTGTTGTTCTCTTCTTGACATTAAACTATTGCGTATGTTGTGTTTTTTTATATCATTTTGTTTATTTTTATTTGATGGAGGGTAGTGGTCGTCTTGCCCCACGTTGACCAGGCGGCTTGGGGTATTTCTTTTGAAGGTTGATTTAATTAATGTTCTAGTGTTTGTTTTAGTTATGTTTCTGTTGCCGGTGGTCATTTCTAGTTTTTTGAAGTTTCAGATAATGAGGCTGTTCTTCCACGTTCAACATAATTGAAAATATTTGGTTTTATAATCTCTTTTGTGCTACTCTTGGGAAAAGCTGTATTTGTCATTTCTTTCGAGTTTATTTTCTTTTGGGTTGATGTATTGTGTGAGTTGGGTGAGCCTGTTTCTTCTCTCTTTCTTTTATCTCTGGTTTTTTCTGTTGGTTTCTTCACTATTAGTTTATCGTATTTGAGAAAAGCGATATTTCCTTTCTCTCTTTCCCTCACTAGTTGTGGTTGCAGCTGCTTCCGTTGTTCGAGCACTTCTCTAGTATAATCCTCTTTGACGTATATACCTGGTGGGAGATGGGTCTTATTTTTCAATATGATATGTTTTTTCCATATAGACGCGATGGTTACTACGACGGGACGGCTTTTATTGTTCTTTTTACCGATTCTATATATGTTTCTTATTTCATGGCTTTCAATGTATGTTCCTGTTTCTATTATTATATCCTTTATGTAATCTACCATCTCTGCTTCTCCTTTTCCAGACTCTTCAATTCCAAAGAAGACTAGGTTATATTTTCTTTTTTCTAGTTCTATTGTGTTTAGTTTTTGTTCCAATGAAGAAATTTTGGTTTTGAGTTTAGTATTTTCCTCCGTTAACGCTTTAAACCTCTCGTCTATTGCCTCCATAACATTCTTTGTTACTGCCGCAGTTAAAATTTTTGTTTGTTGATTCAACTTTTCGTCGATTTTTGTAAAAAGCAATTCCATACTTTTATCCATTTTATTTGTTTATCGAAGCAATACTACTCAGTGGAAATTTATTTATTAATGATGGTCACACTGTCACAATTGACTTGTCTATGTCAAATGACGTTGACGGTTGATTGACATTTGACAATTGACACAATAGATCGTTGTTATGGCAGCTCTGTTGAATGATTTGCAAATTGTTTGGTTTTTAGTTGCAGTTTTTTCTGATAGATTTTTGTTTTGCACTGTGATTATTATCCAATTTTGTCGTTTACGGTCACACTTAGCGGATCATGCGTCGTAACGCCACAAAGGAGCACTTATTTCACTATTATTGATTTTTATTTGCGGAGGACGTTGACGTACGTGTTTACTTTGAGACCGCCGGAAACGGAAAAAAATAATTACCTACTGAAATAAAATATATATGAATTCAATCTGAATAAAAGTGAAGTCCCGTGTCCCCAAGTGGGGTAAGGGGCAGATGCATTATGCATACATCTGTTTCACTGATCGATTTTCTTTAGGGACTAGTAGGTGATCAGCCTTCTGTGTCCTGACTCCTGCCAGACCGAGACTTTTTTTTTCTTCATCTACACCGGGAATCGAACCCAAGGCCCCTCGGTCTACGCTCACGCGTCAACCACTGTACCAAGGAGGCGGTCCAATCTGAATAAGGATCTCCAGTAAATATTTGCTATAGATTAATTTTGAATATTATATTAATTATACTCATTACTGACCTGTTGTTAGTTTTTGTTTTGCCAGAATTAATATTTAGGCAAATTGTTTAAGTGGGTAGATAGTAATTAGCGTTACATAGCCGTTATACAGGGTGTCCCACTATTGGTATACTAAGCGCGAAGGGACTTGTAGTTTTGCATACACTGATCACGTAAAAAATACTTAAACAACAAAGTACACCAAAAATATTTTGCTTAATTTTTCCTTAAAATCCATGTTTTCGTCTCTAGCTTCGCGCAGCCGGCATATGCCGCTTCGTTAATGTGAGCATTTTGTCTATGAAAACATAATCTTAAATGATAGCTCACGTGCGGGTGGCAAAGTTGAGCGGGTTACTTGTTAGGGGTGTGCACATAGAGTTTTAAGAATTCATCTATTTGTCAAAAAAATTCGTCTGGAATTTTATAAGTATTTTTTACGTACTCAGCGTATGCAAAACTATTACCTCCTTGGGGCTTAGTATACCGTTGCTGGGACACCCTGTATATTGATTTCAATACTTTTCAAGATGACAATTACTTTATAAAAATAAGATTGCAAGCAAGAATCCTCTTCCTGCTGGGTAAATAAAGAACTAACATTCATGATACTGAAGCCTCTTGAGAAAATGGAAAAGATAATAAATTGTGACTAGGTACTCTATATGTATTTTGTAAAATAAATTAACTTACTGCAATTTCTAAACGTATTAGTTGTATACGTAGTATATTATTATTAGTCTGTGGTATTAGGTATATGTTATTTCGAATTCAATCACGAGCAAATAGAAATAGAATATGTAGTTTCGTCATGAAAAAAAAATTAAAATGATCTATGTTTTTAAAAAACAGCATAATCAAGGTTCTTTTCTGTTCATACGGCAAAAGCTAAGGCATAGAAATTACTTAGATAAAAAATAAAACAACCATATTCTCTAAAAATACTTTTATGTAGTGTGTACATAAATTCCTTAACTATTAAAAATATAATCTACAAGTGTTACCACAATTCCAATTATTATATTGTCTCAAAAATAATGATTTTAAATTTGAAAATTCTTAACTAATCAGATTCAAATCACGTGCAATCATTTTTCTGTAACAATACTGTATTACTTAAATAAACCGTACATTAAAAGGAACGAAAACTTAACAAAAATCCCCTGAAAAAGGACGTGGAATGGACAAGTACCAAATACTTTTTTCTTCTTTACCATTGTGTAAGAAGATGAAACAAAATATACTGTTATAGTATTCAAAATTTTCATCAAAAGTTAAAATGTTATACAAGCGAAACCCTCAATATTTCATATCTTTTTTGTATCTTATATATAAAAATGAATCGCAAAATGTGTTGGTAAGCGCATAACTCGAGAACGGCTGAACCGATTTCGATAATTCTTTTTTTATTATATTCCTTGAAGTATTAGGATGGTTCTTATGTAGAGAAAACGTAAATATTATGTACCACGGGCGAAGCCGGGGCGGACCGCTAGTTTCACAATAAAATATATGTTACTTAATTAATTTTAAAAGCAAAATTTATAAGACAGATCTTTGAAACATTACTCATTCTTCATTATAAAAATACTGATTATTGAATTTGCGTAAAAATATTGAAAATTAACGCCTTTTTTTTCTTTAGACCTGAGTCTTATCAGCAATCTGCATTGTTTACCAAAACAATTAGAGAGAAATATAATTAATCGTATATCTATACGGAATTACTAAAACATTTAGCAAGCGAGTCCACCACCCTCGTTTCTTTCCAATTCTCTTCGCACATATTCTGCTTGTTTCTCTGTTAAACCCAATCGCACGACTTCTTGTTCGAATTGCGTTTTCCCGCCAATTCCCACGAGGTAGCCATTGAGTCTTGCCGCCAAATGTGATGTTTGCAACTTCGAAGAATCTAGGCCAAGGCTGCGGCACAAATCTTTGTGACCTTGCAATCTGTATTTTTGGTGATAGCTGTAAAAATAAAAATAAAAAACTGTAGAAATTTAGAGAATTTTGAAGCTTCATGAAACCGAAATAATGTTACACAGTTGACGGTATAAAAATAACTTATAAATAATGGCTGTATTTCGCAATTTATGAATTAAATTGATATCAATTGAAATGATCTCAAGATCAAAATCATCGATCTATTTAACTCTAATCAAAATTCATTAAGCAGCTAAATTGAAAATATATAAAATATAAATTAAAAATAGCCGTATTCTTTTGAATAGATATAAGCTTAGGTATTAAGGTTATGAGGAATTTTTACAGTGAATAGATAACAATTCCGCCAAAAGATTTGCATCTTTTTTCGATACAGGTAAGTAACACAGATTATGTTACGCAAAAAACAACATAAATTTTACAAAAAAGACGATAAATTACTTTTTAAATATACCGCTTTACAACTGTCAAACTAATCTTTGAATTCTTGTCTTTCATCTCATCAACATTGTAGCAGAGGAAAATGCACGCGACATATAAATGGTAAGGTTAAGTGCCACCATTGGCAACAGATCACGCTAAAACGTGGACCTTGACATAATTATAACAATAATCGATATCCATACGCATACAGAATACACTGGTGCAGTACCCCGTTTGAATAAATGTGACTAGAAAATCGAGGCCAATCTTGTTGCTAAGTCAGTAATGTATCTAACATTGAAAAGATTGTGTGACAAAACAACTAGCGGAAAATACAGATCCAGACAATAATTTGTTTAGAATATTTTATTGTTCCGATACCTCGTTAGATTTAAAAATGCTTACAATTCCTATACATACATTTTTATACTAAATATGTATAACATGACACCTTTTTATTCAACAACGCGCTAACCTTATACCTACCCAACTTAAAGTTAGAGCGAAATGTTTCCTGCAACAATGAATTTAGGATCCCCCATATATTTTTAATTTTACAATTATTCTTATAAACTTACTCTTCTGCTGGATAAAAAGTTCCTGCAGGTGCGATTTCAGTCCTTAACTGTCCGTTGCAACGAACTTGCATCTCTTTATGGGACGCCTCGGCTGCTGTTCGCTGCTCCTCGTCGTGGTACAGAATCATGGATTGGTACTGGAATGTGGAATTTATAAGTCATATAACTATATTCACATATATACGTAAAGAAAGAGGGATTTTTAATATCAAATAACTAACTTCTCGTATAGATAATGTAGAGAATCTAATGGTTAAAAATTCATCAGTAATTTCAGAAGTTATTCTACTAAAATACAACAATATTTTTAAGGTTATTGGTTAATAGTATGTAGGTTGAGGACCTAGTTTCAGAAGCAGGGAGAAGCCGAAAATTATGTAGGCGTTTTTCAAATATCCCTACAACAACGAGGTGGTGTTGAATCATTAAAATGAATCCAGAATATTTTTGCTATAGCATTTTTTGAATGTGGTAGTAGACATTCAATGTACATATATTATTGTTCTGTTTTATAGATATTTCTACACATGCTTATTATCAATTTATTATTATAAAATCAATAATACAATTGAAACAATGTATAGTTATCATTTATACTTTATTCCAATAAATATAAGAATAGGTGATAAACATAATAATATAAAATTTCTTGGGATCAAAACAATACAATGAATATTTGTTTTCCTTGTAATCACACTTCATGAGAATACGTGCACACATAAGATCAATCAGGTGAAACAACAATTTACATCAATATTTTTTCAATGAAAATTAAAACAATTTCCTAGGACCGAACCTCTATAAAACAAGACGTAAGTGCAATAATAATTAATATTAATGGTGAAAAAAAATCACAAATTACCTGTCTTTTCAACTTAGTAGTTAGACCATACTCGTGGTTAGCCCAAAACATCTCCAACAAGTCTTCATACGTGACGCTCTTAGGATCGAAATCTATTTCTATCACTTCCGTGTGGTCTCCACTGTAAAAAAAAATAGTATAGCTATTAAATTTTAAAATAGCTAGTTTTTTCATACGTTGTAGAAATAACCTGCTACGGTCCTACCTATATCAAGTACCTAAGTACTGTATGCTACGAGTATTCGTTTTTTTTTTCAAAAACGTTTATAATAAAACGAAAATAAAGCTGAAAAACGTAAAACCTTAAAAAAGCGTTATACCGGGTCAGAGTCGGAGGGTGCAGCTAGTTAATAATATATTAATTAACTATGTATTTATTAATTACTTGCATCTATTCAATTAGCATTAAGACAATCTACGATTAATTGAATTAAAAACGTTTAAGCCAATTGATAAGCTTTTAGCATAATATTAATGAATAATTTTCCACTTTTCTAGGAAATAACAATTAAAAATATGTTATTAATATGCATAATAAATTAATTGGATTTCCTACATCGGTTTTGCACGCCTCATAAGCGAAGCGTTGAGGTGGGTACTACTGTCACTTCGCGCAAAACATCTGATTTTTCAAACTTAAAATGTCTTTATGTATCATACATTGCACTTGTAAGATAATACATACACACACATATTAAGAAAAAACACTATTTTTAACATTCATGATATTTTTGATGTCATTTTTGTTATTTAAACTAGTTAAAAAACAGTTTAAAAAAGTTCTGTCTTGGACGTCCGTGTGTCTGTATGAGCGGAGGATTTTCTTGTTAACACGATAGCGACCGAAATACTTTACTAATCGAGTCTTTTTTTTGCACGCCTCTTAAGCGAAGCGTTGAGGTGGGTACTACTGTCACTTCGCGCAAAACATCTGATTTTTCAAACTTAAAATGTCTTTATGTATCATACATTGCACTTGTAAGATAATACATACACACACATATTAAGAAAAAACACTATTTTTAACGTTCATGATATTTTTGATGTCATTTTTGTTATTTAAACTAGTTAAAAAACAGTTTAAAAAAGTTCTGTCTTGGACGTCCGTGTGTCTGTATGTGCGGATCCTTTTTCTTGTTAACACGATAGCGACCGAAATACTTTACTAATCGAGTCTTTTTTTTTCTCTTACGCTTGAGTATGCTCAGGAATAGAACCCTTTCATTTTTCAGGGTCTGATTCGATGTGGTTTAATTGTTATTAAATAAACAAAAATAATAATTAATAAATATTTATTAAAAAAAAATTATGAGGCGTGCACTTTTGGATTTTCCAAATTATTTTCTCTTACGCTTGAGTATGCTCAGGAATAGAACCCTTTCATTTTTCAGGGTCTGATTCGATGTGGTTTAATTGTTATTAAATAAACAAAAATAATAATTAATAAATAATTATTAAAAAAAAATTATGAGGCGTGCACTTTTGGATTTTCCAAATTATTTTACTCTACAATAATTTACACCTTTATATTAAAGAAAGTAAGTACCTATCTACCTATATAACCTATATTGCGACAATTATTATCAATTTAAGAAAAGGATGAGAATATGACTTATAGTATAATTTTGTGAAGTAATTCGATAAATAGCCCTGAGATCACAATACAATAAACACATACATACATATTATGAATGTACATAATATTATGTATCCAACGAGTGATGTTTCATAATATTATGAAATTCCATCGTCATCACTATTATTAACATACTTAAGTCTTTTATTTTAAAACAAGGACCTGAAATTTCACGAACAATTGTGTTAGTAGGTTAATTGTATTTTAATTTGTACGTTGTAGGTGGCTATACTTTTTTTAATACCCTCATCTGGCCCATACAACGGTTTCCCTACTTTTTGTTTTTATCGCAAGTCGGTCTTACAAGCCGCCAAAAATAGTGTCATGCGTAGACGCATGTCACAGACTAATCGACTATCGCCTTGGCCTTGCGACGGAACCTTGGCTCGAACTATTTTACAATCTTTTATTATACTTTTATAGCAGAGATGTATATTTTCTACTTCTGCTATATACAATGTACGTTTTGGGTTTTTATTAATGTTTTGTGGTTAAAGTTGATAGTGTTGTTAGTATAGTTTTATATTTTTGAAGCGAAACTTCTTTAGGCGCGTTGAGAGTAAAATTTCAAGGTCGTCATGGCAATACCGTAACGTCATGGAGTAAGGCGACGTTTCTGGTATCTTTGAATCTTACCAAAGAAGTTTTACTTCTGACACGTGTGCTCGGCACTCACGCTCTTTTTTATTGAATGTGAATAGCAAACTCTACATATAGAGCCATTTTATGTCCATTATTTTAATATTATTCTATGTTGAAAATATATTTAACAACTGATTCATCTAGTTTAAGCTACATAATTATAATCGAAAAATTATACTTTTGCCATAAATACCTACGTACAAGAATTTTGGGTATACCGCGACTCACATATTATTTTAATTTATATAATTAATTTTTTCTTTTCTAACTTCTATGACATTAATAATTAAAATATAGGTAGCAATCTTTGTTACTATTATCTAAGTAATGAATATGCAATAGGTAATATAAAGTAATGCATCGGAATCAAATTGCCACACGTGTCTTTCTGTGAAAGAATAATAATAATATGATAAGCTGCAGCTACCGTGTTAATTGCCTGCCCATGCTTTAATATAAAGATATTTTGTTTCACATAAAATGCTTGACGGATATTTTTCAATACAATTATGTATTCAAATTAAAGGTCAAATCAAGGTCAGACAAACATCAACCTCAAAGTATTTTGATTATTTAGTGTTTGATAATTAAAAATTATCTTTCAAGTTTTGCAAAAAATACATTTAAATTTGAATAAATTCAGAGACGATAATGATGATTGTGTAATTTTATGTTTTGTGGAACACGCAGGTAATATACAAATTAATAGCTAGACATGTAATATAATAATACAAAAACAATAATAAATGACTTACGCAACCGACTCGTGTAAGTGCATTAACCTACGTAGATATTACGTTTTACTCCGTACGTAAACACATGTTCGATATAATTACCATGTTCTTACTCATTCATCGTAAAACTATCTATTTTCATTATGATTTATTAATATCAATGATATTATAAGAAATTCATCCTGAATTTATCACAGAGTGATAAAGATGATGACAATGTATTTTAAATACCTACAGCTAGTTGATAAAAAGATAAAATGTTTGTTTTCACGATTTTACCATAAAATATTACAATTTTCTAATTATCTTTCATGGTATCACGAGAAATATTTACAAATTAAGTAGGTATACTAAAATACACTGTGAAATTTTATGTCACTTCACTTACATTGAAATGATACCTAACTAGTATGTTGTAAAATGAACACTGTATTTCTCATCTCAAAAATGGAAATTTTTACTCCGTTTTTGAGTTATAAGTGGTGTAACTACGACTTTTTGTAATAATAATAGATATATTGCAAAATATTATGAAATAAAGTTGTTTGTTACTAAATAAATTATGTATATCCATGACCAATGATTTTTCAAATGATAATATCATGCTATCGTCATCAAGACATCAACTAAAATCACGCGTACATATTATATGTATATAAATCGCATTAACGCTGAATCACTAAGCAAAATATATTTAAAATACAGATAAAATAATAATTAACCTTGACATAAATAATTTACTGTCTGGGTACTCTACAAATATATAGCAAAAAGAAATATCTTTGCAATTATCTATTCGTTTTTAAACGATTTGAATGTAAAAAAGCTCTACTACCTAGTCTAAATACGTAAGCGAAAGTATATGTAATTGTAACATGTTTATTGCTCATTAAAAAAAACACAATACATACATTCATATAAAATGTAGAGATTTCGCGGCAAATTACATCCCGATGGGTCATGATTTGTTGCCATTTTGTTTCAGCATTTTTTGGAGAAACGAAAACGCTTCAGAATTTATTGATTTATTCTTCTAAACGCTTGCTTAAATTTATATCAACAATAAGAGTTAATCTGTTGAATAACTATAAGTTTAGTAACTAAGAAGTAAGAACAGTTAACAGTTTTAGAAATATTTTAATAAGTGATAGATATACCTACACTATATTTATCTATCAGTCTGCCAAATGACTCGTAAAAAGATAGGACATGACTTCACATATCTCCTATCTAAATTGATGATAACATAGGTAACTCTAATAAAATATAAATGTAATTATTTCAACCTTTATCAATTATATTTGTCTGAGACGACGCAAAATTAAATTCTACTTCCTACGTATAGAAATATAAGGTAAATAAACTTACATGTTTCTATAATGCGGGCTTTTAGTAGTTCCACCGGAGTAGCCGACTCTAGTCCGTATGACGCCTGGTGTGACTCCGAACAGGGAATCGTTTGACCAGAAACACCCCATTCCGAAGGTGGCCTTCTTCGTTGGAATGTCGACATCATGCAGGAGAGCGGCCTGTTTAAAAAAAATATCTATGAATAGGGATCTGAATTGTATATGATACATTGGTTTAAAACTAACCGTTTTCCAGGATTGCGTAAATAAAATCAGTTAGGTATATCAGATGTATTTCGTCAAGAGCCTAACAATTTTAGATGTTTGTTTGTCAGGATTAAATTATATCTTTTAAAGTTTGTGATCAAAGGGTATATCGACTACTGAAGAACTTTAAATATTTCAATAAAAAATTATGATCTATTCTTATTTATCTATTCATATCTATCTTACATATTTTAAATGAAATAACCTGCCTATTTAGGAACTTTTAAAAATTTCCAGTCATTATCTACCTACCATTAAAAAGTTTAAAAACTTGCATCGGCCCAAAGTTCGCTTACCTGTTTATAATTTAAGAAGTTGAACTTAAACCAGTTTCAAAAAACATATAATTTTCGGCAATGGTTCACGGCTTTATATATCGAGATTCGAAATCACAATATTAATTTAAAAATATTTCGATGTATCTTTAGGTACGTGTTGTACGTTTCAATTAAAAAACTTAGATTAGATAATCATCATACTTAATATTATTACTCATTAATTAATTATCTGATATTGTACTTTAATTGATGCATAAACAATAAGTGATGGTACTGTATTTAACTACTATGGATCCCCTATAATGGCGCAGTCAATTTGACCTGTCAGTTAAGTTAATAAGGTCATATTACTTATCAAACAAATACGACAAAGATACCTTTGTTTACTTATCACCCATGAATAAACACTATAGAGTCATAATTATTATCGTGATAGTTAATTTTCTCTAAGGTCCATTATCTAAAAATTCTTCCGAGTTATCATGGGAGACCTTAATATCATAAACTACGCATAAATTATTCAATAATATTACTATGACTATGAGTATGTTAATAATGGTTATTAATTAATATTACCTAATTAAAATTACCATCACCCATAAGCTTATTTTTTATAAATCGCAACGATTTAACTAATGTAGAGTCATAACCTCTATGGTAAGTATTATAAATATTGATATATTATTTGGCATATTTTCTACTGTTTTTTTTCTTCTTGTTTATTAATGATATGGATATTTTGTACATATTATTTGACATTTACATATTTGCAAGGTCTTATCTTTTTTATGAAGTACCTAATTACCTAACTTCAAGTGTATGTAGTTAATCTGTTTCGAATCACAAAATTCTAAATATCTATACTGATCACTGATGACAATGATTTTATTTATAAAAGTGGTTTCGATGTACTAACATTAATAACATTTCATAAGATATTTTATCTAAGATAATTTCAGCAAAATTGTAAGACTACAGCTACGCTATCTACGCTGACGAGACTATTTGTCGCCAACTGGAGATAAGCATCAAAGTGAATGGGAATGTCTTCAGTACCTATACAATACTAGTATTATATTATCTGTGGTATACAATATACACATATAAGCTTCACTACATAGTATAAAACAAAGTCGCTTTTTTTGTCTCTATGTCCCTATATATGCTTAAATCTTTAAAACTACGCAACGGATTTTGATGCGGTTTTTTGTAATAGATAGTGATTCAAGAGGAAGGTTTTAGTATATAATTTATTAGGTTTTAGACAAAGCGGGCGAAGCCGCGGGCGGAAAGCTAGTAAGATATAAAACACTTAACAAATTAACTACTAATGAAGCTATTACCTATGGATTACTCTAATTAAACTTCCCTAATTTTCATTCAAACTTTAATTGAGTAGGTTTATCAAACAGTTCGTCGCATTTTTTCTAACTTTTATTTACCTATAAGCAAAGAATCTAATTGGAACTGACATTATACAATGTAACTCACATTGTATAATATCGATGAATCAATCACTTAAATTGATACGTGTGTACTTTGATCAATCACACGTGATAAATCTATTTTTATTTATTAAAATCGTTGACTTCCCTCGAGGTTCCATTTATTGGCTGTTCACGTGAAAAACTCTTAGAAAATGAATCTTTAATTTTTATGCTAGCGAAGTGTACACATATTTTAATTAATGTAATAACGATATTGAAGACACCTTAGAATTCTTTACTTAAACGGATAAATACCTATGAAATAAACTATATTTTATATTTTGAATCTTAATGTATGTAAATATTTAAATGATTTTTTACATAGGACGCTCTATGTTTTTTTAATGAGCCTTTTAACTCACAAAAACTTCTCAGACTCTACATCATGCATAACTACCAAAATATACGCTATTATAACTTGTTATACATTAAAACATCCGCAAAAAATAATTGAACGATAAGTTCAGTGTTCTGATTTCAATGCAAAAAGTCTCATTAACTTTGGGCGATAATCACATCAATATTCAGGAAGCTCTACCGTTAACTTTTATAATAAAATAAACTTATGGAACAAAGCAAATCATTGAGGTTAATTTTATAATCATGTGTGTTTAAATGTGATTATAACATTTTAATTTATAAGTACCTATTGTATCATTTTTCACTAACTTTTTCTGATGTAGAGCTTTTTTATTGTAGAGGCATAGAGAAAACGAAAAAAAAAAACAGAGACAAAAAATGCTTGTTTCTACATAACATAGAGTTAATAACATTTTTCATAAGAAAGTTATAAGACTACACTATTCCTTTGAAATTAAAAAATGTTGCATCAGAAAATTTCCGAGAAAAGTCGGTGATGAGGAGCAAAAAGCAGCTTACAAAAAAGGACTTACGTTTGTCGGTGGTTTCATGGTGCAGATTTGTCTGATAAATCGCAACATACACGGGTTGTTTTGTTTCGTGTGTAACAATTGTTGATTTTCTTGTATTTCCCGGATTGTGCTTGCTCCGCGTGTATGACTGGGGTATGTGGAGTGAGGCCGCGACACGTCTGCACGTTGTGGCGGTCCGGCGAACACTGTCAAGTATCAATATTCAATGCCGCAGTGTTCTTCAAACCGCAATATTTTCTATTGTCACGCCGTATTTTTACAACAATCACACACATGCGCTACTAAATTCAACACAATAATGCTGAATAAGACTTGACTGGGCTAGGTGCTAAATGTATAGTAACGGTGACAACTTTTCATACAGTTATTGTGATTGAGCACTGCGCCTATTATGGGCCTATGTAACTCTGTTAATTGATAAAAATTGGCAGGTGATTAATTAAATGATGCAATTAGTGTTTTGCTTACGCTATATCTTGTCTCTACCATGTAGTCTTCTTACCTTTTATAATAACAATACAAATATTAGGTATAATCAATATATGTAGGTAGCTACCAATCAATAGTTCTATTTCTCTGTCATAATATGGTGTGGGTACAATGGTATTCATATATACAAACTATTAAAATAAAAACTCTATCATAGATAAGAGCTTAGGATAAGAGCCTCAAGTCTACCAATATTTTTTTCTGAATTTATGCTTAGGTACACTTAATAGTGTAATCTTTACTATTATTTCCAAACTAAATTATAAAGTAAAATTCAAATGAAATTACTTATAACCTTACCGTGTGTTTGAGTGACTCTACCGCTCTATAATTATTTAATTGCTCTATAATTAATTAGTTAATTCTTTCAAAAATAATAGATTTTTTGAACCTTATTGTGATTACCACAGTGATTACGATAACGTCTTATTATTATTTTGACTATCAGAATAGGATGCCCTGGTAGACGGCAAAATTAATTATGGTGGTTAGGGGTCAGTGGATGTTTTGTATTTATGGCTATTTTAAGATGAAAATTATTAAAAATATAAAGTTATAAACATTCCCAGTTACATTTTTGCAAGCAAAAGCTATATACTAGTAGTAGAGCCAAAAGAAAAGTCCCTACGTACCTAGTAGGTACTTACGCAAATTTCATTCTGGCCAATCCTACATCATTCTTTTAATTGATATTAATATTGCAATTAATGATATCAATGATAATCTTAGTAAGGTATCTGATTGGAGTGGACGTTATGGTCTCAAGCTTAATCCATTAAAATCACAAGCCATCATTATTGGTAGTCAGAGTCTGGTGGCCAGAATCAACTGGACTACCTTACCACCTATCCATATTGATGGCACTGTTGTGCCTTACATGAAATCTGTTAAGAACTTAGGTTTACATATAGATGAGACTCTGTCATGGACTGTCCACCTAAAAAATATCAGCAAAAAAATATTTTGGACTGCATCTAGTCTGAGAAGGTTGCGCAACTTTTTGCCTATTCCCACCAAGATTATGCTGGCTCAGTCCTTAATGCTGCCCATACTGGATTATGCTGACGTGTGTTTTTCTAACCTCACCCAAGAGCAACTCGATAAAATGGAGCGCTTGCAGAACCTTGCTGTACGTTTTGTCTTTGGGTTGAGGAAGTATGACCATGTTACAGCGTTTCGGTCGCAGTTAAAATGGTTACCCATCCGCCATCGCCGTAATGCCCATGTCCTTTCGCTCCTGTACTCGATACTATTTGATCCCCGTATCCCTTGCTACTTAAAAAATAACTTTGAATTTTTATCTGCTAGGAGTTTGAACCTGCGATCTAATGAGAACCTAATGCTAACTATTCCAATTCACTCTTCCAAATTTTACAACGCCTCTTTCAGTGTAAAAGCTGTTCAACTTTGGAATGCTTTACCCACTAGTATTCGGAAAGCACAAACGCTGGAGTCTTTTAAAAAATTGGTAAAGGATCATTATTTGCAAAGCTGCTAATCTTCACTGTTATTAATATTTTTTTTTTCTTTGTTTTGTTTTTGTTTTTATCTGCTTTTATTTTTCTTTTAAATGCACTCACCTTTATTATTGTGTGTGTGTGTGTGTGTGTTTTGTTTTTATTATCTTTGCCTCAATTTATTTGTTTTTTTTTTTTAATTATTGTTATCTTTTTTCCTTTTAACCTATTACGCTTAGATATGTTGTCTTCTTTTTTGTTTCTGTGTACACTATCTTCCCAATTTTGTAATTGTATTAACTTTCTGCTTTTATTTTTTGGTTGTTTGGAAGAAATTGCTGTTAAGCAATAAAGCCGCCAATTGCTTAGTATAATATCCTGATTTTGTCAAACTTTGTGTGCGCAATAAAGAGTATATAAATAAATAAATTCTTTCCTTACTCTTCCAAGGTTCAAATTCTGCATACATGGAAATTAACTTTTATAGGTATGCAATGTACTAAAATATTATTACATTGATCTGATAATATCAATATTTTTTGTATGTTGATTAAGTACATAAAAAGTTGATAGAGCTTTTTCTTTGCAGCTCTATCCAATTTAGAACGGACCAAGTGCTGATAATCATTTAAAATTTTTATTTATTTCGGTACCTATTTTTAGTGAATTAACTATGATCATGTACTTACCTAATCCCTATATACTAACTTCAGTCTCCAGAAAACCCATCGAAGTCATTAATTGACTGTGTTCTCGATTGATGATCGAAGAGTATAATTATTGGTATTACTATATAAGTACTTTTATCTATAAAGTTACAAGTTACAACATATTATATTAAAAATAAATATACTGTATAAGTAAGTAACCAGTGTCTGGAATTAGAATAACGTTATACAAGAATGAATTTGTATGTACCTACTTGTACAATAAACACGTGACCATTATTGATCGTTATTTTCTTTTGGTGACGTAGGTTCCTTTCGACATCACTGTATGGTTTATTATGAATGTTATGATGTACACCAATGTACACAGTAGTACGACCAAATAAATAAGACAAAGTAGTAATAAGTAAGTTTTTTGATAACACTGAACTATGAAATGGAGATTAATAATATTGCGCATCAGCTTATCAATAGATTTCCAATAGATATGCAATATAAACTATCGGTAGAATAAAAAAATGATGTACCGGGAAATTATAGATAATCGAGATATACGGCATCAATAATCCAAATTCATGAGACTTAGTCAATCGATAGTGGAGAAGACTAGCATATATACCTAGTTATGTGGCTTCATTGCGTGGGTGCTATGTTTATACTATGTCGTCTTCTATGTAAGTACGTAGCATTTCTATAGTGTAGACCAGTGTAGACAGCTTAGTCATAATGGAGAATGTTCACTAATTTTGATTATTAGCAATCCATATTCTCTGTCAAAAATAAATAATACTAGTGAAAAAATTACTTCGATACGTCAATTAGTTTCCGATTAAGGGTGCACTCACACACATCAGTCACCGTCAAGTCACCGATGACTGATCGGTGACGGTTTGTGTACGTATCCACAAACACCAGTCACCGTCATGTTGTCCGTCAGTCACGTCGCCGGTTTGACTGAATCATTGAACACATACATCAGGTTAGTCAGGGATTAGACGTGTGTCACGCTAGAGAACTTGTAGCAATTGACGGTAGCACGACGCTGACTGAACTGAGACGTGACGGCACCGGGTGAGTGGGGATAAAAGTATGATACATGTATGGAAAGATTATTTGACGTGCCTGACCGGTGACGTCACTGATAGATTTCGTGCCGGCGACTGTCGTGTGGGAACAGAGTCATACTAGAACTATTGATACATATTTTTTTTTAATCCTGTCCGGTGACGTGCCGTGACGGTGACTGATGTGTGTGAGTGCACCCTTAGGGTGCACTCACACACATCAGTCACCGTCAAGTCACCGATGACTGATCGGTGACGGTTTGTGTACGTATCCACAAACACCAGTCACCGTCATGTTGTCCGTCAGTCACGTCGCCGGTTTGACTGAATCATTGAACACATACATCAGGTTAGTCAGTGATTAGACGTGTGTCACGCTAGAGAACATATTGTAGCAATTGACGGTAGCACGACGCTGACTGAACTGAGACGTGACGGCACCGGGTGAGTGGGGATAAAAGTATGATACATGTATGGAAAGATTATTTGACGTGCCTGACCGGTGACGTCACTGATAGATTTCGTGCCGGCGACTGTCGTGTGGGAACAGAGTCATACTAGAACTATTGATACATATTTTTTTTTAATCCTGTCCGGTGACGTGCCGTGACGGTGACTGATGTGTGTGAGTGCACCCTAGAAGTAAAACAAGTTGTAAACGCCCGGTGATGGTGTGACGTCACACCACAACACGCTCAATCTGGCTCACTCAGTCCGCTAGCGATCGCGCGCCCGTGCCGTTGAAATTATAATTAAATACTTTTAAAAATGTCCAATCTAAATACCAGAAAATCATGTGTTGTTCCTAAATGTAAAAATACAACTACCAATTCGCCGGATAGGTTGTTTTTTATAGTTGCAAAGGACGTAAACAAAAAATGGTCAGAGGTGCAAAACCTTTGGTGTCAGAATTTTCCGTGTTCTTACATAGTACTACATATTATAATATTTTGAGAACATTGCAGCTGTTTTGCGTTATCCTTTGTTTTCTATACAAGTTTTAATCTATATCTACTAGATTGTGCTTCTGCTCTGCTCGTATGGGCTAAGTATAGGTAGATGGCTAGTAAGATTTTTTCTTGTTTTAAGTTGAGAATGATATGGAGAACTATACTAAAATATAAGTTGGTCGGGAGAAGAATTAAACAAAAACAGGGTATAGTTCCACACAAATTCAAATGTCAACAGGAAAATGAAGATAAACCTCAGAGATCAGCAGTGCAAAAACGCAATCGTATAGAATATTTTGAGAAACTATTAAATAAAGATGAAACTTTGGCATGACTGTTATTTTATTAAACGAATAATAATTAGTAATTACTATTATTGGACTATTAACGAAATTCGCGGATGAAAACCCATCAAAATACTGCGCAAGCTATAACACCTACTACAGCGCTGCCGACTTGATACGCGCGGAAGCGCGGCCGCGCGGCGCGTTGTGACGTGACGTCACAAGCAGTCACGTGACTATTAGCGGGACTCGATATTTTTCGAAACTTTGAATGCGTATAAAATCAAAACTACTTGGTATTTTTGACTACGACAAAAACTAGTGTATTTGTATACATACAGGCTTTACTGAGACACAATTTCAAGGGATTTGGCATACCTAGTAACATTCTTCATTATGTACTTAACCCATTGACCACCAAGCGGCTCGATCGGGCCGAGACACAATAGATTTTCTATTGTGTCTGTGATCCGAGGACTGACGGATTAACTACTATTTTTTTTACTCTAGGCCAGGTGCAATATTATTATATGGCACAAATCGTGGCCACCCCCAAATAAAAAACAAGAATTTAATTTAACCTTGACATTTTAATATAAAAAAATAACCCGGTCTGTAATACACGGATCGATACTGTATTGGCGTTCCACTAGATAATATCCCCTTAGAATTGATATTAACTATATTCAGGCTGTATAAATAAAACAAAGTATAATCTCAATAACAAATTTATTTTCACATTTTAGGAAGTAGGAATCACGATTAATAATATATAAAACTACTGCTTAAACGTCATTAAGTACACAAGATAATATAAATAAAATATGTAAATTATTATGAGCAAAGGGGAAATTTTTATTACAACAGTATAAAATTGCATTGATGTAGACACCTATACAAGGGATAACATTTGTACCATACAAATAGTGACTTTTAAACAGTAGTAGACCTTACCTCCGAACACTTAGACGGTACTTAATTTTGAGGCGTGTCTAAATATTCTTAAGGCATGCCTGAACATATTATTGCTATTAAAATTTAAGCATTTTCAAGATTTTTTTCCTTGTACGTTGCTTCACGTAAAAAAGCCTATGCAATAATATGCTATGGCATGCCATTTATACACTGTATACAAGACAATTAAGGTAAACCGCCTCAAAATTAAGTACCATTTCAGAATTCGACACTAAAACTAAACAATACATATATTTCTTTCAATTCACATTAATACAATAATTTTATAGGATCACAATATCTGGAAAGTATAACGACAAAACACCGCACTAACTGGATAAAATAACTGATACAACCTTATTATATAATAATTTTGTATATTTTAGACAGGGGCTGAAATTACGTCAATAAACGAGTGTTATATTTGACCCAAGTATCAAATATAACAAATTATGAAGTCCTTTCTCAGAATCAATATTTTTATATCCTACTAGTATATCAAGGGGAACACATATGCTTTTATCTACAAAAAGTTCGAAGAGACATAATTTGTGAATAAAAAAGTTTTCATATTCGGTCTAAAAATGGTAGACATAGATTTTATAGAGAACTTTTTTTTTAAATCAGTGATACTCTAAAGGTGATAGTGCCGCTTAGGATAGTAAAAATGCTTTTGAGCTAGACAAAATAACTAGATATCTCTTAGAAACGTCTGGTCTAGGCCATAGTGTTGTGCCTTTAAAATTCTACTAAAAACAATAAATTTTTGTAATTTAAACGTATTTTCTGGTTAAAATTGTAAATATTTTAGGATCAATTTGAAAACTTGGTCAGAGTCAAGGCAAGATAAAACTGGCAAGTTAAGAAATTTTGTGACTATATTATGTGCAGTTTTATTATCAATTCTATCAAGTATTTTACGTATTCTCTTTATTAATTTACATTAAGATATATTTATTTTACAGATGAATCAATACGGCTATATTAAAACCGCTTTAAAGAAGTTTGAAATAAAAAGTTCGTATGGCCAAAATTTTTTTAGTTCACGAACACGGACCAATCAAAATAATTATATGTTTAAAATTTAATTTGTTCAACATATTGCATAAAATAGTTATAAACTCTTTTGAGTATTCAAGCAAAATCAATTACATTTTTCAATTTTAAGGCAAGAATTTATGAGGCACTGATATGACTTCCTAAACATAATATAATAATTTAAAATATTTCTCACATAATTTTATATTCACTGCTCCTTTATACATATTTTTTCCTTTATTCAAACATAATAATAATAATCGATTTCAATAATATTTTAAAACCAGTAAATATACCTTTCAAATATAAATATTGTTTCAATTGCGCCGTATACTTTATTATTCATATTAAAAATAAATTTATCGATATCTATAAATGCTTTAGGGTCCGATGAAATAAATAAACTATCACAAATTATTTAAAATGCGTTATAAAATAATACTGTACCGAAAAACAAATAAACAACCATATTGTGCTAGCGTAAGGCCATCCGTATTGCTTGATGTTTTGAAACACCTGATTGATTAATACAAATTTAAGTACTTCTTAAGTAATCGATGATTTATCCTAATGACTATGATATGGACGAATGGTTTACTCATTACTGGAAGAAACTTAATCTAATAAATACATTTCCAAAAGTATTGTATAGGTCTACCAGAATCTGATGGCATATTTATATTTAAGAAATAAAAGATTTTTATGTGGCAACTTATTTGACAACTATCAAATTGGATGTCAAATTATTTGTCTTTTTTGCAGTTGATGAATAATTTTTAGGATTTTGTCTAAAAATCTTCGAAAATGTCGAAAAAGCCGCTGCGTTCACAAGCAAGAGGTGTTGTTTTATAATGTGTATAGAAAAACATTCGATGAAGAAGGGTCAAACACATCACAATTTTCAATTTTGAAGATTTTATTGGTAAATTGGACTTACCCGTTTTGATACTATAAGTTAAAAAATATTATATGTAGGTAACTATAATATTGTTTGTTGATTAGAATATAATTTTATGAAAACTTATTACAGGAGTTTCCAATACGGCTTTTCATCAAGTCCAAGCTGTCCAAGTCAATTTTATAATGTGTGTCTGTTAATACTTACGAAAATAAACATTATTTTATTTTATTTTATAAAAAATTATAAGCAGTTTTGATCTACATTATCATTATATTGATATTTTCACATGGCATACTGGTAATGAATATATACAAATATAGGTTATAGGTATGTGTAAATAATAATATGTATTACCTGTATAAAAGTAATTTGTATAATTGTATATTATACATGTAAGTATGTACCTACATAATATTAAGTGGATATCTCATTATTAAGTACAGTATTGTCCACTTATGTAATGTGAATAATGATATTGAGGACAAAATAAAAAATAAGCAGTATCAAGATCGTTCAGTCCATTTTCCCTAGGGATGCACACTCAAAATTTTGATTTCCCTAATTGCCATCAGATTCTGGTTTACCTATACATAAATATTATAAAACAATGGAATGATTTGAAAATTTTCACTAAGGATGCCGAGGTGAAATTTTAATATTAATATTTTATTTTTATTGTATTAATTTTTATTCAATAAACAATAACACACATCTCTATGTAACATCAAACCACCTCATATACTAAGCTATGTTGAACACCAAGGTAATAATTACAATATTTACATATATTTTCACGAATTGGAAGGGTTACCATCAAAACAGTACACGTAAAGAATATAATGACAATAATTGGCACACACAAGAGTATAATCGCCGAAGTTTTAATGAATATAACATCTACATTGCGCGAGGTTTAAGAATGTACATATAAAAATTTAAGCTAAACGATGACATTAGAATTATATTTGTAAAACAATAAATAGTCTACCGTGTAATGGGGTTTTTGTTTGGAAACAAAATAGTACAATGCAATGGCCCCCTCGTTTGCATCAACCGTAGCTGCGTTTTATTAGAGCTACTCTTCATTTACTTTTATAAAACCGTTTCAAATATAAACAGTTGTTTGGAGAAATTATTATATCCCTCGTTCCGAATATAAAAAAATCATAATATTATTACGTCATTTCCATTACGCATTTATTATTAAATTCAATAATATATACACAACAATTCCAGTCTTAAGTTTCGAAACTCTAAGAACTATAATGTATAAGGAAGCATTGTATATGTAACACGAATATAAATTAATAGAATTATATACAACAATATAAGGATCTTGTTTGAAAATTTCCTTAGGAAGAAATATTCAACAGATAATATAAATCAGGTCACGTGATAAGGAAATTGGAAAAAAGTTTCGATACCATGAACCCATCTGAACAATGCACGCGTAAGTCGTAATATCTTATATACATAGTTTCAATCCCTTTATCGATATATCACACTAGTTATTTCCAGGCACTTCTCACATCCAAAACTTTTTTCATATAAGAGCCGATTTTTCAATCCTTGGTTAAAATTTATCCGTCCAATAAAGTATTACACGAACATTTTAAAATGTCACCTGTGAACTGTCAAATACGGACAATTAGAATACATTTTTGAAATGGTAGTTTAATACATTATTCGATGAATAAGTTTTAACCAACGATTGAAAAATCTAATCTAAAAGTTAATAAAAACGATACTTCAACAATCAAAATGACGTTTCAACTGATTTCAACATATAAAAACAGTTTGGAATGTTCGTTAAGGAAAAAGGTTCATAAAATTTACAATAATTTCTCGTACAAAATTAACGAATATTATAACATAGAAACCATAATCCTTACGATAACCATCTTACAAAACTATCACATGCTAAGCACATTGCGAAAGATAATGGCAATTTTTCAATCGGCAAATCGATTTTCTATCGATAATAATCGGTTTTTTACAATCGATTTAAAATTATAGCAATACGCGATTCGATAGATATAACTTTGTACCGAGTTTAGTGAATCTTGGACATTCAATTCTACTGAAGAAGGAAATTATCATATTGAAAATCTAATATAGGCCTTGTTCCTGAAAACAGAATCATTTATATACAGAAAAATTAATAGCTATTTAGTATATTTGTACAATGAAAATTTTTACATACAATCATTTCTTTTTAATTACAGAACTACGAGCACAAAGTTATAATTGGTCGAATCGACGGTTGCACTTTTAAAATAAAATATATCTTTGAAGTGTCAATGAATTCAACAAACAACAATTAACACGCATGTTTATAAACACAGATTAATAAAATTAGCTGCCATAAACCACAGACTATAAAAGCGCATTATATCTTACATTTTTAACAGATTATAAAAACCATAGATCAGAGAGTATAAAAGGTTAAAGTCTCTTACACTAACGTCAAAGGAATCATCTATACAAAAAAGCTGCCATAGGCTGTGGTCACAGAGTAAAAACGTGGTAAACAACATTTACAGATAATAAAAGCATAGACCACAGAGCATAGAACGGTCAGTACCATCAGTTTGAAATCTGTTTTTTTTTGACGTGACAACGTCTTATAATTCGATAGAGCCGGCTGCACGCACGAAAAAACATGACTCATGCGGCGTTACCTCGCTCTGAGGCGTTCCATGTGGCTTGAAGTGCGAGCGAGAGCGCGGAACGAGCGACAAAGAAGCACAATCGGACGTTGTCACGTTCAACTATCGTCAGTAAACCGACTTTACAGACAACCAATTTATTATTACATTATTATACAGCACCGATGAGACTTAGTATCTCCAACGACATCGCTCGTATGCCCTGAAAACCTTGGCACTGCGCCCGTACTAGGTGTTAGTACTGAGTTATGTTCCTGTTTCGATTCTGGTATCGAACTTAGACTGTGGTTATTGGAATTCATACAAGACTCTATTGGACTGCCGTTTGTTCTTATTTGGGCGCGTTGTTTCTTCAAATCCGCTAGCGTTCCTGTAATTTTATGATGTTTATTATAATTGGTGTTTTTATTGTTGTTTAAATGAAAAATGGTGCGTTGTGATGTATAAAATGTAATTGTAATATTGATTGTTAACAATAAGTTACGTACGTGAATGATTAAAATTGAATATTTAAATAAAATGTTAATTATCTAGAATGACTATACAAATAAAGAACAATTAAAGGCCACGTGTACAGCAAATAAAAAGAAGAAGAAAATAGTCTGCAAATATGTAAATTAGAACAACACTATTTACAATGATGTATGCACAAGTGTAACGGAATGTGTTTCAACGCATACACTTTCACGTGCATTTAATGGGCATAAATAGTGATTTTCATAAAAACGCCAACGTTCGAAAGTAAAATAAGCAATAAAAATTACGCAATTATTACTTGAGACGCGATGGAAATCCATCGTGGCGTGAAAACATGCAGAAGATGAGATTTTTGATTGAGATTTTTTTGGAAAGGAAAGAAACGACACTACAGCCATCTATCGGACACTACATTGCACTATCTCTATACACTTAACTACACCAAACTAAACGATATCACAGTAAGGAACACTAGACATCTACACTCTACAGTTATTCAGAGACCTCTTGCCTCCAATATGCATCCTCAAGATTATCGCCCTCACTATTCCGCTGTCAATCCCTTCTATATATAAAACTGTGCAAAATTTGTTAGATCAATTATGTATTATATGTTACGGCTATTTCATATTCGATGGGTGTGGCTAGGTCTTACATCAAATTTCATGTTTTTATAAACAATATAACATAAGCAAATGTATGGATTTTTCAGTGCATTAGTCTTTTTATTATGTTGTTTTAGACCGAGCCACACCCGCGTTTAGCCGTAACGTATACATGTGCAAATTAACATATAGTGCAAAATGTTCGTAAGGATGCATATAATTACCTGCGTTAATCATGACGGTGACATGAACATTGATTTTACCATTATTGTCTGTTGTGTACGTCGCCGTACTGCCGTCGGCGATCGCAATCTGGTTTGGTATTACCACCTCTTTCCTACCATCGAGTTGGTCTTCGTTCTTGAACGCCTCGTTGTCTTGGCCTTCGGGTGCTTTCCTTACACCGTTGGGCAGAGTTCGTTCGTAATGTTTACCATCGTTCTCTTGTATGGTCTGTATGGGCGCCGGCGAGTAGTGCGAGGCCGCGTTCACACCGAACAGGGGGTTCGTAATCTTCGGCTGGCCGTACGGGGTTTCGTTCGCGTCGATGTCGTTCGTGCGGTGTGTACGCGGGTACGGCTGTTTGGGCACGGCGTAGTCGACGTTCTCAGAGTCGTAGCTCTGGTTGGAGGTCGTTGAACTGATGGACAGTCTCGTGTTGGATATGTCAGCTGATAGACTTGTGTTCGGGTCGTTGTCGACGCCGTTCGCCAAACCCTGGAAATGAACAAAAGCAAGTTCATCCATCGCTTCAGTAAACATTGCATTGATAACTATTATTAGTATAGAGGTCAGAACCACTGTAAGGAAACGGCAAGACTTCGATTAAAATGTTAATGTTGTTTGTTTTATTAATACGGTTTTAATTTCTGTGAAATTAATCAATATCATATTATTTATTTTGACAAAACTAGCACACACACTAAGCGCAGTAAGTCACGACTAACAAATAAAGTAAGATTAATTAAAGCGTCTCGATATATCAAAAATTACTTCAAAAAGTGTTATAAAAAACCGCACTATTAGACTACAAGCCCGCATATGAAAAAAATATGGGTCAAATGAACCACCAGGGGTCATATCTAGAACGAAAGAAGAGCAAAAAATAATAAGATTCATCACTATGCCGTCACTTGTAAGCTGTCCAACTGAGTGCAGATGAGAATTGAAAAGTACAGGTAGACTCGGTAAATTTTGGTCATATATTTTTGTACGGCATTCTTAACCATCGATAGATCCATTAAAAATAATAAGAAACCGCTCAGTGCCGTACAAAAATGTTGGTCCACCAAGTCGGAATATTTATTTAATTTCCGAGAGTTACCGGGGGTAAATTTGGTCATTTGACCATGTACGGCATCTGTGTCATACTATTGCTATACTGCTTTTAATCCATTATTCCGCAACGCCGTACAAAAATCATGGGGACAAGGGGAAAAAATCGAGAGTTGTAATCCCCTCTCTTTCCCCACTCCAGGGGGTCATTTGACACAACACGAAATAAATTTATTTTTAAAGTATTTTATGCATAGATAATATTTTTTCATGTGCCGTACATTTTCGTTGGTTCAAAGGGGAAAAATCTGAAAAAGAAAAAATCCATATAACGATATGTTTGCTTTATATTTTGATAATAAAATATAAATATACATTAATATTAAGAAGCTCGAGGTGGTTAATTATCACCTTGGAAAGTCGGAGTCAAGTGGAATGGACTCCGTTAAATTGATGAACTAATAAAAAAGCTATGAACGAAAAGATGTGAATTATATGCAATCAGCCCATGAATACAGGTAAAGTCACAAGCAAATGCTAGTAATATATACATATTCAAAATGTACAAGTAAAGCGCTTTCAAATGATACCAAACACGGCATATTTATCTTAACTTTATTTTTTTACTCTGTATGTTTTGTCCGCTAGAGGGCGCCACATTAGATTTTGTGAAACCCCATATAGCCTTTAGCTAGCTGGTCGCTGGTTATCCAGTGAACAATTCAGACGCTTCTAATGATATGTTATTTGTCGAATTCTGATAAGTAGTTTAGAAGTTACGAGGGAATAGATGAACATACATGACCTGTCAAAACCATAACCCTCCTTTTGCTTTGCCGTAGTTGGGTAAAAATATGTTAATGCCGTACTGTATCAAATGGCCATAAAGCACCTTTAAAATTGTAGCTTTCGTCGCTTTCATCAGCCTAAAAGATGTGGTCTGCACAAAAATGTACGGCATCGTTTTTTCCTAATTTATCTATGTTTATACTACTTATTTAAAACAACGAATAAAGTGTAGAAAACTATTATATTTCATTAATCTACGATGTTTAAACTTTAACAAAATTTCTGGTTTTGCATTTCTCTATAACTTTTTTTAGAACGGTTTCTTTTGAACGGCAATACTATACAACAATTGAATTTTACAATATCATGTTAAAAAAAAAGTTCCCGTACAGGGTCAAATGACCTTACAGCTCTTTATATCAAGAATTCGATGAAATTAAGATGATTATTGGTATACATTTAAAAGAACAATTATTTTTTGACGGCATTGCTTTTAATAGTACTTTTGAGTGCTAGATAATGTTTTGGAACCGAAGCCGTACTTAGTCAAATGACCCCCTGGAGTGGGGAAAGAGAGGGGATTGCAACCCTCGATTTTTTCCCCTTGTCCCCATGATTTTTGTACGGCGTTGCGGAATAATGGATTAAAAGCAGTATAGCAATAGTATGACACAGATGCCGTACATGGTCAAATGACCAAATTTACCCCCGGTAACTCTCGGAAATTAAATAAAAATTCCGACTTGGTGGACCAACATTTTTGTACGGCACTGAGCGGTTTCTTATTATTTTTAATGGATCTATCGATGGTTAAGAATGCCGTACAAAAATATATGACCAAAATTTACCGAGTCTACCTGTACTTTTCAATTCTCATCTGCACTCAGTTGGAGAGCTTACAAGTGACGGCATAGTGATGAATCTTATTATTTTTTGCTCTTCTTTCGTACTAGATATGTCCCGTGGTGGTTCATTTGACCCATATTTTTTTCATATGCGGGCTTGTAGTCTATATTATAATAGAGAAAAGACAAATTGCTCCATAAACTTTATCTTACAAAATTTACAACTAAAGACTAAGACGAATTATAAATCGCGATACAAACTAATCTTCTACATAAATAACTGCATCATATTTTGTTTGCGATGAACCAAAGCCAATGTTTGGAATATAGCGCAAACAAACTAGATCATATATTATGTTACAGCGAGATGAGCCTTTGTAGTTCGTATATAGTTTCAAGGTTTGATCATTATTTAGTATATATTCCTTAATATTTATTCTTAGATTTGGATGATATTAAATACGTAAAGACGAGAAATGTTTTTCATATACGAAGTTTTCAGAACACTTCAGTTCGAAGATTTATAATAATTTATTCTTACTCACTTATTTTCATCACAAAAGTACGTTATGTTAATCGATCAAGCAATAAATAATCGTTCCTTATTTGATTCTAGTTAATATTTATAGAATGCTTATATTAAACAGATTTTCAACACTTGTACATACAAGGAAATCTTGTAAGTACATAAAATACACATCACTATGTGTATGTGTGGCATAACTATGAAAAAGATAAAAAGTAAAAAAAAAATCTCTTCATATTATTACTACGTTCTACGTTCCTACACGTGGTACGGGTAATTACTATGAGAATATATTTTCAATATAACGAAACATAATGATGATCCAATTTAAAAGTAAACAGTTAAATAAAAGTTGATATCATAGTGTATATTTATCAATGACACAAACATTCGTTCAATCACAAATAACTTTAGACACAATAATTTTATCCTCCGTTACAAATATAATGGTTAGGGAGCCAGCAGCAGATTTTATGACCAAGTTCCTCTCAAGCGGTAATTTGTAAAATGCATCAAAGTATAGTATTATGAAGCCTCGTGAACGTCAGCTGGAGCTCGGTTGGGGGGATGAGCGGCTGTAGCCTCCCACGCACGTAGGAAAAAAAAATATATTCAGTCATTTCCTCTCAGCTAAAAATTTGTCAAATTGTAGCTAACCCAATATCTCAACGAAAAAAAATAATCAGCTGGTTACAACGTGGTGTATTGTACGTCAGCTGGTGTCTCGAACATGAAAAAAGAACAATTATTTTCCGTGATTTCCTCTCAAACAAAAATTTACCTGATGATAGCTTATATGTAACTGTGGATAAATATATAAGTCAGCTGGCTGTATCTTGGTGGAAAAACCGTCAGCTGATACTTTGAAAGTTATTACATAGGAGTTAGACAGAAGCATCTATTGCCAATTTATATGCATCAGCTGACTAGGTTTTCCTCAACTTATTGCTAGCTGATTTTTTTTATTTATCGCATCAGTATATTAACAATCAGCTCACAAATTTTCATCTGAGAGGAAATGACGTATCTTTAATTATTCGACATTGCGCTTCAATATAAGAGTTAAGTTGAAATAAACATTCAGTATCAATATTTTTGAAACGAATAAGTATGTAATCAAATAATTTTATATATTTAAATAATTAAATAATCAATTAGCAATAAATGAACTAGTTACTCGATAAATAATATTTATTATATAAACTTGATAAAAAATGATAATGAGAACAATATGATTTATTCGTTTTCGCTCTGGCTTGAGTCACTTTCCTCTCTTTCCGATTCATTATCAGAGTCGTTATATACCAACGATGTAAGTTTTGCAGGACGTCAACATAAAGTTAGATTGAAATAATTTCTCGTAAATGTTAATAAATGTTAAATGAAGAGTTTGTTTGCCATATGTACGGATTTAATCGTCTAAAAAAGATCAATGATTAACGTAGTTATTTTTATTTAATACTTTTTAGTGTATTTTTCAACACGAATCCAACGAGCCCAAACTCGATACCTAAAGTTGAGTCAATATATTACCGAGTTCCTATGGCCACCTTCCGATTCCATCATCAAATCAGCTCTATATCATGATAATGTTTCATCGCTATCCAATTTACATACGTATACAAAATTTCTGCTCAATCGGTTACCAGGAAGTGAATCAACTTTACTTGCTTCATTTCAATTAAGTCATCGAGATTAGACAAAAATGCTCATAAAATAAAAACTACTGGGCCTATCCGAATAAATCCGAATCCGAATTTTTATGGGACCAATTCGACACCATTCCGCATCAAACAAAAAAAAAAGAATCACGTCAATCGTTTCAGAAACCTCGGAGTAATCGGTGAACATACATAAAAAAAAACATACCGGCCGAAATGATAACCTCCTCCTTTTTTTTGAAGTCGGTTAAAAAATCAGCTAGCAATAAGTTGAGGAAAACCTAGTCAGCTGATGCATATAAATTGGCAATAGATGCTTCTGTCTAACTCCTATGTAATAACTTTCAAAGTATCAGCTGACGGTTTTTCCACCAAGATACAGCCAGCTGACTTATATATTTATCCACAGTTACATATAAGCTATCATCAGGTAAATTTTTGTTTGAGAGGAAATCACGGAAAATAATTGTTCTTTTTTCATGTTCGAGACACCAGCTGACGTATAATACACCACGTTGTAACCAGCTGATTATTTTTTTTCGTTGAGATATTGGGTTAGCTACAATTTGACAAATTTTTAGCTGAGAGGAAATGAATGAATGTATTTTTTTTTCCTACGTGCGTGGGAGGCTACAACCGCTCACCCCCCCAGCCGAGCGCCAGCTGACGTTCACGAGGCTTTATAATACTATACTCTGATGCTTCTGACGAATTATCTCTTGAGAGGAAATAATGAACCCAATTTGCACCTGGCTCCCTAACTATAATTAACGTATGTGTTTAATTACTCGTTAAGGAATTATAATTAATAAAACGCTGAAAACTATGATATCGGATGGTTGGAAAATTATTTCCTTTCTAAAAGAATTTATACTTTTTATTTTATAATCACGAACTAATATTAAATTGCTCTCGTAAATTTCGCTCTAGGAATTTTAGCAAATTTTTAGATAATAACATTGAAACATACATTTATTCATTAATATTAAATTATGTATACTATTAAATATATCGATTTAAAAAAAATATGTGTTCGTTTGTTTACATCAAAACATACCCTATATCTAAGACCAAGTACTTCTGGCTCCCTGCGGCCGCGGTGCAAATTATCGTTCGTCAAAAACATAATATCCAACGACATTTTCGTTTGAAAAATACGCACGCACACTAAAACACTTTAGCACAAACACATTCAAACTTGGCACTTGAGTATATCATAATGCATTATATTTATAAAAAAAAATTGCGCGGCGCGATAAACGATTTATCAAAAGAATAATTTTGCGCGGCGCGTATAGTTCAGTTCTGAAACCGTCTGCCGCGTACGGGCGGCGTGCGTGATAAGCGTTGGAGGGAAATCGCAAGAAAACGTCGATTGAAGTTCGATGCGTTCAACGGAACGGGATTCCGCTCGCGATTACAGCGCCCCGGCGATTTTCATAACTCCTTACGAAATTAACATTTAATAATATTAGAGAGATATTTAAATATATCATATAGAGTCCCTATTTATGGGTAATTATGGAGAGAATTTTGAAACTAACGTGTTAAGAGTGCAATAAAAGCGCGCTATTTCGTGATTTAATTCGAGCCTTGTAGATTTAATCCGCAGATTTGGTTTAGATAGAACAAAACCTATAATTTTATAATAATTTTCCAATTTTCAAGTGATTATCAAATTATCATCGTTTAGATTGATTTTTCACTTTAATTTCGTGTAAAATCTAAATAAAGACGAAGAAGCGAATTTTTAAAGAAATTACTAAGACCGTGGAACTAACGAAAACAACGAGTTAGTACCAAATAAGGTACCAAATTCAAAGTGAACAGACAAACATGTAAGGTGTAAAATTAATTATCTAAGTACGTCTAATTATCCGGACTGACGTTGAAAGTAGAGAAAGTACGGCCAGCGTAAAAACGGTTACAGTGAATATTATTTATTATGATAAAGGAATTTTTGCACATGTTTTAATGCCAACTACTTACGATTTATGGTTTCAACATATAATTAATATTATTAGTGAAGAATGAATGACAGTAATAAACATTAACGGTATAATTGAAAACTTCCTCATACCACCATTAGATGCGTATAACGAAATGTCTTGGAATTACAATCCATTCCGTTTGGTTTAGATGTTCTCTGTACTTTAATAATAAACAAAAGCATCCTGAATTCAAGGCGAAATGTTTCATTTATCCCTCTATCTTATCTCTTGAGTATATTAAAAAAACAACACTTTTTGGCAAATTTCTTTTGCTTCCTTCCTTGTATTGGTAGCTTAATCGATACTCAGTTTTTATCAAATCCAGCATCAAATACAAATTAGATCTTTCCTGTCTCACGCCTGTAGTAACCGTTTAGACCGTTCAATAAAATTTTTAGCAACTATGTCCATAATATACAAAATACAATATACGTATCTAGTTCATCATATACATCTACATCATCTCTATTAAGCATAGGTACGCTCTACTGTAATCCTATACAAGATAATCGTTACGCGCAACAAAAGAAAACAAATGAACCTATAATGTATTCCCATACAGCTACGTCATAACTCAGACCTTTATCGGCTCATAGACAGAATCGCACACATAAGATCTATGGTTTGCAGAGTGATCTGCTAAAATAATAGCAATTAAGCTTACCCGGGCCGCAGTAAATACTTTCTGCCAATTAGTTCTGTACCCGATCTCAATGGCTGCTCGCGCATATGTCCGTTCTACTTGTTATTATCAAGTTATTAAATATCATTATTTTCTTATATCCACATACTCGTACTAATACATTAACAGACATTTCTAATAATTATCGGATTAAGGAAATAGACAAACACATTAGTTCCATGAATACACCGTCTTTAATGATACAGAAAATTAAATTTTTGTTTGGTTCCCGTTTTTACTATTTCCTAGTGTCCGACCGAAACTGGTTTCCAGGCCGAAACCGAAACCGAAACCGAATGTTCGGCCGTGGCTTCAGTTTCGGCCGAAACCGAAACCGAAACCGAAACTCACGTGGTCAAGTATGAAATTTCTAAAAATACTGAACTTTGGTGCATTTTACCTATTATTTTGCCTTAATTAGGGCATGAAATGAAAACATAGTACCTATATTAAATTTGTTGTAATCATTTATTTAATCGTATGGATTAAATAAATGATTACAACAAATTTATAAATGCGAAAGTAACTCTGTCTGTCTGTCTGTTACTCAATCACGCCTTAACTACTGAACCAATTTGCATGAATTTTGGTATAGAGATATTTTTATACCTGAGAAAGGACATAGGCTACTTTTTACCCCGGGACATAGGATAGGTTTTATCCCGGAAATCCCCCGGGAACGGGAACTATGCGGGTTTTTCTTTGACTGCGCGGGCGAAGCCGCGGGTGGAAATCTAGTATAAAATAAAAAAATAATATTTTTCAAATATTAATAATATAACAATTTTAATTTTTATTATTTTTTCAAATCAAATTCTCAGTAAAATCAGTCATCTAAATCAAATCAGTAATTGTTACTGTTACTTTAAATACTTAAGTTTTGGTATTTTGAGATCTTTCTCTTTATTAAAGAGTCTTTAATACTTTGGATTGGTATTTGTACTTAGAAGACTTTAGAAGAATAATCAGTCTCTTTTAGGTACCTCTTATATAAAAATAATAATTATTAATTACTATTACACCCAGTTCCAATCTCAACATAGATAATCAAAAATTGTTTCCACCAGCGTGGGTCAACCAACGTTTTGACAGCGTCCGTCAAAGCGTTGCCGAGGAAAACGAAGTTAGGCGAGCGTGAACGTGTGTGAACTAAGTTCACTGAACTTGCGAAATAAGTTTCGGTTTCGGCAAAAGTTTCGGCCGATTTTGGCCGAAACCGAAACTGCGGCCGAAACTTGATTTTTGGCCGAAACTCGGCCGAAACCGAAACCGAAACCGAAAGTTCGGTCGGACACTACTATTTCCACATACCCAAAACGGATGTTACGATGCATTTAGACCAAACGAACATAGAGCTAAAGTTAGAGCAAGAGCATTCTTTCGTGATCTTTTAGTGTAAACGAAAACTCGTATTCAGATTTTAGTGTTGTTCAGTATTAGAACATTGCATAGAATCTTTTCGAACGCACTTAGAAAAACGAAAGAAGCTCTACGTCTGTTAACACTAAAAGAATTTGAAATGGTGGGGTTAGAATGAGCATTCGCTCGTTTAAGCTAAATGTAAATTATTTTAATTAAAAGCACCCCACTTCAGAAAAGTAATGGTTCTTTTAATCAAAGTCAAAATGCTAAATTAAAAGAAACATTGACAACGACCAATTCTAGTGTGAACCTAAAAACGAAGTACCGGTTAAATTAATAACTCTTTTTACTGCGTTCGTATACCGTTCATTTCGTCTTTATATTTACAGCACGACAAAATTTAAAAATGTTTATTAAAACTTTTAATTTAACGCTAAATCAGTAAACTTTTTATCAAAACGATCTATTCGAAGTTGCCATAATTCACCAATCTATTACATCCTAAAAACAAGAAAAAAAATTAGTAATATAACACAAAAAATCTATTACACTCAAGTAACCGCAGTTCACTAATTTGGTATAACGAAAATAGAAAAACAATGATCGAATATATTTTCCGTATTATATTATGTTCTTATCTACTTTGATTGGGAACTTTTTGTTTATATTTCTATTTTGTTATAAATGTATATTTTTCTTTCTTTCTTACAAATATTTTTATTAGAGCTGCTAACATATTGATGGTAAATAAAAAAAAAAGGAAACTGTCACGGTCCTATTATCATAAACATAACCGTGGTACCGCTATTCTACGATATTTGTAGACCATTTAAATTATGATAATTTCCTTAGAAAAAAGACTAGCTGAGACTGAACTCATTCTCGGTCAATCGGAAAGTCTAAATAAACAGGAAATGACAATTAAATACATGCTCCAAAACAACCTGCATCGATTGAGTAACATTTCCTAGAGCATAATGCTGCACTATTATTTTTCTAAAAATAATAATTACTCCAACGAACAGATTAATACAAAAAGCATATAACAATTACACAACACAGATACTATCTTGAGGATGGCCTAAAAATCCATTCAGATATACTATTGAAATGAACGTTGATTAACATAGCATTACATATTATGCGTGTTCAGACATTCCAAGAAATTTGTATGAGTTATCTGGTAGCACGATGCAAAATTTCTCATCCATAAATCGTAATTAATAAAGCGCGATGTATTTTTATCTGCACATTGCATACATAAGTAATGTAAATTAATCATAATATTCAAATATATAATCATCAGTGTATTAGGCTGATAATGTTTCTCTTTTTTATAGAAGATAAGTACTTATAGATAACAGAAGAATCGGGACAATTAATGCTTAGTTAAAAAAAGCATATAACCGCATACAGTTACTCAAATTTTTGATCCGATAATAGAGGATATGGGTTTATATTGTCACTTTATACAGGGAATGACTATTTCTTCTTACGGTAATACATCTCATATTTAAAAAGAATCAAAATCTATTTATCCAATATTTCATAGACTACGAAAAAAGGCAGGTCTCAAGTCAGTCTTTTGCTACATTGACTCATGGTAGACGACGCGGAGGTCAAAACTCCGTAATTGATAAATCGAACTTTGTTACAGTAAACTTCTAAAATAATATACCAATACATAAACCCCCATATTTCTTTACAGATCAAAATTTACTTGTGCTTACGAAAATGTCATCAAAATCTTATAAAAAGTATCACGTCTCGTTCAAACTGATAATTATCGCCATTATAAAAGTCAAGTACATTTGAAATGAGATAAATATCTCCAATATTTTTTCTTTATAGTGGAGTATGTATTGTTCCAAGAATAGAATAGAATATTTTCTAATATTTCAGTTTACTCAATTCGCCATCTTGAAATAATAATTGGAAATCCTGACAGCTGCAATTCTCAAAAACCGTTTAGTCCTTCCTATACAAAGCCATCTCGAAAGAATTGTTGAAAATCCTAACAGCTAAGATTCTCCAGTTAAAACTTTTAGTCCTTCCCATACAAACTTGAATTCCATTCAAAGAAGACATTAAAGAATCTGACCATGATGCCCAATGAACCGACATGGTCAGGTTTCCTTTTCATGGCCGCTGGCCTAGTTTACACGCATTATGCACAAAATTATCGCTTGAATGATAAACATATCGATGCTATTGTATCGAATCTACGGAATCGATCTTAGAAATGAACCTTCCGTCAATAGTCTAATAATGGCGGAGAATATAAAGGGACGTATTCATTTTGCAATTTGTATTAATTAAATATTTATGAAAAACAATATCCAAAAAATTATAGGTACCGATTTATTCTAGGTATCATTTTTGGTTGTGTGTCATTTTTCAAAAGCTGTTTATGCCATTTCAAGTATCAACCATATCGACTAATATTCCTCAAATGTTAATTGACAACATTTCAAAATTTTAAGCTACTTATTTTTTTATTTTAATGAAAACTAGATCAAAAATTATGATACACGTATTTTTTGCTTTTTCTAAATATGGAAGTTTTCATTCATCTTTTTGAGTTTTAAAATCATCTCATTCTAAAATGTCGTAAGCGCCAAATGACGTCATACATACGGAGGAATACATTTTTTCCTTTGCCACATACCTAGTTTAAATTAAAAAAAAAATCTTGACAGTTGACATTTTGGCACATTTGTCACTTTGATTCGTCAAGTTTTGTAAATATTGTTATTTGTTATTTGCTGATCCAAATTTTAAACAAAAGAAACTTATTCACAAGTACTGATGATGATGACTTTATGCAGGATTTGTTAAGGGGTGCTGAAAATTTCTGGGAAACAAATATACTATCCCAAAAACGTTGGAAAGTGTTAAATAAATACAACTTTTAGTAAGTAAACAAAGTCATTTATTTCAAGAAAATTATGAACACTATAGGTACTACATATTTGTATAATATAAATGAATTGGTCCAACTCCAATCAAACAAACATCACGCTAATGAGATTAAATTAGAAAACCAAAACACAATAACACGATTTAAAAGTTTGTTTACATGAATAATTCACAAAAATGACATTAATATGAAATTTGACACATGCCATACCCTGTAAATGTCAGTGATAGTTTTTTTTTTTAAATTAGGCTAAGGCGCATTTTTATTCCTCCGTATGTATGACGTCATCATCACATTTATCGTTTTTATTTAATTTCTCTTAAAATATGCGATTAAAAAATGAAATAATTTTTTTTCTGTAATCGCAAGAGCAAAATAAAGAAACGGTTTTTTTCTTTCATGGCCTTATAAAAAATGAAATGTTGTCAATTGTTTTTAGGTCTACCAAAACCATACATTAATTTTTATGCCTGCCTATCTGTTACTGTATGTACGCTTGTTAAAGATTAATATTGGAAAGGCTAATTAAAATGGCATATAATATAGTGGATCGTTATTATGCGGATATAAAAAAAGTTTGGAAAATCCAAAAGTGCACGCCTCATAATTTTTTTTAAATAATTATTTATTAATTATTATTTTTGTTTATTTAATAACAATTAAACCACATCGAATCAGACCCTGAAAAATGAAAGGGTTCTATTCCTGAGCATACTCAAGCGTAAGAAAAAAAAAAGACTCGATTAGTAAAGTATTTCGGTCGCTATCGTGTTAACAAGAAAATCCTCCGCACATACAGACACACGGACGTCCAAGACAGAACTTTTTTAAACTGTTTTTTAACTAGTTTAAATAACAAAAATGACATCAAAAATATCATGAATGTTAAAAATAGTGTTTTTTCTTAATATGTGTGTGTATGTATTATCTTACAAGTGCAATGTATGATACATAAAGACATTTTAAGTTTGAAAAATCAGATGTTTTGCGCGAAGTGACAGTAGTACCCACCTCAACGCTTCGCTTATGAGGCGTGCAAAATGATATTTTTTTAAAGAATAATAAATATTCCTCGTATATTATAGTCCTTTTCACCTATGATGATTCCTGTGACACTTCATTGTGTTCCGAATTACGTATTTTATGTTTAAAACGCCAAAATAATTTTAGTGCATAATATTTTTATTTTATAGCGGCATTATTACCAAAAATATAAAAATGAAACATCTTAAGCTTATAAATCAAAAACAGTATTGTTTAGTTTAATATAATGAAAAATAAAATAAAATAACACAAAAATATAATACCTACGCAATTCGTGTACATGAAATGGATCGTTGAAAAGTCATAGAGTTGGAAAATCATATAATCGGCGCCCATCTTGTGATCGTTTGTCAATCGAGTCAATCGTCTGTACGAGTGCGTCAGCCTTGTATACAAGTTGCATTTTTATATTTATACTTTACTTGGTTATTCTGTTATTGTTACTAATTGTTATTGTTGACTTTTTGTTGCTGTAGTTTGCTAAGTTTCCTTAGTTAATTGTTGGCGTAATGCCGAAAAAACTAATTTTGGTACTTTATTCAAATCGATTTCATTTCCATATAAAATATTATCGATTATCGGAAACAATTGATATCATTTCAGTAAAGACGTGACGTGTCAAAAATCGATGTGTCACAGAAATCATCTTAGGTGGAAAGGACTATAGTTTAAATACCCAACACACTATTTTATACACTAACATAAAGCTGAAGAGTTTATTTTTTAACCTCTGGAAACAATACACCGTTTTCAAAAATTATGTCACCGTTGAATAAGCCCGTGATCTATAGGATCGTGATCGTGCTATTGATAAATAAAATATCGCATTATGGCCATGTTATACAGTGCACACCATGTCTAAATTTGCACAGGAGGCAAAACTGGTCGATAATTAAATTAATAAAAATATTATATATTTCTAGTTATTATTCTCAAAAATATATAATATACCCATTTTACATCCTAACACACAGTGTGTGGGTTGATATTTATGTTCATTAAATTATATTCACTCTACATACATAGGTCCTTTATTAAGGAAGATATGAACAGAAACAAAGTTATTCATAATATGAGAAATATAAGAATGAATGAATGAATGAAAAATTCTTTATTGCACACAAAAATACAAGATTACAAAATAAGAGTGATACAAGTTATAATATGTACAGAGGGCGGTCTTATCGCTGTAAGCGATTTCTGCCAGACAACCCAAAAACATAAGGATTACATATTTTATGGTGGTGGTGCATTACATTTAGGTTACATATTATGCATTAAAATTATTAATATAGCATTGTTTTATAATTTACAAATTTGTCACAGAATTTCTTTCCTCGGTTTCAGCACTACCAGAAAGAACTACATAATAACAAATACAACGATTATAATTAATTATTGTATAAAATTATAGTATAGAATAAATGCTCAATCGTTTTAATAGACATTCAGATTAAAATTTATTTATTAACATAAGTACTTTATTTTGAATTTATGTATTTATATTGCAAACATAATTGAATTACTATGCGATTCACCTATGAAAAGAAACGTCAATGACCTTTATGCAGTAGTGTGCAATCCATAAAGACACTGCCTCCATTATCAAACAAAGATCAATATTTAAAATCCAAAAATTATCCTAACTCATTTTATTTTATATCAATGTTCAAATGTTTAATTTATTGTTACGAAAGGTAATACACACGTAATATAAATCAACTCCATCTACCGGAATTTCGCTGCAATATTAACGATGAGTTCACGACTACTACGACAAATGCGCTGTATTTACAGGGGACGGCTTTTATTTTATTTTTTTAGTTTATATGTCGTGGACACGGAAATATTGCTTGTGATACGCAGCTAACGCAGCACACAATCTTATTTATAACCCACATAGAACATTTAAGTGTATTTTTACGTATAGAGATGAACTCGAAACTGAACTACAAGACCGAATTAAAAATTATGCTAATTTATAAACAAGTACCCTTTTTTTCGTTGATTGATTTATTCGAATTCATTTTTTCAACGATTCTGTTTTCAATCCTAAACAGAAGATTGTATTGCGACGACAAAAAATACTCCTTTGCGGCGGTAATAGTTCGAAGCAGACATTTATGCTACGGCCACATTTACCTTACCGTCTACCGGGCTGTTACCGCAATAATTATGGCATTAAATTACCGTCTAAATTACTGCATGAACTGGTGTGGTTACACTAGAGTTTACCTAGATATGCCGGTAATTATTGGCATTTACCACAGCAAAAAATATTAGTTAATTAATATATAATATGGTTTCTGTAATAATTCATCAAGGATTCTTTTTTCTTTTTCAAATCATCTCTTATACTTGGAAATGATAAATTTTGTTTGATCCGACATAAAAATCGATGTGTAGTAGGTACACTGCGATTTTTATAGTTCTTCTGTCGGGTATCCCAAAGAGACGGTTTGGATTAGAATATAATTCCAAAAATTCGAGCGCCATCGAGCGCTTTTTCATTTGACCACTCCATGTCGATACGTGCGTCGCCGGTGAGCTCATATTGCACACTGGACAAACGGTAGTGTGACCGCATACGCAATAATAACCGCGGTAATCTTCTTTGATGTTCGAAAGAATACCGCCGCCGGAGCTATTGCCTACCGCCATTTGTCATATTGATTGGCATTGTAGAATTATGGCCATAAGTCGTGGTTACACCTAGGTGTTGTTAAAGTTGTGGCAATAATTATTGGCATATCACGGTAGTGTGGCCGTAGTATTAGAACTGTCAGAAAACAGTGTAGCGTTATTATTATCGTGACTGACTTCTCGATGATGTCGAAAGTAATAAATAAATAAATATTCCATGACAATTTTCACACACGGCACGATCTGATCCCATACTAAGCTTTCGCTTGTGTCATGGAAACCAGATGGCTGATAAACATACAAATATATAATTTTAAATAAATACTTATATAGATAATTAACACCCAGACACAGAGCAAACATTTATGTTCATCACACACATATTTGCCCCGGGTGGGAATCGAACCCACGACCTCTGTCTTGGAAGGCAGGGCCACTGCCAACCAAACCAACCGGCCAGTCAGTCTAAGAGCCTTTAAATAAAAAATCAAAATTTCCTATTATATCCTATTATCCATTTTCAATGATATCCTAACTTTTTTACATAAAAATAAATAAAAAAAACTACAAACCTGATACTCATCATCGACCGCGGAATCGAACGTCTCTCGCAGTCTCGCTTCGCCCCGCGCGTCCGCCTTCGCCGCGAGCTGTTTCTCGCGTAATGACGTACGACGCACCGACCGTACTCTGGTAGGAGTGAAAAAATAATATTAATACGCGATATTAACAAAAAAAATAGTAATAAGGGCTTGTAACGGATTTTAAACGCGATTTATTCATTATACCTATTATTTTCCCAACGTTTAAATTTATAATTTAAATAAATAGTTATAGTATTTATAGTATTATAATTTAAATTAGTAGTTATAGTATTATAATTTAAATTAGTACTTATAGTATTTATAATTTAAATAAGTAGTTTAACTATAAATTTAGATACGAATAGGTAACAGTCTCGCTTCGCCCCGCGCGTCCGCCTTCGCCGCGAGCTGTTTCTCGCGTAATGACGTACGACGCACCGACCGTACTCTGGTAGGAGTGAAAAAATAATATTAATACGCGATATTATATAGTATTATATATTATATAGATATTATATATTATATTATATATATATATATATATATATATAGATATTATATATTATATTATATAGTAGTTATAGTATTATAATTTAAATTAGTATTTATAGTATTATAATTTAAATTAGTATTTATAGTATTATAATTTAAATTAGTACTTATAGTATTTATAATTTAAATAAGTAGTTTAACTATAAATTTAGATACGAATAGGTAACAGTCTCGCTTCGCCCCGCGCGTCCGCCTTCGCCGCGAGCTGTTTCTCGCGTAATGACGTACGACGCACCGACCGTACTCTGGTAGGAGTGAAAAAATAATATTAATACGCGATATTAACAAAAAAAATAGTAATAAGGGCTTGTAACGGATTTTAAACGCGATTTATTCATTATACCTATTATTTTCCCAACGTTTCGCAAACATATAGCGAGCGTGGTCACGGAGAGACTAAGATGTTATACGTCTTGACGGTCATTCAAAAATTGCTTTTTTTAAACTACCTCCACCTATTTCTCCGTAGTTGATATGTGGAGTATTTTTCCGGATGTTGGCAGTATTGGCTTATCGTGTCTTCTAGTCTTTTGGTATGTTCGACATGGGAATTCTTAATAACGGGATCACAGGTGTTAGAAAGTTTCATAGCATCTTCTCTATTCAAATTTGTATGTTTAAAAATTTCAATAACATCGCGGACAAGTCTTGGAAAAAAATTCTTTTCTCTGGCAAGGATTTGTAGTAGGTCAAATATTATGAAGTGTTTGTTGTCCAGTGTGTGTTCTCATACCGCAGACTTATTGTGACACAAGAAGTCACAGAGTCACGCTAGAGCAGCGCGCAGTCGGTCGCAGCCGATCGCCAACGTAAGTACTACAATTTCAACAAGCAATGTTGCCGCACCATACTGTGCGTGTACACGGTTATAGCGACGTTGCCGCACTAACCTGCCAGTATAAGTAGTAGAGATGGATCGGCGCACAGTTCGCAAACGATCACCCGCACCGCTGGCCGCACGTCTTCGTACTTTCTCTTGTTCTGCCACTAAACATTACCTGTACCATTCCGTACAGCGACGTTGCCGCACTTACATCATCTACACTTCCGCAAGCGATGTTGCCGCACTAACCTGCTAGTGGAAGCAGTAGAGCTGGACCGTCGTGCAGTCCGCAGCCGGTCGCCCGCACCGCGCCTCCGAAATTCTTGTTCTGCCGCTAAACACAACCTGTACCATTCCGTTCAGCGACGTTGCGGCACTAACACCATCTACACTTCCGCAAGCGATGTTGCCGCACTAACCTGCTAGTAGAAGCAGTAGAACTAGATCGTCGTGCAGTCCGCAGCCGGTCGCCCGCACCGCTGGCCGCGCGTCTCCGTACTTCCTCTTGTTCTACCGCTAAACGAGCTATGCGACCACGCATCTCGCCTTCTTCGCATATATCTGTTGAAATATAATTGTATTTGTTACTATGAAGTTGTAATTCTATACATTAAACTTAGTATAAGTTATGCCTAAGTAGTACATATTAGAAATACATAATAATTTCCTATATTTCTAAGCAATCATACTTATTAAAGTTATATTTATTTTCAAATTTTTTAAAATAATTTTCTGAGCAAATAATACACCTTCTCGCTTACAAAAAATCAAATTTCACTTGTCAAACAAAATTTATATTTCAATATAGTATTTAAATATACTACTGTACTGTAATATATTACTGATTTACTAATTTTTTGGTAACACTAACCTGCAGGTGTTTCATCGTGCTTATTTCTTACATTGAGATCAGCTCCATATTGTACTAATAGTTCTAACACTTCTAACTGCAACAAATAAAAACAATGAATGAATTATTAGGTGCTACTTTGAAATCTTTGCTCCCAATTGGAATATTTTTTAAAGATTACTAATTGATGCTCCGCTAATATGTTTCTCATCCCTCGATAATTAAACTATCCAGCACAAAATCTTTTCAATCCTAACCCGTTCTTCCTGAAATTTCTTCCTTCAAACATCCCAACTCTTTACCATTATAATATACTAGCTTTCTGCTCGTGGCTTCACTCACGTGGTCAAAAAATAGTAATTGTCATACACGATACATCTTAATATAAGTGCCATCTATCGGAAATTATGAATTACGAAATGATTCAAAAGCGCAGCGTATGGATATTGGAATGATACTGAAGTGCCCTATACAACTCTGTAGCCTCCAAACTATCCCCACATACTCGAATCATATCATTAAATCGATACGTTGCGACTAAAAAGAAAGAAAAACAAATGTACAAACAAACTTTCGCATTTATATTATTAGTAAGGAAGTATCCACAACCAATTTATGTTCAAGCCTCGTCATGACATTTCAATATTGCCTTTACCTGTGTGCAATTTTACGGTTACCACAACGCGTTGTCTTATAAGATATTTTTTTAATCTATGAGCGCTTTCGGTCTTTGATCTTAAGATACATGTAAGTATATAGAATTCTCGTTTCAGTATTAGTTTCCACACTCTTTCAAACCGGATTGACTTATTTTTAATACATTTTTTCAACTCTAAGTGGGAAGCATTTACCCACTTAAGAGACAGAAAAATGTTTGCCGGATCAGCTAGTGTTAATATAGAAATAAGTATTTGATACATTACTCACATGTCCCCAACAAGCGGCCGCGTGGACCGGCTGCCACATATCATGATCCACCACATCAGTGGACGCCCGATGTTCTAGAAGGAACTCCACTACTTTGATGTAACCGTTCGCGGACGCTATGTGCAACTGTAACAATGTAAAAGTATATTTTTATAGATGCTTATAGGATTGGGGATGATATTGTGAATCGTATTTATGTGACTTTGTAAGTATCCTAGTCGAATGATTAAATACGTGATTTTGAATGTGCACTATTTTTTTAAATAGATATCTTGACATCTTTGTATGGGCTGGAAATAAATAATAAATAAATAAATAATAAAATAATAAAAATCTTTATTGACATAATTACACAGGTCAAAATAATGAATCTTTCGGCTCCCGAACTAGTTAAATACTGTGTCTCAGGAGCCAAAATGACTCTATAATTTTCGTTTTTGGAAATAATTCGCTATCAACATTTTGTAAAGAAAACATAGAAACAAAGTGCAATTGTCCGGAGTAAAAAGGTCGCATTTTGTTTGCTAAATAAAGAAATCATTCATTTAGACATAAACACAAATACATATTATGAAATCCAACATTATTCAACTAAGAAACAGGAATTTGACATGTAAAGCGAAGATGCGGTTTAGATACTGTATCGAATTGCGGATGAAGGCAAGCCGCGAACTTGTATAATTAATTGTATCCATTACAAGATCTTTTTTCCTTTTTTTAAATGAAAGAAAGTCTATGAACACGCAATGAAGTTTTATATGACAATGATGACGATGCTATAGGTTCAAACGAGAAATTCAAAATCAGGAGGTAACGTTGTTCTTCAATTTTACTATGAGATTCTGTTCTATACCTTTTTAACTGACTCCAAAAAAGGAGGAGGTTAATGAATCGATTTTGAATTTTTTTTTGTTTATAAACAAAATGATAATAATGATATTTACGTTTATATCTAAGCATATCAAAAAGCCACAAACTACCTTCATTGAATGTCACTTTTAACATGTTATATGTCTATTTGAATAGTACTTATTATTCCGACTCGTAACACGACCCTGTACAATGTCATCTTCTTCATTACTCATAATGGAGTAGCATACACTTGGGGGCCATCTCTAATTTCACAACCACTTAAGGAAATATCAAATAATTCAAATTGTTTAGGTCGTTTATTTCAATCATAATTAGGACCAATTTGTATGTTCTTTTTCAAGACTTCTATATAGTAAGAAAATTGATTTTATTTATTTCTTGCAATAATAGTCTTTGCCTATTTAAAAAAATTTCAATGTTTAAGGTAACGAAGTGTTCGAATAGAATATAATAAAATACGTTTATAGTTTCCTTGTAAGATTATGGCAATCATTATCTAATCTGGGATAGAAAAGGGATTTACTATTCGATTACAAATTTACACATTTTCTTGGAAAAAAACATAGCGTTTAGATAGATAACTCAATACATTCTGATAAATATGTTTGGACCAAAGTTTTCCTTTACGAAAACTATGTTCTTCCTATTCTACATTAAAATACACTTAGACTAATTTTTGTGTTCCATTTAAATTTTAATTAACAATATATTTAGTCAGAATCACGTGCTGTCAAAAATAGCGTCAACTACACACAGATGATTCCTAATTACCATCTAGTAAGCCATAAAATTACTCACCAACGTCGCACCTTGGTTATCTCTCGGCTCATCCAGATCCATCCCCTGTTTGACCATTTCCGCGACATCCATAAGCATTTTCATCTCTGTAGCTGCTCTAGTTTCATCTATGAGTCTTTGAGTCACTCCTCTAGCTGCCATCTCACTTTCTATCGCATCTAATGTTCTTTCCTCTTCACATATATCATATGGCATGTTCCCATCTCCATTAACGGCTAGTAAATTAGCTCCCCGTTGTATTAAAATTCGAACTAGATTGAGATTGCCACAAGTAGCTGCCGCGTGTAATGGCGTCCATTTCTCGCTGTCTTCTGCGTTTACGTTCGCGCCGTGGTCTAGTAGAAGACGCATCATAGCTTCGTTATTGTCTATACAGCATTGGTGGAGCGCTGTGAGACCGTCTTCGTTTGTTGCGTCTGGCGTCACGCCACGGGCTAAAAGACGTCGCACTGAAATATATGAAACGAATATTATTTTCAAGTTTCAACCACTTAATAATTCTCTTCTCTCTTCGGTTCTCAATTGGACTGTATATGTTTTGTATTGTTAGGTACCTCAGAACTTTCGAATGGGTAAATTTAAAAAGCTGGTGCCTTTTAGTATTATACCTATCCTACCTACCTAGTCAGTTTGAAGGCGGTTTAGTTTTTTGTAAAACAATTATTCAGTCTGTGATTGAAATACTATGGTTTCAAGCTATCAATGCCGTTACAAAATACACAGCTTATAACAATCAGCTTATGTGAAGTAAATCATATTATCTATGTAAATCTAAAAAAACCGTATATAAACAAATCCATTTAAATGCAAAATCGGTTTAGCTGTTCAAGCAACAAACATAACTACAGAAACTACTAGCCGTCTCAGCAAATGTTGTTCTGTATTACCTACTCTTATCGGTATGAAAAATAGATGTAGTCCGATTCTCAGACCAGACACAAAATTTCATGAGAATCAATGCAGCCGTTTTAGAGCAGAACGGTGTAATAATTTTATTTTATATTAAATGTGTGCAATTTTGTCGTAGATACATTAAGCATTACAACCTAAACACATAAAAAGATGATAATGTATAGCTATCATTAATAATGAAACGCTAATTTATCACTTAACGGTGTAACGTAATACGAACAACAAAGCGTGTAAACGTCTTTAATAATGCACATATTGTGAGCTATAGACACAATAAATAATTTCCAAGGCGATGACATCATTTATTAGCTTGATGTTATAATGTAAGCGAAGCGATTAATTCGCTCTAATCCCGACAAGTCGAAGATTTCTAAGTTAAACAACACGAGACATTCTAAACAGCTTATCACTCTACAGTCAACGACTCAATTAAGTGTATTATTAGAATCTATTCTTAACTCGACAATTCAATTTATTACTTGTTTACTTCGTCTAGAGTAGTGAAGACAAAGATAAAACTCAATAAAAACTGAGTGAAAGTAAATTATACCTACCTAAAAGAATATTGCTCGATTGTGGTAAATTTAAAAATGTAATGACGATTCAAAAGTGCTTCTGGAAGAAGTCTAATTGAATAAATAAATGTTTGAATTTGAGTTTTGTGCCAAGTCCTGTAACGACAGATTCATGGCCGATATTTTTAAATTTATGTAAACGAGATAAAGATAACAAAACAAGATATCTAAAGCGTAGGATGACCTGCTAGATACAAAACATAATTCTAATAATCAAGCGACCCTTTGACCTCAAGAATTTTTATGTATCTTAACCACGCTCGAGACTTTGTAATTCGGACATAAGGATAATAAGTGAAAGTGGGTAGTATTACATATACCTATACATTATACAATCTACATTATTGACAACACTTTCACGGATTCTGAATAACAATATTAAACGCATTTAAACATTCATGATTTTGTCATAACCATTTTGTTAATTCCGGGAACGAAATAAATCCACCAAAATTTTGTAGCCTCTAAAAATGACATCATTCTAATGCATGTTTACATACCAAATTACTTTTACTATCAAATGTATGTACCTTCTTCGATATCATTCCTCGCGGCAGCTTCAAGCAGCATCACGCTGTCGCTGAAATATATGCATCTCTTGTTGCTCTTCTCCCTTTTCGTTTTGATCCTCGCCCACTCCTTTTCCCTTTGCTGCCATATTTTGAGCTGTTGCATGCGACGTCTGGAATGATGATAATTGAATAATTACTACTAAGATATTATTAAGAAATAGATTTCCGTCCAATGCTTCGCCTGCGTTTTCAAAAAAACACCGCATAGTACCCGTTCCTGTGGGATTTCCGGGATAAAAAGTCTACCTATGTCTTATATTGGTTCTTCAGCTTCCTACATATGAAATTTCATTGAAGTCGGTTCAGTACCATTTGCGTGAAAGAGTAACAAACATCCATAATCAAAAAATTTACACACCCTATACCTATAGATATATTCAGAAATTAGTGTCATATATTATGTAACTAAATCTAAATTAGAAGACAAGCCGATTGGCGCAGAGGTTAATGAGCTTGACGGAGTAGGTTCAAGGTGTTATTTGAAGGTACAAGACGATGAGGAATAATTTTAGTAATCATTTTTATTTTGAATTGAATGAATAGGGACAGTGTTAACCTTTTGACTAATGAAAACAATTTTCTATCGTAGGTATATAAGGACAAAACTTCGTTCATAACACGCCTTAAAATGTTTTTAAGTACTCCTATACTCATAAATATGTAATTAAATTTCCATCAACCAACATATAACAAACAAAAAATCTGAATCTTCATCATACCTACTTTTGAACCAGTACATTTCTTCGTTAAATTATTTGTAATTCCACAATTGACTTTTACACGGTATTCCCCCATAATACTTCTTATCAAGATAAACTAAATGTTTCATGCGGGTGCATTATAGTTTAAATTCCAATAGATTAAGATAGTACCTATTACAACTTCGCAAATAATAAAACAGTAGGCACTTGTAAATTGGTAAACAGTGATAAAAATAAATTTCAGTTTGCCAAAACTAATGACATTTGTATAGTGACGATACTTTTGTCAGATAACATAGATAAATAATTGATTCACGATTGAATTTTGAAATTATATATCTTGCAATCGAACGGCAAAGTTTTCGGCACTATCAAGATATTACGATAAAAACTGGCTGTAAATTATTTCTTTACTTTTACGAATTACGTTAAATAAGTGGAAATTTAACTAACAAGATGTTTCAATACCCTGTTTAAAATAAATTATAGTGAAGGTAAGTTAATATGCAAATCGTCTTTGCGCTTTGATCGCAAATAAACCAGTTTAAACTACAAGAATAACAGCCAAATTCCTAGTGTATGCGCACACGTTTAAAAGCATCAACCAGAGAAGGAAGGATGCATCACACAGCCGAGTATAATCTCCGCACACGTTTAAACCTTGTTTTCTAAGGTAACCGCTAACCACACACGACCAATAGCCGTCAGCTGTTAATCTCGTCATTAAACAAACGGCCCTCAATATAAACAGTACGAGAACCGGTCGAACGCGACAGGCACACGCATTTGTCCAGGATACGAATGTGTTATATCTTATAACAGCTCAGCAACTGGGTCACTCGCGAAACGCACGCTCTAACGCAATACGCTATCGAATAAAACTTTATGGACACGACGATGCAGTAAAACAGTTACATATGCACGTATATTTTAATCACAACTATCTATATTTTATGAAATGGCCATATCAGTAAATCATAACAGTATCAGTAATTTTAGTATTTACATATACAACTTATCAGGAGTACATTAATTAGTTTCCTTTTTCGCATGCAGGCGTAGACTATGTTTAGATTTATGCGTGTGATAAATGATAATGTCCATAAGATTAGTGAGTAAGTACATTATAGCATTGTATAGTATGAAGAGTGGAGACTATTTTGGTTTAATAATATAGTTTGACGCCGCATAACCGTAGAGGCATTCCTGTTACATTTAAGTTAATAACCAAACTTAAAAACAACCAGAAATTCTTTTACCCTTAAACAAAACTCATCTTAGACTTGTGTTTCCAACCGTATTAAGCCATACTCTATAATCTATATGAATGCGCTAAAAGTAACGATTGTATGAATCATGGTAATTTCATTTTGAAACGATTTCACCAAGTTACTTCTATGTTGCGGTGCCAATCAATTTGACACGAGTGACTGAACTTATGACACAAATCAGCATAAGCCCATATTTTGGCAAATAACACTCGGTTTGAGCAAGCATCGTATAGTTCACGACTAAAGAGTGAAAGTTGTGCTCCAAAAAGGGTATCACTTCTTGAGGAAAACTGTCATAGTCTGATTAATGTTTTATTAGATGTTTCACATTGCTTAGCTGATGTCTCAGTCATCCATGTACCTTTGAGGGCATAAATAAAAGCCTTTATTAGAAAACAAAAAAGAATGTCACTATAGTCTGATTTCTTTAACAAAGGCTCCTTGTAAGTTACAGATTTTCAATAATACAACAGCTACAGATATGAAAAGCCCAGAACATTGATCCCTATAGGTTTGGAATATTATGTATACCCTCTGCATGCTCCGCTGGTTCACAAGATCTTAGAGGGAATAAATTATTCAAGTAAATAATGGTCGATTCAAATTACGTAGACTTTCATACAAATAATTATATTTTTTTCTGTTTACATCACAATTTAACCACAGAATACTACAGTTTCAGTTCAAATTAAAGGAAAAATAACTAAAAAAAAACAATCCTACCCTGTCATGTCTTTATTGTCACAATTGCTGTTCAATTTACACTGCATCTTGTTGAATTGAAACGTAAATAAACTGAATCACAATTAATAAATTTTATTGTGAAACTAGCGACCCGCCCCGGCTTCGCACGGGTGCAATGCTGATACTAAATTATACACCACAGAAAAACTGTGAACGTTGTAGATAGCCGGGCGGCCGGCCGGTACCGCCGCAAACGCTACGTCCCGCAATTTTTAAATCTGTAATATCTTCGAAAATATTCACTTAAATCATACGGTGTAAAGGGCCATATAGATCTATATTAAATGAACAATGTATTCAAGGTATTTAATTGGTTAAGGATTAATGCTGTATTGGTTAAAATCGCATCGAAAATTAGCCATTATTTGTCGTAAAAAGTAAATGACAAAAAAAAGTTATTGTGGGTTATCCATAAGAGATAGACATATACCATCGCGGACTTTTCTGTAGATCTTTTCAATGTGTATAATACTTAGTACATTATTTTGATAAAACTCGTAGGGTTCAGCCTGCGTTTGCAATGTAAGCGGAAAAAATGTAATTTTTTACGACATCACATTAGAAACCTCAAAAATAACAGTACTTCTCCACTATTTAATGGATGTTATTATACGTATAAACCTTCCTCTTGAATCAATCTATCTATTAAAAAAAACCGCATCAAAATCCGTTGCGTAGTTTCAAAGATTTAAGCGTACAAAGGGACATAGGGACATAGGGACATAGGGACATAGGGACAGGGAAAGCGACTTTGTTTTATACTATGTAGTGACAAAACACCTCACAACTAACTCTCCATTTTTATATGTCTATTACCTATCTATTACAAATAAATTTTAAAGAAAATAAAAATAGTGTGTATGCAATACGGCTTCGTTTATGTTATTTATAAGATACTAGGTTTCCGCCCGCAGCTTCGCCCGCGCAGTCAAAGAAAAACCCGCATAGTTCCCGTTCCTGTGGGATTTCCGGGATTGCGTCATTTTCCCGGGATAAAAAGTAGCCTATGTCCTTTCTCGGGTATCAAAATATCTCCATACCAAATTTCATGAAAATTGGTTCAGTAGTTTAGGCGTGATTGAGTAACAGACAGACAGACAGAGTTACTTTCGCATTTATAATATTAGTATGGATTTAAATGTATACTTCCATTATAAAATCCTGCGTTTAAATAACAATCTTTATAGAGACACTCATTTAAATCTTAAATGTGTTTGATATTACTACTTCGTAAACATATTATTCAGCACGCACAGGTAAGTGAGACTATTCTGTAGACTGTCTAGAAATCTTGAATGTAATTGATCTTTTTTTTTCGTATTAAAATTTGCAGTAATATATGTTTGCCTATTTGCCGCTTATCTGCCACCTCCAAACATGTTATAACGAATTATATCAGAGAGGAAAATGCTTGATAGAACTTTTCACACATATTCCGGTAATTTAACCACTACGTAGGTTATAAAAGGTCAATCGGATATAAGAGTGGAACAGAGGAAGGTCTTTATAATAAAAAATAGCCAACGACCTGCCCTCGCCGCGCTGCGGTTTTCCGTGAGAAATGATGTCGTTAAAAGGATCTATTGAACGCAGACCTCCCCATTTGGTTTATATTTCAGATATCTATACAGTATATTTTGTTTTATCAGCATTCAGCATTACACCTATAGGTATACAAGCTTTCCGCCCCAAGTTTCGCTTGGTTTCACGCTATCGCGTGACTGTACATATTTCCATCCCCTATTTCACTTGTATCAAGTTTTGTTTTCTTGATAGAATGTATCTTCTGCCTTTTCCAAAGCTTCAGTTCTACTAGTATGAATGTAAGTAGGAAAGCAACATAAACAGAAAAACAGAGATATTCCGTATTTATAATGTTAGGACGGACTCTATCCTATCTCTATATTTGTACAAAGAAACCCAGTGCAAACATGTTCACATACAATCCCCCAATTCATTAAGGAAAAAGAAAAAATTGGCCTTGTGTCAACGTCCACGCCTGTTCTCTTGGGCCAAATTCAATTACATTTAAGTCGAGTAAACGTCAATTACACGAATTAAATTTCCGCAACAGCCTTATGCCGTTAGCGCTTAATCTTACAAGCAGTGGCGTGCATTCCATAAAGACATAAAGACACTGCCTACCCTAGCATTTACCAAACTCTGATCAATATTTAATATCCATAAATGAAATTCACAGCGTCATTATATTTTATTAATTACGCCATGTAGGTAGTATGAAACAAAAATCAAAATATTTCAAATATATTTCAGATCCATCTATTGGTATTTTCGTGGCATTATTATCTAATTTCTATAACACAGCTCAAGTCACTATGCATGCGCTGCACTAGCGCCGCCACGGGACCCAGTACGTCACGGGACGGCAAAGACACAAACTATCCGTGTCTAAGTTTTTATATGTGTGCTCTGCGTGTCTACGCATATTTTATATGTGTGCGTGCCTATAAACACGGCACACTGATGTTATAAAACCACGCACACAAACACACAAGGTAGGCAGTGTCTTTTTACGAAGATATACGAATTAGGTACGAACCGAATTCGGAACCACATCGAAAATCGAAACTGAAGTTGAATATGCGACCAATTTAAGAAGTGTGATAATTTATACATTTTTGTAGCGGTAAAGATCATCTGCAAATAGTATCATTATTCGTTTGTTTTGTTTTGGAAATAACAAACGTTATTTAATATTTTACTTTGAGGTTAAATTTGTTTTTTGAGAAAATTAATAATGTTAAATAAGACAATTTGCAAGTGAAGTGTTTTGGGAGTAACTAAATAGATTATGTCTATAGTGAGTGTATTAATTTGTAAGATAATTAGTTAGGTAAGTATAATTTAACGAAAAATTCTTATTTTTGTTTTATGAATAAACATTAATTATCAAACAGAGACTTAGTGATAGAAAAAAGGGCCGATCTATACCGGAATTTGTAATACACAAAGGTAAAGTTAATCGTTAATTTCATATTAATAATATAGAACACTAGTTATTATACCTAGGGACTTCGAAAATTATTTTATAGTAGGTACTTAGGTGTGTAAATCGTAATATATTTTCCATTATTTTGGGGAATACTACGTATTGTAATCTCATATATTATGAGTACAGCAATGTGAAAATATAAACATTGCAGTAGGTATTCGTTATTATGACTTAATATCATTACAATATTTCTGCCTACCCTGTCGAAAAACTCTGTGCACGCCCCTGCTTACAAGTTACAAATAACATGCGATAAAATTGTAAACGATTTAGAAACCAAACAAAACGTTTTGTTGGTACAATTTTTTTTCTTTTTGTTTTACGATTAGCGTCTAGTAGAGCCATAGTCACGAATTAATATCAGATCTTATCGATTCATATTGAAGAACGATTAATGTACAAAAACTCAACTGCAACCCGTTGTTTTAATATAAACACATTATTAGATTTTTGCCTATCTTTTGAACGTTTTTAATGAAGTCTACCTTGCAGCAGTTATGTAGCTGTACCTTCCTCAAAATAAGCCTTGTATAATGTATATTGAATCTTAATTGAAGCAAATAACGTATAATGAGATAAATATATTTTTTAAAAATTGTAATAATAACACCAAAGGCTTTCATTATTTTTCTCATCATATTAAATACATTACCTAATCATTTCAAAATTAAAAAAGTAAGCTACAATTTTGTTTAAGTATTTTAAACTAAAAATTCAACAAATTTAAATCCAAAAATAAGAAAGATATATGATATTTGATGACGTCTGCGTTCAAGCCGCAAAATAAATTAGTTTCTGTCGTGTTACCGACGCAAACGGGCGAAACAATTAAAATTTTCACGATGTTCTTGAGATACTTGTAAATTAGAACGTAGAGAAAGAATTAATTATGTTTCGTTAATATTGCAATTGTTATTTTTTGTGTATTTTACATTATAAACCTAACATAATAGTTTACACAATACTTACAGTGTGAAGTTTTTCAAAATTAATAAACTATTATCTATACTAATAATATTATAAAGCTGATGAGTTTGTTTGTTTGTTTGAACGCGCTAATCCCAGGAACTACTGGTCCGATTTGAAAAATTCTTTCGGTGTTAGATAGCCCATTTATCGAGGAAGGCTATAGGTTATATATAATCACGATAAGACCAACAGGAGCGGAGCAATGCGGGTAAAACCGCAGGGCACAGCTAGTTATACATAATGACAATAATTAATTATATAATTAGGTACTGTGTATTGGAAATTACTGTGTCGCATTCCTAGGCGTGTTTTGACTAAAATTAATAAAATATTATATGAAATCATAATTATCAATGCTATGCGAGTCCTTAAGTGAGAGTTGTCTCAAAGGAACTTGCGTATTTTAAACCCCAGGGGCCTTAACGCATGCTTATCATAAAAGGCAAACAAAAATGACTTGTTCAAAAATTATTATTCGCAAGTACCTAAGCGATTTTGTTTTGTTTTTATAAATACGTAGTCTAGGAATATGTTGCTCATATCTACTATATAAAAATAAGTCGGGTTTTCCTTCCTGACGCTATAATTCCAGAAAGCACGAACCGATTTCCACGGTTTTGCATTCGTTGGAAAGGTCTCGGGCTCCGTGAGGTTTATAGCAAAGAAAATTCGGGAAAAATTTCAACAGAAAAGCGGGAAAAAATGAAATGTTACATACTTAAAACGAAGCCGGTGCTGCTGGTGGCGAAACGGAGTTCGCCAGGTTTGCTAGTTTTTAATAATAAACTTGTCAGAAACAAGGTAAAGCGGAGAGCATATCAGGTTGAACCTACATTAACGTTGTATCGTACCTTTTGTCTAGATTAATTAAAGCCATTAATTAGTAAAGTGGGTAAAGTAATTAATAGTATGTACACATGCTACATAGCTCAGACTTATTTATTCCTAGGTCCGTATTGAAGAAGCCGCGTATATAGATAATGACTTATTTATACAATAGCATTCTCTACTATCAAATACTTGAAATGGAGAGACACTTATAGCCTGTAATTACTAAATATTAGTATACCTTCCATAATCATAATATAATGTATGTTGTGTGCATTTTTATTCAATTTGCTAATATTTCAACCATCAGAAAACATACCTTCATTTTTAGTATATAAAATTATGTCAATCGATTTATAAACAGAGATTCTAAAAGGAAATAGTGTGTACTGTTTTGTTCCATCTTTATCAGCCCGATAAAATCATACCTACATACACGTAACACATTGTTGAACACATCTCATTGTATATCTGAATAAAATTATAGTCTCACTAACATTTTGTAGTAAAAGTGTTCGCCACTTTCATCATTTCCTAAACGTGTGTAAAGAAAGTATTGCGTGAGCATTGAGAACAGTTTTAATTGATTTCTTAATTTTGTATTAAACGAAACATCTCGTGAATAACAGCGTTTTGCGTACAAATGTTAAATATAAATAAGTAAAATCTATTTTTAAAAACGTAAACTACTATATTAGATCAGTGCAGATAATTTTTGAAACAAAAAAGATCACAGTAGTATGAAACCCATTTGAAAAGGAGGGGGTGTGATTAAAATGAAACGAAAAATGTATTACGGTTGATCCGAGTTCGGGAAATGGGGGAGGATTCAACAGATCTTAATACTATTTTGCACAGCGTGTATAGTTTCGTCTTTGGTTCAAACAGGCAGGTATCAGCTAAGAAAAGAGAAAATATTCCAAAACTGTTGAAGAATTTAGAAGATAGATGAAATAAAGAAAGCCACAAACATACAAAACACTGCGAATATCCTTTTCATTTTTCCTTTTTATTAAAATAACAACACAAGTCTAGCCAACCAGAAAGTTTCCTCTACGTCGTCTATATCAATTCTCAAGTGCCTTACATACAGTGCCGTCTTTAAGAGCGCATATTCTATTTAACGCAAGTCAAAAACTCCGCGATCTATTACGATAGATCGCGGCTTGCGCTATCCTTTTACTATGAACAGCATAGGTCCACAGGAGAGCGCCGAGCAACATGTCCTCCCTCTGGAAAGGCTCGCTGCCGACTGATTTTAATCGGGTCGCGCGCAGTGTTTTATAGTACTTTAAAAAAAATTGTAGAAAAACAATAGAGGTACCTTAGTTGATTTTTTAAATTTTATCTTATAAATAAGACATTCTTTTATTGCAATATGTATAAATTATATTCAATAAAGTCAAATATCTTGGTGAAAATAATCATTTTGTCGACTATAATTTCTAAAAAAATTCACATTGTTCGGATTTTAATTTCGTAAGTTAGGAGTCCAAAATAAAAAAATCTTTTAACTAACTATTTTAATAAGGATTTTTGCAGTTAGTTAAAAATAATTGTGTGTTAGATCTGTCAGCAATTTCAGATATTTTTAGCTTCGAAATTGACACTAAAAGTGAAATCAAGGAATCATCGGCTCAGTTATCTTGATGGTATTCAGAAATACTGTATTAATTGAAAAAAACTCTTAACTAACTACATAGACAATAAAATTTCCTAAAATTATTAGTAATTCATATGTTTGTAAGATAAGTGGTTGATGGACAATCTGGTTTGAAAAATCACATATTTGAGCCAAACAGCGCACGGACCGCGTACACGGCCTTAAGGCAGGGCCCGCAGGGCCCTGGCCCGAGGCCCCGAGGTAGGCAGGGGCCCCACAATTCTGAAAATTTTCGATATACAACAACAAATTTTATAACATAATAAGAAAAATATCAAATCACACACTTGGTAAAATAGAAACAAGATTCAAAAAATTTATTTATTGAACTCTCATATGTGGGGTGTTAAGAGACGGGGTTACGATTTAGCCTATTGCGTTATTGTAAACTGAAAAATGATAAAGTTAAAATTTAAGGATTTTCCATCCCTTACATAGGCCCCAGCCAGTACCTTGGCCCATAGCCTCGTTGATCCTAAAGACGGCACAGCTTACATATCAATACTTTATCCTTTTATCATTGGCTAACAGCTGTACTTCATATTGAATTGTTTTCTTATTATTCAACAATGAAGTTTGAACGCTACATCTTCATTTTACTACAGTATTGGGTAACTTTTGTTGAGAGCAATTAGTTATAAGACAATACTGTTTTGGATTGAAACCCTTAGTTGAAACCCATTCACATTATTATACTAACTAGGTATATTACATAATATACATTTCACTGAAAAATCAATCATAATACGAATTCATGCATGAACAGGAGACAAAATCTCATATAAACTAGTACGAGGGTCATAGAATCATTTAATTAATAAAACTTAAACATTTAAACATATTTAATAAGGCTTCTATTATAAGTATATTTCTTGAATCATATCTTACACAGAAGGCAGACCTTTCAGAGAATAGTCGGTAATTCAGATTCTCTTAAATCTCAGAAACTTAAAACACATCAAAGACTTGATATACAATATACATATTTAAATTTCATATAAACTCTAGGTCTAGGTAACTATTAGCAACGCTCATGTTTATTCACGCGCCTTTTAAATTTAGCGAATAAAATGTATCAAGTAGTTACCATTTCAGGATTTTCAAGGTTATCTCTCGTATTTATTTATTTTTTTGACATTGCTCAGTCCTCAGTCCTCACCTACACTTGAGTGACTTATATTTAGAAAAGGATATTAATAAACAACTAGGTTTTAATGTATAATATCAATATGTTACGGAAACAATAAAAGAACAAATTCTATCAGAATTGAGAAGTGAAAACACATTAATCAACAGTATAGTTAGATGAAATATCTGAAGACTGAGGTAAGTTTGTTATTGTTATTGGAGCAAAATCATTTTTGACTACAGAATATTGACCTAATAAGATGTTGACGATATATCAAAACTATAAGTAGGTACATACCGCTTCCTATACATAGCGAAATATTCTTGACTAGGGAGAATGAACGAGGAGGATATACTTGTATGTTATTTGATACACGATTGCAATTTTACATTTCTCCACCAAACATCCTCTCGATAAAATATAATCTTTGCGATACGGAGACGTGACACGTCTGCTAACGAGACAAAAATCACGAAGAAACTAATTTAGTACAAAACGTGATCTACGAACGTAGCACAAATCACAAACGCACATATGACATAAATATGCGTGATAATAACGCATGTTTCCTGAAGGTACACAATATATCAAAGAGAGACGGGAAAAGGCCAATACTATCAGTTATTTTGTTACATATTTAGTACACAAACTTCAGTAGCCATTGCTAATTATTATGAACAAGAAAACGTAAAACCTAACAATGTCGTAAAATATTACATAAATATAAATTGATTTCATGGAATCGTATCTTATCTGTTTAGTGGTCCTTTTTTATTATATTCTATAAGACAATAATGTGTTATGTGATAATATTATATATCTTCTTAATTCTTCTTTAGTCGATGGTATCTGCAGTTCTTAGAAAATATTATTATCTTACAAATAACAAATTAATTACAAATAAATTTCAACAAGTACCGTACTGATATTTTTTTATTATTATTTTAAAATACAAATCCTAAATAGGTATACTTTGAAAATACATAATAAATTTCCATGAAAACTTCAGTTTTCATTGTACATATTCTATAATCTATACATATAATAAAATCGTAGGAAAGTCAAAACTGTACATTGAATATTTTTTTAAAAGAATACATAATCCATGATCTATAATCGATATAGAAGCCAAAAATATAGTTTTTAGAATTTTTGTCTGTTTGTCTGTTTGTCTGTTTGTCTGTTTGTCTGTTTGTCTGTTTGTCTGTATGTTTGTCCGAGCTAATCTCGAAAAGTACTGCATAGATTGACTTCAAATTTTGCATGAATATTACTAACAGGTCGTGTGAGGTTTTTTTAAACATATTATCATGCTATCACCTCCGGGGGAGGAGCTGTGAACCTTTACTTTTCTTACGTATTCCGTGTACTACGACAGTGAACAATCTAAAGACTCATGTTTAAATGTTGTTTTTGAGTAAGCCATGCTATTATCTAGCTTTACACTATAAAAACTACGTCATTTACGTAATTTGGGCAGAGAAACTGTTTAATGAATCTTTGTACTATAAAGACAAATTTGATTCAGCGCCATCTATGAGATTTCGTAAAAATCAAATCAATTTACATGTTAACACTACTGAACCCAATGTTAAAAATTAATAATTTAAATATAATTATGTTATTTATTTATTTAACTCTTTAACCCATAATAAATCTTCCCTTCCCTATAAGGTGCGCTTATATAATTCGTGTGAATATACTACATTTTTAAAAGTGAGGGTAGATGTATATTATTTTAAGTCAAACTAGACACCATTACAGTTAATCTAATATTGATTGTGTTCATTGGTTACATTTTTAAAAATCTTCGTGTTTTAATAATTCGATCACGAGGCGGGACTCTAATACAAAAAGGTTAGTTCGTTGATAATTATTATTCCTTCATCATTTACATGTTGTTAGTAAAAATATACTTTGACTGTTAATACTTTTGTTCAGTATTTATCTGTATGATTATTGCTTGGTAATTAATATATTTTCATGTCGTATACCTAATTATAAACATAAGTGTGATGTGAAACTAGCTGGATTTATTTTTACATACTCACAGTCTTATATTTTGTGTTAATGTTAAAATAGTATTAATAGTGTAAATCATAATATTTTTTCAAAGTTAAAAATATTTCCTTTTTTCTGATGGTGTTGCCATCGCATTAAACCGCGCTGTCGTTTCGTTCACAAAAAGTCATGTTATTAGGACCGAATATGTAGCCGCCTCAACTTACGGAAACGAGAGTAACCTGCGTTGTCTGTTAATTATTATATAGTCGAATTTAACGTTACATGGAAATTGGAATCTAAATATATGTATACCTATTTATATTAAATCTGTAGAGGTCAATTCTGCACATGAAATATATTTCCTAAATAACTATCACGAGGTGATTAGAGATCGACATCGACGTCAAAAATGTTTGTCCGTCTGTCTGTCTGTATAACCGTTATAGAAACAAAAACTACTCGACGGATTTAAACGAAACTTGGTACAATTATTTTTCATATTCGTGAGCAGAGCAGCAACTCCATTTTTAAGCTTTCGTCGCGTGTGCGTTCTTAATGCGTGTATCTTAATGGTTAAAGCTACACAGAAATCAAGTATGAAAGAAATGTTCTCCATATTATATAAAAAATATCTCCCGACATCATAAATGTCTATCTTTTATGGTTGAGCTTAGGAGTTCAAAGCTTTCTGATTATATTTGTCTACTAGCTGTCCCCGCGACTTCGTTCGCGTGGAATAGTGACTATGGGACCTATGACCATGGGCTCAGGGTGGGGCAACAATAAAAAATCATTTTTATTTTCATGCTCCCACTCCCGCGCCCACTCGCACTCCCACGCCATATGCCACGTTCAGTCCCAATCCCACGCCCACGCCCACTCCCCTTCACAATTAGTACCTACCAGATCAAAGCCAGGGTAAGCGCCCCACCCAGCCCCACCGTGGCTACGCCCATGCTGAATTACTACTTAACATACAATTATTGAGTAAATACGTACAACCATACTGTACTGTTGTACTACCATAAATAATTAAAAGAATTGTTATTAAAATTTCTTACTAAACTGAGCTAAAAAACTTACGTACCAAATTATTAAAGAAAATCAAGAAATGAAATGCCTAACCTATAACCAAATAGTTACTACATATTGTAATTAAAAATTATGATTAGTATATAATATCGAAAATCAAAAAAGAAATGCCTAACTAATTCTACGTAAAATTTCTTTTAAATTATGTCATATTATTTTTTAGGAACCAGGGGGGGGGGAGAGGAGCAAATTCTATTTCCTTCCTTTCTTAAACGGATGTTTTTAATAATCTATGGTGTAGCCAGTAGCCACTGATCAGCTTAATCGATAGTACTCAGTTTTTATCAAATCCAGAAACAAATCCAAATTAGATCTTTCCTGTCTCACGCACGTAACTAAAGGCTGAAGAGAGAGAGAGCACGTAACTAAACCGTTTAGACGAAGAAAAGTGTATAGAAAAAGGAATAAATAATTTCATAAACTTCCCGACGATCTTTAAAAATAAATTATAACTTTCATTTTTTTCATTCCCACTTTTACCCCTATGTAGGTATAATAAGTGGATGAACCAATTTTGATACACTTTATCTAAGAACCAGCGTCGGAAAATATTCTGCCTAACAAAAAAAAACCGCATCTAATTCGGTTTACCTGTTAGCCAGCTACGGTGCCATAGACAGACACACACACACAGAAATACATAGCGGTCAAACACATAACACCAGTCTTTTTGCGTCGGGGGTTAAAAATATAATACGACATAATTTAAAGGACATTTTATGTGGAAAATTTACCTATACACCAGGGTAGATAATTTTTGAAACAAAAAAAAATCGCAGTAGGATGAAACCCATTAGAAAAGGATATGATAAAAATGTAAGGAAAAATAAATTACGGTCAATCGGAGTTCGGGAAGTGGGAGGGGGGGAGCTTTTAAGAGAAAAAAATGGTTTCTCTCGATTTCTCGATAATAATAACACCTGCTAATTTTTTTCTACATATTTTAATTGTACAGACATCACTTTTCCACAATTTTATTATATGTATTGATGATGATGATTGAGATTATAACACTCTTAGTCCGTTTTAATTTTTATTCACCCGCATCAGTGCCACCTAAAAAATCTTTATATATCGAAATTCAAGCAAAGTTAAGAAAATGAGAAATAAGAGTTCTCAAGGATCGTTAGAGATAAGAGGCTTACTATTGACCGAAAACAACATGTGTTATGCCGAACCTGAAACCGCTTCACAACGAGAATTGCGGCTCACAGCTGACCGCGAACGGCATGTACTATCCTGTGAGACCGAAACCTTCACTGAGGGTATATATAACGTCTCACAGCTGATCGCAAATGGCATATTGTACTATCCCGTGAGACCGAAACCCTCACTGAGAGGGAATTACGTCTCACAGCTGATCACGATCGTCATATTTTATCTCGAGAATTCTGAAACTTTTACTCAATATGAAGACCGTTTGACAAATAATAGGGTGCACCATAATATTATTCGATCTCTCGAAGATGAACATGAGCATAAGCAATGACTAGAGTAGGGACGCGAATATTACCATTATTTGAGACAAGAACGATTAATAAGTTTGTTTAATGAAAGATTAAGAATTGAAACTATTGGTCTCTTTAAACGGACGAATAGCGAGAGGCCCGTCTTATTGCAGACAGATTTCGACATAGTCTTAATGACTTAGAGGTAAACATAGAAGATCAATCTACAAATTCGTTGGTGTGGTCCGACAAAATAATATAAAAGTGGGTTTGCTTATAACCTCACAATCGATTACAGATCATCTTCTGTATAGGCGATATTAACGTAGTATGTTCTTTTTGTAATGCTTTAAAGTGGAGTAAGGAGTCGGCTTTCGTTTGAAGATACGCCGGAACCTTTGAAATCACTACTTTTAAGTTTTAGAGGAACATGTGCAATCTAAACAGTTCTTAGACAATATTAGCTCTTATAGTATTGCGTTTTAAATGATCCTTTGGTGCTCAACAATTATCAGATGCTCCTTTCATTCTTACTTTTAAGATACAAGGTCAAGTTTATCATTTGATAGGATCCCTTTTGCCTGAAGGCCAACCTAAGTTTCTTTAAATATATTTTGTATTCGACTACGACGAATAATCGAATACAAGAAATCAATATTTCTCGAATTTAAAACTGAACTCATTTCACAATTTTAGAACATGTTAATTCATCAGGTTAATCTGTATATATGCGTTTTAAATCGATATTAGAAGCTTTTCCTCAAGATGGTGATATTAATATAAAATTGGTATAAATGCCGATAGACGGAAGTCTATCAGCACTCAGGAATTCCCTGAGCGTGTTATAACGCCCAGGCCGCAGTATTACAATTTTTCCTACAGTAGGGCGACGAATGTATTTTCGCATAGCAACGGAGGGGAACTCGTGGGGGGTAAAGTGACGCGGGCCACGTACCACAAACATGTTTAGTTTGTGGTACCGAGCGCGAAAGAAAGTCATCGTGTTTTTAGTAAAGTTACTATGTAAACTAACGTAATTTATTACTTAGGTACATATTCTATAATGGTGCGCTCAAACTGTTAATCTACATTTAATTTAGATTATTATTTTAATTACTAAGAAATGTAGAATTTAAATCACATTCATTCATGTTTTCCTCAGATATTCGATGTCTATGATTTTCGATGATTTTAAGATTTTCTTATCAGAGTATTCAATTTTAATGTTGTTAAATTTTATAAGAGACAATTAAGAACATTCAAAAATAAAGTGTCAGGTTTTTTTTTTAACGACGAATGACGAAAAACGACCGAATCGCGGACGAAGTCGCGGGCAACAGCTAGTAAAAACATATTTATCTAGATTGGAAACTGTCCACGGGGTCGTTCTTTAAATATATCAATGAGTATAGTGTAGCATTTATCTAATATCTGCTGTATCGGAGTAAATCGACAGGCCGATATCTTAACGTATCACTAAATAATCTGTGTATATTCATAACTCCTTCAATATATCATGTTTATCTAGCGAGCGAATGATAACATAGATATCCTCTATGAAATAGCTTCAAGTGTCTTAAAGCAGACAATGTTCACGACAATTCGTACCAAAACCACCAAACATGTTAAAAGATCTCACATTCATACAATTTAAGTTGGTTATTTTATGGATATATTCAGCTTTTCGATACATTTTTCACACGACAGTTTTAGCTCTAAAAGTCTTCTTTATTTGGGTGCACTATCTTGTCTCGAAATTAAATTCTCCATATGCATACTTAATTTTTAAATATTGTTCGTAGTTGTTGCATGTCTTTCCTTGTAATAAATTAAACAAAGTATCTACACATGGATGTTTCTGCTAAACAATGTGAGTTATGTTAGTTAGCTTCAGCATGTGCAATTAATGCCAGCCGTAATAGTTAGTTATCTTCTACAATGAGTGGCAAAATGGCAGCAAAGTACCATGATACATGAGGCCATGAATTAATTAAAAATGCATACTATTTCGAAACATAGGCCTTACCTTTCGTTTACGGGAAATATTCGAAATAGCGAAGTATATTTGGTAAACACGCTCGTCGATGTTATTGTATCTTAAATTCATAGAATACTATTATAGTCCGTGTAGACAGACACATTCTACAGACAGATAAAAGTAGCATATTTTAAGATATTTGTATTTAATATTTATGTCTCTCTTATTGTAGGTACCTTAATCTATAATTTATGAGGCAAATGGTAAAACAAGATTTCTTTATCAATTCAACGAAACCTGTATTTTAAATCATTGTAAATTAAAACATTCGTTCCTTTTCATTACCAAACCATGACTCGATATTATACAATCCTTTCGTTATTTTAAGTCAATTCTTCAATTAAGTATTCAAGAAAATTACTTACTATACGAAGTCTTTTTTCCTGAATAACATTTCCTTGTTTTAATAGGTATATAGATTCAGAAGAAATGTATCTACACCTGTGATATAAATGGATCACTTGTCAGTTGGTATTTCAGTTTGTCGTGTTTCGTGAAAGGGGTTCACGTCGCAAAGGACCAACTACTAGGCATGAATACCAGCAGTACAGTATGACAGTGACATAGGCAACCTTTAGTAAGGGGAATTACAGACAATATTCTATAATAATATGTGTTTTGTTTATAATCAGCAAACACATATTGTATCACATGATAGCAAGTGCTAGTACAATATGGATTTAGGAATTTGAGCAGATATTTAAATTACGCTATCATTTATTAGCTTAAGCTTTTCCGAAATCGTTAAGTCTAGTACAAAAACACATTTAGCGATATGGCATTACAGGTAATACTGTACATTTATCTTGTTTTTATTATTTCCTAGAGATTATCTGCACGATTATGTGTAAAACACGTGTTAATTAATTTAGCTAATACGGTCTCCAGCCAGTGTTGATATAATATAAACATTAATAGAAATATAGTTTAAAGTTTTAACTTTTTAAGTACTGATAAATTGATAATAAATTAATAATAATTCATTCGTAGATTTTACAATGCAATAAAAACATTCCTACACTTCAGTAAATTCAATCGTAAATCGTAATTTTACATATAATCCAATATTTATTACTTATAGAACAGCAATCCTGTTCTACCAACACATTAACTAGCTCATAGCAAACTAAACCATACGATTTCATCTTAAGGAGTATTTTCGTTTGAACAATGAACATTCTTCCATGTAACAAACTAGGGATGTAACGATACCGATACCGATACCGATATATCGGCCGATTAATCGGCAAGCCGATATATCGGTATCGCCGATAATAAAACAACCGATACCGATATCAAACAATTCAAAAAACTGCGCCCAATGAACGATGCGGGAGGCCGCCCACGCGTGCGCACTTTGTTTTCTGAAAAAACTCTACCAATAGTAAACTTTTATTAGGTACTGATTGTATGTGTATTACTTAAAGTTTAACTGACTTTGTAAAATAATAATACTAAAATAAATGGTTTTGTTGTTTTTTGATTTGGCATTTTTATTTAAAAGAATACGATTAACAGTTGAGTCTCTGTTAAATGCTGGTAACTTTTTATGCATAATTCACTATTTATTTTTCTACCAAGCCATCGATATCGGTATCGGTATCGGTATCGCCGATACATTACTACAAATATCGGTATCGGTATCGTATCGGCAAAATCATGTATCGTTACATCCCTATAACAAACTGTACTTCTAGGGTGGCCCCTCTTCACGGTAGAAAGCACAACCCGTTGCCGTATAAAATCAAATTTACTCAACCCGAACGGTTAGGCATGAGGCAGGTACCACATTTTGTCTCGTGTAAAACGGACCGTGTTAGGTTCCATACGAGCACCATATGTAGTATGTATACAAAGTAGTAGTAGGTATACAAACGGAACTAAACCGCATTGATGACATCATTATCTTATAGATAATGTTGTATAATGTATTAAATATAAAGACGTGCAATTTACCTACATTTTATTATTATTAAAATTCGCTAAGTTTCTATATATAATAATACTAGTGGTTCAGTAGGTTAGGCGTGATTGAGTAACAGACAGACAGACAGAGTTACTTTCGCATTTATAATATTAAGTATGGAATATGGATATATACCTACATCCTTTTTTAAGATTAAAATGTTAAGACGATTTTTGACCACTTTTAAATTTTAATAAAGACAAAATTTTCCTATGGAAAAGGATACACGTTCCGACAGATTACAGAAAACTTGAATGAACCTAAGTAGAGAAAATTAAAATAGCAATCTAATCAAATACACACGATTACTTGATATGCAAAACCGCTGCCATAAATGCTTAATAAATTATACAATGAAATAAAAGATCGCAAATTGTGTAGATTCGCAGAGATAATTAAAATAAACGTCCTACTTGTCTCGACAATCTTCGTCACTGCGACATTTCCATAGAGAAAAGGACAAACACTCGATTAAAATTCAAAAAGGCGCTAGATGTGGCGGATAAAAATTAATAACACAGAAAGACATTGTCCTCGCGTAAACGCAATCCATTTATGCAACGCTGAACTTATAAGCAAGGCCAAGAACTTGGATGTCGCAATTTTTTTATGCCTTTGTAATGCGAAATGTAAAAGCTTTATGGATTTTTTTCATAATTGTATAACATTCTTTGTTTGTTTATATATTAGTAGACATAATCCATACTAATAATATTATAAATGCGAAAGTAACTCTGTCTGTCTGTCTGTTACTTAATCACGCCTAAACTACTGAACCAATTTTCATGAAAATTGGTATGGAGATATTTTGATACCCGAGAAAGGACATAGGCTACTTTTTTCCCGGGAAAATGACGCAATCCCGGAAATCCCACGGGAACGGGAAATATGCAGGTTTTTCTTTGACTGCGCGGGCGAAGCCGCGGGCGCAAACCTAGTATCATAATATAATATGTATATTGTTAAACTCATAAAAAGTTTTCTGAGCACCTGACAAATATTTTTACGTCAATAAACAAAATACATTGAAAAATAAAATGAGTGTGTACGACAAGGGCATTTCGAAATCCGGATATAACTTAATATCCAAAGGCATTACAGAAAAAAAAATATCTTGACACCTTTAAGGAATTTAACATATTGGCAATATGAAAAAATTCGATCAGGTTAGACTTTAAATTATGAGCACCATCTTGCTAAAAAATGAATAATAGTAATGTACCTTTTATTTCTAAATAATATTTCGAAGCTCAAGACAAACTTGACAAGTCTCTAAAATGGAATTAACTTTACCTTATACAGAGCAAGCGCGGATCCAGGGAGGGGTCACGGGGTCATGACCCCCCCCTGGGCTAGGTGATAGGTCCACCACCTAAGTGGACCACCAATTTAATATTAACTTTTTTAAATTAACAAATTAATACCGTTCAATATGATGTTTTTATTGAATTTTGAGACATAAAAGTTATATAGAACAATGAAAATTGAAATCAATTACAAACGGTAACGGAAGAGAATATAACAAAAATTATAGAAAAAGTTTATTAGGGTCGACCTATGGTCGTAATTTAAGGACAAATAACAGGTTTTTTGATTTAAAAAAAAAACTATTACCGCGGAATAAAGTGTAATGGTAAAGTTGTATCATTGTATGTAAGTAATTAATTTTTTTTCTACAACTTTTGCTGTTACACTTTTCACACAAAACCTCAAATATCGCAATATCCCAGTTCGTGGATAAGACATAAAATAGCAATTTTTTTTTAAATGAACAATAGAAAATACAGTCAAATTACAACAAAAAATCGGCCAAGTGCGCGTCGGACTCGCGCACCGAGGACTCCGAGCAAACATATTTTTTCATTATGTTGTATCTTACAATTTTGTTTAAAGGATTTTTTTCTTTATCTGTGCTTGTAAGTGCTTTTAACCAAATTTCAAGACTGTGTTCACGAGAAGTACCTTGTAGGCATAGAAATCTAAATAACAAGACACATAGAAGTGCTATAATGTCATAATTCGTATGAAAACCGCTGTCGCCAAAATCAACACATTTAAACCGATAGCTAAACAATACACACAAGTAAACTATTGCCTTTTATTGGACAACTTGATTTTAGTGAAAACTAACTTAAATATTAAATTAAGCTTTTTAATATGTATCCTAACGCACGAATTTACGGTTTATTTTAGAATAACATCCCTAAGTATATGAGACGTTTTGTTTCTTTTTGCTCCAATAAGGTTGAAACTGTGTCATTCATTGTTATTTCGATTACTATGGTGACACTCGTAATACTTGTAAATATTCTATAATTTTAAGGAAAAACGGCATTATTTCTAAAAAAAAAAATTTACCGATGAAATATTATTCCTTTATTAGTATAATTACAACTTGTGGAAGAATTTCCGCAATGGGAAATGCTGAAACACACCATGTTTACACACATACGTCTCCATAGCAACTGAACTGTGACGAACACACTGGTGATGTGAAAGTCACCTGAGTGGCGACAAGGTCACGCGCGCTTACGACTTCTAGTGTCTTGTTATTTAGATTTCTATGCTTGTAGGTTTTGATTGATGATTCCCTTGCAAGTAGTTGCGAATTACAGAATATGCGGCTCTAATTGTTTTTTCTTCAGATTGCGTTGACATAGAATTTGAATTAAATAACAGATTTAAGTTATTAATTAGTATAGACCTGAGTTCTGATGTGAATATCAATTAAATACATGTAGACGTTCATGAGTAAAGGGATTGTAAGTTTAAAATTATTAAAAAAAATATATTTTTATTTAATTTAATTAAATAATTAGGGTTTTCGCAGTTATTACTACATCTGTGCTATAACACGATACTTTTTACTCAATTTCAAGACTGTGTTTACTGGACAGGGTGCTCCCTGCAGGTATTGATTCCCTTGCTAATGTCGAAATCCTACGGTCTACGGTCTCTTGAATCTTGATGCTGTGAAAAATTCAAACGTTTTAGCCAACGCAATCAAAAGATGCAGCTGTAATTGCTGAAATTTTTCGACACTCCCTAAGAAATCAAAACCTACAGGGTAGCTCCCGAGTACACAGAGTCATGAAATTTAGTACAATCAAACGTCTTATAACGCAGACTAGCTTACCGCCCGCGGCTTCACCCGCTTTCTCTAAAACCTTATAAATTATATACTATTCCTCTTGAATCACTCTATCTTTAAAAAAAACTGCATCAAAATTCGTTGCGTAGTTTTAAAGATTTAATCATACATAGGGACATAGGCGCAGAGACAACGACTTTGTTTACAAATTTCGAAAAGCATGAATTTTTTCTTAGATTATAATATAAAAAAATATTTAAAAAAAAATTTAACTTACAACCCTGTTACTCATGAACGCTGACATATATTAACTTGATATTCATACCAAAAACTCAAGTCTATAATACCTTTACGCTATAATAAAATCAAACTTCTATGTCAACGAATCAGAAGATACAGCCATAAATGCCGAAAAATTTCGCAAATTTCGACATTCGCAAGGGAATCAAAACTTAACCTACAGGGTACTTCCCGTAAACTCATCAACGAATCTTGAAATTCGGTACAAAGCAACATCTTATAGAACAGATACAGGAATAATTGCAAAAAATATATATTTTTCAAGTTTGTCTGCCTGTCAAGACCCTTTTTCTCAGGAACGCGTGAAGGTATCAATCTGAAATTCATACCGAATACTCAAATCTACGGTTCCTTATAGCTGTGAAAAAATCAACATATAAGCCAACGCAATCAAAAGATACAGCCGTTTATGCCGTAAATTATCGCAAATTTCGACATTAACACAAGGGTATCAAAATCTATAGGTATTGTACTACTTCCTGTGAACACAGAGTTCTGAAATTTGGTTAAAAGAAATGTCAGCACAGATGGAGGAAAAATTGCTAAAACTTGACATCTCTATGTACCATGTTTTAAGCAAATAAATATTATTTTATTTTATTTTTATTTTACATACATTTCATGCTTATCAACATTCGCAAGTGTTGCCAGGAATCAAAACCTACAGAGTACTTCCCGTGAACACAGAATCTTGATATTTAATCTTTATTTAATAGAAACGTTTACGTCTTATAGCACAGATAAAATAAAAATCGCAAAAAGCATAAATTTAATATTAAAACATATAAAAATGTTTGTACGGAACTCTTGGTTCGCCAATCCGACTCGCACTTGACCTTTTTTTTTATCTACGTATCAATTAAATTACCAAAATATAGCTTTTGAAAATTGACCACGTGAGTCTATGTGACCCCCCCCTGGCACTAAAGCTGGATCCGCCCTTGATACAGAGCAATTGCACAAATAACAGCAATCAACTAATATCATACAATTATGTATGTAACTTCGACACTTGCAATAAAAGTAAAGGAAAGGCAGGTTGAAGTGAGAGGTTGATTAGTCAACAATATGTAGTAAACATAATGTGGTTGATAAATATCTCTAGCTAAAACCTATATGACTCAAATTAATATACAATATTTATAATAATGTACATTAAAAATTTGAAAAGTCACAAGAAACAGACAAAAAGTTTAGGGCTGTTAAAGTTTTGTTATGTAGAAAAATATATATTTACCTGCGAGCTAGGTGAAGCCTCTCCTGTGTTGTGAGATGCTCCACCTGTGCCATTTCTGACACCAGATCGGCATGCTCCATAATTGCCGATATCTAGAAAGAAAAACTTCTATAGGGTTGTTCATGAAAAATGGATACAAAATTTCAGAATTTTTTTTGCTCTCTATAAATAAATCTATGCTAATATTATAAAGCGAATTTTGTTTAAACACGCTAATGTCAGGAAACACGGGTCCGATTTGATAAATTTTTTCACAGATAGGTAGTCCATTTATCGAGGAAGCAACAGGGGCAGAGTGATGCGGGAAAAACACTGGGCCTAGCTAGTTTTATTATATAGAAACATTATAAATACTTAATCATTTTTCTTTTTATCATCACCTTCATTGGTTGGTAACCAACTTTGGGGACATGGCTTTCCAATGAGATTAAGGCCATAATCCACCTTGCCGGGTTTGATAGTGTTATCAATCTTTTTGGTTTTTTGACATGCCACTTACTTATCAACATTTCCTTCACCAATTGAACCAGAAAATTCATATAATAGTAGAAATTAACAATAATTTTATAATGAACTAGTGGTCCGCCCCGGCTTCGCCCGTGGTACCTACATGTTTAAACTATCCTATCTCTCAAGTTGGATCGAACTGCACATGGTGTGCGAATTTTATTATAATCGGTTAAGTGGTTTAGGAGTCCATTGAGGACAAACATTGTGACACGAGATTTATATATTATATATTAAGATTGCTCTATTTAGTATAACAACTATAGAAACAGAAGCTTATGAGATTTTCCCTACACCAGGTTTCACAACAAAGTGGCATAAAGCCTTCATAATCCAATTTGAATCAAAACATGGTTGTAACTATTCAACAAATAATACAGTAATGATAAAATACACAACTCAATTTTTATACCATTATTTATTATTTCAAGTTCAGTTGGAACTCAATATGATCTTTTTTCTTTTAATTGCATTTTTACTGATATCCCAAAACTATGTAAGGAAATGATCTGTAGTAACAAAACTATGTCATGAAATATAACTTTTTTGTATATAAAACTATGTATCCATACATCCAGCAATTTTATTGAAAAAACAAATTTGATTTTTAATAAGAAAATATCTGAAGTGGCTTTTCAATTGATAAATTCAACAACTGATAAGATAAGTGACTAGCAGTGTTCTTACAATCATGCACGAAATTATCGTTCATAATATATTTATTGAAATATTTATAACAATGACAATGTAAACAAAATCTATTTCTGAGCAATATCAAGAACGGTCAACAACTTATTAGAAAGGTGACAACCATGTTAAGCCTTTACTTAGCTTTCTTTAAACTTTTTATTATCAGTACTGTAAAGGATAATAAGCGTCTACAAATATTTATTTAAATTTCAAAGCTTTATTAAATACATACCTGTTTATTTAATTACTACAAAGCCCAAGTATGTTTCATTCCCGTCTTGTTATGTTTAACACACATAATTCACTATAACTAAGTGTACACGCTGACTGATTTATTTTAATTAAGTCAGAACGATTCAACATAAATTATTACAGTTACACGGCATTTTCCGTTATTTTTCATGAAAATTATGAACACTTCTCGATAAAGAAAAACTGAGACACAACAAGCAGCCGAGTGAGCAACTACTGTCACAAAGACACAGACTAAACCGGAATATGTCGCCGTCGGTATGTCAGTGAAATAAAAACAGATAACAAATAGAAAGATTAATTGTAATCTAGGTATCACAGATAATAAAATTATTATCTTTAATTATAAACATTATTTAACACAAATATGTTTATAATGTTAATTATTATAAATTTTCATTTTATTTCATGTTTTTTTTATCCAGTAGCTGGTCCGAGCTGTCAGACTGACGCGTGAGATCTCTGTCCGACGCTATCGCTATATCTCTCATTATCTGCTCAAAAAAAAATCGCGTGACCCATCCCTACAAAAACGTTTGTTGAAAGAAAAGTATAGCTCAGATTACGAAAAAAAAATACTGTTAGATAGGTAATGAAATGAGGCATCATTAGAGTAGAAAATATATACTTCGAACTTACAATTTCATATTTAAAAAAAAATGATAATACTTAATTGTACTTTTTTTTGTTAGATTTTCTCGCAATTTAATTTTATTACGACAAATTTATGCGCTCGGCTTCATTTTTACTTATTTATTTTAAAACTAGACTATATTTCCTTTAAAATGAATGCATAATATATACAAATTATACAGGATATGTCTATTATTTTTACTAATAAAAATGACTCGGCACGCTATCCGGATCGTTACGTCCTTGGCCATTGTTACGTTTCAAATATTTTAAAATGTTGAATCTGCGTAAATATAAGAATGTAATAGATTTATATTAGTAATTACTTAATCTAGATAGTTTCTAGTACGTATATAACGTATCAAAATATAAAAATATAGTTTCAACAATTCGTAAACAACACCGAAACCCGCCATGTTTGGAACGCGCATTTTGACCTACATTATTTGTTAAAAATAAGAACTTTGGCTAATGAAATACTACAATACGTATATATCACTGTAAAGAGAATTTTATATAGAAAATTATAACATATAACACACAAAGGAAGAAGTAATAACATTCAAGTAATCACGCCATTTTTGCGCAGCGATATTTTGCTCGGCACGGTGAAAAAATGACGGCCTTTGAAACTGGTCTGTCATTAAAACAGGACGTCAAATTGTATGAACCTTTGTTCTAAAGTAGTCTCTGGTTCTCTCCAGATAATAAATGTGACAGCTGTGGCACAGATACTCAACCAAATTTGAATAGGGCAAGCTTTACGACAGGTATAATTTATGGGCACGGTTGTTACACGGACTGATAAGCATAAAATTTTTTTTGTAACCTGAGAGCCCCTTATTCTCAAGTGGTTATTGAATAATGTAATATTATGTACAGAGTATCAGTTTAGTTCTCATCTCATGTGTACAAAAGCCTTGTATTCGATTTCATCTTAAAGCCTTTAGAGTATATATAGTATCTATAGAGTGCGAACAACCAAGTGGGAACAGTAGGCACAGGTGGGAACACAGACATAGATAGACTACGCAAGTACCGCGATCTGTATGAAAACCAAGCGTGTCATATTTTTTGTACTGACCTTGACGCGTTATGACGTCACGAGCGCTTTTTAGTGATGGTAATTTCATTTTACGCTAAATCGATTAGGACGCCACTCGCGCGGCGATTCTAGTATCGTCCTATCCCATCGAAGTAAATCGAAAGAAATCAGATCAAACTAGATCTATGTCTAAGAGGTAATTAAATAAATGAATCGTAATCGATTACTAAATCGATTCAAGACAGAAAAATGATAATTACCATAGACAGAGGAATGATAAAATAAATTTATAAACCTTTTAATATTCTAACAAGTAAACTAATGTGTTTTAGCTTTTTCTTACATATGCCCATTGAGTTACCGTGTACTACGTACTAGAGAGGCCATCGAAAGAAAGTAATGAAACTATCAATCAATCAATCTTTATGTCCCGTTGCATCAATCCATTTTTCTTTTATGTTCGGGTTACTTGGAAAACTGAAAAAACAAACATAGTCTAAGCAATGAGGAGTTTTGACAAAAAAAATCTATGCCTTTTTTTCTGAAAAATTGCTCCTTCAAATTATCATTTTTCTGTTCGATTATAAAATCGATTAGAATCGAGAACTGTTGCATCAAATGAACATCACTAACCACAAAATTGGACAGAAAAATGAGAACAGAAAAATGAGAAGACGCTATTCATTGCTTGTTATCATACGACTTGATCTTTACCGTGCCAAGTAAAAGCCGCAATGTATTCCGAATCATTTCGTATGATTTGGTATCCGTTTTTGTCACGATCGTTTTCCACAGATATTCTTTATTTGATTTTAAAATAAATAGTGCATATTCTGATTAGAAAATTACTTACCGGTGGAAGGAAACATCTCTGCTAACTCGGCCACTCACAGCTGTGGAGTTTCTACAGTTTATAACGGCGTAATTCGGCATTTTACTTTATTCAGCTTCACGTCTTTCCTTGGCGAACTGCAAGCGCGGACTGAGTGTAGGCCAGCGTCAAGTAAGTTTCATAATCTTAGTTTGGACACGGGAAGTACATACACTCGCTTAGTCTATCTTGATACATGTCTGTGGGTGGGAACAACACGACGTTCCCCGTTCCCGCCGCGCGCGCTCGTAGTCGTGGTTGATTGCTGACGAAGTGCGTTGCTCTGGAATTTTATTCATATTTACGAATAATCATAGTGAAATATGCAGTTCTATCTTGCAAAAACGATACTATAAAATACACAAAATTGAAATCCATTATCACATTTCATCAGTAAGTCGATTGTTATCCTTATTTTTATGAAAATAAATCGAGCATCGCGGGGGTGAAGGGAGGGTGGGAGGCGGACACGCGCAGGCTCGCTCGCGCGCCTCACTGCCGCCACGTGATCGTAGTGATGTGACCTGACTTGGACCTGACCAACGCCGTACTCGATATAAAGTTTACTAGAAGAACTATATTTTAACAAATTATTTATTTAACTTTAAAATTAAAACTCTTTTAAAAATGTATTATAAATAAATTTGTGGTGTGTTTTGTATGATAGACTTTCTAATATTATGAATGCGAATGTATTATAGTGTAAATGTAAAGTATGTAACGTTACGATATATTTTCTGAACCGCTAAATTGATTTTGAACATTTTATAGTAGAATGGATAAAATTAAATAAAAAAAATATTAATATTATTTATTATACTATCATTTTTAATTATTAATTATTTCTTATTTTTATTTAACATTTTTAAAACATTATTACTTAATATTGTTTGATTTATTATTTAAAAAAATTGCACTAAACCTGATCTTTTATTTTATTAACATTATTATTTGAGAAGTCTACACGTATTTCTGATATTCCAATTAAACATATTTTTTTAAAGTACTTATAATAATTAATACAAGAAATATTCAAATTGAATAAACGCACTTTATTCAGTTGGTAAGCAAATGTAAAATTACATATTTATATTTTATTCATACATTTCTCCTTTAATAACATAATGAACATAAAATTTTCTTATGATACATATTTATTTACACAACTTATCGATAGCTCAACACGCAATTGATACCTACCCATCCCTATTGGTCACACACACATCTATATAGTATCTATAGCTCATCTGCGATGTGCACTAAGCAATTTGTGCAGTACACGCGCTCTATACTACTGTAATTATTACGTGTATATATTAGAGTGTAGTATATACTCTAAGGATAAAGCCTATTTCTTTTTCTATTCATAATTGACAGCCAGCACCAGTATTAGAAACAATGTATCATAGTGCGAAAAAAGGCGCGATGTTTCAATTTTAGAAGGTAATTATTTACCTATTTTTACAAAATAAAAGGATTAAATCACAGATTAAATGATGATACTACCATGCAAATAATGTCTAAAATGTTCCAATACATATTTTGGATTACAAACAAGTAAGTGGGTAATTTAAAATAAAAAAAACCAGACTTGAATAATCGTTATTTATTTTCATTATTTTACATAGCTTGTCACACTATACGTCTAATTTACAATAATTATTTAACAATACTCAATTCAAGGTTTATAATAATATCAGTGAGCGTTCATAAAATATTCTAGGCACTATTTTCTTCAATTGACACACCAAATTTATTCAAAAAGCTTACTTAAGTAAGTAGGTATATTTTTTATAGTAAATCAATGTACTTATAGATTTATTTTAGATGTAGGTGAGATTATAATGTGCACGAATTAAATATTACGCATCATTTATTTTTTCCAACATAGGTAGGTAGGTTTAGATTATTTATACATACATAATAATATATTATACAGGTGTCAGGTATGAGGTACGTACATAATACCAGTAGGTATGAAGTGTTTTATGAAATATTTAACATAAAATAGTCTAAGATCCCACCGCAGGATCAGTGCGTTCATCGGTTTTTTGCTGAAAACCGAATTTTTATGTATATTTATAATAAGGAGAATATATATCGACTAGGTTGCCAGTCAAAATTTGGCCGCAAGCATGTTTAATTAAAATTTTTCTAATCGATTTTTGGGAAAAAAATTCGTTCACTTGTTTTTTGAATAAAATGTAGTCTACATCACGTCAAATGATATAAAAATTCTAAAAAATCACGGTTGCCGCTTTTCACCTGGCCGCAACATCTTGGCAGCCTGGTGCAAACAGGTATGATTTCGATTCATTTTTACGTTCATAACGCACATTTATGAATCATATATCAAATTAAAGCTAACTTTTTTCTATTTATTATCATATATGGTTGCCTAATTAAATCCCGCCGCAAATAAGGGTTGCCGGCTGTTAAAGATGTTGAATATTTAAGGTTGAGTGTAAACATGCTTGCGGCCAAATTTTGACTGGCAACCTAGTCGATATATATTCTCCTAATTATAAATACATATAGTTACATAAAAATTCGGTTTTCAGCAAAAAACCGATGAACGCACTTATCCTATATTTATAACTAGCTTCCGCCCGCGACTCCGTCCGCGCGGATGTCGGTCTTCGCGTGGATGGTTTATTTCTCCATTAACTCTGACAATGACATCTTATTAATATCTATTGGACCCAAATACGGCTAGGCCTATAATAATACGCAACGTGTGTTCGCGGTTCTACAGAACAACGTCTATGGATAAAACAGAAAAATTAAGATAATTTTTTTCTACGTATTTTTCCAGGATAAAAAGTATCCTATTTTACGCCCAGGATAATAAGGTATAATTATACCAAGTTTCATCGAAATCGAACCGTTAGTTTTCACGTGATGTCTTCACATACAGACAGACAGACAGACAGACAAAAATTTTTTTAATCACATATTTGGGTTTGATATCGATCCAGTAACACCCCCTGCTATTTATTTTTTCAATATTTTTAATGTACAGAATTGACCCTTTTACAGATTTATTATATTATTTATTTATTATAATTTTTATAAGCCAGCGCCCAGCAACCCTTATTTGCGGCCGGATTTAATTAGGCAACCATATATGATAATAAATAGAAAAAAATTAGCTTTAATTTGATATATGATTCAATAATGTGCGTTATGAACGTAAAAATAAATCGAAATCATACCTGTTTGCACCAGGCTGCCAAGATGTTGCGGCCAGGTGAAAAGCGGCAACCGTGATTTTTTAGAATTTTTATATCATTTGACGTGATGTAGACTACATTTTATTCAAAAAACAAGTGAACGAATTTTTTTCCCAAAAATCGATTAGAAAAATTTTAATTAAACATGCTTGCGGCCAAATTTTGACTGGCAACCTAGTCGATATATATTCTCCTAATTATAAATATACATAAAAATTCGGTTTTCAGCAAAAAACCGATGAACGCACTGATCCTGCAGCCGGATCTCGTTCTAAAAGATGCAATACCTATTTTAATATTATGAACACGATTGTAGAACAGTATATTTTATGAATACATAAATATATATGAGCATGTGCCTAAGTATCCAACAGCTATTTTTTATAACCAATTAGGTACGAAAGGGACATAAAACAAAGTGCCTCTCGGAAAGTAATACTTCCACCCTTCTTAAGTAATGTTTCAGGGAGGATTCGAAATATGTACCTATATTACTTACTTTTGAACTGTTGCATAAATTAAAAAGGTATAGGTATATAATAATATAACAACAACAAATTTTGTCTATCTATTAAACCTGATAAAGATCTACTGCCTTATATTTATTAAAATTATTCGAATATCTTATTAAAAAATTTAGGAAAGTGAGTACTAAGGTGCAAGGAAAAATATTCTACTCTATTGTCAATTTTGCCTACTTTCACTAACCTAAGCTTCATTTTATTCTAAATTTATAAATTACCTATGTGTTATTTACAATATCACAATTCTAGTGAATAAATAATAAGTAATACACGTTAAGTGTTTTCTATTTGGGCCTCAAATATATATATTTTCTTTAATAAAAATATATTTTACGAAAAAAACAACGATCCTTTTATTTGTAGTTAACACAAAAAATTAAATTGTAAAGTTGATTTTTAATACTGTTTTCTTTATTCAATAGCAGCCACTAAATTTTATGTTTATCTAGACCTCTGACCTCCTTATACACACCCTATTTAAGGACGCTGTCACAAATCTGCGTTACTCAAATTTAGGTATCTAACGACGTAACTTTGTTCGCGGCAATATCACGCTCACGTAAACATAGCGCATTCCATTTTATAGACCATCTTCATACTTGATATTATTTTTAATTTTTGATATTATGTATTTTTATTGAAATTGATTCCAGAAGATTACTAGGAACTTTAAAAATTCATTTTGTTACTTTTATTAGTAGGTACGATCCTAATAAGTATGTTAGTATATTCAAACAACTTAAAAAAGTGTGACTATTTTACATCATTATTTCATTGAATAATAATCTATGAATTGTATACAATATCAAAGCTTTTTAAGAAATGTAGAATTATTATCATACATATGATGTTACCGGCACTGTATTAAATCCGGCATTGTATACAATTCTTAGTAAATGTATGTTATTCCGAAAAATAGTCGGAATGAAATAAATTATAGGTATTCGTCACATAACACATTACCTAGGATACTCTTAAATCTGAACTTTTCCTACGTAGCAAACACATTTGCAAGTGTGGGTAGTTTTTGGGGTAGCTATTAACCAATATGAGGTCAAAACTAATTTCCAAGATGGCGCCGACGAAAATTTTACATCTTTTCGTCATGGGTGTCATTTTCAAGGTTTTGGAGTAGCTCTTAACAAATATGAGGTCAAAACTAAAATCCAAGATGGCGCCGACGAAAATTTGACTTTTTTTCGTGATGGGTGTCATTTTCATGGTTTTTGGGGTAGCTATTAACGAATATGAGGTTAAAACCAAAATCCAAGATGGCGCCGACGAAAATTTGACTTTTATCGTGATGGGTGTCATTTTCATGGTTTTTGGGGTAGCTATTAACGAATATGAGGTTAAAACCAAAATCCAAGATGGCGCCGACGAAAATTTGACATCTTTTCGTCATAGGTGTAATTTTCTTAATAATAAAGAAGTAAACTAAAATAAAATAACAGATTTTCGTCGGCGCCATCGTGGATTTTATTTTTGACCTCATATTGGTTAATAGCTACCCCAAAAACCATGAAAATGACACCCATGACGAAAAGATGTAAAATTTTCGTCGGCGCCATCTTGGATTTTATTTTTGACCTCATATTGGTTAATAGCTACCCCAAAAACCATGAAAATGACACCCATGACGAAAAGATGAAAAATTTTCGTCGGCGCCATCTTGGATTTTAGTTTTGACCTCATATTAGTTATTAGCTACCCCAAAAACCATGAAAATGACACCCATGACGAAAAGATGTCAAATTTTCACCGGCGCCATCTTGGATTTTAGTTCTGACCTCATATTGCGTAATATCCACCCCAAAAACCATGAAAATGACACCCATCACGGAAAGATGTAAAATTTTCGTCGGCGCCATCTTGGATTTTATTTTTGACCTCATATTGGCTAATAGCTACCCCAAAAACCATGAAAATGACACCCATGACGAAAAGATGTAAAATTTTCGTCGGCGCCATCTTGGATTTTAGTTTTGACCTCATATTAGTTAATAGCTACCCCAAAAACCATGAAAATGACACCCATCACGGAAAGATGTAAAATTTTCGTCGGCGCCATCTTGGATTTTATTTTTGACCTCATATTGGCTAATAGCTACCCCAAAAACCATGAAAATGACACCCATGACGAAAAGATGTAAAATTTTCGTCGGCGCCATCTTGGATTTTAGTTTTGACCTCATATTAGTTAATAGCTACCCCAAAAACCATGAAAATGACACCCATGATGAAAAGATGTAAAATTTTCGTCGGCGCCATCTTGGATTTTATTTTTGACCTCATATTGGTTAATAGCTACCCCAAAAACCATGAAAATGACACCCATGACGAAAAGATGGCAAATTTTCGTCGGCGCCATTTTGGATTTAAGTTTTGTCAAATTGCTTTACCCCACCAATCCGTTCAACAACCCATAAAAAAAGAGGATCTCAGTCAACATAATTTTTAAAACATAATTTTAAATTACAAATAACTGGAATATGAAACTTATACAGTTTACTCTTATAAAGTATCAAATATTTCAAATCACGAAAACGACAGTATACACACAATAATCTTTTTCTAATTCGTTTTTATTTTTGGGACGAGGAGCGATACACCCGTCCTTCCAAGAGCGCTTCTGAGCGCGGTCTGACGACCCGCGAGAGCAAAATGTATGAAGAAATCGACAAGTATTTTTAATTTAGCTTATAATTGAAATAAAATTTTGATTTAGATACAAAAAAATTATCACAATCTATAAAGGACTATATATCCCTCAATAATTTATAGGTAAGAAGATAGATTAGGCTTTTAATTTTCTTAAAAGTGTACCGGTTTAGACCCCATTTTTTTGCATTTTATGCGATCATTGTGCTGGGAAAATCGTATTTCAGTGACAATTTTGTATGACGTCGTACAATTTTTATAAGATGATCGTATAACTGAATATATTATCTTTAAATTAAGATATTACTTTGTTCTCACGTGTAAGTGCTTTGGGTTAAAATTGTACCGTAAAATAGCGGTTTTTGTTAAAAAACTGTTATAGCACCCTTAACCGATGATTTAACCACACAATATCACATTGCCAATGACAGTTAAGATAGTTAAATCTATAATATTTTGTAATAAATATTATGTTATTTGTAAAAAAATGTGTTTTGAAAAATGTTGATGATAGTAGGTAATTCATACTTGCACAAAATGAAGGTATCATTAATAGGTAAAAGGCAATATAGGATTTAAATATTATTTTTATTTTAATAGTTTATGTTCACAATATTTGTAGTTTAGTGATTTAAATTGGTGGTTATTTTTACACAACAAATATAAACGATAAAAAATTGCGAAGAAATTGTTCCATTCCATTCCGACCTAAGCTTAAACTATATCTATACAATGTTATGAATTAATGAATTATGATACATAATACTATGAATTATATATTATACACAACAAATTAATTATCTACAAACAGTTAATTACTATTTCTATTTGTATTGTCATTGGCAACCGGTACCGTAATAGGAAATTTCGTCTCTCCTAAATAAATAATAACAAGAACTTTGTCTATAATTTCACTACCTTATCATAAGTACTTTGTATAATTTGTATTTTATTATACAAATTGCATAGAAAAATACTGTTGAAACATTTTTCTCAACGAAACATCTAAAATAAAACGGCTAGGTACACAAATGAAAACCATCTCTTATAAAAACCTGTAATTATTCAAATTGAAATTTAATAATATTATAATATCACAAATGCAGGCGAATATTATGCTTTTTATATTATTTATTTTAATATAAATTGATTACAGCATCGGGTAATACCGGTATCGATTTTACTTACTAAGCATCTATATATTTACAAGTATACGTCAAATCGTTCAACTTTTGCTAAACAACTTCTACGGCTATTTCGATAATTCATTCTAAAGCAAAGTTTTCATTTTCAATAATGAATCTAGCCGGGTTATATAAATGCTATACAGAAAAGCTAACTTTTAATTCAACGTCCTATATTTAAGAAGTGGTAACCGATCTGGGTCACCACGTCTTGATACTCAGGTGTTTTCGTCGGAGGAGTCGTCTGACGATGAGCTGGTGAGAACGTTGGACGTGAGGGTGTGTTGTCGGCTGAAGGTCTCGCGGGGAAGGCTCTGTTGACCGAGCGCAAGACGGCGAACACCCATGCGCTCGCTCTCTGGTAGAGATTTGCTGCATTTCTCTTTGGTTATCGCATCCCGTGACAGTGAACTGAAATCGATACAAAAAAAATTGAGGCTCTATCCTGCTAAAAATCCACCTATTTGTGTAGTCAGTATTTTAAAATCATTACTGTAGTCTTTACTATACTGTCTGTATAATTTTGTAATAGAGTCTAGAGATCATTCCAAAGTTGGCTGTTTCGATTTCATTAATAGATAATAATGAGTTTGACTTATTTTTACCAGATTGGATTGATTTGCCGCACACAAAATCAGTATAGATTTAACCACTAAGGTTTGCCGAGAAATGTGACAAAAGTGACATAATCGAGCTTATAATTCTAGTTAAACCTTACCCCGTAAGTTCTAACATCGATCCTCGTCGACACTGCCCTCTATGTGGGCCCTGCATGATGCTCGCAGGTCTTGACGACGCGCCCAACGGATCGGAATGAGCTACGTCCTCCATAAGAAGCACCGTTGGTCCTCCCAAGCTCGTGCTCCTCTTTGACAGTAGACTAGGGCCTTGCTTTGCTAGCCCACTTATGTCACCTCTACTCGAAGACGTGTCCCCTTTGCTCGACTCCGCTTTACCCTCAGAATCTGACATCACAGGAATTTCACTCCCACCTTGCGTGGAACTAGAGCTCTCTCTTCGGAACAAACCTATGATAGATTTCGGATGTTTTGGCTTCTCTATACCACCTGAGTGATAGTTGAATGAGGGGTAGGGGAAAGAAAAAGAAATAAATAAGTTTTAAAAATTAACAACTAATAAGTTAGGGTATCATGTCTACATTGCTTCTGTTGAGCTGTGAGCAAAAATTGTAGACGTTGAAAGGATAAAATGTGCAATAAGGCATGTTGTGCTCATATTATGCAGTTAATATTAAAATAAAAAATAATTCAAGGGGTATAGGTTATACAACTGCTAACTTTAGGTCAAAATGCTACTCGCGCAGAATTCGTTAAGTCGTAAGTAGAGCGTTTTCTTTTTAAAGTTAAACGTGTATAATAAAGAACTTATTAGGTACTAGATAACCGTTTGTCTTTGCATTTTTGCGATTTAATAGTTAGCAAGCTTTTTTTTTTAATATCATCAATCCATCGTCATTTAACCATATTATTTAATAAGCAATTTAAATAGATTGAAAGTCCAAAAAATTCCATATTCAACATCAAAAATATGAATCCGCTAATAACATTGATTAAGTAGGTACCTAAAAATGTAGCGGAGGGTGAGCTATAAGCCAAGTATTCCTTGTTAGACGCCCAAGAGGGGAACTCGAATTGTTTGAGGGCACTGGCCTCCGTATCTTCCCGTTTCCATGGCAACATGGTCTCCGTAGCCGTTGGGGTCGCAACGCGCGCTTGCTCAGCTACCGTCATGTATGTATCTGAAATTACGATTTATTAATTGTGTATGACAAATTGAGAATTCCCAATAAAAGATCATTTATAATAAATAAGAATGATCTAATGCTAAACAGTACCTTTCTAGGGATAGAGCTTACGAATTAATGATTCGGAGATACAACTTTTTTTTGTATTATTATGAAGCAAGTTAAAATGTTAATTACCGTTATCATCGGACATTCTCCTTTCATCTTCTTCGAGTATATCCTCATTTGGTACTAAAAGAAAATTTTCCAATGAAAATTAGCAACTTACTATGAATTTGTAAATATTATTTTGTGTGAATGGGCATGCGGCTAATGTTAGTTCCCATTGCTATATTTAAACCTGGCAAATTATCAAAAGATGCAGTTCTACATCTATGTGATACCAAGATGGCAGTCGTTTATTGATGAAATGGTGCCATTAATAGTTACGTTATGCAATATTAGTAATTACGCTAATTATAAATAACATAACATATACTTACGATACGAATAGGTAACACATAAGCTATAACTCATAAAATATATGTATATACATAAACTACAATAAATAAAAATCAATAGGTACATATAAACGCGACAAGATCAACATTGACAACTAAATACGTAAAGTGAATTAGAAAAAATAATAAGACATATGCGAACAAAACATCTGATAAGCTGGTGGTGCTATCTACGTTGGTCTCCATTAACACATACCGAAGTTGTACGTGGATCTGTCTCTTCTCCACGGTAAAGACTTTTCGACAGCCGTTGGTAGTATCTCTTCTGGTGTTTTAGCATACTGCTTAACGATCCGCGCTTTCAACGGATTGAATCCGGGCAAATTTGCCAACTGGTTCAGTAACGAACTACTGTTTTCTTTATGCGAAGATGTTGGACTTATTTGTTTATACCCGGCTGATTCAATTCGGTAGCCAGTTGATGATTTTATCAGGAATTTTCGGTGCCACATGAAATTTGCCAGAAGGGAAGAAACCGACAATCAAACATAAATTATATAAAAACAAGCGGAAAGAGCAAGAAAATATACTAGGTTGAAAACTGGCTACTGTTACTATTTCTAGATATTTTAAAGATAAAAAAGATTGAAGTATAGTTAACGTAGCTAACTTAATTAGAAAATAAAACATTTTTAGGAAGCAAGCTGTCGAGCGTAATTAAAACAAAACCTAAATAAATTTAACATTTCAAAGAAATCCATAAAAGTCTGTTTATTTAGAAATGAAGAAAACAACAACTTCACACATGCAGGAAGATATTAGATGACCAAATAAAATCTTCTGTAGTATAATTAATAATTTTGTTTATGTACATACCAATTCACACTATCCATTAGTATTTTATAATTTTAGTATTGTTAAGAAAATGAATGAAAAACCGACAAACATTTGTTTACAACATCAATTAAATCGAATTTGAACTTGCGAAATAAGAACGAGCTCAATTCTCGTTTTTATAGTGTCATTCGAAAGTAGAGCAAAAAGAGAAAAAGGGAGATTTTAAATACGCATTATTAATTCCCTAAAAAAAGTTATCAATTCTATTACGCACTATAAGATAAACAGCTAAATATCGTCAATTAGACATTATTATAACCGTTTTTGCTCTATATTCAGAATAAACTATTGTGAGAGCAATGTTCAAATTCAAAAAGGGATCACACAAACATGCAGAATACCTACGTGGAGATTTGGCAGTGAAGGTAATACCACCATCATCATTTTCCCGCCTTGGCGTCTCCTCATCCTCTTGCAAAACCTCATCTATATAATCTGTGGAAAAAAGTTATGGTTTACGTAATTTATCATATTACGGTATACTTAATACAGTGTAAAAATATCGCTTTATCTGTTTTACTTATACCTAAGTGTGGGCAGCACATGCATTAAAATTAAAAATAGCAGCGTAATAACTTAAAATAGTCTCATTTATAGAAATGTTTCGTAATATAAGAAGAGTTGTCTCTATACGAGTGACACAGAAGCACAACAGTTTCGCAAATAATAAATAGATAGTATAAAATAAAAAAATATACCAAAAACCCACGCTTGCATGCGACTGACACTCGTGATATTAGTAAGTAATTTATTTAAGTACCTAATCTATAATACTTTTTTTTACCGTGCGTGAACTGTTTTGCCGAACCATTTTGCTGGAATTCTGGGAAGGAGACATGGTTTTTGCCATCCTGAAAAACAAATTATAACTACTTATAATTTCATGAAAAACGGCCAATATTTAAAATTATTTATTCGGTATTATAAAATGTGTTTATTGCATAAAAGGCAAATTACATACATATATTCCGTCATGAATATATATACCTAATTGCCTAGGTATAATACAGCGCGAAAAATATTCATGATATTTGCATAAAAACCAATGCTATGTATAAAAGAAGAGTCCTCGTAAATGAGACCTACTGTCATATTTGGCTGAACTCCAAATCATTATTTATGCCAATCGATCTTAGGTAATTCAGAATTCTCAATACGCATGTACCAACGGATTATGGATGATACGGATTAATATAGCATATTGGAATGCTTGACCGATATTAATCTGGTCAATTTCAAGATTTCCAAATTTTTCCGACTTAGATACATGTTTACTCACACTTCATAGATACCACTCCATTATTATAATTAGTTACTATATCATCTTCTAATCAAATTTACAAGAGTGGAAAATAAAAACTTATTGGTTCTATTACCTGTTTCCCACGCTTACTACGCTTATGGTGGTGCTTTCTATCGCCAACCAGCCTTCTAATGTTCATGTGCGTTTTGTAGTTCACTTGCATTCCTAGATCACGGTCATTTACGGCATGGCGGCTATAACTCAGACGACGATGCTATAAGAAAGTTGTTCCTTTATTCACTGATTCGTAAAGATAAAACGAAATCAAAATATGCCTATATGAGAAAGGAAATTCTTGCAAAGATGTGATGAAGATTTTTCAATTTGAATTTTTCCTTTCAATTGAAGTTAATATATTATATATATTTTTTTGTTTTTTATACAAGTAATTAATTAATCATCATTTACATACCCGTCTATAAGGTTTGCACAATTCTTCAGCAAGAAGGTGATGAATTCTAGCATCTGTTAAATCCTTTTTGGACGGATTATATTCCAGTTCTTGCATATCTATATTCCACGTTGACGAATCTAATTGACTGAAGCTTGGACTGGAAGAATAAGAAAATATGAAACATTCCAAAAAGAAAGAGAAAGAAACATTTAATGGCATGGAATTTTATGGTATCTCAACAGTGTATTTATTTATTTATTTATTAAGGCTCATTAGCAGCTGTACATCGATGAAATTACATAAAAAATACACAAAAAATAAAGAACATGATGGACAACCAATAAAAAATGAGCACTGCATGCACTATAAAAAATACGTTACAACACATTCAATACATTCCAAAATTATTAGTTAATAAATTATAAACAAGTACATACTTAAAAATTAATTCAATTCAAATTATCCACAATCTTAATTCATAAAAAATAATAATCAACTTAGATAATAATTATAATTTAATTTGTATATCGAAACAGTGCATCATTGTCATCATATCAAAGGTAAATTATCCTAATTTATATAATACTAGCGGTCCGCCCCGGCTTCGCCCGTGGTAGGTACATAATATTTACGTTTTCTCTACATAAGAACCATCCTCATACTTCAAGGAATATAATAAAAAAAGAATTATCGAAATCGGTTCAGCCGTTCTCGAGTTATGCGCTTACCAACACATTTTGCGATTCATTTTTATATATAAGAAGACTAGCAGTCCGCCCCGGCTTCGCCCGTGGTACATATTTACGTTTTCTCTACGTAAGAACCATCCTCGTACTTCAAGGAATATAATAAAAAAAGAATTAACGAAATCGGTTCAGCCGTTCTCAAGTTATGCGCTTACCAACACATTTTGCGATTCATTTTTATAATATAAGATTAGTATAATATATGTACTTACCTTCCATTTAAATTAGCATTTGCATAGTTTTTAAATATACCCGACATCGACTCTGCACCGGAAATGTTTCCAATAGTAGACGCATTTCTTTGCATGTACTCTATTGCATCTCGCATGGCCAATTTGGAATAAGTCTCTAGAATCTTTGGCTCCGCGCCCTGTGTACAAATCATTTGTATTCCATAAAAAACACAGTTCTAGGTAATCTCTTAATGGATTCACATGATAAGTAAGCAACTACAGTACGTGTATACGTAGGTATAAAATCGAGATAAAGGGCAAAATTTTAAGTTGAATAATGTATTGGTAGTACATGACTCATTGAATAATTATTTAAACTGCTACGGCTAGTAAAATCTTGTTTTGATTTTGCCACTTATAAAGATAAAAGAAATATCCAAGTATAATCTACATACAACATTGTAATAAATCAATATTATAAGATACAAAAAGAAACTTAAAGTGGCAGAACAACAAAGCTTCGCGAATGGGGTCAAGACTGTCCACAGGAAGTTATCAGTCACGATATCACAAACGTTATTGGAAATTGGTATTTAGAAATAAGTGAAAAGGACCGAAATACAAAAACCGTTAATAAAACAAATAATTTAAGATTTATAAATGAACTTTAAACATTTAGCCCGAAACTGATGAAGTATATTGAAAACAAATACCTGATAATTTCTCAGCAAAAACGGCCTTATGAATCGATTATCGAACCTCTTGAATTTATCACGCATGTGATGATTCCCGTGTTTACCCAAAATATCTTCAATTCCCGCCATGAGATGGTCCATAAACTATAAAATATAAACATTGTAGTACAAGTAACTAGTTTATAAATACTAGAACATGAATCTCATTTACCCTTTCATGTATGCGTTCATTCATAGTAGGCTTTCTTTTCTCGGCCGTCTTAACATTGAGTATCTTTACTAGAGGCTTTATCGTGATCCCTTGTATAAATACAGTGAAATATATAACAGCTATCGTGGTCGTAACGAACATTGGTTGCAGTTTCACCACTTTCGGATCTATTAATAGCACCAGAGCGAATGCCACCGCTCCCCTGAGACCTATATTTTCCGGAAAATAATTAGATATGGATTAGTGCTGGTTATTGAACACACCCAGTTAATACGCTTAGCAGACTCTGGATATATAAGATAATACTTTACAAAACAATTGAAACGATTAAAATACAAATTCATTTAAATATAATCTACCTACTACTACCGATATAATTAACTATTACTTACCTCCATAAGACATGACAAACTTCTCAACCGTATTTAATTTGTGCAGCCTAAACTTATTTGCTACAGCGCTAAATATGTACACACCTAAAACAAGAAAATGATCACAATACCTTATTAATATCAAAAATATTAATACAAAAATAGAGACATCATATATTTTCACCTCACCTATAATACGAAAAACGGAACAGAATACAATTGTCAATAGCACAAACCAAGTATTCCAAACGTGATTATTATTAACAGTTGCAACACCAAGGAACATGAATATGATAGTCTCTGAGGATGATGATAGCATCTTCATTGTATATTTGATTGTGGTGTGAGACTTGTGCGATATATTTGCTTCCACGTAATTTTTCATCGTTATTCCGCAAAAGGTTATCCTAAAAATAGTCAATATGATATTAAGTTCTGCAAAACAGAGTTTATATTTTAAATCAGTTAAATTATATTGAGTTTAAAAATCCCTAATTCCATTATAACGAATGAACTGAGCTACAAAATTAAATTCCCTTGAAAAAGAAGTTCTTAAGTTAATTACTGACAAACTTCAGAAATAAAGTGAAATAAGATTGCAAAGTTTGAAGGAGCTTTGTAGTAATACGGTATAAAGTATTTTATCTCGTTTTTTGCTTCGTAATCGTGTAAAAAGGAAAAGAAAACTTACGCCAGGATTCCACTCATGTGGAACATTTCAGCATTCAAGTATGCAAGATATGCCATCACAAAGATGAATATCGGCTCTATCACTCTCACTTCATGTGTGAACCTTGTAACAAGGCCTGTAGCAAAACCCCAAACTACTCCAATACACGTACCACCAAAAGCTACCACTATAAAAGACGCAAAGCCTGCGAGGAAGTCAGTGTACATTAGATTCGATGCCCCCATTTCTCTACAATGAAATAAAAAAGAATTATTTGGATACCTTTTTTATATTGGATGGCACTCCGCCAAGAATTAGTGCTAAGTAGGAGCTAATATAAATATTCTATTATCTAATCCATACTATAATATTATAATTGCGAAAGTAACTCTGTCTGTCTGTCTGTTACTCAATCACGCCTTAACTACTGAACCAATTTCCATGAAATTTGGTATAGAGATATTTTGATACCCGAGAAAGGACATAGGATAGGTTTTATCCCGGAAATCCCACGGGAACAGGAACTATGCAGGTTTTTCTTTGACTGCGCGGGCGATGCCGCGGGTGGAAAGCTAGTTAAAAATAAATCAAAAGTAAGGAAAACATACCTACACTTATATCTTATTCAATGTCGATTTTACCAATGTCAATTTTTTCCCTCATTTTTTATTACTTTTATATTTGATTATACTAAAAGCATTCTAATTTTTATTGAAATGGGCTTTTATTATATTACGACAATCCTTCAGAAGAGATAGGAATTGTTGGCAAATGGATGATAAATTAATAGGAAGGGTCTGTGTTGATCCAAAATACAAACTTTTGTTCAATTAATTTTTTTCTTACTTTCAATATCATTTTCAAGGTCTGATATTTAATCGTTCATACATATAGAAGAACTTTGAAAATACATTTCACATTCATTAAAAAACCATGCAAAGATTACGAAATGATATGGGTACATACGTGTAAGCTTCAAACATGTGATAAAGAACAACAGTAACGGCATCATTTAGAAGAGATTCCCCAAACACTACTATGTACAATATTTCATCTACGTGAATCTCTTCAAAAACCGCTAGAACTGCCACCGGGTCCACAGCCGATATTAAAGCCCCGAATAATAACATGTCCAAAAGGGGAGTTGGAAACGCGAACATGCCTGTCTGGCCACAAGCCCACAACGACAACCCTATAAACATTCGAATTCGAATAAAATGACAGTGAAAACTATAACCGAATTTGAAAAAATAACATTGTCGTACTTACCAATGGTTAAAGTATTAAAAACTGTTCCAACAACTGCAAACAGCAGTATAGTTCCAAGATGGTCAAAGAATAACCTGTTAGGCATGAAGTATCCTGCGTCCAAAATAATAGGAGGCAGCATATACAGAAAAAATGTATCAGGCGTTAGAGGTTGCACATGAACACTATGTGTGCTTAATAGCAAAGCGCCTATAAGTACTCCTACAAAGATAAGAAGGCAGGACTCCGGAAAAATCTTCGAAAATCTGGGAGCCATGTGAAATCCTGCAACCAAAGATAATGTATTATGAAACCTTCTTTATTTTTTAAATGTATAAGCTGACATTTCCTGCATGTCTGTGGCTATTTTATGTGTTATGATTTTAATATGACAAACAAAAAATCCAAAAAAAATTACGATAAATTTTCTAGTTGTAAATATTAGTTTAGTGTTTTGAATCCTTTATTATTTTATAATGGCAGAGAGGAAAAAATCTCCAAACAAAATAAGAAATCACATAGCGAAATCCTATACGAGTATTTATGATATTTTTGTACAAACACGTGAAAATGAAACTTGCTATTCAAAACCTAAACAGGTATCAAACTTTCAAGAAATTTTTAATGATCCCCATAGAAAATATTCAGAAATACGCGAGTCGTATACATTTGATAATACTCCATACGTTACTAGCGAAAAATATCATGCTCTCAATAAAAGATCGAGCGACAAATCAATTGTTCGTTCAACTAGCACTCTCTTTTACGATCTAGATAATTTAGCAAAACGACATTCATATCATTGTGGCTCGGATGTAAAAATATCTACTAATAATATCGTTAATTTGGTTCAAGACTGTAAAAGTAATGGGTTTGATACAAAATCAGATGCAATAGGACAAGAATGTGCTACAGATATACAAACAGGAATAAATGCAAAAGACAGTGTAGCAATCATTACAAAAAAAGTAAAAAAGTCACCAAATGCATCTCTTATCTCATCTGAAATATATCTTAAAGATAATGGATGTATTGATAAGAATATTAAGTTTAATGAAAAACAGCAGAAGTTTTGGTCATATGCTAAGTATCGTACTGAGTACACTAAACCTATTCCTGAAGAAAAGAAAACTAAGAGAACGGATCGTGGTAAACGCACTGAAGATCCATGCCCATGTCAATTATTTTCATATGCCTGCCCATGCACTGATAACAAATCATTAACTAAACTAGCCGGTAATAGTAAAACTATCACTGTAGCTAATCAAGTGGTTAGTGCTATGAAAGTGGGCTCGTACCAAAAAGAAAAAGTGAAGTCAGATATTGCTGTAACTTTAGCGGACAAAGAAACAAGTGCGAGAGCAAGCAATATACACGTAGAGTATGAATCAACTAATAAACACGATGAGGGAATAAAGCGCGTTTCAAAACAAAATGGGTCAAACAACACTTGTAACGAAATTAAATCTAATAATAGTGGCAAATACAGATGTAAAAAACCTCGGCAATACTTATGTCCAAATTGTAATGAGAAAGTTGAAATCGTAACTATAAGTGAGCAAGAAGAAAGTTTAAATCTAAATCTCTCGCCTATCCATCGAACGCAAGAAAATTTCAGTCCAGCTCAGTATTCTTATGTCAGTAACATGAGCCAAAAAAGTAAACCTATAGCAGATAAAGATAGTTGCAAACATGAACCACCTTGTGAACTTGTTCCTGTCTGTCAAATTCTTCCTTGCGAACAAGTATATAGTAATTCTACCAAATGTTTTAATAACCCACCAAAACTAAAGAATATGCCAAGAACAATTAAAGTCACCAAAGCTTGCCGACACCATCCACCATGCACTGTCGCACCTTCCTGTCAAAGGCTTAATGTATTAAAAAACAATTGTGAATACATTCCTCCCTGCCTTCACCGACCACGCTGCATCAATCTACCTTTATGTGTTCCTTTTTCCAAAACCCTGAACTACGATGAACTTATAAACAAAACTGCTAATGAAGAAGACAATAATTTAGAATATCCTGTTTATACTCCAACTAAATACGTTCCCACACATCAGCATGATTCACTTAACAGCGACTTGGAACATCGTCATCACTTTCACACAACTCAGAATACATGTGAATATATGAATGAGTATGAACCAAGATATTTTTTTGCACCTCAAATGAATTATACTTCGCCATCACGATCTCCTTATCAAATGCCATCTACAATGCCATGCGATTTCCCAAAATCAAATAAATACTGTCAATACGAATGCACATATTCCAAGAGAAATAGAATAGAAGAACCTGGAGATAATGTTGGTGGTGATGCCATAATTTATATCAGAGACGTTGGCTGTCAGTTTAGAAATAAACATAATTCACAAGATAATTCACTGTTGCACTCAAAAGCGTATAATGCTTCATTTGATGAAAATCATTCAAAAACTAGCAACTTTTATTCGAACTATCACACATTGCGATATGAGGATAAATTTACTAATCCTTTATCATGTGGAGATCATTCCATGTCTACAGTATCAACAAGTTCTATTGAAATTGATATTCATTGCCCCTCCCACGGGAAAGGTTCCAAAAAAATTAGTGATACTAAGCCGATAACGGGGTTTGAACCGAGACAATCACCCGTTATTGCGAATTGCTTTTTGGAGGATCCTATCTTAAACTTGTGTGTTTCCAAAAGCAACAATTTAAGTAAAAAACTACGTCATAAATCACGAAAATGGTCACACACACACCCAGTGTGCTCTCGTAATAGTTTTCTCAGAAATAAATGCAAGAAAGTATTTTCTGTGAGACGACGGGGAAAATCTCGACTTAGTTATCAAAGTATTTTCAACTTAAGCTCAGCGAAGCCTTCATCTCACAAAAATACGTTGTAGTTCTTTTATTTGTTGTTATATTTATATATTTTGTTATTATGATAAAAAAATATATAACCGTTTGTTTGAAAGTGAAGTTTTATTACTACCTACCTTTCCCTCATTAACTAGAAAATAGATGTAATTTATAGACTATTTTTTGTATTTAACACTAGAGAAGAAAAGCTCAGTTAATAGCGCATGCAATTTTCCAATACAACATTTCTATTTCGATATGGCATTTAATAATATGTTTATGATCGGGAATAAACTTTACTGCAATGTAGTTCGAACCAAAGAGGATTTCTCAACACATAGAGTAACTGGCTTGTGTCGTAACGAATCTAATAATAAACTTCAGTGAGCAGAAACAGAGCTTTCATCATGAATATGCACATTGAAGTTATACCCGGCTCGGCGAATGATGATCCGTATGACAGTTCGTCTTAGTGATTGCTCGTATGATGGGTCGTGTGATCGTGTCGATACTTTACTATTTTATAGGCAAAGGCGTGGTTTGCATTCAGCCACGTCGGTAAACATAAAACTGAATTTTTAACTAAAATTTTTAACGTCTATTATGTTGTTGTTGTATTAATTTAAGTTTTTTAGCATAGATTAAGTAGGTAAGTAAAACGAAAGTTTTCCAAAACATAAAAATGCACCTTATCATTTTCACGTAATTTTTAACCCGTTTAACACAGTGTATATTATTTTACCAAGAAAATGGAAGCCCCCCATTTAATTTGTCTAAAAAACTTATATTATCATAGATAAGTAAATTAACATTTTTTTAGATATAACCATGATATAACCATACTATTTGGTCGGTTTGTCACAACGTAAATTAATGTAAAATTATATACTTTTACTTCTGTCTTACTCTTTGACTTTGAGTCAATCTAAATAAATATTGTTTTACAGCCAATAAAATGCTGACATTATTGGAAAAAGCTTGCAGTGAAGTCACTCCGGATAATTGGAGGGAATTCGTAGAATATACTAAAAAACTTTGCTACGATGATTGGGATCGAGATGTGCGATACGACACCATTGTAGATCAACCGCTATTAATAAACGTAGGCGACAGCAGTTGCAGTTCTGATTCTGAATTAGAGGCACAAGCACTGATTTCATCAGATTTAAATAAAAATAATCGTTAAACAGCTTTTGTTTTAATTCATTTTGTCCTATAGTTATTATTTTTTTAATTTTCTTGAGTATGCAATTGTTGTATGCTGCGATCTTCTGTTCCACTCAATAGTGAATGAACTAAAGCTTAAGCATGGAAAAAATGTGAACTCGTTTCCATTATCGAAATTTGTTAATCGATACTTCCGCACTAGTCGATAAATGCCAACGATGTACGTTTTGTAGTAACGTAAAGTCAGATTGATATAATTGCTCGTAAATGTTAAGAATTGTTATAATTCCAACGGAATATCATTGTAAGGGCATAAAGCTACGTAAAAATTAATAAATGCTATTTTTAGACGCCTCCAATAACTTTCTAATTTAATGGTGACGCCATTACAAGTTTGTCTCTTGAGAACTACTGTCAGTGTCATAGGGATCATCATTCGCCGAGCCGGTATAGTAATTCTCCTATTCAGTGTTGCCAACGTAGGCGAATTTTCGCCATTTAGGCTACTCAGAACGAGAATCGGCGACGAAAAAATCTAAAAGGCGACTGGTCGCCGATTAGGCTACTCTAGGGAAAAATTTTTGAAGTCAAACTTCTTTATCGGGGTTAGAAAAAAATTTAGATTTTAAATAGAACGTTTTTATCGGGACAGGTCACGCCGCACGGTTATTATTATTATAATTTAATATAATAAAAAAAAAATACTTAATTGTACTTTTTTTGGACGGATTTTCTGGAAATTTAATTCTATTACCACAAATTTATGCCCTCGACTTCACTTTTACTAACTCATTTTGAAACTAGATTATACGTCGTTTAAAATGATGGCCTAATATAAACAAATTGTACATGTTAGGTCTATTATATAAACAAATTAAAAAAAATGTGTGCGTGTACTAGTGTACACACGTAAGAAGTGAAACTTCTTTATGACCTTATTTTTCAAAAAATAATTTACTATATGCAACTTTACAGAAATACGTCGAATCACGCGTGGTAGGGATAAGAAAAAGATGGCGCGTAACGGAAAAATGTCACGCGTAACGAAAAAATGTCACACTAAATTTTTTTCCAACCCCGATAAAGAAGTTTCACTTCAAAAATAAAAAAAAATATGTAGTTTTTAAAATGTTAACGTTCATTTCAATAAGAGAGTTCATGTCCTAGAATCGGACACAGGCCGTTTTTGGAATTTATGGTCGAAGCTTTACGCAGACGCCAGATATTAGTAAAATTATTTGACTCCCGTCTATTTTGACGTTGTATTTCAATTAACCGATTAATTTACTAGTACTTGGCTTATGTCTATTTATCACACTGGAACATATTATAAACTAGCTGCGCTCCGCGGTTTCACCCCCGTGGCTCCGCTCCTGTTAGTGTTAGGCTTTAGCGTGATGATATATAGCCTATAGCCTTCCTCGATGAATGGGCTATCTACCACCGAAAGAATTTTTCAAATAGGACCAGTAGTTTCTGAGATAAGCGCGTTCAAACAAACAAACTCTTCAGCTTTATAATATAAGTAAGTATAGATAAATTGATGAAAACTACATTTTATTTTATTCATATTGATATTTTGGTGTTTGGGCTACTTTAGGCTACTACAACTGAAATTCGGCGATATTAGGCTACTTCATGCATGAAAAACGGCGACATTAGGGCCAGTTCTGTTGGCAACACTGCTCCTATTAACAAATGTCGAAGTAATATCAAACCTCACTGTTGATATGTTCATGTTGTTATCGTTGTGGAATTTGTTTTACTAGAACTTGTATGCTATATATTATGAAATGTATATTAAAGTCCCTAATTAGTTTGAACTAACTACGAACACGCATTACATCAACGACGTCATATCAGTACATAACTATAGCACATCTACGAAAGACTAAATTTAGTAAACAAAAAAACATGTTTGAACATAAAAAGCTCTTACCAATTTTAGCGAGGCTGGCAAAAAATATCCATACACCAATAAGGAACGGTGTTTCAACGCGATGGAATTCGAACGCGGCTATCACCAGTGTACTCTCCTTTTTGGGTTCTTGAGTGACCGGTAATTCAGTTGTGGTCTCCTGCTTCTGTTGGAGCTGGGTGCCCGGCGGCTCCCCAGGTAGGGGTGCCACAGGACCCATGGGGCCAAAACCGAGTCCCGGATACGTTGAGATCCCATCGACTGCTATGGACGGACTTGCTTTTGTGGTGCTCTGGGGAACAGGTGTTTTTATTGGTTGAATATTGTTCACGTAAAAATATTCGTTGTAAACAGTAATATGGGCAAGGAAATTAAAAAATAACATTGGGCTAATTGGGTCGGTTGAGTTAAAAATAATCTTGGTATTTTTAAGATAATGTGTCCACTTAAATGCATAAGCACAGTTATCGTATTTTAAATGATATATATTACGTATTATTCGCGTGAAGTCTATCAAAAACAAATCCTTATCATTAGGTCATTATGGTTTTCAACAAATCAAGACAAGGTTCACAATTATACTGGTTTAAAAGTCTCAATATTTGTATATATTATAATTATGTATTTTTTATGGGAGACCAGCCCCCCCTATCATACCACGTATCTACAGCTTACGTCAATCTCATACATTCGTAGTCTATTCTATTGAACGCTACGCTAACAGAAAGCCACTTGACTAGGGGGCCTGGATAATTATAAGTCTACATACATAAATAAACCTTTTTAAATATTAAATGTCTTGCAACTTTGAATCGCAGACAACAAAGGTACCTATGTATAAAATAAAGTCTGCGGGATGCTGAGCGAATATAACAATCCTCTATAAACCGGATTACTATCTAATCCTGTGTCAGCACTCAGCATGTTACGGGAATAGTCTCCGAAATATTTCTGTTGTACTGGCTTACGTAGAATATTTGTTAGATAAAAATTGGTTCGAGGAAGTGCAATTATTTATTTATTTTACAAACTAATCATGATAAATGTAAGAAAATAATATTTGTTTACGATTCCAGTAGTGTGATAAATTATTGCGAACTAAAAATAACCTACAATGACTGAATTAAGATTGATGATATTGGTTATAAAAGTGTTATGTAAGTACATATATGTATAAAACATAAACTCTACATTTTTCGAACACTTCGAAAATGAGCATGTTCATACGACATGATACATGATGAATAAAAATAACCAACTCAATAAGAGCCTATTTCTTAACTTATTTCATATTACGTCTATCTTTTATATTAAATACAATAAAATTTGGATTAGATGTTCTCTCTCTGTCGAGAAGGCAATCGCGTTGCGCTATTGCTGAATTCTTGCCAGCCACAAGCCATTGAAGGTTCATCTTGACCTTTGGCCGGACATTCTTTGTTCTAGAACTTTCTTGAACATTCAACTTATAATGGACGTTTATATTTTTGTGAGAGTAAATGAAATTATAGACGACAATAGGAATTATAATTGAAGTCCGTAATTCACTACATAGACCTCTATGCAAACATGGAAACATTATTTTAAATAGATTTAAGTTTTCTTTATTTAACATAAAATGCCTAAACTATATAACTATCGTCTATCCTATCATTGAGTTACCTAAGTACCTATACGGAATAACTGCAAGAATATTATCCTTTAATATTTAAAAACTGCTTGTTTATTTCTAAATCTCACAGAAAAGAACATGAAAAGCATCTTAATATATTCCAATACACTAGTGTATTCAGATAAGAAAACGTAGAAGAAAATTCTCTTTAGTTATTTATAAATATGCGCAGACCAATAAAATACGAATATGGCATCCATTTTCTCAGCCATAAAGTTATTCATATAAACATTTTGTTTATACCGTCACTTCAATAATCGATTATATTCTTGCAAGGTCAACACAACCATGAAAACACGTGCAGTATTTTACTTGCATGAATATTTCGCTTTAAATATTTGTAAGCAAAAATTGTTAGCTTACATTTTGCTGTGTTCGCACAACGAGAGGAATTGAACTAAAATAATTCTTATTTAACAAGACAATTGAAGCTTTCTTGTAGCAGTAGTCAGCAGATGAGTATTACAATAATTTTTAATAGTTGTAGATTAGATCCTTGAGTAAGTCTTTTACTCAAGACTTGCTCTAGTCAAAATCGTATATCGATAAAAACGAAAACAAAACTAAGATTAAAGAATGTGAAATACGTCTACCCTATATAAAAACAATATGTTCGTATTCTATACATAGAATCACATTTGATTATCTTTCGTATAAAGATTGGTGTATTAATATGGGAGATTTCATTTTATAAAAAGAGTTGTAATTTAATAAAATATTTGTTTGTATATAGATCAAGTACAAAATCAAAAATAATAGTTGCTTATTTAGTTGATTTGTTATAGTACCTGCCTCTACGTTAACTAAATCGAACTTTGCTGAGCTACAAATATAAACTTCTGACTAAGATTTTACTGATACTTAAAATAACAGATTTACGTTGTCGTTTAAAGTTCTACAAACTGTTAGGAAAACGACCGTGAAAAGTAATGAACTATTACGAGAACAAATAAAATAGATTATTTGCTGACTGAATGATAAAATATTTGAAATTCTAACGTTTTCATACTTTAAGATATCGGTAGGCAATATTTTAAAAATGAACCTTACTTTTCAGTTATACATTTATGACATACTTATAATTAATTAACTGAATACTTACTTCGATAGGATTTGAGTTAGCAATTGAGAGAAGAACAGCGGCAGTAAGCAGGCCAAGCGAATGCCTGCACGCCCGCCGGCTCAAATTGACGCCATGCTTTAGCGACGTCATATCTTCTAATCCAAATCACCTCCCACACATTTATTTAAACCAGTTTACTTCTTATTTCTTGTGCATTTTGGTTTATCACAAATATCACTATTTAACTGTTCAGTACTGCGGATAACGGACAAATGTTCTTAGCTCATGCAGGTTAAAAATTCTGTAATTCGCGATGCTGATAAGTTGAAAGCATAGTTAATTTTATGGCTGTACGTCGTATTCTGAAATAATGGATCCTTTGTGAGGTAAATCAACGTTAAATATTGTGCATTAATTTTTATTTAATGTTGAATTTTAATATTATTTTATTCATATTAAATAAAAATTAAACTATAGAGGCATTGTGCAGTTTTATTTAACAATTGAAACTCTACCGGCATCAAATAATACGATTTGCTTTACAAATTCCAACCTAACCCATATAAACATGTGATGTAGGAACGGCTTCTACGATATCGTCACTCATATCGGAGAAACAGTCTACGATATGAATGATCGGAAATTAATTTACTTGAGCGCGAGTAAATGTGTTTTGCTATAAATAACAATATCACTACATAGTATAAAACAAAGTCGCTTTCTCTGTCCCTATGTCCCTTTGTATGCTTAAATCTTTAAAACTACGCAACGGATTTTGATGCGGTTTTTTGTAATAGATTCAAGAGGAAGTTTTACTATAGAATTTGAATGAGGAGGTTTTAGTATATAATTTATTCGGTTTTAGACAAAGCGGGCGAAGCCGCGGGCGGTAAGCTAGTTTAGAATAAAATAATAAACCACAAAATTTTCATGTAGACATTGTAGAAATTATATTCCTTTAAGTTTAATATTGTGTAATTATATTTCGGTAGAACTTATGATAGAGATCGAGCATGATAGAGCTTAATTCATTATTCTTCAATGTACCGATTGATGCTGATTAATTATTAAAATTACTCGCTACCATTTCATAGCTATAGAACATCATTACTTTCAATACCATACCACACTATGGATCACTACCATAGATCACTTTGACTGACGGTATTTTTCACTCTTAAAAAGTTCACGCGTTAAAACTACCTGGCTTTATTAAGACAAATGACTCTTAATAAACGCATCCTTAGGGCATCATAAATAAAATTTCCTTCAAGCGATACAGAATGAACTTCTATCATAAATGTCACGGGAATAATTAATATGTTTCACTATGAAGGAAATTCTACTATCTAGACAAGTATAAGGAGCAAAGACAAATGCCGTCCAATTGGCGCCACGCCGCCCTCGACTCAAGAATGTTAGAGCTCCAGGACATTAGTATTTAGTACATATAGTACTACTAGCTGTGCCCCGCAGTTTTACTCGCATTTCTCCGCTCCTGTTGGTCTTAGCGTGATGATAAGCCTATAGCCATCCTCGATAAATGGGCTATGTAACACCGAAAAATTTTTTTGAAATCGGACCTGTAGTCTGTACTTCCTGAGATTAGCGCGTTCAAACAAACAAACAAAGAAACAAACTCTTCAGCTTTATAATATTATAGTACATATATACACCATGTCTAAGCATTGTAATATCGCTACTACTAATACACAATACGGTAAGTATAAAAGCTATGTGTATTGTAATATCGCCTTATTAGTGCACCTCGAGCAATTATTTTTATATTAGTACATGGCCACGATAGCTACATCAATTTGTTTTATTAACCTTGAATGCTTTAATTATACTTATTACAATTATGGATAAGGTTAATCCATAATCCATAATCCATACTAATATTATAAATGCGAAAGTAACTCTGTCTGTCTGTCTGTTACTCAATCACGCCTAAACTACTGAACCAATTTGCATGAAATTTGGTATGGAGATATGTATTTTGATACCTGAGAAAGGACATAGGCAAATTTTTACCCCGGGACATAGGATAGGTTTATCGGGAACGGGAACTATGCGGGTTTTCTTTGACTGCGTGGGCGAAGCCGCGGGTGGAAAGCTAATACGAAATAACATAGCTATTTATAAACCCATTTTTATATTATATGTATTCTGTAGATTATTTTCACACTCTCTGAGGTGAAATAATAACGAAAGAAAATAAATATGTTTCTATAAAGCAATTGCGAAATATGAGTTTCATTTAGTTATTTTTATTCATTGCTTTGAACATAAAATTATATTCACGTTATTGAAACATTTATTGGCACATGTCTCTTTTATGTTAACATTTAAGATAAAGATCTATATAAAAAATACTGTTTCATTTTCTGTTATTATTCCGATGTTCAAAAGAACAATATCTTCCTATAAATAGGGAAATTAGGCCGCGCGAAATCATTTTAAACCAGCTACGACGTAGACGCGTAGACAATGTAGAGCCGCTTCGTAGCAGATAAGCATGACGAGCTTATTTTATGTCATACTAGCGGTCCGCCCCGGCTTCGCCCGTGGTACATGTTTACGTTTTCTGTACATAAGAACCATCCTCGTACTTCAAGGAATATAATAAAAAAAGAATTATCGAAATCGGTTCAGCCGTTCTCGAGTTATGCGCTTACCAACACATTTTGCGATTCATTTTTATATATATAAGAGAAGATTACCGATGCATATTATAATAACTTATATACTAGCTTATGTAATACAGTATTAAGTAATAAAACAAATATTATAAAGAGGAAAGGTTTGATTTTTTGTTTGTTTGTTTGTTTGTATGAATTGAATAGGCTCCGAAACTACTTGGCAGATTTGAAAAATTCTTTCACTGTTGGAAAGCTACATCATTTCTGAGTGACATAGGCTAGGTTTTATCCCGGAAATCCCACGGGAACGGGAACTATGCGGGTTTTTTTTTGAAAACGCGGGCGAAGCCGCAGGCGGAAAGCTAGTAAGTAATAAGATACAATGCCTTTATAATAAACGATTATCATAACACGGTGAGAAATAATGATAGGAAAAAGTTAATACAAAAAAATTAGCTTTCACTGACGGTTTATTTTGATTTAAACAATTTTAAATGAATTATTATTCATTGGAACTGGAGTTGTGTTATTCAAATAACTTTGTGATGCGAATTCCAGCTACCATTGTGAAGTTTGGAGAATGTGCCGAAAATGATCAATAGCATTCATCAGAAGAGCGAGTGTTCAGTCAAAGTTTCATACGGTTTTAGAATATTTTGAGACATAACTTCAGTAAATTACAAGATATTATTTATTACTATTAAATATGTTTCGAAAGTATCCCGCTTAAACGTTTATAAAATCCTAATTATTTGTATAGCTATCGTATTATGGTCAAAACCATTTTTGACTACCCCTTTTGTATTTATACCTACATTTTAAATCAATCTCAATACCATTATCATAAATGTGTGACAGAATTATAATAGGTACCTATGTGTTTTTCTTCATCGTAATCTTTAACAAAAAGCTCGCGTTAAAACTACATTTTACAGAGTTTTACCTCTCGAACTCTCGCGATGTTATTTAAGTTGTTATGCTTAATCGCTTTCACAGTAAGCTGTATTAACATTTTAATCAAAGTGAAACATATTATTATAACATTGTTCGTTTTATTAAAACTTGTTATTATTATTTACTTAATAAGCTTTAGAACAATCGCTCAAGATTCATAAAATAATTATTATATTATTATATTTAGAATATAAATACATATATAGCCATATTCCAATTTAAATATTCATTAGTAGCCGTGGTATAAATGTTTATTCTAATTAATATCAGAATCGAATTGCACTTGTACATGTTAAATACGTTAATAGCGTACTGTGAGGATACTTAATGCGAAAGAGTTAAACAAACAAAACATCCAAACAGCTAACATCACGTGTAGCGAACGTGGGTACTAACCGATATTAAGCGGTTCATCAGTTAAATAAATATACCATATAACCAGAATAAACAGAATTTATGTAGTAGCTATGATTTATCGTATTACACTCGGCTTCTCTTTCGAGAAATCGATCCAATCTAACGATAAGTATGGAATGTGTGTGAAAAATTATTATTTTACCCACGATTAAACGTAGCATTCATGCTTCAGCCCCATTTGAACCCTAAACAGTTTTTATAGGGCAGCACTATGTTTGTCATTTCACAACTAGGTCGCCAGTCGCCAGTCGATTGTCTTATTTCAAGAGAAACGACTAACAGTCAGCAAAACCTTATGTTCAACCAGCCATTAAACAGCGGCTAATGGAATAAACCAGCCAACGTTGAATGAACATACATAAACTGATTTGATTTGATTTACCAACACTTTAACACTAATTAAATAGTCCTACGTCAATAAGTCTTTCATAGCGTTAAAACAATAGAAGAAACTGAATTAGAAAATTAATTAGGTAAATATTTATAGAACCGTATAAGGTTATTCCGTACTCAAGTACGATAATGTTTTGATTAACTAACGGAACGGGATTCTTCTACTAGTAAATTCACGCTTTTCTATCGAATTGTCGGGACAGATGATATCATATTTTATAGGTAGACATTATTTGCGACAGGTGAGATATTTACGCTGCCATTGCCATTACAATGCTCGATTGGTCATCTGTTGTTGACAGCTACTGGCTCCCAGTGGAATATTTGTACAAAATACTACATAATAATAGTTTCACAGAGTGGTTCCATGGAATTTAATCAGAATGAAGAGTCGGGTTCCGATTCCAAGAGCGCTTTTCAACGTCGTGTTTTAACTAATTCAATATGCCTTTAGCGTATCATAGATTCGATGACGTAGGTGGGTACATGGTGGGTACCTACTTTATAAGATTAGATATTGAGATTTATTGAGATGAGGCGGCTGGTATATCAAGCCTACACGTAACCATTTTATGTACGAGCTGTATATTATATTTTGTGAACTTATTGCCTCAATTAAATGAGTTTAGTCAAATTTAATCTATAGGTATAAACGAGATGAAATTCATGATGTACACTCTTCTTAGTTTTAGAAGGAACTATATACTTTTAAGATTAAGTACCAAATTTTCTTTTTGAGAATTGAGCGTCTCAGCAAGCTTTATACTAACATCGAAAAGTCATGGTATAAAAGTCGTCGTATTGTATTGTACTTATAGTTTATGATGCGTGACAATTTACAACTTGTATATGAACCCCATAGCGTCTTAACTATCATATGCAAATATGCCTTTAACCACTATAGATAGAGCTTTCCGTTAGCCTTGGCCGCATGTATAACTTCATATTTCTACTTTCCATAACTAGGGAGACTGTCAATTTGCATACAATAACGATAACCTTGCGATGTCACATCTAATGGTTTATAAAATCAAATATAGAAATACAGCTCGAGGACATAGTGGAATTATTATAGGGACATTGGTCTGATTTGGTCACTTGGCTTTATAGAACATTAACTATAATGACACAGTATGTAAATCTAAACTATCGGTCAATTTTATTACTAGTTTATTTTAATCGCTTTTTCAACAACTATACCATAATCACAAATTACGATGTCTTTTAAAGATATGAAGACTAACACTCTGTTAGATTAAAAGATACACAAAATGAAAAGCTTAATCTTCTTATATATAAAAATGAATCGCAAAATGTGTTGGTAAGCGCATAACTCGAGAACGGCTGAACCGATTTCGATAATTCTTTTTTTATTATATTCCTTGAAGTACGAAGATGGTTCTTATGTAGAGAAAACGTAAACATGTACCACGGGCGAAGCCGGGGCGGACCGCTAGTTTTATATAATAATAGGTACATTGCACTTATCTGCACGTGCTATATAGCATATTTATACCTATAGCATGCACTTGGGTCCGTACATGTTCCGTACTTTACTGAAGAAAAAAGAAAAAAGTTAAACTACTCGAGCCTATATACTGAAAGGTACGTTAGTGACCATCTCAAATTGAACTGAAATTTGAAGACTTTAGACTGTTTATGAAAAACAATTAGAAATTAAAGTAATAGGTAGGCGTTTTTTTTTCGATCCCTTGTGAACCAGATGCATTTGAAAACTGGTTGAGATGTTTTCACTACTCGTTTCTAAACATCTCGGGTTGGCCGATAGTTTTTATAGTCTCAATATTTAAATCGGCACTAACTTTAGACGAATCGATCCGAATTCATTTAAGCCAAAACAATTGCGTAACCCGCCCAAGGTTCGTGTTTCGTAACGGGAAAGCGTACACGTGCAAGTTTAACCAAATTTTAATGAAAAATTTTACATCGAGCTTCAAGTCACGCTTTCACGTGGACCGTGGTATACAATTTAAATTGACCGTGACGCTGTTAATGTTTCTTACTCTAGGTACATTTTTCAACAAAATATTTGAAATGTACTTTTAAGGGTGTAAGAAATTGGGTGTTTTTGTTATTTAAAATACGAAACCGTATAACAATGGTATAACATGTCGCATGTTACGGTTTTTCAAATTTATGTTGATAAAATTACAATTTAAAGTATAAATTTTTTCTTGATTGCTTTTTATTATTTCATGTTATTTGGTCGTTTTTATTGTTTCAGTTTTATTAAATTAGATAATTATCCACATTTAAGGCTTATGCTTTCAACGTCTTATAATATTACACCCCCTCAAGGCTTCTTAATCGAGGTATGAGCTAGCAGTTTTTGAACGTCGCTAGTTTGCCTCAAGGTTATCTGAAAAAGATTCTGAAGTAATTTATTATTTCCAAGAAATTTAATTGCATACCCTCGTACACACATAATTATGATTTAAATAATGCACTTATTGTTATTATAGTAATAAGGTATTTAATCTTAATATGCTTTGTTCACGATAATTATAGATATGTATTATTGTATAAAGCGTAAATTAAGCCATAAAATATCATAATAATCTTGATAAAAGCACATTTAATCTCGTGAAACATCTCGTATTCGGCCAGTAAATTCTCATTTTGTTAGAAACATAGTAAAATGAGGTAATTATTTTCGAGAAGAATAATCTAGAAGCTTTTAATGTCTATTGTTCTACCGTTTATGTATACTAATACATCCAAGTTGCCTACGTCATTCATCTTAATTATCACTACATAGTATAAAACAAAGTCGCATTCTCTGTCCCTATTTCCCTATGTCCCTATGTCCCTTTGTACGCTTAAATCTTTGAAACTACGCAACGGATTTTGATGCGGTTTTTTTTAATAGATAGAGTGATTCAAGAGGAAGGTTTATATGTATAATAACATCCATTAGATAGTGGAGATATCCCGGACATCAGCCTGTACGAGATTAGGATAGCTCTGAAACAGCTTAAGAACAACAAGGCGCCGGGTGAGGACGGAATTACCTCTGAGCTATTGAGAGCGGGTGGAAAACCAATCCTCAGAATGCTCCAGAGGCTATTCAGTTCCGCCTTGCTCGAGGGCACAACGCCTGAAGCATGGAGCAGGAGTGTGGTTGTTCTGTTCTTCAAAAAGGGGGATAAGACCCTATTGAAGAACAATTATAGAGTATTGTTTTATTGTTATTGTTTTCAAGGGTTATCACGAATCGTCTCGAACGCAGGTTAGATGACTTCCAGCCTCCCGAACAAGCCGGTTTCCGTAAAGGCTTTAGCACCATAGACCACATCCACACGCTGCGGCAAATTATACAGAAAACCGAGGAGTATAATTTGCCACTATGCTTAGCGTTCGTGGACTATGAAAAAGCCTTCGATTCGATCGAGACCTGGGCCGTATTAAGGTCTCTCCAGCGGTGCCGTATTGACTATCGGTACATCGAAGTATTGAGAAGCTTGTACGAACACGCCACAATGTCAGTCCGAGTACAAGATCAGTGCACAAAGGCAATCCCATTGCAGCGCGGTGTTAGACAAGGCGACGTGATCTCGCCCAAACTTTTTACCGCTGCTTTGGAAGATGCTTTCAAACTGTTGGAATGGAAAGGACTTGGCATCAATATTAACGGCGAGTACATCTCTCATCTTCGTTTTGCCGATGATATCGTAGTCATGGCAGAATCCATGGAAGACCTTAATGCAATGCTCGATGACCTCTACAGAGTTTCACAACAAGTGGGCCTTAGCATGAACATGGACAAGACGAAAATCATGTCGAATGTCCATGTTGTGCCCACTCCAGTCTCTGTTGGAAACTCTACTCTCGAAGTTGTTGACGAATATGTCTACCTCGGACAAACGGTCCAATTAGGCAGGTCCAACTTCGGGAAAGAGGTCAATCGTCGAATCCGACTCGGATGGGCAGCGTTCGGGAAGTTACATAACATCTTTTCATCCAAAATCCCTCAGTGCCTGAAGACAAAAGTCTTCGAGCAATGTGTGTTGCCAGTGATGACATACGGTACAGAAACGTGGTCTCTAACCCTGGGCCTTGTGCACAAGCTCAGCGTCGCTCAACGTGCTATGGAAAGGGCTATGCTCGGAGTTTCCCTACGAGATCGAATCAGAAATGAGGAGATCCGTAGGAGAACCGGTGTCACCGACATAGCTCGCCGGATTAGCACGCTGAAGTGGCAATGGGCTGGGCACATAGCCCGCAGAACCGATGGCCGTTGGGGCAGAAAGGTTCTCGAATGGAGACCACGTACTGGGCGACGAAGCGTGGGACGTCCACCCACAAGATGGACAGACGACCTGGTCCGAGTGGCAGGGAGCCGCTGGATGCAGGCCGCCGGTGACCGGTCGTGGTGGAAAACCCTGAGGGAGGCCTTTGTCCAGCAGTGGACGTCCCACGGCTGAAACGACGAGATAGTGGAGAAGTACTGTTATTTTTGAGGTTTCTAATGTTATGTCGTAAATAATTACATTTTTTCCGCTTACATTGCAAACGCAGGCTGAACCCTACGAGTTTTATCAAAATAATGTACTAAGTATTGTACACATTGAAAAGGTCTACAGAAAAGTCCGCGATGGCATATGTCTATCTCTTATTGATAACCCACAATAACTTTTTTTTGTCATTTACTTTTTACGACAAATAATGGCTAATTTTCGAAGCGATTTTAACCAATACAGCATTAATCCTTAACCAATTAAATACCTTGAATACATTGTTCATTTAATATAGATCTATATGGCCCTTTACACCGTATGATTTAAGAGAATATTTTCGAAGATATTACAGATTTAAAAATTGCGGGACGTACCGTTTGTCGCGGTACCGGCCGGCTGGGCCGCTGTTTTTATAAACAACGTTAAAAGTTTTTCTGTAGTGTATTTAGTATCAGCATTGCACCCGTGCGAAGCCGGGGCGGGTCGCTAGTATGCTATAAACTCGGAACATTGAAGTATCTTATTTACGGAGAATTCAATTCAATGCATTATCCGAGATAAGTATCTTATTAACTTTATTATCATAACAATATACAAGAGAGCTTTTCACTTAATATGAATTTATCATCATAAAAGCTGATTCAAATGTATGATGAATATATTTTTTTATTGTTTGTATTATTGTACATTTATTTCTTATGCTCTATTAAATGGCTTCGTAATAACAATCAGATAACCTTCCTTGAATATAACTAGTTTCAGCCGAAGTTGAAATTAGCTTACTGTAACAGTTAGAATTGGAAAAAAATACAACATAGTACCTACTTGTAACTCTTACGTATAGTATTATATTACCTGTGCTCTTAGTAATTTTGTATGTTATTAATTATCTATGTTATTATATGCAATATCCCATTAACTTCATACATTTCCTTTCCCATCAGGTTGCCTGGTAGAGATTGCTGCTTAGCAATAAGGCCGCCTCTTGTACAAACTATGCATTTCTTTTGTATTAATGTTATTTTTGTCATAATTCAATTTGTGCAATAAAGTTTTATAAATAAATAAATATATTTAATTTAGTATCTACAATACAACCTACAATGTACATAACATAATTGTACAAAGAAAATGTATCATTGAACTTTAGAGTGGGTGTTACAAGGGACAACAAAGTGAAAAAAGCTGTGAAAATAAAAAAAGATTAATCGAATCTTTTGTCAGCGTCACGCTTTTATCATGTTTTATAATTCATTTTCTCGTACAATGTGTCATTTTTAAATTAAAATAATGATAAGAGTGTTGTCTCTGTTTATAAATAAATGTGTTCAAACTTCAAATTAAGAAACTGTTCCCTAGAGTCTAGACACTAGACAATATAAATTACATACAACATTTTCTGAAAATTAAAGGAAAGTTAGTCTTATTTTTAATTCAATAAAACCTTATTGCGGGCCATGTTAATGACGTACGTTTCAATTAATTATTTAAATAATGAATTTCACGTTGGATCTCATGCTCGTGCTCATTTTACATTTATGACGTACCTTCGCTGTTAGGATAATATGGTAATTATGATAATCCCCACTTTAATTGCGCCTAATTAGAGCTTACCTCTCAAAGTACCTACTCACGGAGGAAATAATAACGCAGAATTCATTCCTATAGTTACGAAGAATCCAAGATGAAAGAATTTTTTTAACGATGTCTCTACCGATTCCGATTCATCAAACACGTTCTTATATTTAGAAATTGTATCTTATGTAATATTAATTGCCTATTTGTGAAGGTATTTTTTTATAAAAAATGTAACAAAATTGTTATATATATTTCTTTTTCAAGATTCATCTTTAAAATAATTTATTTTTATTTGATGTGTCAATATATTATTGAAATGAAATGAAAATGAAAAGAAAAATACTTTATTGCACACTTAGTACAGAATATATTATTATATATATATTAAAAATATATAGAAGATATTAATGTCATTTAAAATATCTATCGTTGCTTCATGTGCTCTAATTTGTCACAAGTACCTATTTAAATACAAAACATACTATGAATCTTTCACATAACAAATTTTAATTTTAAACTATTATTTTATCTTATACCTCTACCTTCTTCCTATGCGAATTCCTATAAATATACCTACCTATGTCCAAAAATATTTATGGCGCATTTTATCACAGTAGCTTTTAATATTTAAGATCAGAATAAAAGCATTAGCTAGTAAAATCCCGTGAATGAATACATATAGTTTTAATGCATATACTACTATTATACCTAGTATCTGTGCTTCCGTAAGTAGTGGACCAAAAGGTTATGGGGGGTAGAGAGACTTATTATCTAACAAAAAAACTAAAATTTATTGTCCTAGACCATACATTTTTTTTACACCAGCTTTGTTTAAACTTTAGTCTGTAAACTTTAAAACGTAAAATTTTTACCTATTTTTTGGTCTAATTTTCTTGTTGCTGTTATTATTATGCTTCAGTATCATTTTAATCAGGAAGACTTATGTATTCTTAAATACCTTGAACAATAAAATAAAAAACAGAAATGGTAAAAGTTCATATTTAGCTTATGTGGATGATATTTTTATCAAATTTTGAAAATAAAGCATAAATCAAAAACTTTATGGTCTAGGACAATAAATTTTGGTATTTTATGTAAGTCTCTCTACTCCCCATAACCCGTTGGTCCACTACTTACGGGACACCCTGTATAATATACAGTACCTATCACTTCAGATCAACATAACATAGATAAAAAACTCCTTTGACCTATTCTTTATTTGACGTAAATAGCCACTACCGGAATCGAAGGGCACAACGGTATTTACGTATGTTTGTTTGTTTTTCTTTGACGCCGTAGCCGTTTGCATACTGGTAAAGCAAACATTATACACGCCAAGGTTCATTTACCAGTAAATATTCATTTAAACTGAAGACTATGAATCTATTTTCAATTACCATTGTTGTTACTGTATCCTACAATAACAGTTTAAAAATAAGTTTATTTTTAATATAATAACATGCTTAGTTGTTTACGTATCAGTCACATCTACACAGGTAAAGTTTTAATGCTATTTAAGATGCCGTAACTCTTACGTTTAATCAAAGGGTTTGTATCGATGAACAAAGGGAAATTGGTCCTATCTCGTTACAAACTTAAAGCTGTATCTATATTGAGGTGTTATTTTTACCATTACTTTAATTATTTTGTTTTAATCAATCATGACTTAATTTTGTTTGTGTATTTAAGGTTAGAACTAAAGAACTTAAGTTCATATCGTAGGACTACATAAAAAAAAAATAAACTTAACGTTTAAAAGATTTACATGAATTAAAGATAAGTATTCATTTCACAAAGCTGTTTATAAGATTATAACGCCTCGAGCAGTTATTCCACCTACGTGTTTTAGAGTTAAGGCTGAAATTTCAGTAGCCAGTCCTAGACATCCTTGAAATGAGACCTAGATGAGCTGGCAATTTTTTAACCGCAAAATATACAGGGGTCGAATATACAAGGCCAATATGGAGGTCGCCGCTTGAAGTTTTTCAGGGGCAAAATGCTCGAAAACAAATTACTGTAATACGATAAAAAGAGAACTATGACGAAAAATACCGTTTTGATTATATATTAAATATGTGCTTCATTTAAACTTTAAAGGAAAGATTGAGACGCTCGACTCTACATTCTGTTAAAATTTCTTTCGCTACATTTTACTTGCATAGTTTAGATGCAAATAAAAAAAGCTGAGTAATTAAGAGCTTTTCAAAACCAAATCAAAATAAAAATAAAACAATATTTGATTGCAGTACTCATTCTATTAAAATATTTTAAAAGTTATTTAAATTAAGAAGAATATGGAATATATTATTATCACTAAAACAATTGACAGTCTAGCGGTTGTAAATTAGTCAAGATTTTATTATTTTTACATACAAGTTAAATAATAATCATATAATAAATAATAATATTTATAAAAATCAAAAATAAACCTTCTATGTGACAGTAAGCAATAATATATATGTAATATAAAAATAAATATATTTTACTGTTGTTCTTATAAGATTTAAAACATTTTTCAAGCAATGTTCCAATATCAAGGTTAAAAGTACCGCAGGATATCAGCTGTTTCAGATGTTATATATCTCGCACCCTTTGACAGAAACCAGACTAAATAATGATAGATTATACACATACGATACTTATATAAGCTAATAAGAAATTATTAAGAGCAAATATGCATGCAATTTAATAAAAACCAGTCTAGGTATCTAAGCTATATATACTTGTATCGTACTCATAAGACAATAATTACGTCACAAGGATAGCGTTATATAATGCAAAAAACCTTTATGACTTTCGCCTTATAAATCATATCGCATCAAATACTTATTGCTCATTTATAATATAATAATACTACTTAATATTAAAAAATAATAATTTGATGGCTATTGCTTTGCCTTCAAGCGTTTATTATGATTTTATATTAATTTTCTTTGTTTATCTCACGATAACATAATTAAAAAGAAACCGTTCCTTGTCCCATCACTTGGAGTCTGCGGGTCTGTAAAATTAATAATTTATCGATTTCAAAACGTCCGCCGTAACATTTACGTAACGCGGCAAAGCACGCGTATCCATCAAAGTTACACCGGCCGATATATGCAAGTGACGAGCACATAAAATACAATTTTAGTATCGACGATCATGTGTTTGGTATGGTGGCCATATTAATGGTGATGACAAGTTCAGCATCGCGAATTGTATCACTGAAAAACTCACTTTTACGCGTTCGTAACAACCGATAGATGTTGTTCGATGATGGTTATGGTTATTTTAATTAATGGTATGGTTAAGGGTTATGAGGGTATCGATCGCGTATGACACCCGATGTTCGCGCCGGCGGCAGGGTGAGCCGCGACTGGGCGGGCGGCCGCCCGACGCAAGCGGTCCAAACTACGACTGCGCGTGTTTTTATGCCGGCTACCGACTTACTTGAAGCCGAATGAATTACACGTGAACATGATTCTAATTTACGTTGTTTATTTTATCTTCTCAGCTAATAATAGAATTTGTAATGGATGTGAAACTAGCACACACATAACACCGCCGTACACTAAGCTTCATTGATCGAGTGTACGTACGAGCAGGCATTTTAAAGCCGAAAATTAGACATAATATACCAAGCATATACTTTAGCCAATTTGGTTAAATTACTAAATCTACACTATTCTTCCTATTACATTGGGGACCAATAAATGAACTGGTTATTATTCTTTCAATGTAACACCTGAATAAAAGGAATTATAAATGAAATATTGATTATGCAAATAGGTTTCCAAAAAAGCGTGGGCAGAAGTAACATCAATTGTAAAGGATAACAAGACGATTCTAGATATAGCCTGACAAAATTTTGCTATCGATCGAATATATTCTTACATTTATTTTTTCCACATCCACTAAATCATCAGACCCACTTGATGTTCAACGAACACCTACAAAAGAAAATTCAAAAAAGAGTGTGCTTTGGATTTTCCCAGCTTTTAAAATCTTTTTAATTGTTGTAGTGGTTTCGTTCGTTATATTTGTCGGTTAGAATATTTAAATTTAGTTGTAAATAAATTACATATTGAAGTATATCCCTATTTATCGTGTTATTAATAATTTTGTAGTATTTTAAAGTTCCAATTAGTAAGTATAATATGTATCGCAAAAAAAATTTGCAAACACAAAATGTTTTTGCGTGCTAAGCGCATTCTAACTATCATACCAGGCTTATTTCTCTCAATACTTATTCAATTATACAATTCTCTCAATACTCAACAATATTTATTTTCATGACAGTTTTTATATCAATATTAATTCGTTTCACACACATTGAAAGTATATACAACTAAATAATTACTGCGCTTTTGTTTCCCAGAGTATAGAATTATTATATATCAATAAAAATATCATTTATTGTTAGTTACAAATGAAAATGAAAACAAAAGGGACTAACTGAAATGGTTCAGTGAAAACAATAGAAAATGCTTCCGAGACCTTTCTTTCAACTATTTACGCTTTTTTATTGCACGCCTCATAAGCGAAGCGTTGAGGTGGGTACTACTGTCACTTCGCGCAAAACATCTGATTTTTCAAACTTAAAATGTCTTTATGTATCATACATTGCACTTGTAAGATAATACATACCATGGAACTATAGTCATACTGGAACCCAAACTCCTAAGAATAAATAAAAAACTGATAGAATGACCGCAAGTAACCCCTGTTTACCCCATAGGGTAGCCAGCGTGATTGTAAATTTTTCCCCTATTGACGTGCATTAAAAAATCGACTGTCAGTAATAATAGTCTATATGACATAAATCATTAATAAAATCCGCTAAAAAAATGAAATTTAAACGAGATTCATGCAGGTTTGCTTTTCCATTGAAATAACAAAGGTTTACAACTTTTAAAATGGACTGCTTATCGAACACGCTCATAATTTTTTTCCCATATTTTGAATTATGTTATGAAAATCGTTGCGCGGCAGCCCCAATTCTAGGTGTCAAATAATGTTTACTGCAAAATGGCGGATGTTTATGTTCATTTCGTGAGTTTGTTCTTGTATTTTGGAATTATTCTGAGCCAAAATTAATAGAAATGGTTGTAAATATATTGTGCGCGGTTGCAAAAGTGAATGGCATCCAGGATGTGATATTATATTTCATTCGTAAGTACAAAAAACCATGCATAAACTACGCTTCATGTAAAATTGTAGTTTAGTAATATTTCTACTTTAATTGTTGTTAAATCTGGAATAATAGATCGAAGTTGTGATTATAATGTTAATTTTGATTAGGTTTTTTCCATTTAACATCGTTATTTGCTTATTATTAAATGTTTCATGATTGTAATAAATATTAGACTAGGGTGTCCATACTTTATAAAATTGTGTACATATATTTCGGTATGGTATTTTATATGAGGAGAAGTCTTTCTCCACTTGAGTTAGTTCAATTGGCGTGAAAGTTAATGGTATAAAAACGTTGTTTACTACTTTTATATAATGATATATTGTAAAATCAAAAACTCAAAGTACATACATATATGGTACCTACTGAAATAGAAGCACAAGACAACAGCACAAATTTTGTGTTATCTGTATCTAAATGACATTTTTTTTTATATTTTGCAAATAATCTTCTTTTCTCTTTACAGGTTTCCGTCCAATCTAGCGGAACGTAATGCGGCTAAATATAGTAGAATTAAAAATATCCTGTTTTGAAAAAGTGAAGATATGCAACATTCATTTTAAACCCGCACTTGGCCAGTGTGGTGGATGTGGCTGTAACCTCATAGGAGGCCATGTCCCAGCAGTGGGAACGTAATATATACGTTACGGGAAATAAAATGTATGGGAGGGTTTAAAGTTACATTTTTAGATATTTCTTGTTATATTTAAAAAAAGTTATTATTGTTATTTTACTCATTAGGTAAAGTATCATATCAGTATCATATCGATATCAGTTTAAAGTTTTTTGATACCTGCAATAGTTACGGAATAATCACCTGTGCACACTTAACGATTACACCCTGAATATATTATATTTTGTTTTTTATTGTATGATAGGGAAGCGCTAGACCACGATCTCATATTTCAAGTACTCTTAAAACTATTTAAATACTTAAGGGTATGGAATGATAAAAATATTTTCAGTGAACCGATTTCGTTACTTTTTATTGTTATTATCTTATAATTTGCAAATTTGTAAAGGCAGTTGGCATTGTAATGATAAATAAATATTATAAAAACACATTGATATTTTACTTCATTAATTCCTCAAATGACTGGACGTAACGCCAAATTATACAGCAAAATGTTGTCATAATTTATAGCGGTCCTGTGTTCTGAAGATGCAAGACGGAAGACGCAAACATGAAAAAACGCTGAAAGGAACATTACAATTTTCCAATGTTAAATACTTGAACATATCTATTTTTTATCTATTTGCAAAAATTCTACAGTAACTATATTAGAATAATAAATGCAATTACGTAATTTATTTCCGCCGTAAATCATCAACCATCAATCAATCAATAAATATAAAACTCTCCCGTTACTTAGTGACTGACAGACAACGCACAGCCTAAAATCACTGGACCTAAAGACATGAAATTTGGCACACTCTGTATATCTAGAGTATCCTAAAGGTGCACTTAGAAAGGCTATTCCGAAATCCCCACGGGATAAATGGGATTTTATGTTTTATGACTTCAACGAGGACGAAGTCGCGGGCAAAATCTAGTATTATAGTAAAATTTTAATACGAATAAAATTGATGTATCCGTTATTTTTTTCCTTAATATCCTGAATTTTTTACATTTATACTCACCCCACGGAAATATAGACATACTATATATATTATGACTCACCGTAACTAGAAAGAGACGGAGGGGAAACGATAAGATTCAAGGTCAAATTTTTTGACTTTACTTTTTCTTAGGGAGTGTGGGTTCCATACGTAGTATATATAGTTCCATGATACATACACACACATATTAAGAAAAAACACTATTTTTAACGTTCATGATATTTTTGATGTCATTTTTGTTATTTAAACTAGTTAAAAAACAGGTTAAAAAAGTTCTGTCTTGGACGTCCGTGTGTCTGTATGTGCGGATCCTTTTTCTTGTTAACACGATAGCGACCGAAATACTTTACTAATCGAGTCTTTTTTTTTCTCTTACGCTTGAGTATGCTCAGGAATAGAACCCTTTCATTTTTCAGGGTCTGATTCGATGTGGTTTAATTGTTATTAAATAAACAAAAATAATAATTAATAAATATTTATTAAAAAAAAATTATGAGGCGTGCACTTTTGGATTTTCCAAATTATTTCTGAGTTTGGTATGAAATTATGGCTGCATTAAAAATAGTGAAAATAAAACTATTAAATCTTGGAATGTTGTTAGAGAATTGAAGAATTACTTTGTAAACGTTTATTTTTAGGCTGTAGTTTCAAAAGGCAACTTTGTTGCACTTATTGTGGTAAGTATTTTCCACAGGAAACTCTATTAATAACATACTTACACTTTTTTCCAGATTTATACAAAATGTCGCAACTTATTTCCAAGCATATTTAATACACCTAATTTAACGTATACTTATGAATATATGTAGGTTTTAACCACAAAATATTTATCTTAAAACGAGTAACGTAACGGCACCAGTCTTGTACAGATTAAGGAAAAAATTGAAGTTTTTTGCAAATTTCTCGTAGGTTTTTTAACTTTATTGGATATTGTTTAGTTATACCTTTAGTTCTATGTTAGTTTAACGTAACCAATGTTAGAAAAAAGATTACAATGCATAAATAATGAAGTTATTTATAAATTAAAAAACCACTTTTTTGCACCAGTGTTGGACAGTGAAAAATCTAATGATGGACACCCAGTTTTGGACAACATCCAGTTATGAACACCCATTTATGGACTGTACCTAATTTCGTTTCTCCAGTTATTTACACATGGAGAAGACTTATAGTTATCAATAGAATCTTGAAAATGATGATTGGAATACAATAAATCGGGGATGTATTTATAAAAAATAGTACTTATTAATTATTTTGCATACTTACAATATTTAAAACAGTCTTAATTTCCATTTTCTAGGCAATAATTGGACAAATGCATCGTTAAATACGAGTTATGTCCGCTAAGAAACACCAATATGGTTTTTTTTCTCAATAAGTCAGGGATGAAAAATATAACTAAAAAAGTACTGCCATTCCATCCATTTTGGGACTTCTTCTTCTTCGTCATATCACTCTAGGGGGGTAGATGTTACCCGCTTCACGATGTTCCGCCATATCTCTCTGTTTCCTGGCATTCCGCTACACTCGTGAAGTGAATCGCCAATCTGAATCCGCCAGCAGCCTTAATCTGATCGGTCCATCGATATGGATTCCAAATTGTAGCACGAGGCGAAAAGCTTTTTTTAAACTGTTGTCAAGATGGTGTGGATGAAATTTAAGCGTGTGTGCTATATGGTGGTGGAATTTAGCAGCAGACAACGATCCAAACAGTTCATCAGAGAACTCTCTATGATAGATGCGTTACAATACGCATAAGTATGCGACTTCTCTACGCAGTGATAGAGAATGAAGCCGAGAACGAGTCGCACAGCACATAATGACCCATTGTTCTAAAATATATTCTTCATGTTTAGATAGATATTATGTTTTTGGACCCATTAGTGTAATTTTAACAAAAAATATCAATGTCCATTATAGGAACCAAAGCAAATCCAGTCATGGACAATTGTTGTACAATATTGGAACCCTTTGTTTGAAATGGTCGTGATAGGTATATTATTAATCAGAAAGAAAAGACAATACAGAAAAGCGCATGTAATTAATACCTTTAAAAAAGTTTATTTTCGACATATGTCCATAAATGGATATATCCATAGAATTAAATCCAGTTATGGACACTAATGAATTTTATTTAAACAACATAACCTAATCATGATACTAAATCGTATAATATTTCGTACACTTAACTACTATAAATAAATGTAATATCAAATTTTGCTGACATTTATACAAAAATTCTTATAACCAAAATTGTGTCCTCACTTCCTTAAGGATTTTCTTAGTAAAAACGGATTTCTTCGAAACGGGTCGCAGCAACTAAACATAACGTTCTGCCATCTTCAAACATTTTGGCCGAATAAGATGAAATGTCGTATTTTGATAGCTTATGAACCAAACTTTTATTTTAAGTATTGCCAAATTATATAACGTTAATTTTGGTCTTAATATTTAAATTTAATATTTATTTTGTCCATTACTGGATGCTTGTCCACGACTGGTGCCGTTACCTTACCTACCTCTACAAGACTTATTAATTATTCGTAGCCTACAAGTACCTACATAAAAGTGTTTCTATACGTGTATCGGTTCGATTCAGAAATAAGAGCTGTTATTGTGTGTTGATCAGATAGTATCAGACACCTCCGAGTGTTAGGCTTTTAAAAGAGTTACAAAAGCCAAAGAGTTTGGAAATTGGGTCGTGACACCGATCCCCTGTTAGCGTGATACCCTATACACTATACAGTCTAGAACAAATCCAATTACAATAACAACGTAAAAGAATTCGAACCCAAACCCTCAGCTATGTTAGTAGGTCAAAGAACCTCATAATAACGCTATAGATAAATAACTATATTAAACTAGGAATCCATCAGTATTTCATGCCGTCTATAGATATTCGTCCATTCTGCAAATACCAATGTTTTTTTCTAATATTTTCATCACGCGAGTTTGTGGTTGGCAGTCGTAAATTTTGTTTGTTCTAGGTCATGGTTTTTATGTTTCCTTTTACCTTTCTACCGTAAAGTAAAAGGTTCATAAACATTCCTTATTTTTTATCAGAAATGAGAAGACTTATTGTGATATTTTATTGTAGATAATTATAGAAATAAGAAATTCTTTTTAAATTATCTTTTGCTAATATGATTTTAAGTTATAACATATCTATCTGTAGCATTAAATATATTCGTAAATATATTCGTAATAATATATTTATATACGATTCGCAAATTTATTTTTCAAGAAACAAGTGACGCAAGCGACCTATGAATAATTCACGTGTCTGCATCTCAATGATGCATTTCGTCTTCTCTATGAAACATGTGAATGCTCCATTTATAGGGGAAGTCTTTAATTAGGAGTAATGAGACGAGGTCGATAATTGTACCCGTAAAGTAACGTATATATATAGTTACCTAGTACATATAATAACACAAGATATAACGATATTTAAATAGATACCTCATTTTCGTATTGATTTAAAATGTATGTAGAGCTGCAGTGGTAGAGCTAAGTTATCGTATTACAAAAGAAAGCCTTTTACTACGACGGGCTTTCAAAGTAGTTACTACAAATACTACAATCCTTGGTTAGTGAATATAATATTATATTAGTAGACATATTAGTCATGCAATTAACAGACTTACTGCAAAAATAATATATTGCTGATAATTGCTTAATAATTAAATTATCTTTTGCATATTTATATAAAAGACATTGAAAATGTTTTCAGTAAGTCACAAATCAGCTACATCTCAATACATTAAAATGCCAGGTGTTATTTTTATTGTGTGCATTCCGACAAGTAGCTATGAACATGTATTGAAATATGGCAAACCAAAAGAATTAATATCGTTAGAAGAGTCCGATATGAAAAAATGTAAATTGGAAGTGGAACTGCGAAACAAAAAGGCTAAAAGTATACCTATACATTTGACTCAACATCAGTATAATGACGTTTACTACAACCACAAGTTGGAAAAAATAAGGGAAGACGATGAACTGATTACAATGGAAAATGTAAGTCTTATAGCTCGACGGCATACTTTAAAAGATGCAAGCTGTTTATTCATTTTAAACGCAGCTTTACATCGTTTAAAAATACTGACTGACGAAGCGAATTTTTAAGCCGCCTTTATATATTTTACTTTTCAAGATTTTACATGAATTACTAAGAAAACTTGATGTAGAGCACGTAGTGTGGATTAGCGATGAAATGGGCAATTATTTTGAAGTAATTTTCCCGCTTTCTACTGGAGATAAATGTGAGACGATGCTTCACTGCCTTACTCAACTCGGTATTGGAGTATGTTGTAAATCTATTGTTAGGTAAGGTTTATTAGAAAATATCTGTAGGTATTATCTACTACTAACTGTAACTACTAATTATTATAATAACATACAAAGGTCATAAGCCTGATTACCTTTATGTGAGACATACATTGAAATATAGGTAAAGATAGGCTAGACTAGAATTGAAAACTGGTTAGAATTTCAGACCCATCAAGACAAAAACGTGACAGAAATAACATGACTCCCAGTCCCAACACTATCGTATTAACGTCGTCTGTAAAATATTGTGTTAGTGAGCCACATTTTATTAACTATATTAACTTTAACAGTTTCACCCCTTGCTTACTAAACATTTTGATAGAAGTACTTAAAATGATTGAGAGCTCTAAAATTTACAAAAGTTTGTTGTTGGTTAGAGCCCGTAAGAGCTCTCGAAATAAATTTTTGAAAACAGATATTGAATGTTTTCTAGTGTCCTTCCATGCAACGTTGTACATTCGGCAATAGAAATTGCAAGAGATGATGATTGCATTCTGTAAGTTTATTCAATAATTATTTAACAATTTACTCGGTATACTTATAAGTTATAACTAAATACCTAACTATTTTTTTATAAAATAGAAAGAAAAACGAAGACGCAAGGCGATGGCGGCAGTTTGTAGAGTCAATTAGATCGAAGTTAACTGTCAAGCAAGTGGTAGACGGTGTAAGAGGTGGTGGTGAACTGTCGTTTGATTATCTCACACTAATTATTACAGCTGAGTAAGTGTTAAAATGCAGTAAGTATGCCAATATACCAAGGGTATCTGGATAACCCCGGACCAAAAACTATACCTAGTTTTTTTGGTCCATGCCCCGGTATATCGGCACATAACCCAAGTTTTCTTCATTTAAATGTGCTAATTAAGTTTATTATTAAGTTATTTATTTCTTCACCACATCAAGCCTATTAATATTTGATATTACAAGTGCAAATGAACATGCTTTTTACAATTTTAAATTCACATGCGTAAAACCGTTTTTGCATGATGGAAAAATATTTGCAGTTTTGAGTCAAGTTTATTACTTTTTTTACGATATCGATCGACGGACGATACTATCAAGTGCATTATTGTCGTAGCTGAAAGATTAAATCATTCCTTTGGAGACATTGAGACATAGGTATTATTAATTCCAAGAGAGATATTAAAATGAATTGAAATGAGACAGTAGCTTAATTTTAAGTAAATCTTTACTTAGCAATTATCTATACCTATCTACATCTAGATGACTATCAGAGAGTCATTCTGAATATCAAACCTACTATTCATATTGATTTTCATTTTCATAAATTCTTACCTTTATAGACGTACCTAGTGCTTGTAGATATTATATTTCAAAGAAAATATAAAATACGATCCTTATGAAGGTATTCATACGACTGTGTCACGCGAGATCCTTATTTTCTGTGTGAACTAGGTTATACCTTTAGATAGTGTTCCTACACATTTACACAATAATAACCTGGAATCAAATTATTTCATAGCAAATTCGTTATATTCAGGTACTTTCCTGTATTTTTTCAGTTCTCTTGCAGCACTTGGTCTCGTAGAAAATAACGCATCAAATATAGTTGCTGCCATGTTGGTCTCTCCCCTAATGGGCCCCGTCATGTCAATTACCTTTGGAACTATAATAGCCGATAGAAGCCTTGTGAAAAGCGGTTTTGAAAGCCTTATAATCGGAATGCTTGCATCTTTGCTGTTTGGATTTATTTTTGGTTTGATATTGGGTACAACAGAAATGCCATGGGGGTATGGCGATTGGCCTACGGAGGAGATGAAAGCTCGGTAAATTTTACAGTATACTTTAATTAAAATATTTCAGTAGTTAGTTACATTACATTAATACTGAAGTTCCCATTTTTAATCAGTTTTGCCAAAATATGCTACATTTCCTTAGTGCTACGATTGGCACTTTAACTCTCGAAGATTCAAATCCCGTCCGTTGTAATAATTAAGCCAATTCTAATAATAAATAGCCGATACATGACCATCAATTATTTTTTTACCTTATTTAAATACAACATCTTTACATAAAATTTTACTAGATAAATCAGTAAATAACAAGCAAATAGTAATAAAGCCTTGAGAAACTATCATTATTTTGCAGGGGTAATGTAAGATCGTTATGGATGGGTGTGCTATGGGCCCTTACATCGGGCACTGGCGTAGCGCTGGCCCTCCTGCAGGGAAGTGCAGGTCCACTCATCGGCATTGCTATATCTGCGTCTTTGCTACCACCAGTAGTTAACTGTGTACGTAAATATATAATCTATCTAGTAAAACGCTTCGATAGATTATATTTTTGTCAAGCAAGATAAGAGGCTTATTTACCGCTTGCAGATAATGTAGGTATCTGATAGCCTATTTGACACATTTAGCATTGCATTTTCATACTAATCGAAGCTGTGAAAGCCTGTCCCACGTGTGTTAATCTACTTTTTTTTACTTCTTTTAAACTTAATTTTTATCAAAGTTATAATTTTAACTAAGTAACTACAAATATAACATGATTTCAAATTAGTCTCTACTCTCTTACTTACCTACTCATTCAAGTGAAATTATAAGTTAATTATTTCCAGGGATTATATTGGGCTTTGGCCTGTATATGGCTTCTGTACCCAGGGACAAAAATTCCCCATTTGAAGGGAGAACCTTATTACGGAAACTCATCTTACGAACCGCTTTATCATAATTATTTACCAATTGAATTCGCCGTAAACGGTAATAATTATAAAACCTTCTTTGAAGAATATCCTGGAGCCACTTACAGATTTCATTTTCAATACAGTAGTACGTTATTAAAAGGATTCTTTTTTTCAGGAATAGTGAGCTGTTGCTTAACAATTGTTAACGTAATATGCATATTTATAACAGCTATAATGTTTCTCAAAATAAAAGAAGTTGCAGCGCCGTACACATCTACGCCAGATTTGCGAAGATTTTGGGAACAAGACATAAAAGTCGCACGTGAAGCTAATAAAAGCAATGCCAAATCGGATGATGATACAGCTGAGTAAGAGAGAATACAAAATTGTCTTATAATATCTTAAAACGTAGTCTACGAAATCGTAGATAGTTCGATAGATGATGTGAAGTGTGCTATACCAGCACTAATGACTATTAACTTATAGTTACATGATGCTGTTTCAACGGAAAATAGCGGAGTTTTATTTTAAAAATTGATACCTACTTACGATTATAAATTATTATTATTTTCATTCATTATTTAGGCTCGTGATGGGCGAGATGAATCAAGCTGAAGACGACGAAATGAAGGAAAAGCTAGAAGCAGCTGTGCAGGAGGCGCTAGATGACGAAACTTATAGAAAAGTGAAACGTATGAGTTACCAAAGCCATACTGCGGACGAGGTTTGTTTTCAGCACAGTGTAGATTTCAGAAACTACATAATATCCCAATTATTTATAACTTTCCGCCTCTTTCCCCGCCGTGTCTAAAACCTAATAAATTATACATATAAATCTTCTTCTTCAATCGCTCGCGATTATACATACCTACATAGGGACAGAGTAAGCGACTTTGTTTTGTACAATGTAGTGAAGAAATGATTCCAATAAATGAATTTTCATTTCAGGTTATTCGTACTATTGGTCTACAACCAAGAACGCCAACCTCAGTGCGCTCGAGCGTCGTATCTGGAGGAATTTCCCCGAAATTACTACAACCTCCAAGAGGTTCAAATATTAACGACATAGCAACATTAGATAAACTTTTAACTTCATTACTAGGACTACAAAAGCGACGGTCATACAGATCCCACATTGGTACTCCCAGAGCGAGTCATTTACCGACTTTACAAGAAACCGGATTAAACAGACGGTCAGAATCTTGGCCCGATAAAATCTATGAAGATTCCATTGTACGCAACGTGCTGCATAATTTGAAAAGTAAACGTAATTCTCCCAACGATGAAGGGTTTTTGACTCCAAATTGATTCAATAGTATGTATAAATAGCTAATCAGTTATCCGCGCCTTACTCATACGCACATTAAATAACAGGTTTAAGGAAAAACTTGATATTTTGTGAAGTATGTACACATAATAAAAATTAATTAACATTTCATTAGCTTATATAATTAAATTGCAATCTTAAATTAAGTAATAATTAAATATACGCACTGATTTCCTCATTTATGATTTTATTTTAACGATCTTACTATGAAATTCTGTCAGTTAAATATGTATTACTGATGAAATCAATTTACAACAGTAGAAAAAGTATATATTTTTTCATTTAAATTACATTTTGGACATCATAACTTGGACATTAAAACTTCACAATAAAACATTAAAGTTAAAATAATTAAAATTAGATTAAAATTTAAATTTATAAATAAATTTCTTACGTTTAAACACAATACTTATAAGTATTAAAATAAAACGACATTTAACAATTAATTAGTTTGTATATTTGATATGTACCTATCTATTGTAACAATATTTGATATTTCATATCTTATGGTAACAAGTATTATTGAAAATATAAAATATATTGTACATGATCACAGCAGCTGAGCTATAAGTTCTTAATAATATTTATTTACATCCCTAGCAATTGACTATGACATTATCAGAATAATGTGCCATTAGGTGTACCTACTTAAGAACAATGTACAAAGTATTACATTTAGTAAACAATTAAGTAATAATAATTAATTAATTAATTACCTAACGATTTGTTAAACATCAAGACAATTTTTTGTCAGTTGTATTATTACTTCTAAAATTTTTGCCATGCTTAACTTGTGAGGTATAAATGTCATATCCTAGAGATATTGTATTATCGTATAAAACTCTAAATCTAGTTGGCAGGAAATAAAAGTTAATTATTTGTGCTGGCGGCCACACCATCCACTCCGCTTTGTATAGTGTGACAAATTTATCTTTTACTTCGTCTTTAAAATTATCTACAGGATTATCTTCTAACAGGGCTAAGCTTCCGAAAAATGTGACTATCATTATTGGAGAGAATATCAATTGGTCTAAAAGTAGTTTCTTTATCACCATGTCTGTAGTCTTGCCTATAATAAACCTATCTAGCACTTTATACCAGTGGTGACACAGCACGCCTACAGCTGCACCAGAAAATCCCATATGCATAGTCCGTTTGAAATCATATTTGTCCATATCTTTTGTATACACTTCATAGGTCTGTTCTAATAAATCACCCACTGCAGATAAACTTATAGAAATGGTCACATTGGTGTACAGCAAATATTTATTACTGAAAGCGACCGTCCCTATATTCTTTAACCTTGTTATCGAACTGGATTTCCGTATGTTTGTTGCTATTTTTCTCCAAGTAACACCTATGGCTTGCATTGTATGTATCTGGAAATAAAATTAATTAACATGAATAAGGTTAAAATAAAAACAGTTTTTATTGAAATTTTTTATTTATTATTTTACAACATGCATAATTCTATGTCTTATCTGCTTTATCATTATGCTCCTTATGTGAATGTTTGATTGATTTACTATGTTTTATATGAGAGGTGTAGATATCATAGCCCAATGAAATGGTGTTGTCATACAATACTCTATATTTAGTGGGCAAAAAATAGAAGTTAATGATCTGTGCTGGAGGCCACACATACCACTCAGCCTTATATAAGATCCAAAACTTATCTCTCACTTCGTCTGTGAAATTCTCAAAAGGATTTTCTTCAAAAATAGCAACAGTGGCAAAGAATGACATGATAACTATGGGGGAACATATGAACTGGTCGAGCAGTAACTTTTTAATGACCATATCAAATGTGCGGCCTATGATAATTTTGTCAAGGAAAATGTACCAATTGTGGCATATAACACCAGCAGTCATTCCAGAAAATGCCATTTGCGCTGTTCTTGCATGGTCTAATTTATCTATTTCTTTAGTGTACAATTCGAAACATTGTTCTAAGAAATCTCCAGTAGTGGATATTCCAATGGAAAGGAAAACATTTGTATAAAATAAATTCTTGCTACTGAATGCTCTTTTTATTGCCAACTTGTAAATCTTATATCCGTTAAGAAAAAATCTTCTAAGAGTCATTGAATATCTTCATCGAAGGTAATTCCTTCAAAAATTAACAATATATTATTCTAATTGCTCACAAATAAATAATTGGGCAGCAAATATATTACCTATCACCAATGTTACTTAATTATTAATTATGAAGGCTTTTTCTAAAGTTGCTAAATTACGAAAGACGCATTAAGTATATATTTATTATATAAATTATATAAATACACCCATTCTAATCTTGTGACTACATTTCGTAGATAAATATAGATATTTGACGAAATAAATGAATAATATAAATAATTAATCATTATACTACAATAAAAATCAATATAAAATACTTTGATATCACTTTACTATAATACTTACAGTATTCAATTAATATATTGCTTTTTTGCCCACACTTCACAAAAATACATAACCTAACCTAAAAATTTAACGTGAAAAAATAAACTATATAAAACCTACAAACTATGTACATGGATCAATTTCAGCCAATATCACTTGCTGTTGCCTGTCAACTGTCAAGTGTCAACTAGATCCAAAAATAGCCAAAAATAAATTGAGCTGAACTGTAAGAGCGTTTTCACATTATCCGATCCGATATCGGATATCGGAAGCCGATAGCCGATATCCGATATCGGAGGGAAGTAAAATGTATGAAATATGTGCCTGTCTTTCACATTGTCCGGTCCGATATCTGATATCGGAGCCGACACCGATATTCCCAGTGGCTATCGGACGATAATGTTCAGTGTTGCCAACTCAATTTTCGAAAAGGCAGTATACCAACAGCAAAAAAGCACTAGTTTGTGTATTTTCAGTCTTATAGGGCGCTCAATCTTTAAAAAAATTCTTTGCTTTTAACCTAAAACCCTTTCTATTAAAAGAAACCTTTTTTTATTAAGAAAACACACATTTAAGTATTTATAGGCATTTAAAATACGATTTATACGGCAGGTATTTTTATTTGCCGTATTAAAATACATATACGGCAATTGGCTGAACTGAAGTAAACAAAAATAATATATTGCGTTCTTAAATTCAAATATCTATCTTCGAAAACATTAGTGTCTATCATCTTTATTTTATCTCATTCTGCCTCGCTCCTTGATTGAGTGCTTTGTTTTTAACCGACTTCAAAAAAAGGAGGAGATTTCACACCGATTTTATTTTTATTTTGAATTTACAACAAAGTTTGAAAATTCTTAAGTCTAAAATAATTGTTTATGAGAATAAAATAATTTATGTATCTTTACTTACAGGAAATTACAACAATCATATTACAAATATATTTTAACGAGTGACAATATTATTTTAGGATATTACAGTATAATAAGAAAAAGAAAAGAAAATGTGAACAAAGATTGTATCACTTAATAAATTTATCATAGGTACTACATGAACCTTTATAAATGTATGTAGTGAAAAAATGACTAAATGACTAGGTACGTCTTGCTAAAAATACATTTAATAGATTTTGAAAGGTATTTACTAATATGTATTACTAAAATTATTAACTAATACTAGGTTGTATTAGGTATTGATATAAATTTATTTAATTTATAATGTGTTAACATAAGTATACAATATACATATTATTATGTTATACAAATGACCGATATCAAAACTATTTAGTAAATAGCACATCTAAATAATATGCAGTAATTTGCGATATCAAATCTTTTTTTATATTTTACTTTTCTTTTTTGAAGTTGTTTTTCTTTATCGTAGTTATTTTTAATGTACATGTACAACTATGATTTATAACATTTGATTTTTTTTAAATTATACCTTTTTTTATCAACTGGCAATTTAGTTTAGTTTTCTCTAAAAATTTCTGGCAACACTCATGATGATATCGGAACGATTTTATCGGACAATGTGAAAGGGCAAATTGTATCCGTTATCGGATATCGGCTATCGGCGTCCGATATCCGATATCGGATCGGATAATGTGAAAACGCTCTGAGCTGAACACAGATACTGAACATAGACAAGTTGACTACCATATTTTATAATTTACAGTCTGTTTTGTGGTTTTTTTTTATCCTTAGTTTTTATCATAAAAATCTTAGTTAGGTATATTTAAATCAATCTCTAAACATACCTTATCGTTGTGGTTATAGAATTATAATAAACTAATAACTAGATTAATAGACTCTTACAAGACGTTGTATCCACAAAATCACAGAGCAAGTAATGTAGTAGGTACTTGTGTAGTACACAAAATATTTGATTTGATAAAATTTGGTATTTAGTATTTTTTATAAGTTTTCGTTGCTATTTTCATTATTTTCATAAAAGCGGAAGTTAACCAAAATTGGTAAGACCCGGTAACTCTGTAACCGGAAAAGAGAGGTTTCCCAACGGGAGTCGGGAATTTGTCTTTGTTCTTACTGTTCTCTGTGCCGACTCAAATAATGCCTGTTCGCGTCCACTTTGTGCAGTTGGAAAGTTTGAAGGAGAAATTAAAACTGTTCCATTACACATTTCAATGCAAAATTTATGTAACATGTTCATTACATAGTCTATTTTAATATTTACTTTCTATAATTGTGTTGGAAATATCATGTAGTTTTTATTTATTTATGCAAACAGCAGAATTAAGCGTTTTACCCAGTTCGCGTCCACCAGCTTAAAAAAGGAATTAAGAGTGTATTGGGTGATATATTATCAGATAAATGCAAATCAAAATTAGTTTTCAATAAATTATTTATTTACGAATAGGTATAGTTATTTGATAAAAACCGGCCAAATGCGAGTGGTATTTAAGACACGGTATAAAAACCAAATCTTGCTGAAGTTGACGTCCGATTTTGCCACTAAAAAGTACAAACCGATCCAGCTTTACTGCAAAATGTAAGATCCGGTACATTCAATACATAAAGAAAACTTCCGCGAGAAATGTCCGACAGTCTGTCTGACAGCAACTTGCAAGTCTACTTGCAGGTGGAAACGCGGAATGACATGCAAGCTGTGCAAGCTACTGTCAGACAGACTGTCGGACTGTTCTGACTGTTTCTTGCATATGGAAACGCGGCTTTAGGCCGTATTCAGAAAGAAAGCTGGAAACTGATAAGCGCTTACGGGCGCTTGTCAGCGCTGGTAACCCGCGCAGAAATATATATGAACACGCGCCGAGAAGCGCTGAACGGCGCCGACAAGCATCAACACGCGCTGGTCAGCACTGGGCGCTGCCATATAAAATTTGTCTTGGTCTGCTTCAAACTGCTTCCTTTGTGGGCTAAACTGTACATTATAGGGCGTGGAGTTGAGAGTCGTAATTTTTTTTGTGGTTAGCTATTGTCCTATGGAACCTAAATCTGAAATTTCACAGCGCGAAAACTTTTTGTTTTTGAGTCACGAATTTTTGAAAATCGGAAAATTTTACTCCATTTTATCTTTGAAACGCGAACTTACTGTTATGACAGTGTCAAATTGACCTACAGCGATTGTCAAACGCGTTTCATTTCAGGTAAAACATTTCTATCTAACAAAAAAAATATTATAATTTAAATTTTATTTATGAAATTTGTATATTTTTTAACAACAACATTAAAAATAATTATTATTAAGTATAGTTTTTGTAAAATAGATTAAATAAAATAAAATTATTAATATTCGCAATTTATAATTTAACAAAAATATTAATCGAAGTGTCTAGTAGTCCGCTAAACGGATGAATAAAATAAATTAGTCGTCCGATTACCGGATGAATAAAATAATTTAATCGTCCGATTATTCGGATTACTAGATAACCTTTTAACACTAAAGCTAGTTGGGTTGGACTAAAGCAAAGGGGGCGCAGGACTTTTGATGGAGTTGGTGTCATTTTAACACCTATTTATTATTGTTTTATCGTAAAGATAACGCTAATATAAGCATGTTTTATAGGAACAACTTTTCTCTAAAATCAAAAATGGCGGAGATATTCACCCTCAATTCGTTAGGTTAGGTTTAGGTTAGGTTACATGCTCCATCGTCCGGGGCAGTGAGGTGACATGAGACGTGTTCCGCTCATGCCGCCTCGCAGAGGAAGGAGGAGGCGCGCACGCGCGCAGCCGTAGGTGGTAACGGAGGTGGGCCCGTAACCGGGCGTCCGCTGCCAGGGTCGTGGACGATTTCTAAGAGTACCCGCGGCCCCGGCTAACTGCGCGGGTCGACGGAACACAGTGGGGTTTTAGTCGGTAAGAATCCGACATAACCCTTGGCTCCATCCCCGGGGGCCGTGGGTATCTTTCGAAGATTTCCCCACTATAAAAAAAAAAAAAAAAAAAAAAAAGGTTTAGGTTAGGTTAGCCTTTAGGTTAGGTTAGGTTAGGTTAGGTTAGGTTAGGTTTCTTAAAAAAAAACTACTCAGAAATAGGAGCCCCGCGAAGCGGGGCTCCGTCGACGCGCAAAAAAAAATCAAGTTAGGTTAGGTTAGCCGTTAGGTTAGGTTAGGTTAGGTTTCTTAAAAAAAAAACTACACAGCAATAGGAGCCCCGCGAAGCGGGGCTCCGTCGACGCGCAAAAAAAAATCTAGTTTAGGTTAGGTTAGCCGTTAGGTTAGGTTAGGTTAGGTTTCTTTAAAAAAAAAACTACACAGAAATAGGAGCCCCGCGAAGCGGGGCTCCGTCGACGCGCAAAAAAAAATCAAATACCTACGTGTGCCCTCCTCCCCCCACAAAAAACCTATAATACGTGCGGCAGTTCTCTAAAGAAACCCCGATAACCTAACTATATAGATAAATAGATGTTATCGGACGATTAAATTATTTTATTCATCCGGTAATCGGACGACTAATTTATTTTATTCATCCGTTTAGCGGACGACTAGCGCTGTCCAATATTAATTGTACGCTTTGCACCGTGGAACAAAACAATAACGACGTCATTTTCAGTTACCGTTCGTTTGCCGCCTTTCAGTCGAGATCGTTTCGTGCGTACTCCTGTTAAGCCCTAAAACTGTACAAAACTATTAAACTTTTACTTTTAGCATACAAATAGGTAGCGAGGAGCGAAGCGACGAGCGTGTTAGGTTAACATTTGAACTGCCGCACGAGCCGAGCGAGCGAAGCGAGCGTGCCGCGGCAGCGGCCGGCGAGTGCCAGAAGCGACTTTAGGGCGATTCCCACTCAAACAAAAAAAAAACTACAGGTCATACTAATGTCTATTACATTAAATCTGTCATATTTCAAATCAAAGAGCTAATGCAATATTACTAGTATTGAAAACTATTATTGTAAAGTAATAATTAATATTAATTGCTTCAGATCAATGTGGAACTGGAAAAAAATACCTAAAGCAAAGGGGGCTTACTTTGCGCCCCCTTTGCTTTAGGCGGACCAAAACTTAATTTGTAAATATCTCGAAAACTATTAATTTTCGCGCCCCCCCCTTTACAGGGGAAGTTCCTAGTACCCACCCCCCCTCTCTCCACCCCCCACTACCCCCAAATTCCACGCCCTATAATGTACAGTTTTACCCCTTTGTGTAGAACGAACTAGCGCTGACAAGGGTATTTCTTTAGAAATTTGCGGCACGAATTAAGGGGGGGGAGGGGAGGGAAAGGGAGGGGGGAGGTAAGGAGAGACCCCCTATAAAGTGGGGGGGTGCGGAAACCCCCCCTTCTATTTTTTTTTTATATTTTTTTGAGATTATATTTATACTAGCTTTCCGCCCGCGGCTTCGCCCGCTTTGTCTAAAACATAATAAATTATATACTAAAACCTTCCTCTTGAATCACTCTATCTATTAAAAAAAACCGCATCAAAATCCGTTGCATAGTTTTAAAGATTTAAGCATACATAGGGACATAGGGACAGAGAAAGCGACTTTGTTTTATACCATGTATGTAGTGATGTAGTTAGAAATATATCGAAGATTATGGGCTTTCTTGACTGCTCCGGCGCTGCAGAACGTGGCGCTTGCCCCCGTGTACCTCGTTGCAGGCAGGAGTCTTCACTCGCCTTCGTAGCTTCGGCTTTTTGGTCGCCTTTGGCGACCAGCCTCAGCCACTATGGCTCGCTTGACTCTGCCTGCTCCTCAGCACACGCGGGCGCCACGCTCCTCCGCGCCTCCGACTTTTTTAATACACTCTAGTGTATGACAGACAAGTACCACGTGGAATCGGGGTGGACAGATTCGGTTCTGTGATTAACAATTTGTGTGCAATATACATACAATAAAAACATTTTTTTAAATAATTATTTATTCAAATCTTGTATACATGTTTGATACAATTTACAATGGCAATGAATGGATCCATTTTATTTTTTCCACCGAGCGTCTCCACATATTCTATAATATTATCACCGAAGTTTGCTGGGTGGTTATAGTTATCTTTTTTTAAAAATCTTTTTACATCATGCCACTGGGACTCAAATGGGTCAGGGGCAACAAATAGGTTGTCTGGGTCTGAGTGATTAACTTTTTATGAGCATATCCATATCCCCAAACAATCATATGCTCGCCAATAATCCATATGAATTGTTGTCCACTCAGCAACATGCTTTTGAATGAACTATGGTTTTTAATATGTACATTAAGACATTTCTTATCTCTTTCAAACACAATTCTTGTAGTTTTGTCAATGTAACTCAAACAATTTTGAACATAATCTCGAAAATTAAAAAAAAAGATTTCTCTGTAATTACACGTTTCCTCACGAAAAGCCGCTAATGTATGTTTCGGGGCATCATTATCGATCGATAAAAATTAAAATCGCGCCGAAATTCGTGCCGCACGTTTCTAAAGTCAACCCCTGACAAGCGCCGGTAAGCGCTTATAAGTTTCCAGCTTTCTTTTTGAATACGGCCTTACATAGTAAATAATACTTAATCTGTGCTTGAGTCTTGTCTGTGAGTCTTGTCAAATGCCAACGAAAGCTTGACTGTTTGTCGGCTGTCGCAAGTCGCAACTCGCAAAGTGCAAATTCGATAGTTTTGTATTGTTTTCGTACAAATGTAAGAAACGATCTTCTAAATTCCGAATATTTTTTGAATAGAAGTTAAATAAAAACCAATCACAATGTCAGGTTTGTATAAAGAGTATTTAACTGCTGTATTGCTTATTTCGTTATAAACGAATATCGTGATATTAACCGGTTAAATGCATCATTTTGCAGAGAATCTAACCCTCGATCGTAATGCTATGAAAGATAAGTCTACAGCTCACCTGCGAATATATGTTGGCGGGTTAAGCGAAGATCACACGGAAGTGGATGATTTATACAATCATTTCATAGCATATGGTCAAATCGATGGAATCGTGGTCAACCGAGTATTTGGATTTGTGCAGTTTCATAATGAATCAAGTGCACAAGAGGCAATTAATAAAGCTAATGGAAGTATGTTTCAAGGCAGAAAAATTACAGTTAGATCTGTCTTGAAGAATGAACAGAGGTGAGAAAGTTTAACTTTGAAAGAAATTAACTAGATAATGATCTCGCAAAAATGTAGTCGATTCTAAATTATATATTCCAACCAGTGAGTGTTATAGGTAACTTGCAGCCTGTCTAAGCATCATACTGTGATAAAACATAATATTTTATTCAGGATAGATGATTCTTACATATAATAATATTGGTAAAACTGTATAGAACATCTAGCTGTTGAGAGGTGTACATTTTTTGTGCTTAGTACATTTTGATTTTATTACCCACTAGCTGCTCCGCGCGGTTTCACCCCCGTGGCTCCACTCCTGTTGGTCGTAGCGTGATGATATATAGCCTATAGCCTTCCTCGATAAATGAGCTATCTAACACCCAGAGAATTTTTCAAATCGGACCAGTAGTTCCCGAGATTAGTGCGTTCAAACAAACAAACAAACTCTTCAGCTTTATTATATTAGTATAGATATGTATTGTATTGACTGTGTCAAATTGTACAGTACCTGCATAATGCGAAAATGATCAGTGGTTAGCTGCAAAACTAAAACCTTTTCAGACGAGAAGTGGAAGTAATTCAGCCAGAAGTACCCCCAGCAGTGGCTCTCTCTGACAACATACCTGTTGATGATGATAACCAAGATGATATGTATGATAACTATGGAAACTATATCGGTGATCAATGTGAGTGCAAACATTTCATAAAGTAGAATTTTGAAATGACTGATAGGTTCTAAATTCTGATAGGTAAAATATGGATTGTAACTATGATGCAGCTTTGCTAAATTTTTCAAAGAAAATCCTGCATTGTTCCTGTTCCTGCTGTCTTATTCTGTGTCTTCAACTACTTCATACCAAATTTCATTGTAATTGGTTCAGCAGTATTTGCATAAAACAGCAACAAACATCCATGCTCACAAACTTTTTTTTTTTTTTTTTTTGCTATAGTGATCTGCAATCAGTCGCAAGACTTTTATCAGATGAGGTGACTTAAGATTATGTAGGCGAAGAGACCAGCGTCTCGTCTGCCTTCTAGAATACATCCTTCCTTTTCAGCCTTTTGGCCGTAGCGGAAGGGTTTACGAGGTCATGGGCCAGGGGATTGGGGTGACACGATAGGCGCTCAGCATATCTCTTTTTAAGTTTCTCGATTTCAGCTTGTACGGTCGGAACATTCAAATATTCATGAATCTCCACATTTTTGGAAAACCAGGGGGCGCTTGTGATGGTACGCAGAATGTGATTCTGAATACGCTGAATGCACATTATGTTGCTGTTACTTGCGGTTCCCCACAGTGGAGCGCCATAGGTCCAGATAGGCTTCAAGACGGTGTTGTAGATCAGGAGCTTGTTATCCACGGATAGAACAGAGTTTCTTCCCATAAGCCAATACAGGTTACGGAACTTGTGGTTAATTTCATCTCTTTTCTTTTTGATGTGGAAGGCCCAGGTGAGTCTTCGGTCCAGGTTGAATCCTAAGTATTTGACATATTCACTATCCGTCAGCACATCATCACCAAATTTGACTGGAGGGCAGTTACCTCTCCTTAAGCTAAATGTAATGTGGTGTGACTTCTGAGCACTTGCACGGATGCGCCACTTACTCATCCATTCATAGGTTACATCAAGAATGCGCTGAAGCTTATTACTTGCCGCTATTGGAAGATCATCTCTAGCAAGGTAGGCTACATCATCTGCGTATGTTGCTACAGTTACGTCACTAGCTACAGGTAGATCAGCAGTGAATATATTGTAGAGAACTGGGCCGAGAACAGAGCCCTGCGGAACGCCGGCATTAATTTGGCGAAGTGAAGATCTGTCGTCTCTCTGTTTCACTCGAAAGAGTCTCCCTTCAAGGTAGGACTGGATGATAAGGAAAAGAGAATGGGGAAGTTTATCCTTCACTTTGCACATTAAACCCCTGTGCCATACTCTGTCGAACGCTTGTTGGACATCCAGAAATGCCGCCGAGCAGAATTGGTTCCTTTCAAAGCAGCGTCTGATCTCTTGGTGGACTCGGTGCATCTGCTCTATGGTGGAGTGTTGCTTTCGAAAACCAAATTGGTGTGTGGGGACAAGATCACAATTGTCCATATGCTCCTTCAAGCGTACCAGAAATATCTTCTCCCACAGCTTAGAGAGAACCGGTGTCAAGCTTATGGGACGGTAAGAAGCAGCCTCGTGGGGAGATTTTCCAGGTTTGTGGATCATGATAATTTCCGAGACTTTCCATACCTTCGGAAAATATGACAATCTGAAAGTCGCATTGAAGAGGGAAGCAAGATGAAGAATGTGATGCACTTGCGTCAGAGCTTTTGTGTACATGCAAAATATTATTAAATATATACTGTGATGGTACAGTAAGGATACCAGTATTCTTAAAATGATCTCTTAGTGAGTCCCGAGCACGTAAATTATATATAGAGCGAATGGCTCTTTTCTGTAAGATAAATATAGTTTCTATATCTGCAGCCCTGCCCCACAGTAGAATTCCATAGGACATAATGCTATGAAAGTAGCTGAAATAAACCAATCTAGCCGTATCTTCATCGGTGAGATGCCTTATTTTTCGGACTGCATATGCAGCAGAACTGAGCTTACCTGCAGCGGTGTTGACATGGGCTCCCCACTGTAGTTTCTCGTCCAATGTTAACCCTAGAAATACAGTAGACTCAGTAGGATGCAATACCTCCCCGTTCAAGGTAATACCTCTGTTCAACTTTTTTACATTAGGAAGTAAAAATTCAACACAAGTGGTTTTTTTGGCATTTAATAATAAATTATTGGCAGTAAACCATTCAGATATGTGTAAAAGAGCACTGTTCACTTCGTCAACATTTGGGTCATGCCTATCCACATTAAAAATTAATGAGGTATCATCTGCAAACAGAACTATTTCACACCTATCCTGCAAATAATAGGGAAGATCATTGATATATACCAAGAACAGGAAGGGACCTAAAATTGACCCCTGTGGAACACCAATGTTAATTGACGCACCGCTAGAACGTTCTCCATTAACAACTACAGTCTGTATCCTATCATGCAGGTATGACGCTATGAGGTTCTGGGCTTTTCCTTTAATTCCATAGTGATTAAGTTTACGTAACAAAGTACAATGTTCAACGCAGTCAAATGCCTTGGAGAGGTCACAAAATATCCCCAGAGCATTTTTTGAGTTTTCCCATGCCTTATATATATGTGTTAGAAGTGCAACTCCAGCATCTGTGGTTGAGCGCCCCTTTGTGAAACCAAACTGTTTGGTGTGCAGTAAATTATTAGATGCAAAATGACTACTCAATTGGTTTAATATTAACTTCTCGAATACCTTACTTAATGTTGGTAAAATAGAGATAGGTCTATAATTGTTACAGTCTTCTTGATCGCCCTTCTTAAATAGAGGTATAACTTTACTAAGCTTTAGTAAATTAGGAAATGTACCATAGTCACAACACTTATTAAATATGAAAGCTAAATTTTTCGCAATATTTTCTATTATATTATTAACTAAATTTACGGACATTCCCCAAAGATCACAGGTATTTTTTAAATTTAGTGTCTTAAAGGCTGTAACAATATCATTAGCAGTTACGTGTCGCAATTCAAATAATGTGCTGCACCCCGCAACATGGTCCCTCAAAAAGGTCTCTGCAAGTGCTGAAGACGAATTTAAATTATTAGTAATGCTAGCAGGGACACTACTAAAGAAATCTTCAAATGCAAGCGCAACATCAACATTTTTGTCAATAACCATGCCATTATTAACAAGTTTTATGGTATTACTTGATTTGCTTTTACCCATTTCACCATTAATAATAGACCAAACTGTTTTAACTTTATTATCCGAGTCGCGTATTTTATCTCTGATATACAAACGCTTCGCAGTAAAACAAACAATTTTAAAAGTTTTTGAGTAATTTCTAACATAATTAAGAAAAGATGGGTCTTTATTATATTGCTTCATACCATATAACTCATAAAGAACGATCCTACACCTATGTATGCTAGGTGTCGCCCATTTACTAAATGGTAAATCCTTGGTAATATTTAAAGATTTAACTTTAAATATTTTTTCAAATTCATTATGCACTAAATTAAAAAGATTTTTAAACATTTCACAAGGATTATTATGACAGGATTGATCATTCAGTACGGGCAGGTTTTTATTAATATTATCTCTAAATTTATTAATGCCTTTTTTAGTTATAGGCCTAACATTAATCCTTTTAAATGTAGGTATGCAATCCCATTCAAAAACTACCCTCTGGCCACAGTGATCCGAAGTCAATGTATTGAGAATATTTTTCTCTAAACAGATGCAGTCACAGTATATATTATCAATACAGGTTGCAGAAGTAGGTGTAATTCGTGTGGGTTCGCTAAAAAGTTTATATAGATTAAATGACTGAAATAAATTAACAATTCGTGTAGCCGTTTGTGTTTGTAAAAGTAAATCAATATTAAAATCACCACATACTATAACTTTTTTTTTACTCCTGCTTAGACGCTTTAATATTTCTTCCATGACTGTCTCAAACATATTATAGTCACTGGAAGGGGGTCTATAAACGCAAACAATAATATAACGCTCTAGCTCCACACAGGACAGTTCAATGGTCCGTTCTACAGAAAGACTAACAATGTCAGTTCGTTCTTTACATTTTACACTATCATGAACAAAAATAACGGAACCTCCGTGAATAGCCTGTGTCCTAAAGTATATACTTTTTAATTTGTAATTTTCAATATTTACTAACGACTGACATTGTTTAAGCCAATGTTCTGTTACACAAAATATTTTAATATTGTTATCATTCAGAAACAATTCTATTTCTAACAATTTGCTAGCCAAGCCTTGAATATTTTGATGCACAATGGAAAAAGACTGCTTAGCTGTTGTCTTATATACTAGTTTAAATCTAGCTTAGGGCTAGATTGTCTGTCTACACTTAATCTAGGTTGATGTATAAAATTACTACTACATAAAATTATAGTAGATTGATGGTCTGATACCGAACATGTACCAGACTGGTTAATATTATATGCTATTAGCATAGCAAGTTCACGCTTATATCTAGATGGCAGATACACTGTATTCTTTGTCAAAGTAAAAGATTTAATACATAAGTTAATGTCAAATAAAATAAATGCATCACGATGATGATTTGTTAGGTTATACAATTTTAAATTCATATTATGAATTAATCTATTTTGTTCTTGGGTTAAACCAGGTAGGTATGGCAAGGTACACAACATAAATTTACATTTAGTCTTACTACTAATATCTAACATTTTTTTAAATCCTACATCCTGTCCATCCATCCTGTTGAGAGTTATTTTCATTTTTTGAGTTATCCAGATCTTCGCCAATCTTGTGTCTATTAGCTGTGACATCCGAGTAGCTACATTTGTCGCGGAGTTTAGAAGAATGAGGTGGTATTGATGTCGCTCTAAAGTGTTCATGTGAGGGTTTTATTTCTCACAAACTTTATGCTCACAAACTTTCGCATTTATAATATAAGTAGAATATATAAATATATATCCTAATTGTATTTAACAATAAAAAGCTTCAGTAGTGGAAAGAGTATGTAGGGTAAATACTAAATAGGCGGAACTTTACATACAAGGGCACTTTAATACATAAACCTGCTTTTATAGTAATTTTTAAATTTCGGAGCTATATTATAATCTTCATTAAGAATGTTCTATTTAAGCAGCAAGAGATGAAGAAATACACCAAGAAGACAAATACAATAAGGGCTGGAATGAGCCTCGTGACCTTCCCCCAAGGGGCAGGGGGAGAGGGGCACCGCGCGGGAGGGGCAGAGGCAGGGGGCAACCGGGCTTTCGAGATCGGTCTCCAGTTAGAGGTAAAATAACCTTCATTAGATGAAAGACGAAAGAAAGAAAAGAAATTTAATTCATTACTTGCTATACCTTTAGGGTGCACTCACACACATCAGTCACCGTCACGGCACGTCACCGGACAGGATTAAAAAAAAATATGTATCAATAGTTCTAGTATGACTCTGTTCCCACACGACAGTCGCCGGCACGAAATCTATCAGTGACGTCACCGGTCAGGCACGTCAAATAATCTTTCCATACATGTATCATACTTTTATCCCCACTCACCCGGTGCCGTCACGTCTCAGTTCAGTCAGCGTCGTGCTACCGTCAATTGCTACATGTTCTCTAGCGTGACACACGTCTAATCACTGACTAACCTGATGTATGTGTTCAATGATTCAGTCAAACCGGCGACGTGACTGACGGACAACATGACGGTGACTGGTGTTTGTGGATACGTACACGAACCGTCACCGATCAGTCATCGGTGACTTGACGGTGACTGATGTGTGTGAGTGCACCCTTATACATAATATTAGTTGTTTTAATATAATAATATTAAAACAACTAATATTCTTGTCATATTTTACATACTATCTGAAACAATAAATCTTGTTCAACATGCTCATCGTATCAGAATGAAAAAGAACTATATGCAATTTGTGACCTATTCTCAAATTACCTAGATAATTATATACAAATATCGTAAAAAAAATTGTCAAGGAGTAATATGGTTAAAAAATTTGGTAACAAACACTGACAAGAAAAATGTCATAGATAAATGAAGGAAATCATTCATTTATTAAGACATGGAACTGCATTTAAAAGTCCTTTGATGCTGTGATTTGAAGAGACAGACAGACAGAGTTTATTCGGCATTTATTTATAATATATAATAGTAATTAGTAAAGGTATCTACATATTTGAATATTTTTTAGCTGGAGGTGAATGGCCAGAGAGAGAACGATTCGAAAGATTCCCAGAGTATCCAAGAAATTTGCCTGTACCAGAGCGCAATGATTGCGAAATTATTGTCGTATCAAAAATGTTGACGTAAGTTTTATTTGCGTTAATTTTTGAATTTGATTTCCATACAATTATATATTTTGTGCATGAAACTAATTCAAACCCAGAAAAAGATTTGTTCATATTTCTGCATTCCAGTGAATATGCCGAATACATAGAGGGTCGTCTAAAAAGACTGGGCATAGTTGTGGATCTACTATTTCCCATGGAAGATGTGCCTATCGGTAAAGTACTGGGAAATATCGCGTCTCGAGGCTGTCTTTACGCTATTCTAGTCATGCCACAAAATCAAGAGAATCGATCGCTAACTTTAACGATTTTGCATGGGTTACCTCAAGGTGAGATTTATTTTTTGTTCAATAATTTTAGGCAAATTTTTATAGACAACAGAATTAATAAAAATGCTACTAAGACAATCATACCTTTCATAATTGAAATTTATTGTCGTAATATGAAACTGTACATGAAAAATCACATTTCATAATGCACATATATAATTTTATATTCAATAGCAATATGTTGACTGTTTAAATACTGGCTATAAAAGGTTTGTTTTTTGGGCCGTGTGTCAAAAAAAAAAATACTACTATAACACAATGTTATATGTTACATGGATAAGATGCTTTTTATCTATACAAATATTGAAAATAATGTCTAACAGGCAAAACACAGTTATTCCTTTTCCACCCTACACAAAAAAAAATCATCAAATAATACATGTTAAAAACATTGAGATAATATTACTACGTATGGAGGAGACAGTAGACACCACGAACAAAATCTGTGCGCCATTTTTTTTGCTCTAACTAAGTTTTAAAAATTATTATCTAGTTAGGTACTTACCGATGAAAGTTATTCCTTTGCACTTTTCCGTATTATTTGTGCAATATCGTAACACACACGAAGGCATATTTGATGCGTTTCACTTTAAAACAAATAAAAAATGAGCGTGCAGTTACGCCATATGGCGTATGTTGAGCGGAACATAAGTGATGTAGGCGGTGGCGTCTCCATATGTATATCTCAATGGTTAAAAATAAAACTTATTTTTCCAGAACACCGCAACATGCCAATAGAAGACGCGTTACAGTTACTATCTAGAAACTTCCAAGAAGTACAACGCGGTGGGCCGTCCGGTCGGGAGGCGGTGTATGCGCTCTTGGGCCAACTAGCGGATGGCAGGACGCTAACCGTGCTACAGTATGATAAAGTTATGGAGTATTTACAGGTATGTTAATGGCTAGGAAGAAATTTTTTGTGTAGAAAAAAATGTAATTTTTGTGTAAGAAAATTATTGGAACAACTCCTCTTTGCAAAAAAGCAACTGTCCCACTTATATTTACTTCATGTATGCTTTGCGGCAGAGTTAACCTTGGTTAAAAATAATTCAAATAAATCTTGATTATTGATAAGTATGGTTTTATGTTCATGTATTAAAATTATATTATACATATATAATTTTAATACTTTTTATAATATTATTATTATAGAAAGTGAATTCAAGTTCGTCTGAATGTAAGAATTTAAAACAAGAATAATGAATAATGTGATTAATTTATTACCTACTGTTAGTTAATTAGACATAATTTACGGTCTAATGAGTCAAGTTTTAACTTTCTATTATTTTTCAGGAAAAACGAGAACAGCAAGTAAAGATCGAATTGGGTGAGCCACTTACAACCGCGGCGCCCACAAATAAGACTCAAGTTGATCTTCAACAAAGGATTTTGAGCATACTCAATGATAAGAAAGCAGAGGTTGAAAAACCAAAGCCCCCTACGCCACAAAAACCTGAGCAAAGCAAATTACTAAACGACCCAACAGTTAGAAAAGCTTTAGACTCTATCCTACAGAAATTTACTTAGATTTATTTTTTATTTAAATAATTTAAGTTATATTATAATAACTTTTTATTGTAAGAGACTGGAAAAATATCCAATTTTATTGTATTTCTCATAGAAAATAAACAATAAAACATAAGTGTACCAGTACATTTGTTTTATTTCTGTTCTAGTATTAAAATGAAACACAGTTTATTTTAATATGATTTTTATACGTTTATACATTAATAGGTGGTCTAGACATGTTTTCACAGAGCTAGCAGTTGAATTGTGATTTGCAAGACAATAGTGCTTTATTTAATTTTTTCGTACATTCATATCGACACAAAATGACTTCACTAAAAACCTACTTATTTCTGTACATAACAATCAAACTAATATATCTAATAGCTCAATGAACATTGCGACGTTTAGATGTTTCTCGCAGTTCAATGCTTTATCGAGCTCTATGTCCCTTTATGGATACTATTAAAACATCTTGGCGTGTCCAATAATGTTAGATTACAAGTTATGACAGTGTTGCAAAATAACAGTTTGTCAAACTACAAAAAATTACAAGCCATTAATGTTATGAGAGGTGTAAGAGATTTATTTGATTATAAATAACCTATGAGAATACCGCCAGCGGTTATTGTCAATTGATAGTAATAGTCGTTTTTAATTTTAAAAATTTCATAATTATGTTATAAGTAGAAACCTCGCGGATTAGCATGGCAATTAAATATATTGCAATGTCAAATGATTTATATTTTACACAATACATTCAAATTATAAACTCCACATTGAGATCAAGGCCCTTTGTGTTTAACAAGCATATCTTCCATATTTATATAATTATTATTTTGTGTTATAGCTATACAGATAAACTAAAATAATATTAGGAATATCCACATCTTACTCTATATAAACAAATCCACATACACCCTAACTACTACAGCAACTAAATGCCTCCACACAAACCAATTTCCAAAAAACTTTGGAGGATTTTAGTTACATTTGGGAAATTGATCAGTGTGTGCTTATGTACAATATTCAGTCAAACATGAATACAACATCTATAGCCCTGATATAGGCTCGATTATTATATTTTTTTACCAGTTATGACAACTTAAGATCTTTCAGAACTATCTTCTTGTTTTAGAGGGTCAAATCCTTCCTTTATATGTCCACCTGTTCCTTTAGGATCTAAATCAGTCGCCCAGCTAAAATGCATAAGCGCTAAATGTGAATTGCCTAATTTATTATGAACCTTTCCAAGTAAATAGTAAACTAGAGATTCTCTGGGTGCGATATCCTTTAAATGTTGGAGATCAGCTAATGCGTCTTGTGGTCTTCCCGCTCTTAATAATACAGATGCTCTGTGGAATCTACATAATGGATTTTCTGTGTCAAGTGCAACAGCCCTTTCTAGTGTAGCGAGGGCTCGGTCCATTTTGCCTAACGCTGCCTGTGCGAGACCAAGTTGACACCGTAAAACACCAGAATATGGATGTATCGCTAACGCACGACGAATATGAACTTCAGATGCTTTCCAGCGCTCTTGTCTAGCATAAACTGTGGCAATGCCAAACCATGCTACATAATTGCGAGGGTCAATGCTAACAGCAGTCCTAAAGCTCGATAGTGCTTTATCAGTTTCTTCAGCAACTGCATATTCATGGCCCAATAAGGCATGAGCATATGCAGCATCAGGGTTAATTTGCACTGCTCTTTTGAAAAATTTAAGGGCAGTTTCCCTCTCTTTATGTAACGAGAAACAGTTACCAGCAGCCAACCACGAAATTGCATTATTTCTATCTAATTCTACAAGTTCTTGTGCTAATGCTGACAATTGAGCTTCCTTTTGCAAGTGCCATAAACAGGTACTAAATATGTCCATACCTTCTGTCCGGTTGGGATACAGTTTACGAATTTCAGTGAAGATCTTTACGGCAGGCTCATATTGAGCTAGTTCATAGTGAGCTTTAGCTATCATTGTTTGCACCCATGGGGATGCTAACTGTTTCGGGGGGATGTCTTGAAATTGCTTTATGGCATTTTTACAATCAAGAAATGCTAGTGACTTGTACGCCTCTCCGAGCTCTTTTAATAAAATTAACAATGATACAACATTAGAATTCTTTGGTGTGATTGTTGGTGTTGCAGTTTCTATACTCTTATTTCTTTCATTTGTCTCAACATTTGATTTAACATTCTTAGCTGTGCGCTGTTTATTTTTCCTTGATGGACTTTTGGGCGCTACAAACTTACGGCTAGGTGATTTATTATTTTCCTTCACCGAATAACTGCTGTTATTAGTGCTAAAAAGTCTCGATGATCTTCTAGGACCCGGGCCGAGAGTACATCTTGGTCCAGGATTAAATACTGCATCCTTTAGTTGACCTACATGAGCTCTTAAAGAATTAACAATTTTTGGGATAGCTTTTTGTTCATTTGAGTCTGTAAGGGTGGGTGTATACAAGACAGGTGATTGTATTGGAAGCATTTCAAATGATGGTGAAAATGGTATCGGAGCCATACCACTGAACACGCTATGCATTTTACTTTTAACAGGTGCCGGTGGCTCAGGAGTGACACTAGGTGATATGGCCATTGGCATGCGTGTGGAAACATTATTTGGTGTAACATTAGTGTTAATACTATTATTATTAGGAATGTTACTATTAACAATTGATATATTTTCTGAATTGTTGACTAGATTCACTAATGTGGAGACGCCAAATGAAAACTCGGGATTTATATGGAACACTTGGCTTGGTTCTATTTTCTCCCCCATGTTACATAATTGAGCGAAGGACTTCCACATGAATGGATTGAGGGATAAAGCTTTCCGGTGTGCTTCGGCTGCTTTACTTTTCCTTTCAGTGATGCTATAGATTTTAGCAAGCAATTGTAATGCATATGGTGCTTGTTCCCCAAACTCAGAAGCAACAATGTCTAAATTTGTTCCAAGTGCAATTTCAGCATCTTTATAGCTGCAAATAAAATAAGAAATAAAAATTACCAATTACAAAGAAAGCTATGATAATATGATTTTGCCTGATTAAAGGTTAAAGTACTTGAAGAAACAAAAAAGTTAGAGATATTTGTTAACATAACATTTACTTTCAAATAAACTGGATAAGAAACTTAATATACTTAAATGTTTAATTTTATTAATTATTCCATTATGCATAGACTATTTAAAATGAGATTATTTAATTTAAATACATTTAAAGAACTAATTAATACACTAACTCAATGAGAAATTATCCTAACTAAAGGTAAAGCTATGTTCCTACAAGAAAACTATAAATACATAATTATAACAAGTGGACATGAAAAATTACTTACGATTTGAGATCTACAGAACATTTTGCTAGAAGAAAACGGGATTGTGGTAATGTAAGCGTTAAATTTTGTAATAAATGTTGTGTCTCATTAACTCTTCCAGCTCTATAGTAACAGGTACCAAGTAGAAAGGCTGTTTCCTCAGAACCAACTGCAATTTAAATGTTCAATTAGAAAAGAAGCGAAGATTAAATAATCAATTAGTATTTAAACAAGAAATTGTACAATGCATATGCAAAGTTTGAACATAATCAATAATGTAACATTTTCACCTCAAACTAAGATCAATAATATCTATTGGAACATTATAACTCACCTTCAGCGTGTAATCTTTCAGCCAAAAATATAGCATTGTCATATTCGTAATTATTGAGGCAATCCCAGACAATAACCTGCGAGAATAAAAATATTTTATATTTCCTAGTAGTTAAGATACTTTGACAGTTAAGAAAATATTCGTTAACACTTACCTGTAAGGGCTCTTGAACAATCATTTTGGTTTGGTATAAAATTTAGCAGTATAATGTTAAAATATTTTACATTGCTTGCCACATTTGTTACACAATATGAAATTAAAATAAAAACGTATCATCTACGACTGCGACGGACATTTTTCGAGTTTGTTGATTGTCTATGTGCAAACTGTCACATAGATTAAAAATATTGTAGATACTAAATTATTTAACAATTTAGGGTGCACAAAAATATTTATTTTAAGATCTCAAAAAAATCTGTTTAATTTGGAATAGCAAATAAATATTAAATAAACATCTATTTATTAATTAAATGCAATATAATGAATTGTCCTATCTTTATTATTTCACAAGCTATTCTTTTTCGGAATCCATAGATACACGTTTTGTAGAACTACGAAGTTGCCATACTTTGAAGTATTCCCCGATAAATAGTGCTTTTTTGCTTCTGTGAAAAGTCTGCCAATTATTTCCAAAAATTTTAAAGAACAAGAAAAAAATTAAATAAAACGTACTAAACCCTTTACTCTCATTATTGGAATTTAAACGTGTGTTTTAAACGTGTGTTTTATTTTTACCCTGAACTATAAATCTATATCCATACTTACATATACATACTATAGACTCTATAGGTAAGTACAATAAAACTGATGCAGAGTGCCATTTTGTACATCAATTTAAAAAATCAATAATAATAAATCTTTATACTTTTTTATTTTACAGTTTATATCTAATTGAAGACTGATCATTTCACAGATCATTTACATTAGATAAACTTTCATACTAAATATGTAGTAGAAAAAAAACTGGCACTAAAATTTTATTAGTTATTTTCATCCCTAGATAATTTAGACAGCATGGCAGTAACACAATGGCCTTATTTTTTAGTAGTTTCGGGAATTTATGCATAATTTATTGGCAACACTTGTTTTACTTCTAAATACGATTTACGAACGAATCGTCACGAAGATAAAGAATTTATTTGTGATCATATAAACATATTTGTTAGTTTTAGCTATAGAAAACACCTAATAACAGTTTGGTGTTTATAATAAAAGTGCGCTATAATATAGTGTTGTGTTGGATAAGTGTTTATATTGTTTTGTTGTGACAATATTGTGTGGAAAATCAATGAGATCCTGTATGGAGCAGCTGCTACAATATGTGCAGTGTTGATTACGAATGACATCTGACGTGAAACAAAAAGAAAATAGTACGAAGGAACTGCTAGCGTAAAAGGTAAATCATATTGAAAGTAAATGGCTTTCATAACTTTCTGGGGAAATCAATCTAGGACGTATGATAAAATCGCCCTTCACTAGAAGTATTGCAATAAATCAAGGAAAATGTTAAAAATATGACCTCCAACTACATCTTCCTATTTGTTTTCGACGAAATCTGCTTCAGTGAAATTCGAAACAAAGCATATTAATTGATAAGGAATCTCGATTGTCCTAGTTATCAAGTAGGTGAAGTGAAATGGTTCATAAAGAAATAATCAGTCTATAATTTAAGAAATTATAAGAACATATAGAATCATACCAAGTACCTACATTAAATTTTATGAATGTAACAATGAAACATGAAAGTGTGTTAGCACAGTTGTTATTTTGTTTATATTGGTGTAATGACCTTGTTATTTGTTTCAATTTATAGCTTTAAACTCGTTGCTCAGAGGAACTAACTTGCACACTTTTATAATAATATAAGTAGTACCTATTTGATGCATTCATATCTGCTATAATATTAAGATGTTGATAAATTCACACAAATAATGGCAATAAATCTAGAAGAAATATCATTATAATGTGTATACATGTATACATATAAAAAGTAGTTACTCCTATTTTTGAATCTCTAGAACTTGATTTTATAATAGCACACATTCATAAACTGACCTTAAAGCCACAGAAGCACTACATATAATTATGAGAGCTCCACAAAAACAAGTTTATAAATTGCCACTTAAAATGACATTTACATGCAGCCAAAGCATGTGTGTAACTTTAAGATGTGAAATTTGTAAATGGTGGTTTTCCATTAATTATTGGGGTAAAAGTATCTGAAGTTGTGGTGGCTTTTTGTTATAAATAAATTAATAAAAAAACTGTTTAATTTTATTAAATTTTAAAATTGTATATTACTATATTAATTAAACACAAATTTCTCTAAGCTAGAATTTCTATGTTATTTCCATAGACTAATATTTTCCTAATACAAGCTCATTATGTTGTCCTGTAACAGGACTAGACACAAGGTTTGTGAAACCTTGAGTAGTTTGCATAATCTAGGTTAGTAAGTACATATTATAATTTTTTTTTATATTAAATTTTATTATAATTACTAGTTGTGATATAGTTTCCGTGACTGTGTCTGTCTACTTGGATTAAAATTCCAAAGGTGTTCGCTAAAAATAGTCAGTTCCCAGTAAATTGCAATGCTCGCCACCTATTCCATCTAATTAAAATATTTGAAGGGCTGTTCAAAAACCATGGGAAGTTTATTTGTTTGTCTCCTATATTTAATACAAGCATAAGGCAAAATAACACACAACAATAAGACTATATTACAGGTGCAATAAGCCATATCAAACTTTGTACCTTATCAGCTTATCAAAAGATTTATTTTACGAAATGGCTTATTGTGTTCATAATACAATTTTGTATTGTGAGAAATGATTAATCTATTTGGCACTGCAATTCGTAAATTCAGAATATATTTATAATTTCAAATTTTATTTTTTTCAGTCGGTATTCAAAATGTTGATTGTTCAAATAAAAGTATGTGTTTGCATTGTGACATCAATTCTGAGTAAAATACTTTGTTTAACCCTTAATTACTCGCGTCCATACAGTTACACTTACGCTCGCGTGGGGTATATTTAACCCCAATTTTAAAGGTACAATAAAACATATTTTTAATGACATACTTTTATTTTTATTATAAAAATTAGAAAGAGACAACATTGTTCTAAATTATAATACTATCTTCAATCAATATAAATATAATAAACTTTTAAAGATGAAACTTTAAATTTAGGACCTTTTTATTCAATACATTTATCACATATCATAGTGGAATGGTCGTGACAAACTTGCTGGTGGAATTTGGCACACATAAATTTTATTTTTTTATCCTTTGACCTTGGACAGATACGGCACTTTTTATAAGTTGTCGATGGACCACCTCTGGAAGTGGGGCTAGGATCCTGAACTTGAGCATTTTTTTAGCCGTTTTTGTATGGCCCTAGGCAGTGTGGTAAATATAACCATAGGCCATCTTTTTGTTCGTCTGCCGACGTTATAGTTAGCACACATTTGGTTGAGTTGTGGTCACTCTGGATCACGTCCTCGTCTACCTCATCTTCATCGGAACTATGTATGATGCTTTCTTCATCGTCTTCCAAACGCTCAACAATCTGGTAGTCAGAAAGACGCTTACTTGTCATTTTAGGCGTTCTAACCTAAAACAAATAAACATAAAACAAAGATAAGTAAAAAACGAACCATTTAGTATATGAACTGCACATTATAAAATAAAAATACACATACTCACTCGTCCAAAAAAGTTGCACGAATACTCGCGTGGGGCAATATATACCCCAGACGCGATCTCCTGACACAACCACACGACATGGAGCGGCGCTCGCGAGTGATTCACGGCAGGGGAAGGTATTTAGGCAGCTACTAAGAAAGACACGCAGGTAGCTTTAAAAATGGCGGAGATACGACGCTTCAAATACGCCGTGGGGTTAGATATACCCCACGCGAGTAATTAAGGGTAAAAATTTTTGGGCTGCATGCTTTGTCCAATGCAAAAATATTGCAAAGAAACAAATCTATGTATCTCTCACAGTCATCTGGTTGAATCTGCTATTTGATTGAATGACTACCACCTTCATTAAATGACGACATTTAATTGTTTTCCTAGGATGGCAGAACAAGTGATCAATGTGACGGCTCAGCCAATGTCTGAGCCTGTCCACAACATGTCGAAGGCTATATTTCTACAGACGACCACAGCACAGGCGATATCTGGAATCTTTGTGTGGACGGCCCTATTTATTACTTGCCAACAGGTAATCTTTTTTGTTCTATAAAATATAAAATGCTAATAATAATGATGGTTCTAAGTTTGTCATATTTTTTTGTGTTAGTGTAAACAATGTAAAAGTGTAAAATATAACAATGTTACTTTCAAGGTTATAAAATAAATTCTTCAAATTTAAATAGTATTAAATACTGAAAAAAAAATATATTTTTCAACTAAATTTAAAACAAGACAAAGTGAAAGTTTATTGCTAAATTTAGACTGAAGTTGCAGGATTTCTTTCAAAAATAATGTGAAAATAAATAAAAATAATTTGGAAAATCCAAAAGTGCACGCCTCATAATTTTTTTTTAATAATTATTTATTAATTATTATTTTTGTTTATTTAATAACAATTAAACCACATCGAATCAGACCCTGAAAAATGAAAGGGTTCTATTCCTGAGCATACTCAAGCGTAAGAGAAAAAAAAAGACTCGATTAGTAAAGTATTTCCGTCGCTATCGTGTTAACAAGAAAATCCTCCGCACATACAGACACACGGACGTCCAAGACAGAACTTTTTTAAACTGTTTTTTAACTAGTTTAAATAACAAAAATGACATCAAAAATATCATGAATGTTAAAAATAGTGTTTTTTCTTAATATGTGTGTGTATGTATTATCTTACAAGTGCAATGTATGATACATAAAGACATTTTAAGTTTGAAAAATCAGATGTTTTGCGCGAAGTGACAGTAGTACCCACCTCAACGCTTCGCTTATGAGGCGTGCAAAACATTCATTTTTTTATCTTAGAGAATTGAATAAAATTTTAAATGACTTCATTGATGATACTATAAACTTGTACACACTACACCATCATGACACATAGTATTGAATCATATAAATAAACCAATGTTTTCCTTTAGCTATCGACACTTACAGCATCATCATATTAAATATCTCTGATACAAAAATGAACTGCAACAATTTTACACACAAAAAAAAAACAATATAAAAAAATCTTTATTGTTACTAAAAATGTACCTAAAATTACAAAGCATACATACAGGTACCTGCAACATTTAATATTAACTATAATACATATTATATTGTATTTAAATTTTAAGTAAAACCAAATTTACTTTGTCACTTACATTGATACATGTTTTCCCGAAAAGTAGGTATAATATACCTACCGCAAAAACTAACTAAAAAAAATATACAGACAATCATAGTTAATATTTCGACGAAAAACAATTTATTTTTTGTCGAATATTGAATTATTTTGTGTAATCGTCCGTACAATACATAATTTGCTTACCTACACCGTCCAATTCTTTCCCACTGATGCTATTTTTCTATTCTATACAATAATATTACTAAACCGGTTTTCTACGAACGGCGATTTGTCGAATACTTGCTTCATAATTAGGTATTATGCTTTCTAATGTGGACGTTGCCGCGTAATGGTTTTTATCGTAAGTTACCTGTAAAAATGCTTAGAGAAAATTTACGTTGCTAACACGCCAGTCACTGTTGTATTATAATGATTAGGAGTCAGATTACATTACCTTCATTAAATTTTACTTTCATCGGAATGACCTGTTCCGAGTAATAAACTAGAAATTTAAATACTTTATAACTTAATAATGATGAGGATTTAATTATTATTGTAATCTCACCTTAATATATAAATCTTTGTGTATAAATCTCGTGTCACAATGTTTGTCCTCAATGGACTCCTAAACCACTTAACCGATTATAATGAAATTCGCACACCATGTGCAGTTCGATCCAACTTGAGAGATAGGATAGTTTTTATGAAAAAAAACGTAAACATGTAGGTACCACGGGCGAAGCCGGGGCGAACCGCTAGTCTAATATATGTATACATATTCGTCTATTAGTAAATTTGATTATTTACTTAATTTTCTTTTAGTTTCAAATAAACACTTTTAATTAGACAAAATATGCCCAAAAATATATACATACTGCTATTAGGCTAAAAGGAAACAAAAGTAAATTATTTTTAGAGAATGTATTCGAGATAGAAAAGCTTTAAGCCTTAAATCAATTCAATAAAAATGACAAAAAATTATACGTCGATGTTTTTACAACAAGTTTCGTATAAAATACAGAAAATAGGTATCTTTTTCTACTTATAAATTATACTGGACTTATAACATGCTATGCTCCATTTATCCATCTCAAGCTTCTCATATTACCTACCTACGTTATGTGTTACAGCTGTGTTCGTGTGCAATTACTGCTACCATATCTAACATAGAAGAAAAATATTAGCATACGAAATAATTCTAATGTATGGATGCGAAAGTTTTTTTTGTTTGGTTGTTAGTTATAGCAATAATGTAGCAAAGGTTTACAATGATTAAAGGGGGTCGCTGAAGGATTATAAAGTAATTTGGGATATTTCTATTCATCGTAATGTCCTTTAGTCACGTAGTTTAATATAATACACGCTGAACTAGTAGAGAAACTCGATTTGATCCCTTTGGGATATGTCACATTAGGTACCGCGCTAGCAATTCCGGTCTATCTAGTTATGTAATAATTAATAAATTTCCTTTAGGATTTTCATTTTCTTTCCTATTTTAAAAGATAAGAAATGTTTGGAGTGCTAGGTCGTAGGTATTGAGTCCATTAAATTAAATTAAAGTATTGAAAAACTTGGCAGTTTATTTATAAGGTGAACTTCTTTTAGGTAAACTTCGCTCTATTTATATAGCGAATTTATATTCGCTCTATGTAAAATTACTTATTATGAAACTAGCCTTCTACCCTAAGTACCGTACCACAGTATAATCCACAAACTCTAGGAAAATTCATCAAATTTTCAAGTAAATCGTTTCGTTAAGAATAAGAACAGACTACATAATTCCAATATTAATGTTATTCATTATGAGCTAGCTTGGTTAAGACTTAAGTCGCCTTATAAATTGACTTAATCCAACCTTCAGAATCAGTTCTTACTGCAAAATCTGATTAATCGAGAAAATTCTGTTCACAAATAAAAATAAGTGTGAGAACTAAAAAACTGGCGTTCGCTTATCAAGGTCGTACGGTCTTGAATATATCGAATAAAGGACGAGAACCGATGTGGTTTGTCAACATAAACTAAAATAGACGACATAAAAAACTTAAGCAATGCTCATAGATCCATTCACCCGTGTCATTTTATCGAGATTCATAAATATCTAGGTGTTTTGTTTACAACTATGTATCTATTTTTAAATATGTTGTTAATTTACTTTTTTCTAATTTGTGAAACTCGTAATTCGCGTATTATAATATGTAAATAGATTCTACAATTCATATTTTTAACCCGTATCATATTGTTTATTAATCTTAAACGCAATAAGTTAATTTATTATGAAAAATAAACAAACTATACAAAATAGCCACGCGGTTTGATGTACTTATTTTCCATTTATATTAATTACAACAGTTACTCTACTTAATAGGTTTCTACACTGTTTGAAATACATAATTTGCTGGGTCATCAATTACATGCGATCGTTGACACTAACGTTACATTACACGCTAAGTAAATTGAGAATTAACTATCTACAGTAAAAATACTTAGGTATGTATATACCTATGTAACTATTTATAAATTATCACTTTCGACAAAACTGAAACGCGCAGTCAAATAAGTTTGTTTACTAAATATAGGTAAAACTTTGGCGGAAAAGGATTCTCTTCACAACTTTAATTGACTTACAAATTCCATCTGGTAGGTACCTATAAAAGAACGCTAAGTCTTAATTAATAGAAAAGCAGTGATTTGAAATAACTTAAAAACAACACTATCTAAGAAATATGTTTAGTTTGCTAGTTATCCACGAAACCAGCTTGTGTTGGTGAAATGGGGTACCAGTGAAAACCTTAATAACTTTACTTTGATACCATTCCATAATCCATTCCTTTCGCCAATCTACTCTATCAAAACCTTGACATATTAGCATTGACGGACATATTTACTGAAGGTAGCGTTTACTATTTCAAAGAATTTTATCGGGAGTCTAAAAATTGCACGTCCAATTTACCAATCCGTTTTGCTATTCGAGAATCAAAGCTTCAATGCATGTCAGAATGTAACTTTTAGTCGGATTGTGATGGATGACCTCTAGTAACACGATCGTTTACACGAATAAAGTTTAAATCAATAAACTATGATGTTTTTATTACGGACGCGCCCATTAAGGAGGGAGTAATGTGCCTATAGCATCAATTTTAAACAATATGCTAAACTGAACTTGAACTATAGCCAATCTTGAAACTTAAGTATAACCCGAAACTTCTCAAACTAAGGGTCCACTTAATTCATGTTATTGCTGCTTTAAGTACGCTATAAACTAACACTTAAGAGGGTAGTATAAAAAATAATAATGTGAGAACAACATTATTAAAAAGCCCGCGGTCATTAGCCTTGAAAATTTATAAACATTATTCACAAAGCCTTTGTCCCTTCAGTGTACAATTGTTTTAGGTAACAAAATGATAATTTTATTTCGCTAATGCGATTGTATTGTGAAATCTCATACAAATGTTTACACTTAGTATATTATGATAGATATCGAGCTCTCATCTGAGCGAAATTGCCAATTTCACTCGTCGTAACCGCCGCGTTATCAAACTCCATCATTGTAGTGACATAACCACTCATAAAGTATCACTGCTAGTAGAGCGATAAAATCTATCCTTACGATTATTAAAAGTTAATTAATAATTATATTAAATCGTATTATAAATTACAAAACAAGAGACATCACAGCCCATAAGGTAGTTAGAATATACAGGTTCTATGCCAGTAGAAAACCTTATTAAAATTATTCAAACATCTCAGTATTTCTTTACCAAATAGCTCGTGGTGATTTAATCGAAGTTCATTTCCCGGGTCAATCAGTATGGGAAAAGTTCTCGGATCTTAAACGAGTGACAACTCGTGTGCTGGAAAAACTTGTGTAATAATAGACATAGTTACCTAGTGTATCCAGTTTTTTATATGATTTATCAAGAAGCTGATCTTACGGTTGAGCGTTTTGTTACAAAAGCGTCATACGGCATACCACAATGTACACAGAATGCTTCTGAATATAGTTGTAGGGGAATACCGCATAAATAAACAAGCACAACATTACATCACAATTATATTTCTTTTTAATTGTTCATACTTATTCTGGGATTAAGCTCTTAATTGAAATATCGGAAGTGTATTTATTGACTATACGATGTTCTTCCTATCGTCTGTGATCTCAGAAATAGAACTATAACCATTACTTTTAAATACATATGTAGTAGTACCAGAAATTAGAAAACAGAAGCTCAAATCTTTGTGTTACTTGAGCACGCTTTGTGTGAAGATGATTGATGGTGGTTTCTGTACTCTCTATTGCACGCCTCATAAGCGAAGCGTTGAGGTGGGTACTACTGTCACTTCGCGCAAAACATCTGATTTTTCAAACTTAAAATGTCTTTATGTATCATACATTGCACTTGTAAGATAATACATACACACACATATTAAGAAAAAACACTATTTTTAACGTTCATGATATTTTTGATGTCATTTTTGTTATTTAAACTAGTTAAAAAACAGTTTAAAAAAGTTCTGTCTTGGACGTCCGTGTGTCTGTATGTGCGGATCCTTTTTCTTGTTAACACGATAGCGACCGAAATACTTTACTAATCGAGTCTTTTGCACGCCTCATAAGCGAAGCGTTGAGGTGGGTACTACTGTCACTTCGCGCAAAACATCTGATTTTTCAAACTTAAAATGTCTTTATGTATCATACATTGCACTTGTAAGATAATACATACACACACATATTAAGAAAAAACACTATTTTTAACGTTCATGATATTTTTGATGTCATTTTTGTTATTTAAACTAGTTAAAAAACAGTTTAAAAAAGTTCTGTCTTGGACGTCCGTGTGTCTGTATGTGCGGATCCTTTTTCTTGTTAACACGATAGCGACCGAAATACTTTACTAATCGAGTCTTTTTTTTTCTCTTACGCTTGAGTATGCTCAGGAATAGAACCCTTTCATTTTTCAGGGTCTGATTCGATGTGGTTTAATTGTTATTAAATAAACAAAAATAATAATTAATAAATATTTATTAAAAAAAAATTATGAGGCGTGCACTTTTGGATTTTCCAAATTATTTTTTTCTCTTATGCTTGAGTAGGCTCAGGAATAGAACCCTTTCATTTTTCAGGGTCTGATTCGATGTGGTTTAATTGTTATTAAATAAACAAAAATAATATTTAATAAATATTTATTAAAAAAAATTATGAGGCGTGCACTTTTGGATTTTCCAAATTATTTATTGACTATACGATGTTGTTCCTATCGTCTGTGATCTCAGAAATAGAACTATACCATTACTTTTAAATACATTATGTAGTAGTACCAGAAATTAGAAAACAGAAGCTCAAATCTTTGTGTTACTGGAGCACGCTTTGTGTGAAGATGATTGATGGTGGTTTCTGTACTCTCTATTTTGTGATTACGGTACTGCGACAATTGTTTCATTGCCCTCTGATCAATGATGTATCTATAAGGTTATATATGTTAAAGAAAGTGAAAAAAGAACCAATAGTAGGTAATGAGTAGATATAGAGGGGCAAAGCTCTAAACAAACTACTTTTGTATTCATATTGTTTGTTAGAATGTTTACTAGTACGAATAGTATGTAGAATTGCGGCAATGTGAATTTTTAATCTCATAAAAGTTGGATAAGTTTAAAAAGAGGTTTTTCATTAAAAATAGTTTAATGAATTTATTCTTATCGCGTATCACATAATAGGTACCTATAATTGTACGGTTTGTTAAATTCTATAACTGCTAATAATGTTTCGTATTGATTTTCTATATACCATTGTTAATTGTAAAGCACTTGACCTTGTAATCATCCATAGTTATTAGCGAATAATTTTCTAAACGCTTTGTTATGCAGTTATTAATTATGTTCTGAGATTAGCAATTATCAATCATTATGATAATTTGATGCAATAATAATTACATTAATACACATTTTTATAGAGCAATATCTATTGAGTCGGAATTTTATAGTAATTTTACAGTTTAGTAACTGCAGGTTGATTTTCTGTGATGTGATGAATCCAATCTTTTGTCCGCTTGAATTTTGTAAAAATGTTCGATTTACCACAGCAGTAACTATATATATTAAGTTTATTTTCGCAAAGTAAACATAATAAAATAAATTAAATATTGTAGTGAAAGGCCAGTATCAATTTAATTGAAGGTATGACGTGATGATGACCAATAAATGACGAAATACTAACAGCAGAGTTTTAGAATTTATTTACTGAATTCATAACACCTGACAAAGCACCTATTGCTTTAAAAATTTACCGATTTGAATAGTTATCTTGGGGGAGGGGAAGTACTGTAATCTTTTTTCTACAAAGTTAGAGTAAAAAATAAGTACTCTGTTTACTATAACCTGGTTTCTGAAATGTTTGATTATTTTTATCAATAGTAGTTACAGTTATAATAATTATTTGTATTCACAGCTATTAGGAGTAGGTATGTTATATGTATCAGGCTGATAATAACAAATGCAATGAAACATTTGCAATTAATTTTCATTACAGTTTTCCTTTTATCCGCTATTAAATAAGGCAATGTGCAGAAATTATTACCAACGTTACGTCTAATACTCAAAGGTATAATAATTTCTTACTTCATAACATACAAAGAAACTAAATCTCGCTCTAACGATATATTGTATAGCCGAAATGGCATTCATAAAAATGTCTTTGTTCAAGTAAACGAAACAGACTATCACTATATACATTGCTTTCCATTGCAGATTTACCAACACCTGCGCTGGTACACGAACCCCTCGGAGCAGCGATGGATAGTGCGCATATTGTTCATTGTGCCCATATACGGTTGCTACAGCTGGATTTCGCTATTGTTCTTCATGGGAGACTCGTATTATGTGTATTTCTTCACAGTCAGGGATTGTTATGAAGGTATGGTCTCATTGAAATTCCCTTAACGTTCTAACTAGTGGAATGAACTGCTTTATAATGTACCTTTTTAATAAGTATAGAGTTATAGACTGTAAAACTTTATAAATATTTTTGGTATATTTTATATGCAATAAATTACATTAATTCATGCACCGTCATTTGAGAATTGAATTTCCGCCTAGTCGTAATGAAGTCTAGAATAATCCAGTATTCATGACTTAACCTCACGATCGAACTTTTTCTATCCTTAAACTATATGAATATCAGAACTAGAATTAAATCCTTGAAATTTATATATTAATACAGATCGACACTCACAAAATGCGGTAAAAAGACTTTAATTTCTAAATGTGGTAAAACTTTAAATACATATATCAGTGATTGTGGAAAATCGAGGTACTTATTTCCTGTTTATAGCTTGTCAATGCTAAGCGATTATAAAATAAATCGAAACAAAACAACTTTTTAACATCATGGTCTTGTTATACGAAAGTCCAAAATCAACGAAGGTTTACCACTTTTGCTTATATCTCTAAAGTACCCATTTTTCTTAGGTAGTGTTTTTTAAGAGGTTCGCTTTCCATAGATTGACTCATACACACACGTTTTCTGTCGTAAACTACTTCGATCGTTCATTTTTCCATGTGAAAGATTTATGTAAAATGTGACTATTGCATTTAAATGTACACTATTGTAATTACAGTATTAAGGAAATAGATAACAATAATTACCAATAATAAATATATTATAATTCTAATGCATTTCCTTTTGAACGTACCTACTGTATCTTGTTTGTTTGTCCTCACTCTATTTGAGGTTATCGCGCCTTTTTAGCTCATGCAAATGGTTTTTGTTCTTGACCTTTAAAGGTGCTGTAAGAGAAAATAAAGCACGTTAACGAGATGAGTTCTTTAACTAAGCCAGTTTCATAAGCCTTTCAATGGTAAAGTTTTTTTGAATTGTTGGAAATCACAATGGTAGTGGAAGTTAATTAAAATTGCGAAAGGACTGCATCACAGCACAGTTCCGAGAGTTGATTATAAGTTATTATGACCTAACCAGATATATGGATCATATATTGGATCACGTATGTCGTATTGGATTTCCAAAATGAACTAATCCAACGTTGCTCTGATTTGCTGTTGCACTAAAATATCCGAACGAGGTCGCTGTATTTATACATGGTTATTTATAAGTAGAAATAAGCTTGCACGGTACTGATAGTGCATATTTCGAATTACCAAATGGTATTAGATACATTGATTGCGTTCGTTTTCCTTTTGCATTTGTACGTAATTTATTAATATTGAAATTTACATCTGGTAATTCGGATACGCATATAGATTGGTTTTAAATTAATGTTTGTAATGTACGTCGATGTATTTAGATTATTTTGTGAGTGCAACATTTCTGTTTAAAACTATTCTGGAGTAGTGCAATTGCATGTTAGCGTTTCTCTATCGTATTTCTACAATAAGCCGTAAAACAGTAAATTGCTCGTTAAAGATGAAAATAAAAATGCACAATACAAAAATAAAGTAACCTAGTTTTCGTCAGCATTCAATTCGTTAGAGTTCAATCTATTTAAGGTACAATTGACTTTTAGGGGCTCATAATGATTTCCGTATCTATTCCATTAGTTAAGTGTTGCACAAAACAGTAATTTAATTACCTGTAATGGCGTTGCGTTCCGTTAGCAGCTGTACTTCACTTTTTCTAATGAATATAAATTGCAGACATACACAGTGATGTGTAACCTCATTTTATGTAATCACGGATATTAATGTAGGATCGTAGGCGAGTGGATTGGATAATATTAACGTTCGTGCGGTGTAAACTCGTATGTTTATTGTTTTACTCTATTAAAATTCCTCTCTCCATTTGTCCATCTACATACCGCAATATTCAGTATTCTATCAGATCTGTTGAATTTTATTACAAATTGAATATATCATCTGATCATAGATAAAATCTGCCATCCATTCCCGATGATGAAAAGGGTATAAAAGATTGGTCTGGTTGACTAGACCGAGTCGAGCGTAGCTTGAAAATGTCACGTGCTTGCAATTTGAATTTTCTTTATCCTCCTAATTTATCCTATAACTATATAGCTCCAGAACTCTGGCATAATTTGTCGGTATATTCAGATAGAATATTTAACCCACATTGCAGAAACTAGGAAAAGAGAGGCCCTCATTGCATTGTAAACGATCGACGCGACGGTGCAATACTAGTATTTTATATTGTAACTATTGTCCGTAATTAGATTATAGATTAAGACAAGGGTCAATGGACACTAATAGCGCCTAAGGAATATACCTAGTACCTACTTCTATAGACACTCCTGCGTTTTACACGCTAACAAGTGACAATGTCTTGTCTATATCATGCTATTGACGTTTCTTATTTCGAGCTTCGCTGCTCACTTTCACCTTCTAATTTCCACCACCACGTTAGCAAAGTGTTTGTCACGGTGTGAATCATTTAACCTTGCCCCAGTCAAGCAGAGATAAATGCTTTTCGTATGGCTTTTAGGAAAGCCGTTAGGTCTTCGAAATGTAATAATGTATTGAGAATGACTGACTGATATATTCGAAGTCAATATTTGTAGCAACACAAATGTTGAAGTTGGACAATGTAAGATTTTAAATCTTAATTTGTTTTCTAAATATTGGAAAGTTGAAGGTAGTTGTAGGTTGGCCTTTAGGTACTTTACTGTTACATGGTTCACGTAAATAATAATTTTTAAACAGTTCTTGTGTTAAATGTTTATTCTTAGCAACTGCATACTTCGTAATACAACCAAGCAAAATTTTTGAGGATGAATCATTGCGGTAACCATCAAATCAACATACAACCTGTTTATTTCTATTTAAGAATAATTTCCAATATAATTACGAGTCCTATGATCTAAAAGATGAATATTAATCAACCATTGCTTCAATAACGAAATTATATAACACCAATAATACATCCCGTTTGCAGCGTTCGTGATATACAGTTTCCTATCCCTGTGCTACGAGTACCTGGGCGGGGAGGGTAATATAATGTCGGAACTGCGGGGTCGACCGGTTCGGGCCTCTTGTGTTAATGGGACCTGCTGTCTCTCGGGCGCCACTTACACCATCGGCTTCCTGCGGTTCTGCAAACAAGCGACGCTGCAGTTCTGCCTGATCAAGCCGGTGTGCGCGTTCGTCATTATCTTCTTGCAGGTGAGGTTTGGATATTAATGTGTGAGTGTGGTTTGTTACAGGAATAAAATGGGACATGTTGGAAGATTGTATATTACTTGCCTTAGACTGGTCACTCTACCAAATTGACCTTGATTTTAGTGTCGCAAAATACTTTTTGTAATAGTGGCAAAACCTTTGGTTTAGTTTAATTTTACTAGGGAAGGAACAACTTAAACGTCTGAACTGAAATGGAATGGACCAAGTAATTGAAGTAGAACTATTTCGAGCTAAAAATGTAATGTTCTCTATTTGCGGAGAAAATCTTTATTCGAAATTGGTAAAATTAACAATTGGGTAATCAAATACGAGTATGAAAATTTGGATATATTAAACATAAAAATAAGTTAATTTATAAATCGGACACATTTCTATCACGATAAAACATTTCATTAGTGTTGGCAAATTCGTCGCCATATTCGACAACCTGATAATTAGACGATATATCTTATCTTAATTATTCCTTGTAGATATGATAGTGTACAATGTACATGATTCACACCTGCGTAGTTTTTGTTATATTGAGTTTATGAAACTGCTGAATACAAAACATATACGGGTAGTAGGAATGCTTATAATCTTCTTAAAGATGTTACGAATTTCCTAGAAAGTTATAAACGTTAGACATATGGAATGAGAAATACGTTAAGAACGTTCATATTGCATTTTACATACGATTAATGCATAGAAACGTAATAAAGGAAAGCCAATAAGTAGATAATTCATATGATTAGATATTATGACACATGTTGAAATTAACAAGAAGTAATTAGTAAAAATCTAGATGGTATTTCGATTATTTTTTGTTGCTCATCATTATGATAGTGTCTTTAAAATAAATGTATTTACAAATTTGAAATTCATGTTTATTTCATACTTAAATCAAAGTCTAATAAATCACCCGTAATTTTAGTTTTCTATATTACGGTAGGAGGCCACAAATGGCTTATCCATACTATAATATTATAAAGCTGAAGAGTTTGTTTGTTTGTTTTTTTGTTTGAACGCGCTAATCTCAATAACTACTGGACCGATTAGAAAAAAATATTTCGGTGTTAGATAGCCCATTTGTCGAGGACCGGAGCAATGCGGGTGAAACCGTGGAGCACAGCTAGTATTAATTAAGCTGGAATCTAAAATGATTCTTAGAGCTAGCGCGCACGAGCAACTTTGTCTCCGCAACTATTTTGTCTCTCTCATCAATTTGTATGGGGAGTTGCGTCGCTACGTGCGCGCACTTTCATACTAGCCCATAGGTGGGAGAGACAAAATACATAGTTGCGGAGACAAAATAGTTCCATGGAAATTGACCAAGCCGTTTCGTAGGAGTTTAACTGCAAGCACCGCGACCGCGACACGATAATTTTATTTATATATATCAGATTCTGGTTTACCTATATATTAATAATTTTAATAAATCGTAATAATATTTCCCTTGCAGTCAGCTGGCCACTACCACGACGGTGATTGGTCGCCCAGCGGCGGGTACATCTATATAACCATAATATACAACTTCTCAGTGAGCTTGGCTCTATATGGGTTGTTTTTGTTCCTGGGCGCTACAAGGGAAATGCTCAAACCGTTTGACCCTGTGCTCAAGTTCTTCACCGTTAAATCTGTAATCTTCTTGTCGTTCTGGCAGGGTGAGTATTTCTTAGTAGTCTTGTTGGATGCTTCTTTATTGTGTGTATGTGTTTATGTTTTGTTTTCCTTATTTCTGAATAATAAATTGGAAAGTATCAAGAGATGTGAAAACTAAAAAAATGTACAATAGAGGCTGAATAATCATAAAAAAGAGCGCGTGTGCCGAGCACACGTGTCAGAAGTGAAACTTCTTTGCCAAGATTTAAAGATTCCAATATCGTCGCATTTTAAATTTTACTCTCAAGGCGCCTAAAAAAGTTTCACCTCAAATGTAATAAAAATATATTATAGAATAATGAAAGAATTTTTATCAATGTAGTTGATGTTCCTTGAATTATTTAAATCATCTTTCAAATATCATGCGACGTACATAATCTTAAAAAATCAATTGATATCAATACAAGTGTCGTCTACATTGTTTATTTTTATTTTGTGAAAACTGCTTTCGTCATGTACATATTTGTAAATAGGTGGTTTCTATAGAACAATAACAATGTGATCGTTTAATGCGAAATTGTATACGAATAATAAATGCTGTTTTGAAATACAGATTATTATCATTAATATTTACTTATTTTTGTTAAAATGCCACAAATTTAATGTTATTAACAAAAAAGGCTTTTGAAATATTGGAATAATCAGAAATTATTAATATAGCAATTCCAACCTTAAGTTGGTCAATGTAATTTGAATTAGAACTGAGGAATAATCAATTATGTTATCACTGTATTAGCTGTTTGCGAAATGTCGGTTTAGTATATAAATTCGTCTTCAATTTCTATCCATTAGCAATAAGCATCTATAATTATAATGATTATTAGAGGATACTTTGATGATAAAATAAAATAAATAAAATATCGAGACAGTAGTAAAAGAGTATCATAATATGTACAACTATTGTCGAGCCAATTTAATAGGCAACATTTGACGTCTATCAATTTTATCTTCGAAGAGAGGTAACCTGCTTAAAAACATCGATTAAAGTGAATTAATCGATATGTATTTGAAACATTTGTCAATCGAATTTATTAATTTATGATGATTTTTATTCACAAGTGATCAATGCATTCGATTCAAGATGTCAGATTTCGATTTTTAGAGTAACGTCTCTGGTATTTAAAAAGAAAAGAGGTTTATTGACACAAAATTGTAGTGACGTCAGTTCTTCAATTCAGAAATTGTTTATTATGTTTAGAACGGTTTATCAGTAAAATGAAATCTTAAAATTACTTGTATCGGTCATTATTATTATAAATATGTAGTCGTAATTGAAAAAAGTTCAGCAAATGTGCAGTTCTAACAAAACGAAATATCATGTTATTCTATGTCGTCGTTACTAGGTTACGTTCTTGAATTTTGTTGAACTGTCAAATGTTGCCTATTAAAATGGCTCTACTATAATATTAAACCGTGGTGCCTACTGGCAGGTTTCCCACTATTTGATTGTGTTCTTTATAGCTCTTCTGTCAGTTGAAATGACCACGAATGAAAATATACGTCAAAATTTGACTAAAGGCTATCAGATGATTATCATTTAATAGTGAATTTTCGTACATAGTAGACTGTAGATAAACATTTTGTTATAAACCCACTAGCAAACCGGGCGAACTCCGTTTCGCCACCAGAGACACCTTTTCTTGCTATAAACCTCACGGAGCCCGAGACCTTTCCAACGAATGCAAAACTGTGGAAATCGGTTCGTGCATTCTGGAGTTATAGCGTCAGGAAGGAAAACCCGACTTATTTTTATATAGTAGTTAACCCATTATTCAAAAATTCCAGGCGTAGGTCTCGCGATCCTCGAGAAAGCCGAGGTTATATCACCAATAATAGACGAGAACGGCATCCCCACCACCGCCGGTACAGTGTCCGCGGGTTACCAGAACTTCCTCATTTGCATCGAGATGGTCGCCGCAGCGGTTGCGTTGCGTTACGCGTTCCCCGCGGCGGTGTACGCGCACGCGCACCGCGACCCGCACAGATCGGTCACTATGCAGTCGATATCCAGCAGCCTTAAGGTACGTATTATGTAGGTAACACACACACACATACTTATAAGTACACTAGCGGTCCGCCCCTATCTCTCAAGTTGGATCGAACTGCACATGGTGTGCGAATTTTATTATAATCGGTTAAGTGGTTTAGGAGTCCATTGAGGACAAACATTGTGACACGAGATTTATATATATTAAGATATGCGGATACGGCGTTTAGGAGCTCCGTGCGTCTTAGAACTTAGATTGGTGCCTATCGAGGCACATATTATATACGCGCAAATACACACGCGTGTAAACGTGGAGATGCGCGTACACCGGTAAATACACATGTAAACACGCATAGATGCACATACGCTTTTAGATACGCATACGCAGTGATACACATGCAAATACGCGCGTGTATTAAAAATTTTCATAGAGTCAAGGCCGAGGCATCGTATATACCGACATGAAGGCAGACACTCTTAAAATGCATACACCCATACAGTTGCGCATAAACACAGCAAACGTGTTTATTGTGTAAGGGCACGTGCGGGCCTTTTTAGGGTTCCGTAGCCAAAATGGCAAAAACGGAACCCTTATAGTTTCGTCATGTCCGTCTGTCCGTCTGTCCGTCTGTCCGTCTGTCACAGCCGATTTACTCGGAAACTATAAGTACTACAGTGATGAAATTTGATGGGAATATGTGTTGTATGAACCGCTACAAAAATATGACACTAAATAGTAAAAAAAAGAATTGGGGGTGGGGCCCCCCATACATGTAACTGAGGGATGAAATTTTTTTTTTCGATGTACATACCCGTGTGGGGTATCAATGGAAAGGTCTTTTAAAATGATATAAAGTTTTCTAAAAAACATTTTTCTTAAAGTGAACGGTTTTTGAGATATCAGCTCTCAAAGTCGTAAAAAGTATGTCCCCCCCCTCTATTTTTATAACTACGGGGTATAAAATTCTAAAAAAAATAGAGGTGATGCATGCTAATTAACTCTTTCAACGATTTTTGGTTTGATCAAAGTATCTCTTATAGTTTTTGAGATAGGTTGATTTAACTGTAATTTATTATATTTGCTGCTACGGAACCCTTTGTGCGCGAGCCCGACTCGCACTTGGCCGGTTTTTTAAACAATAAGACTCGTACACTCAGACATTCACATATTAATATTTAAACGCATATTCACAAACCTACAATCCAATTCATCCAAATCCAAATATATCCATCCAAATAGACATACATACCCGTATACACATAGATTTCTATTCACATATTCACACACACACACACATAGAATTATTAACGTGATAACGTTTTTAAAATCGTTTTAGTCGGGTGACATGTTCAGAAACTTGTGTCACACCAAAACCTCACGAGCGCGATCGCAGGTATAACGAGAGAGAGACGGACCGATCTCCCGTCTCATCTCGAGCGCTGCCACCAATAAGACGTTATCACGTAAACATCTCGATCGTAAACCTACTTTACAAACAACTAATTTTTTTATAATAAAATTCGTCCCCGCAGGAAACAATGAACCCCAAGGACATAATGACGGACGCGTTCCACAACTTCCACCCGCAGTACCAGCAGTACACGCAGTACAGCTCCGGTGAGTTACATGTATATGTGTGCACGTCTGTACGCTTGTCATGTTTCTTTTGCTAACCTTTTTTATTATAAGAGTATATTATGTACTGTAGGGTTGTTACTTGTTAGTTTAGTAGTGAGAGTTAGGATTTTGTCTTGATCGTATGTTCTTTATTATTTTTGTACGTATACGCATAATGTAATGTAGGATTGGTATTTGGTAGTAAGACCTTTTTGTTTTGGTTATTGAAGTTACTTTTTTGTGTTTAAAAAAAGGAGGAAGTGAATAAGGTCATTTATGTTATGCGGGTAATTATTAAAAGACATACTGGTTAGAATTGCCAGTTTTAAATTAGTCATGTAATCTAGTCAAAGTGCAGACATTTTAACCAATCAGCGATATTAGACAGGATTAAGATTTAATAATTAATTTACACGCGAAATCGTATTTTTTTTTACACAACTTTTATTATTGTTTATTTGTCTAGTCATAATTTTAGCCGCGAATCTTGAGAGGAGTCTTCATTTGTTTTGGTTTTATTTCCTTTCAGATGTCACTTCCCACCTGCCTTATGAGAAACTATAAGCTCTGCCATAGCTGTGCTCTGCATGAAGTGCATTGCTGTTCGTTGTAAAACATGCATTTATTAGCGACTGAAATTTTAACATACATTGCTCCTTATATAGCTCTCAAAGAAAAATTACAATGGTGACAAACGAACATAAGAAGCAATGTACGTAAAACAATTATTGTCAGTCGCTGATGAAAGTATACATATTATGTACGTTAACTCCCACGCTGTTATGTTACTTGCGACTGATTTAAAAATGGAAAAAGACAAAAAAAAAAGAAATTCTAGCAACACCTTTTGTTGCCAGTAACATAATTTTCCACCGAGCATGGAAAGTCTACTAACAGTATTTAATTGTATGGGACAGATAATATTGTTTTTATCGTCTGCCATATCTTAAAGTATTTCGAGTATTTATAGATTATTGCATTATTCATTATTAAAATTCAAACAATTGATAATAATTTTCCAGCTATTATTATTTTATTATCATTGAGTCACTTTTTGCATGCCTTTGACAATTCCCTGAGTATTAATTTTTGGGGAACTTATTATTATATTTAAACATAATACAGCTTTAATAAAAATATAGACATAAATGTAAAGATTCATTTTTATACTCTTTTGACTGTCCCTCCATACTATACATTTATTTCTATAGTATTTATAACACATTTTCTAATAAAAGAAATACAATTAATTTTATTAACGTTTATAAAAAGAACAAAAACCATATGAAAACTAACTCTTTTCACAAGGCTTTAAAGACTTGACAAAGCTTTTATTGCTGCTAAATATTTATTTTGCTTCGACAAGTACCTAAGTGAATAATTTTTTAATATTCTATAAAATCCAATGTCATAATAAAAAAGAAAAATAATTAGAATTTCGGTGCTCGGTTATTTGAACCCTTCGTTAAGTAAGATAATTTTAGTTCAAGATAAATTCTAATAAATAAACGGTTATTGAGTAGTCCGAAATTGAAAGACCATAAATAATAATAATATATTGAGCGCTTGTAATTATGTAAATTTTACGCTTTACTAAAACATAATATTCGGACTAATCATTGCCATATAGGACTTATACCCTTTTTTTGTACTTATTGCCTAGATTTCGGACCGCGGGTTGGCAACACTTTCTTTCATTATCTATGGTCAAAAATTATCCAGTTATATTTTTTAAAAGTAAAAAAGTCCCGTTCTATATTTGAAATTTCGAAAGTTTGCATGATTTTGCATGCGAATGAACTTCGTTTAAATTCTTTCTTTTTAATTATAGCTCTGGTTAAATAAGTGATAAGTTTGTTTTTAATAATTGCCTCCCTTCGGTACCCACCATAATATTAAATATTAGTGTTAATGTTAGAGAATAAAATTATTGTTTATTTCTGTGATTATATTATTTCTTTTTATGTTTTTTTGTTACGTACTTTGAAGGATGTAATCCCTTAGTTGAGCTAGTATTGTATCGAAAATGAAAACGAAATATTGAATACAGGTTTGTTAAATTGTTGGGCATTTATTTTCTGTACCGGTGTTTTACCGAATTTATTATTTTGCCAAAGACAGGCTTTTCGATCGATGTATCTAGGCAAAATAATGCTTTGTATGTAGCCATCTTGTAAAGAAATTATTTTTTATTAGTTAAGTTTTATATTCAGCTTGATTTAAATAATATATATTGCTTAAATTAAAGTTATCGATGTCTTTTGTAATATTAGGTATAAGTCATTGTCAGCAATTTTATTATTTTGTTATTTTAGTCCTACTTTTGCGGTTTCACTAATAAATGTCATTCTGTCTATAAAATCTTTTATTGAACATTATTTTTGGATAATCGTAAGGTAAGTATCAAGTTATTTGGCTTTTTTATTATTGAGTTTGCTAGCATGTGTATCTAATGTGTATGTTTGTTCGTAACAAGTCATTATCACTAATTAATTTTGCTTGTATGCACTGCGTATTAATGAACACTTAAGGAATCATGTTCATTAGAATGTACACTTTAACTAACGTAAATTTCCATGACATTGTGACTTGTCTGTTTTCTCTTTTAATGTGTGTTTTTTTTAAAATAAGCGGGGTTTTTAAGTAAATACGATAGCATTTTAAGGTGTTGGTCGTCATGCATATTTCAAAAACTACTCATGTTTTTTGTATTTTTACTTAAAACTAATTATTTATTTTTGTAGTTCTACTATTGTCTGTATAATATAATAACAAACAATTGAAAATTATTTAAGGTGTTGCTTACTTATTTTTATGAGGGTTTTTGCTTCATTGAGAACGATAAAAAATATTAAAGAATAATCATAATGCTAAAAGTAGTGTGACCCACTTGAATATTGACCCCATAGTTTATTAACAACTTCTAAAATACCTTGAGTGTGTTAGTAATTTCAATGAAGGGTGGTGGTTTAAAGCTTTTGGTGACGGGTTGAATTAATATTTTCTTATTATCTAGTGATGCGTGGTACCGGCGTGGGTAAGCGCAATGGTGAGGAAGGAGCAGCTTTAGCCCCAAGGCCCCCGCCTCAACGCGTGGCTACCATCAGCCAAGCAGCTAATTACCACGAAAAAACCACTTTACTAAGCTCTGACGACGAGTTTCAGTGAACTATCGTTTATTTCTCCTTTAGGCGAACGGGATCAATGTCTCTTCGACGGGTTTAAAGTCTAGTTTACAACTTATTGGTTATACTTTTCCATTTCTCGATGTCATTGCATTAAGCGCTTGGATAGACATTTATGTGATACCTTTATGTTAGTTGTTGATCGTTGTTTTCATTTATACTTCACCTAAAAGTAATATATTAAATAGGCACTTATAAATCCGGCACAAATAATATTTTTAATAACTGTTATTGGATTGTCGTATTTACATGTTATAAGGGAACGATCAAAAAGGCGACTCTGGCGTGGATATATTTAAATATCGCTGTAAGTTAAAAAATAACGATATGTTTATAGAATATTTTATCCATAGATATTATAGATCATAAATATTTTGGTAGATTACTATAATTTCGTCTCTAATTCTATGATGCTATTTAAAATAAACAAAACATTTAAATAATGGCACGTAGTTGCAAAAGAAAATGTTTTAAAAGTTAGATTACCCTGAATCTTTAAGTAATCGATAGAAATAAAATGTGTACAGATAATACTGATGTGACACGCAATGTGTTGCCATAATAAAATCATTTGAAATAATCTCATATTTGCTGTATATAAACTAAATAGTTATATATTTTTTTAAAGGAGTAACCTTGCACTTCTGTTCTAGGTAGTTGAATTATATAAAGAGGTTCGCTTCAAAACAACACTGCATTGCTTCGCCGTCCAATTTTAATACTTTCCATTTCCGGTTTTTGAATCTATTTTTCAATGTGGTAATAATAGAAATTAATAAAACATTTTCTTCAGGTCTTTATGAATTTTTTTGATGTTCCAAATCTTTATTACCTATATTACTTAATTGTAATTAAGGTTATCTATGATGCATGATACTTATGATACAAAATTGCACATTTGCCTACTAATTGTAGCTGTAAGTAGGGAATTATAATATCTTTAATTAATGTGCGATTCCGAATTAACTGACGTCATAGGGCTTTGTGTAATTGCTGTTTTTATTTCATTGTAGTAGTTATTTGTCAATGTATATGTGCCCCGGTTATATCTTTGGGAATCGTTAATATGTATTTATTGTAAATAAAACAAATAGATTTGTTATTTAACAAACTAGATAGTTTAAATGCTTTCTAGATTTTTTTATCCCATATATTTCTAAAGACGCTATGTTATTTTTCATCTGTAAGAGTCAATTAATAAATTTGACTAACATCGTAAACATAAAAAATGTTTATCTAATGGTAGTTCTTAAGGATTTCCCTTCGTTTAAAAAAGGAAATTATTTTTGTAACAGAAATAGTAAAGTTTTATTTCATGACAAGTATAAGATTATAATTAATGTTAGTTAATATAAAATATGTTTTAGCCCGAGTTTTTAAGAATATAAATACATGATATTTAATTAAAATATATATTTTCGTTTTATTTCTGAATATCCCTCTCCTTATACAGAATACACAATTATGTTTAATGGTGTTCACGAACTTCTATACAATTTTAATAATATGTAATCTTGCTGTGACACACCTCTTTATAACACCTAGATTCTCATAAATTGATAATAATTATTAAAGGAAAGAAACTGGAGAAAAATTTTATTCATAGGTACAAAAATAGTTAAATATTGGCATACTAAACTATTCGCAAAAATAACTAGCGCCTTTTTTCTACACTTACGAATACCATAGTATAAAGAGAACAAGTAGCCCGACTCCCGGCTTTTAGGAGCGCACGACACCTATTTTCACGAGACGCAGTGTTTTCAACTTTTCACTTGTCATATTGATATTTTAAATATTTGTTTAAGTAATACAAACACCGATCGCTCACAGCAATGGCGCGGCCCTCACGAGAACGGTCCATGAGAAAGAACGGCGGCGCACATGAACATGATATTATTATTTATTACATATTATATGATTATTGCTACATACACTATAATATACATTGCTTAACGTGTAACAATAAGGTTATCCTTTACGTTATGCATTTATCAGTTCAGCGACTACTTCACACACACTACCGTCAAATGATTTTGATTAAGGAATGTCGTAAGTCGTTGCCACCTGGCAAAGGTTGGTCACAGGTTGGATGAAATAAAACACAAAGTTATCATAAGTTTTTTATTAAAAATATATACAATTGCATAATTAATAAGGAATAAATATAATTATTATAGTAACATATCGTGTTATTGCTTTAATTCCATATGTGTAGGTACGTGACACAGAACAGTAAAGTAGATAGAAGTGTGATGTGGGCGTGGCCCACGTGTCACTGGTAAGGTAAGATCACCTAACTTGCTCTCAGTTGTGCGCAGAAAAATATTCGAGTCGGTTGTCAGCTGTCAAACCTTTTTTCCATATTTATTCATTAATTAGGACGTGTTGTTCGGTATTAGAGTGCAAAAATGATAGCAGACGAAATAATATCAGCAATGGAGGCATTTCATACCATCGGTAAGTCTTATTTTTATTTATTTTAATTATATTTTATGTTATAACTTCGCTTGTCGTAATTTGTCAAAATTGTATACAAATATCTAGTCAAAATGAACCTTAATCCGTAAGAAATTAGTACTATTATAGATTGAACAGCAAACAAGACTTTCTGGAATATTATTGCAATAAACAAACGAATGTCGCTTTAGTGATGCTTGTGGCGCATATCGACAGTATCGATACTTTAGAAAAGACAAACATTATAAATATTACATTTTATTTTATTTTTCCTTAGCTTTCATTTGTCCAATTTATTTATAGATTTCCCAAAGAGGCTAATTTAAAAGAGAAATGGATAAATGCAACGTGACGAGTTAACTGGATGCCGAACAGCACTAAGCGGTCTAACAAAGGCCACCGATACAGCAAACCTACGGCAGTTCCAAGATTTAAAATAATGCATATTTTCTGTTTGTATTTTGTAAATATAGATTAATACTCTTCTATTCCGTTTTTTATTTAATAATAATAATATAAAAAGACGTACTTAGTAGTAATAAACATACTCCAAAATGTGACACATTATACTATACTCATATAAAAGAAAGAAAAAAAAATACACAAAAAATATTTATTTGTGAATTATCGATAACAAGGCTGACATCCCTTAGGGCATAGCATCAGATAAATATCAAGTTAATGTCATTAATGTTGAGTGACACAAATTTCAACCTTATCTCTATGTGTTGAGGTTCAAAGTTATATTTATCGAAAACTAACGCCCTCTGTTGTGGAGTAGCTGAATGTTTTCGAATTTGGAATTTCTGTGCAATGAGAAACAAAACAGCTAATATACCTAGGGATGTTATACTAAAATAAACCGTAACATGGTGCGTTAGGGTACATATTGAAATGCTGAATTTATAACCTAAGTCAGTTTTTACTCAAATTAAGCTGTCCAATCAAAGGCATAGTTTACTTGTAGTGTACTGTATAACTATCGGTTTAAATGTGTGGGTTTGGCGACACTGGTTTTCATACTAATTATGACATTATCGCACTTCTATATGTTTTTACTGTTCTGTGGTACGTGATCGTTTTTTTGAATAATATTTTATCTAATTACGTTATGATAATCTTATGAATTAATAACAATGATTCAATCGTAACACAGTAACATTTGTTTGTGTATATTTATATTTTATTTAACACGTACATATAATTTTAAAAATGGACAAAAATAGTGCTTTAATAACCTTCTCAAAATATGTAGGTACTGCTATTTTTGCTACACTTTGATCAACAGATTTACATGGAAATTATTAGAAAATTACAATTTGACGAATGACGAGATGTTTATGTGATTCCATTCCACCACATAAAAAGTATGGTCACAAGGTATCTACATCTTTTTGTCATACTAGTAGGTACTAATTATATTTTGAGAAGAAAACATTGAATAGGTAACTCAACAAGAAGGTTCAGATTTCGATTAAGAGAGATGTGAATTTCTATTTTATTTATTAGTTCTACTAACTACATGAACGTCTTAACTTTAAATCGTAACCAAGCCACGTGGGATGGATTCGTATTTATATATCCTACGACATTTCCCATAAATATACTCTGTGGTGCAGGTAATCATCCATAGCCAACAGTATAGAATAGATACATATAATTAAATTTTTATACAAAAACAGTTTTGATTAGAATGTATATATCGTAGAGAAACATAAATCATGTTTCTTGAAGTACCTAACATAGTTTTTTTACATAAACGTAACTTTTTATTTTTTTATTTTATTTATTACCGCATCACAGAATAATTTGTGAGATTAAACATGAGATTATACTCTACTCATTAGGAGACAAGCTAGAAATAGGAAATGTAAGAACTAGCGGTTGTGGTTGGTTACCTACATTCTTATATAAATTAATATCTACGCCGAACTCTAAAGCATAATGAAGTCTATTCACAACGGTTTTAAACCGTCCAAGAAAGACACACTGTGCGCACAGTAAAGGCATCTAAATCACCATTGTCCTTATATTATTATAACCTAAATTATTATATTTAGAGAGAGAGAGGGGAAAGATATGCAAATTCACAACTTATTATTCTTTGTCACAACTTTAGGAGGTACACGCTCACTCCACAGAATAAGGGTGCAGAATATTATAAAACTATTGCCAAAATATTTCCACAGATATAATATTCTACTGGGTAACCTATTAAAAACTCGAATTTCTATTACCCGAATCTTAAAACCCCGAAAACGGTTGTTAGAACTTTTAAAAGACAGATGTAATGAATGACAAATTTTTAAAATTCCTTTTTTAATTTCCCAGATGAATCAATTTCCAGATGCACCAAAACCAGATTTTTAAAAAGTATTTTTTTGTTTCCCGTATTCTCATAATCCAGATCTCAATATACCAGATTCTCAGAATACTTTTTTTTGTTTCCCATCGTACCATTTTCCAAATAAACTATTGCCAAATTTTCATAATCTTTTTATTTGGTTCCCATATAATCGTATAACAGATAAACTATTGCCAGATTTTCATAATCTTTTTATTTGATTTCCATACAATCGTGATTATACCTTTACTATCGACTGAAAATAAACATTGTCATTAAGTAAATTTATTGTTTTACTTGTCCATTACAGACCGGTTTTAGTGTCAAAGTCGACTCAGTAGGTTAGGTTTGAACTACGACCCCCATGCTAGAACTGACTCGCTATTGTTTTACTTGCCTATTACAGAAAGGTTTAAGTGTCAAATTCGACTCAGTAGGTTAGGTTAGGTTTGAACTGTGAGCCCCTACGCACGAGCCGAGCGAGCGAAGCGAGCGTGCCGCGGCAGCGGCCGGCGAGTGCCAGAACCGACTCGCTATTGTTTTACTTGCCCATTACAGAAAGGTTTAAGTATCAAATTCGACTCAGTAGGTTAGGTTAGGTTTGAACTGTGAACCCCTACGCACGAGCCGAGCGAGCGAAGCGAGCGTGCCGCGGCAGCGGCCGGCGAGTGCCAGAACCGACTCGCTATTGTTTTACTTGCCCATTACAGAAAGGTTTAAGTGTCAAATTCGACTCAGTAGGTTAGGTTAGGTTTGAACTGTGAGCCCCTACGCACGAGCCGAGCGAGCGAAGCGAGAGTGCCGCGGCAGCGGCCGGCGAGTGCCAGAAGCGACTCGCTATTGTTTTACTTGCCCATTACAGAAAGGTTTAAGTGTCAAATTCGACTCAGTAGGTTAGGTTAGGTTTGAACTGTGAGCCCCTACGCACGAGCCGAGCGAGCGAAGCGAGAGTGCCGCGGTAGCGGCCGGCGAGTGCCAGAAGCGACTCGCTATTGTTTTACTTGCCCATTACAGAAAGGTTTAAGTGTCAAATTCGACTCAGTAGGTTAGGTTAGGTTTGAACTGTGAGCCCCTACGCACGAGCCGAGCGAGCGAAGCGAGCGTGCCGCGGCAGCGGCCGGCGAGTGCCAGAACCGACTCGATATTGTTTTATTTGCCCATTACAGAAAGGTTATAGTGTTAAAATCTATTCAGAAGGTTAGGTTAGGTTCGTGCTGCGTCCCCCTGGAAGGATTACGTTTTGCTGGATATCGTTTATTTGAATTTCAAAAATCTGGACATTGTTTGTCTGGATATAAATTAACTGTATTTCAAAAATCTGGACATTGTTTGTCTGGATATCAATTAACTGTATTTCAAAAATTTGTGTTTTAAAAATCTGGCTTTCGTGCATATGGATTACGGTCATCTGGATTTTGTGCATTTAGATTTCGTATGTCTGGAATTCATTCGTCTGGATTGTAAAACGTCGTACAAATAAAGAAATGGGCAAATGAAATTCGGAGTTGCGATTATATGGCAAACAAAACTTCGAAATTTTAAAATTCGGGGTTATGAAAAAATGTCCAAACGTTTTCTGGATTATGATATTCGGAATATTAAAATTCGAGATTAAGATAGGTAACCATTCTACTGCCATACGTCTTCGATTGCAATTTGATTGAGACAGGGATGCAATATATTAATTATAATGCATATAGACTAACCTGTCTACCTTTCAGTATACAATAATTTACACCAATAAGGCCAAGTCCAGAAATCGTTTAAAGGCAAGGTTTACCTTTTCTTGTTCAGACAATTATCATTATAAAATGGTAACTTTATTGGTAATCAATACAAATCCTTTGTAATTTACATTTATGACAATTATAAAAATATTTCTTTGATGGAACATTTTTCGTTGTTTAATCTGTGGTATAAATTACATTACATCGTTCACTGGCTGTGGTACAAATTACATTACATATTTCTACGAATAGAGAAAAAGTGCTAAGCAATAAATAATGTATTGCTTGTTTAAATCTACCAATAGCTTAGAGATACGCGCCAAATATCGACCTACTGTTTGAGCAAAGACATACTTAATAGTAGTTTTTGTGTTTAATCCATAATCAAAAAAATTTGGAAAATCCAAAAGTGCACGCCTCATAATTTTTTTTAAATAAATATTTATTAATTACCAGCGGTCTGCCCCGGCTTCGCCCGTGGTACATTTTTACGTTTTCTCTACATAAAAACCATCCTCGTACTTCAAGAAATATAATAAAAAAAGAATTATCGAAATCGGTTCAGCCGTTCTCGAGATATGCGCTTACCAACACATTTTGCGATTCATTTTTATATATAAGACTAGCGGTCCGCCCCAGCTTCGCCCGTGGTACATGTTTACGTTTTCTCTACATAAGAACCATCCTCGTACTTCAAGGAATATAATAAAAAAAGAATTATCGAAATCGGTTCAGCCGTTCTCGAGTTATGCGCTTACCAACACATTTTGCGATTCATTTTTATATATAAGATTATTTTTGTTTATTTAATAACAATTAAACCACATCGAATCAGACCCTGAAAAATGAAAGGGTTCTATTCCTGAGCATACTCAAGCGTAAGAGAAAAAAAAGACTCGATTAGTAAAGTATTTCGGTCGCTATCGTGTTAACAAGAAAAAGGATCCGCACATACAGACACACGGACGTCCAAGACAGAACTTTTTTAAACTGTTTTTTAACTAGTTTAAATAACAAAAATGACATCAAAAATATCATGAACGTTAAAAATAGTGTTTTTTCTTAATATGTGTGTGTATGTATTATCTTACAAGTGCAATGTATGATACATAAAGACATTTTAAGTTTGAAAAATCAAATGTTTTGCGCGAAGTGACAGTAGTACCCACCTCAACGCTTCGCTTATGAGGCGTGCAATATAACAGTTCGTCTAATAGAGCATGACACCAATTATACATATTTCATAATTGAACTGTCTATACAGTATACAGAGTGTTTTCAATTTACGTATTTCATCGTGCCCTGTGTCTTTTTAAAACAGTCTGTTATCTAATCTCTAAAATAATAAATTTTCAAAAGTTCTTAAGTAAAATGTTTTAAGAAATTTCTTAAAATCTTTAAAGAGATCTTTATATCTTTACTTTTTAGTTTTACTTAGTATCATGCTGCATTACACAAACTATGTTCGTTTAGTTCGCGCCAAAACTGTTAAGTATGTATTATCTAGTAGGTATTATATTATCTGCGGTAATATTATCATGTCCCAAATATGTAGACGTATAAAAATACCATTTATTTTACATTATTACATCAGAAATAATAACATCGAAAGAAGAACAATGTAAATTTAGAATTGATGGTAGTTTTGGCGCCAACTTTAAATCGTCATCATAAATAAGTAATCATTTAGGGTGCACTCACACACATCAGTCACCGTCAAGTCACCGATGACTGATCGGTGACGTTTTGTGTACGTATCCACAAACACCAGTCACCGTCATGTTGTCCGTCAGTCACGTCGCCGGTTTGACTGAATCATTGAACACATACATCAGGTTAGTGAGTGATTAGACGTGTGTCACGCTAGAGAACATGTAGCAATTGACGGTAGCACGACGCTGACTGAACTGAGACGTGACGGCACCGGGTGAGTGGGGATAAAAGTATGATACATGTATGGAAAGATTATTTGACGTGCCTGACCGGGGACGTCACTGATAGATTTCGTGCCGGCGACTGTCGTGTGGGAACAGAGTCATACTAGAACTATTGATACATATTTTTTTTTAATCCTGTCCGGTGACGTGCCGTGACGGTGACTGATGTGTGTGAGTGCACCCTTATCATATTATGTGCGGCTAATTATAGTTATTTTACAGATTAAATAGAAGTAGGAATTGGAAAGATTGAAATAGTTAGTAGAGAATATTAATTAGAAATAGCTATTTAGAATTTACCTACAAAAATCTTGGACAATTTTATTGTAACGAGATTTTTTGCGCAAGGACTTTTTATTATTTACACATTCGAATTCAACTTTCTATAACTGATCTTAAGATTTTAGAAAACGATTCGTTTCAATCGTTTCAACCTCATTTCAAAAATCAAAAACCTAACGGACCTTTTAAAAGATAGGTAAGGAAAATACCCTATTTTATTAGTTCTTCAATTGTTTTGCAGTATTCATTTGATTATGCATTTATGTATTGATGTAACTAGAGTAGGAACATAGATGTACACGATATGCAATTCTTACAAAATCAAATAAATCTAAGCAGTTTATAGTTACTTTATAGTTTACATTGTTCTTAAACGTTTGTTTCTTTCTATGTTAAACCCACTTTACCATTTTAATTTTTTATTCGCGGATTAATTCCTTAATGGGCTTGTAAATCAGCTTCCTTGATAACACAATCGCGAAATATAATATTATAATGTTTACGTTAATAAACATGTTTGCAAACCCGGGACCTCTTACGTTTAAAATAGTTCATGTTTGTTCATAATAGAACCACTCAAATTACCAACTGGGTTTTCCTAGAAGACGTGAGATTTCATCTCTCAATAGTCGATAGGTATTTTATGTTGCATAAATTTACTACGAATTTCATTTTTTTTAGAAGTGAATATAACAAAGTATCTTTTGGATACCATACATTTTAGACATTGTCCACATTGCTCCATTCCTTTTTAAAAATCTAGTCAGCCATCGATAAATTCTTCATACATACCTACGATTAAGAATTGTGCATCAATTGAGAAGATTACTATTTATCAAGTAATATTCATCGCTTTACAATTTTATTTACAAACTAGGAAAACAACGGCCGGTTTTTGAATTGAGAATTTGACGTAGGCGTATCAAAGTTGGTATCAAATCATGTTTAAACGCTGCTTAAATATTTTTTTATATGAAGCATAAGCTTAATCAAATCAATTCTCAATTCAGAAACCGGCCTATGATCGCTTTCCAAGAATGGCATAAAGATAAAATTATGACAAGAAAGTACAAGCTACTGTAATGGCCGGATGAGTCGTGCGTGCGGTGCGGTGCTACGAACACCTCTGTAATGCTCGGGATCTGAAAATTGAGAATTTTGAATTAATTTAAAGACACTACTTATCTTTATTATTTTATTAAGGGCCGATTTTTCAATACTTGGATAAAACGTATCCGTCCAATAAAGTATTACACGATAATATTAAAATGTCACGTAAACTGTCAAATACGGGAAATTAGAATACGTTTTTAAAATGGTAGTTTTATACATTATTCGACCAATAAGTTTTATCCAAGCATTGAAAAATCGGCCCTAAAAACCCTAAGTTGTTTTTGAAGTTATTGACGAGTTGGGTAACACGAAAGTCAGGTTGCCCGAATCGAGGCAAGCGATCAAAATGTATTCGATTTTATATATATAAGAAAAGACATAAGTATAAACCTGTCTATCCCTTTGAAACATCATTGCTCTACCCCGATTTTATTCAGAAATAAATCTTTTAAATACCTACATATTCCTGACGCGACGATGTCTTGTTTACAAATTTTTATACGGTACGGTATCGTACAATTTTCATATACAATGCAGGTTTGTCGAAAATGTATTTCATCACGATTAGTGTTGCCGAACTATCGATAGTTTGACTATCGATAGTTGACCTTGAAAATAAGTCAGAATATCGATAGCACTATCGATAGTATCGATATTATCGATACTATCGATACTATCGATAGCGTTAATCATGGAATACTATTGATGAACTGCAATAGTATCGATAAAATCGATAGTATTGATTGCCAATAGTTGCTATACTATCGATACTGTCGATAGTATCGATACTATTGCTACTGAATATTGCAACTACAATCGATACTATCGATAGTACTGATACTATCGATAGTTTTGAGCTATCGATAGTAGTAAATTGTGCAATAGTATTGTTCACGATTTCTTGGTATAATGGGTCAGTCAATGGGCTTATTGGATTACGAATTAACGAACTAAAAAAAATGGATTGTACAAAGCGCCAATAAATAACTTGAAAAGTATTATAACCAAACATCTAGTTCTCTGTCATCCACTATAATATCTATACTAATATTATAAAGAGGAAAAGTTTGTAAGTATGTATGTATGTATGTATGTATGTATGGTTTTCACGCAAAAACTACTGGACCGATTTAAAAAATTCTTTCACCATTAGAAAGCTGCATCTTTACTGAGCAACATAGGCTATATTGCATTTTCAAAAAAATTAGAGATCCTTACCAAAAATGCAATAATGTAACCCAAGGTGTAAAAAAATCCTCAATAAAACTTCTGTCATCGCGTGCGCTGCGGAATCTATTGAAGATAGAACAAAAAAATGTTCTACGGTATTATAGAATGGATCAATATCTACGAGAAAGTCCGCGATACCATATGTCCATCTTCAGTAGTTATGTTACTACAACAACTTTTTTACGTTTTCAAAGTAAATAGAAGTGCCGACAGTAATCAAACCATGTTATCCATACACATATATTAATCCTTATCCCATTAAATGATGTTTTATTATAGACTGTTTCAATACCAGCAAAATACTTTTTAAATGAAAAGAATTGGATATTCCATTCAAAAGATATAACGAATTTTTTAAAGTGTCAATCTACAGAAAATAGTAGGTATACTGTTCGAGCAGGCCGTAGTGCGGGGGTCACGGAGGAATTCTACCAATATGCGTCTTGACGGAACACAGTGGGGTTTTGGTCGGTAGGAATCCGACATAACCCACGGCCCCTCCCCCGGAGGCCGTGGGTATCTATGAAAGATTTCCCCACTAAAACAAAAAAAAAGGCCGTAGTGCGGGACGGGGTAAAGGTGATTTTCATGTGATTAAAAATTAAACCTATAGTCCGACCTATAGTAGACTTTTCACTGTAACGATATCGCTATCTATGCGAGTGAAACCGCAGGGCATTGCTAGTTATTGATAAAGCAATACTATCGAGAAAAAGGTCACTATCGATGGGACGATATTATCGATAGTATCGATAGTTCGTTCGATATTGAGCTTCGATAGTATCGACACTATCGATAGTATCGATAGTTCGTTCGATATTGAGCTTCGATAGTATCGATACTATCGATGGTATTGCTATGTGTCGATAGTATTTACGCTTATAGGACTATCGATACTATCGATAGTATCGACACTATCGATAGTATCGATAGTGCTATCGATACTATTGCTTTTCCCCAACTATCGATAGTTAATCGATAGACTATCGATAGTGGACTATCGAGCGGCAACACTAATCACGATACGTGCAGTGAAACCCAAGGGAGACGTTACATGACGAAGGATGGAATCTTATTTCGTGAAATTCACCATTTAGGTTTCTTATATTATGAATGGTCTGAGTAAAAATGGCTAAATCATTGGACGATACTACAATAAGATAAGACCTCAATATAACCAATTTGTTTTTTTATGTAAGTCGCAATCTAATCACAGCTGGAGCAGTGATCAGAAAAATATGTTATTCCTAACAAATATCTGACCTACATAAACCGAATGAGGCTGTCATAACAACCAAAAGGAAATTTCAATCTATTGGACGGGTGCAGATAGCAAGATGAAATCGCATCTGCTGAGTTAAGCAGATATATCTATGGAAATTTATACTTGAATGCAGTAGACGTCATTTTTATATTAGAAAATTCTTATTATGATTTACTGTTTCGCTTTGCAGGTGCGTTTAGCTCGAAAATACATATCTACTATTTACCAGCTAGTTTTGTCATAATTATGTCTGTATTTATCAAAAACTGTGTTTTACAACTGTGTCTTACAGAGTTGAATGTTAGGTATAGAGAAAAAGCCATCTAAATATTTCTTACAAATAGGTAGATTTTCTTCTTCCAACAGATTTTTAATGGCATAAACTTTTTATTATAACATAGAAACAAACTCATTACTATTTTAAAAACTGTATGCAGACGAAAATATATCTAGTGTACTGTGTAATCAGTGTACCAAGAATACAATATAGATAAAAGTTATTGAAATACTACAGATAAACAAAAAAACCTCTTTTGATTTTACCCGAGCATTTATTCATTTACCGAGAGAAATGTAACGTTTTTCCTCGAGAGTAAACAGATTTAACCAGATTAAGGTTTTAGCAGATTATCTACTTATTATTTCATGTGTGCAAAGCGGCTTTCACAATATATACGCTGTGTTGACTTATTTAAATGAGCCGAGTTGTGGGAACATTACAGGAATTTGGTAATTAATATACTTGTTTGAAAAAAGTGGTTTTTTATTTCGTATTTTGTCCGAATAGGTAGCTATATATTTAAATAAGGATTCAGTACGAGAAATGAATCACAAAATAGGAAACAATGGTGATCGAGGCAATTCAATGTATAAAAATAATGTTAAAAAAGGAAACTAAAAATAAACTAAAATTCGAAGAGATAGCAAGATAGCTTACGGATGAAGGAGTGACGATATGAAGTGATGATCGCTACAAAGATTTTGGATCCCATTGCACTGTCGGTATCGTCCAAGAACATCCACCCCTAGTGAAACATAAAAATAAGAGAGATAAATAAAAAAAATAAATAAAAAGCAGTTGATAAATATTTTATGCTTATAGGTACTCTTCCGATCTTTTAAAATCAACTACCGTTTTGCTCCGTGTAGATATATAGAAGAAAGAAAGATGTAGGTAGGTATATTTCCATCAATCCAATAAAATTTGCGAATTTATAATTTTTAAGATTTTATTTCGCTATATTTAAGAGGATGAGATAAAAGTATGCCGCTAAGTGAGTAATTCGAAGCGTCAGTTGAGCCAATTATTAAAATGACACATCGTACGTAACAGGCGGAAGAGCGCTCTTTATTCTATTAAGACTTCTGACTTGAACATTCGTCAAGCATCTCGGATTCTGTGCAATGAAATATCTCCTTAAATTAAGATTTAAATTTGGCTTGAAAACATTTTGTGAAATTTGTTACATCTCAGTGCTAGCGTGAACTGATAAGAAGAGGTCCACCATAGTACAAAAAAATTGAAGTTTACCTCCAATAAACAAATTTGTAAAGTTTAGGATAATTTGTAAAGTTTAGGACTATCAGACCAGTATAAAATCACACAATTTAGGATTTTATTAAGGTTAAAGAAATGTTGTGTGGTTTTATGAAACCACGGTAAAAGTGAAACTTACGCACAAAATTATCGTATTTGTACGATAATTATTAGTTATATAATTATTTAAGAAGGTTAAATGGCTTAGTTTTGGACATTTTTGAAAAGTTACAATAATTAAAAAAACACCCAAATTCGAGTCGAACTCGCGCACGAAGGGTTCCGTACTATCATCTATAGTAAAATCACGTTTGTTGTAGCTGTATATTGAGCAAACAAAATACGAAAAAAATACGTTTATTGTATGGAGACCTCCCTTAATATTTCTTTTTTTTTTGTATTTGTCGTTATAGCGGCAACGGAAATACATCATTTATCACGGTTTATGAGATACAGCCTGGAGAGTGGAGACAGCGGAGGCTTAATAATAGGGTCCCGTTTTGTCCTTTAGGTACGGAAACCTAAAAACTATAGGTAGGTAATTGAAGTTAATGTCAATTAATTAGGTAAGTGTATTCGCCAACCCGCACTTGGCCAGTGTGGTGGATTATGGCCTGTATCCTCATAGGAGGCCCGTGTCCCAGCAGTGGGAACGTATGTGGGCTGATGATGATGATGATGATGATGGTGATGATTATAATGGTGATGGTGGCGATGATGATGATGGTGATGATGGTGGTGATGATGATTATGGTGGTGGTGATGGTGATGATGATGGTGGTGATGATGATGATGATGATGGCCGGTGATGATGATGATGGTGATGATGATGATGATGATGGTTATGATGATGATTATGAAAGTCACCTGTGCGGCGCGCGGTGCGGCGAGCCGGGCGGCGAGGCGGCGGGCGACAGCGCGGGCGTGGCGGGCGCGGACGCGGCGCGGCGCGAGTACGCCGAGCCGCCCACCGCCACCGCCGTGCCGCCGCCCACCGGGTCCGTCACGCGCGTCACGCTCAGACCCGACACCGAGCGGCTCGGCCGGGACGGCACTGCTCGGGAATAATACATATAAATAAATAATAAATAAATAAATAAATAAATATTATAGGACATTATTACACAAATCGACCTAGTCCCACAGTAAGCTCAATTAAGGCTTGTGTTGTGGGTACTAGACGACGATAAATATAATATTTAATAAATACATATATAGATAATAACACCCAGACCCAAGAACAAATAATTGAGTTCATCACACAAATATTTGCCCTGACCGGGGATCGAACCCGGGACCGTCGGCTCAGTAGACAGTTACTTTACCACTGCGCCAACCACGTCGTCAAATAAATAATTCGTCAACAACAACAGTCGTCAACAAATAAATAAATATTTCAGGACAATTTTCCCATACGACCCCAGATGGCTATGGAAACCAGATGGCTGATAAACATACATATATAATTTTAAATAAATAATAATTAACATCCAGACACAGAGCGAACATGTAACGAACTATATTCATCACACAAAATATATTTGCCCCGGGTGGAAATCGAACCCACGACCTCTGACATGGAAGGCACTACCGACCGAGCCAACCGGTCAATCAGAAATAGTCAATAAATTATCTATTTTCACATAAGGATTTGACACAGGTCACATGCCAAGCGCGCCAGCATTGGCACCAACCAGCATACAGTATATCAGTGACAATTTAAATAAAATCAATAATCAATTAAAATTTACAGAAAAGAATATAGAATAGATAATAGAATGTAATGTCCCGTCTGGTAATCGCATCCCATGACCCATCCCATCCCGTCTGGTAAGAGACATTTTAAACTTCAACTAAAAACAGCGCTTTGTTTTGATGAGTAGTTATAAGGATTTTGCGTATCTTAACCCTATCTACTATCGGTCTGTGATGATGAAAATATAAATAGAAATATATAATAAAAAGCCCAAACATATTTATAGACTACAAGCCCGCATAGGACAAAAATATGGGTCAAATGAACCACCAGGGGACATATCTAGAACGATAGCAGAGCAAAAAATAATAAGATTCATCACTATGCCGTCACTTGTAAGCTGTCCAACTGAGTGCAGATGAGAATTGAAAAGTACAGGTAGACTCGGTAAATTTTGGTCATATATTTTTGTACGGCATTCTTAACCATCGATAGATCCATTAAAAATAATAAGAAACCGCTCAGTGCCGTACAAAAATGGTGGTCCACCAAGTCGGAATTTTTATTTAATTTCCGAGAGTTACCGGGGGTAAATTTGGTCATTTGACCATGTACGGCATCTGTGTCATACTATTGCTATACTGCTTTTAATCCATTATTCCGCAACGCCGTACAAAAATCATGGGGACAAGGGGAAAAAATCGAGAGTTGTAATCCCCTCTCTTTCCCCACTCCAGGGGGTCATTTGACACAACACGAAATAAATTTATTTTTAAAGTATTTTATGCATAGATAATATTTTTTCATGTGCCGTACATTTTCGTTGGTTCAAAGGGGAAAAATCTGAAAAAGAAAAAAAATCCATATAACGAAATGTTTGCTTTATATTCTTATAATAAAATATAAATATACATTAATATTAAGAAGCTCGAGGTGGTTAATTATCACCTTGGAAAGTCGGAGTCAGGTGGAATGGACTCCGTTAAATTGATGAACTAATAAAAAAGCTATGAACGAAAAGATGTGAATTATATGCAATCAGTCAATGAATACAGGTAAAGTCACAAGCAAATGCTAGTAATATATACATATTCAAAATGTACAAGTAAAGCGCTTTCAAATGATACCAAACACTGCGTATTTATCTTAACTTTATTTTTTTACTCTGTATGTTTTGTCCGCTAGAGGGCGCCACATTAGATTTTGTGAAACCCCATATAGCCTTTAGCTAGCTGGTCGCTGGTTATCCAGTGAAAAATTCAGACGCTTCTAATGATATGTCATTTGTTGAATTCTGATAAGTAGTTTAGAAGTTACGAGGGAATAGATGAACATACATACATGACCTGTAAACAACCATAACCCTCCTTTTGCTTTGCCGTAGTTGGGTAAAAATATGTTAATGCCGTACTGTATCAAATGGCCATAAAGCACCCTTAAAATTGTAGCTTTCGTCGCTTTCATCAGCCTAAAAGATGTGGTCTGCACAAAAATGTACGGCATCGTTTTTTCCTAATTTATCTATGTTAATACTATTTAAAACAACGGATAAAGTGTAGAAAACTATTATATTTCATTAATCTACGATGTTTAAACTTTAACAAAATTTCTGGTTTTGCATTTCTCTATAACTTTTTTTAGAACGGTTTCTTTTGAACGGCAATACTATACAACAATTGAATTTTACAATATCATGTTAAAAAAAAAGTTCCCGTACAGGGTCAAATGACCTTACAGCTCTTTATATCAAGAATTCGATGAAATTAAGATGATTATTGGTATACATTTAAAAGAACAATTATTTTTTGACGGCATTGCTTTTAATAGTACTTTTGAGTGCTAGATAATGTTTTGGAACCGAAGCCGTACTTAGTCAAATGACCCCCTGGAGTGGGGAAAGAGAGGGGATTGCAACTCTCGATTTTTTCCCCTTGTCCCCATGATTTTTGTACGGCGTTGCGGAATAATGGATTAAAAGCAGTATAGCAATAGTATGACACAGATGCCGTACATGGTCAAATGACCAAATTTACCCCCGGTAACTCTCGGAAATTAAATAAAAATTCCGACTTGGTGGACCACCATTTTTGTACGGCACTGAGCGGTTTCTTATTATTTTTAATGGATCTATCGATGGTTAAGAATGCCGTACAAAAATATATGACCAAAATTTACCGAGTCTACCTGTACTTTTCAATTCTCATCTGCACTCAGTTGGACAGCTTACAAGTGACGGCATAGTGATGAATCTTATTATTTTTTGCTCTGCTATCGTTCTAGATATGTCCCCTGGTGGTTCATTTGACCCATATTTTTGTCCTATGCGGGCTTGTAGTCTATTACTAGTCTTGTATCTATATAACTTACCGCCAGTGTAGCTATAAAGGCCAGCGGGAGAAGACCGCGGCCGGTAGCCAGAAGCAGTGGAAGCTGTGGAAAGTGTTGAGGGCGAACGCTTCAAACCCGAGGAGTCTCCCGCGCCAGACGCAGACGGTCTGCGGCGGGGCTGCCTCTTGGAGCCGGTCCTACATACACCTATAGGACAGGAATGTATACGGGTGGTAGAATAGTGGAAATCATCACAGTTTCAATTCACAAAAGCATAAACATCACGGGACTGGAACATGCTTCCTGAATCTGTGTTCCTCGACGAGTACAATATGGGGGTTTTCAAGCGTAGAGTGAACAGGTACCTTCTAGGGAAGCGCGTACCATCTTAGACCACATCTCAGCTCAACATCAGGCGAGATTGTGGTCAAGCTCTTCCCTATCGTCAATAAAAAAAAATAAAAAAAACCGGGTGGCACTCGGGGACTGCCGCGGTAAAGCTATAGCATGCTATGCCTTCAAGCCACACCACGCCCGTCGTCGTGGGGAGCGTGAGGTTTTTCGTTACTAAATTTCTAAATTCGGTCCCCGCGCTCAAAGTCCGCGATAGAAGCTATGTAATGGCTTAAAACATAGATAAAATATAAAAGAAATTGAAACCGTTCTTACCGACCTGTCGGGCACTGTCTGCCCATGGCGCACTTGCCCTCGCAGATCGTCCGCTGGCTCAGCATGGTCTGATACGAATCGAGCATGACACGACACTCCGCTATGTCACTGTCAGCAAGCGCTAGGGACGGGTATCGTTCTTTTAAACGTCTTCTCTCCTAAAATAGGGAAATGGTGTTTAAATATCAATATACGACTAGCAAACCGGGCGAACTCCGTTTCGCCACCAGAGACACCTTTTCTTTGCTATAAACCTCACGGAGCCCTAGACCTTTCCAACGAATGCAAATTCGTGCGTTCTGGAGTTATAGCGTCAGGAAGGAAAATCCGACTTATTTTTATATAGTAGAATATGCGGTATTAAAGAACACAAACGAACACAAACGCGTAAGTAAATATTATGTAGTGCATTCCCTTTTCGACCTGCATTTTTCCCTGTTCGCGAATTCACTCAGTAACTATCATCTAATATTTTATGTTAGCAGGGATTTGGTTACCTCTAATCTAGAGACATTGCATGAATGAAAATCCCATCTTGCAATATGTAATGAGACAACCGCAAACAGGATTATGAAACTTGGTAATCCTCTAAATATTATATGTATATCATAACGTCAGAACTCACGTAACCATATTAGGAGTATCATCAAGAGATATCGCTTGCTATTTGTATTCATGTTTATTAATATTTTATTAAGCTATTCATATCAATGACTCTCGTTATCACGTGGGTGGGGAAAATCTAATTAAAGCGATGGTACCGTCAATCATTAAATTGGAAGTAATGTGGCGGTTCGGTAAGCCGTTAATCGTAATTGTTCTACACAAAGGTATTAAATCGTTTTGTTTCAATTAGTGTTCAGTCTGAATGGCTTTTGGTTAACGAGATATGCGATTAATTAGTATCATAATTACGAAACTTGTGGATTTTTAAACCTGAACATTTATATTTAGTTACACAATTTCGTACTTGTATCAATTTAATTTGTAGATCTTTTGCTGTTTTAAACGGGCATTGGGTATCGCAAAATATGTTTCATTTGGTCGATATTATATTAAGTTAAAAATTCAAAGAATCAAAATACGTACCTAATGGTAGTCTACCTAAACACTATAACCTATTCTAACTTAATATTTAAACGGTAATACAAATTCAATTATTCAATGGCCCAATTAGATTCCAATTTAACACCAGGGGTTCGATATTGATGACATAACGCTATTTATGCACTTAAAACTTGCATACACCTAATCTTATGATTTTCAAAGCTAGCATCATCGCAACGATAACAAATATGTATTTATCAACAGTTTCATTTAAATAGGCTACGCTCCCACATAGTTAACTGTATTTAAGTACAAGATACGCCGTTTCATTCAGGTAGTTAACAAAACGGCGCCGTTTGACCAAGAGCCTAGGCCATTTATAAAACGACTGATTCAACCAACTGGTTCCGACAAGGCTCTTTTAAAATAATACTTACTTCAACAAGTTTATAAGTCTCAAAGTCCTGGAGTTGTCTAAGAAAGCCAAGATTAGGGTTCGCCACAGCGCGGCCAGCTCGCACCACCTTGAGAGCTTCGCGCCAGGAGAGAGGTGTCACTGACATTATGTACGCTACCGCCACGGTCACGCTTCGCGACATTCCCGCTAAGCTAAAATGTTACAAGTATTATTTATTTTTTCATTTACTATAAGATGAGACAAAGTTTATTAGTTATCTAGATATAGTTTTTATATCAAAGTTTATACATTTAAAACATATATGAATTCAGAATTTAATTATTCAATCCTTATTCGCTATTTCAAACATTTTAAATCGAACTGTACAAAAACATTACAATATTTTGTTTGGGTATACCTAGTACCTACCCCTATATAGATACAGAATTAAAAATAAGTAAACAATAATAATAAATTGTAAAATGGTAAATTGAAATGGAGTGGTGCAGGTCTGCCGACATAATGTATTGCTATTTTTATTATATGTATTTCTCGTAAAATAATAAACTAATAAAAATGCCATTACATCGCATGTAGCTTTATTTTATTGTTAATTTTCCGATTAGGTTCACCTATATTTAAACATACGAAAGCACTGTAAGCTCCAATTTATGAATTATACCTAGATTATGGAAGAATTTTAAATGAGAATCGGTGGTAAATGTAATAATTTTATGACGATTCAAAAGTGCTTTTATAAGAAGTCTAATTGAATAAATAATTGTTTGAGTTTGAGTTTGAATCGCTGATCATAAATCAAAAACAAAATGTAGCAATTAAAACGAGACCGCATATGTTTTGATCGCTTTAGCATATTGCACTCATATCGTTAATTAAATTTAACTATGACATTACCATCTGCACATAAGGCTGATTGTAATCAGCCTTATGTGCAGAATACGAATTAAATATATGATTCGGATTGTACACCTAATAGTTAACATAGTAGACATAGGTATCTATATTTGGAGAAGATACTGATTTTTTTATACAATAAAAATAATAAATTTAAATAAGGCCACATATCGAAGTTGAATAGATGATTATTTAAACCGCCAACCCAACTCATTTTATGTTACAGAGGGGTACCTACTTTGCGTTTGATTAACCTTACATAATAAAATAGTTACGCCTGTGTGAGTTTTCAATAAGCCCCTAGGTATCGATATAAAAAAGCGATAACTTCGCTTAACATATTGATTTTCTGTATTATAACGATAGGTTTGTCATGAGCTTCTCTAATATCGCCAATAAGTAATAGAAAAAAATCCATATATACGTGTATAGTAGACCTTATACTTAATAGTTTTCAGTACAAGGAATAAAAAAAATACAATCATATTGAATGTAACAAATGCGCCATTTCATTCACGAAAAAATATATGGAATACATTTCCCGATAACATTCCACCTTTTTTATATTATTCTAAGATTGCATCTATCTACCTATACCTAGTCCTATACCTATGTTAGAAACAAACAGAAAGGAAAGTTAAGTATAAGAATAGTTCAAAAGTAGGCGCTAATCAATTGTAAATATGTGAACCGTTTGTAGAATATAAAGGAGAAATCCTTTATTCGTCGCAAGATTATTGGATATTGCTTCGAATGAACTTCGTGCCGTTGGGAACTGTTAAATTGCTTTGAGCTCCGAAATCCACGTGTAAACATTTTCATCGATGTTGTTTAGTACTCTGGTACGAAAATAATGAAATATCATAGACGTTTTAACTACTTTTGGCTTGTGAGGAATGGTACAACAGTGCCTAATATATTTTTAAGTATGATTAATGGTCATATATACCTATATTATAAGTGGGAAATAGTTGTTTACTATATTTCTATACAGTTGTCAATAAATTCTCACAAAGTTAAAACAGAGTTGAAATGGAAATTCAAAACTTAAAGTCGATTTCAAAAAACGTTGCTTTCATAAGTCTCGGTGCCGATTACATCACGTGCATATAAATCTCGTACCGAGTGTGCAGTTGTGGCTCCGTGCCAGAATAATTGAAGATGGGTTGTTATCACGCTATTTTTAAGGTTATTTTACTTAGTTATGGTAATAATATAAACGTCAAATTGAAAAGCTAGATTGGATCTTGAAGAATCAATTCAGAATACCTGAATGACAAAGCCTTTGTATTTTCTTGTTATCGAAATAAAGGGGCAATAGTTTCCATTTTATGCTAGACAATTCACAACATTTTAAAATTTAAAGTATCAAGTTAGGTATTAATTGGACAGTCGAATCGCAATCCTTAAACTGAAGCTGAAGCTGAAGAATTTGTTTGTTTGTTTGAATGGTTAAACGCATTGAACTTTCACATAATATCTTATATATAAAATTCTCGTGTCACAATGTTAGTCTGCATACTCCTCCGAAACGGGTGGACCGATTCTCATGAAATTTTCTGTGCATATCGGGTAAGTCTGAGAATCGGCCTAAAACATCTATTTTTCATATGTACCACGGGCGAAGCCGGGGCGGACCGCTAGTCGTAATATAATATTAGTAAGATCAGATACCTAGTTCATAAGCAAATTGGAATCAAAATGTATCAAAACAATCTATTAATTTATATTTAAGTACTAAGTATAACTTTTACTCATTAGTGTAGGCTTATCGAAAGCCTGTCTTTGTCTCCAAATTTTAAACTACGTACCTAATAGATCGATCATCAGTTTTAATTTTCTTACATCATCGATGTAAGAAAATGAAAACAGACTGGTACGAAAACTTGGCCTATTAGGCTAAAAGCTTTCAATAGGTAATTAGTTTGTAATACCATTATTTTTTGCGCTATTGCGTCAGTCTGAATAAGATGAGTAAAAATAAAGGTAAAGACTAAAGATAATATGATTCAAAACAGATAGAAAAGGTGCATTTTTTGTATGAATTAACTTTTTGGATCCCTGAAATATTTGTAGATAGAAAAATTAACTTAACTATTTTCTTGGCATTGTAATATTGACAGAAATAAGAAATAGCAATAGGTACCTGATGCTTAATTTAAGATTAAGGCTCTACAATTTTATAACTAACTAATTATCCATAGCGCAGTGTTTAGTTTGCTCAAAACCGAGTTGCCCTTTTTATTACCGAGAAAGTAGGTTCATCCTATTATAAAATTGCCAACTAGGTAAAAATCAATTTTACTCACCAATGAATTAAAACATTTCCGTCACGAAGTCTCGCTGCATGAATGAAATCGTTGCACAAACTGAAGTATTGGGTCAGATTCTGATCGGGTGAATCTGATGCCATTATACATAAATAATGCTTGTCCTGAAAGCAAATTATAACTTTGAAAATAACCGATATGAATATGATGATCTTGTCAAAGGTAGGTGTATGTATTAGTCGAAAGTCAAAACCAATAGGTTACACATATTATAAAGAGGAAAGACGTATTTTTTTTATTTGTTACGATTTAACAAAAAGAACTACTCGATCGATTTTATTGATTCCGGGTTAAGACGACCGGTCTACCGCCCATGTAGATTTTTCACGTTCTGGTCAGGGATTTTTTTTGGGCATAAGACTATCCTTATTGGTTTCTTTTTATTTGGTTTGAATAAAACATTCCAAATTTCATTGAAATTGATTTCATAGGTAGATTCAAACTTCCTAAACACATGTACATATATTTATTTGCCCCTTTTAGTTTCAAAGTTCTTTATAAAGGGAAAACACGGGTGTGCCGTTACATTATAACAAATGAAAACGGCACCAAATATCCATTGCCTTTCACTGAACCTACCCTCAAACAATAAATCATGGAGGGCGAGCCACATCCGCTACGCAACGCGGTTCGCCGCCGGTTTGTTTGCATTGTTATGCAAATATAAAAGCTTTTTGTCATTACGATTGACTAAGAGGAGTTTAAAAGCAATCTCACGTAAAAGCGCTTACACAGCGTCTACAATTTCGTGATTTTTAGCCTTTTAGGCGTCGTTTCTAAATGGAGTGAAATGAAAATGTGCATCTGGCAGACTCAGGGCAGTGGAGCGTTCAATTAACTTTACGAGATATACGAGCATACTTGACGAATGCTTAGAATATATTTTCCAAATGAAAAGGTGAATAGATTATCGCGGACAGAGGCATTCTTTGAGTACATAGTAATGAGGTTTTTTCAGTTTTTAGTAATTAAAAAACTAACTTCAAGTATGTGACCATATTATTATGAGAATTTACTTTATCTCAATTTGCTTTAATTTTGTCATATTCTGTTCAGGTAATTAAAATGAAAAAAATCTATTTTAGCTATTACATTTTCTATTCAGGATAAAATTTAAAATGAAAACCAGCATAGACTTCATATCAAGGGCGAAAGCGGTTATCATTGTAAACTATTCACACGATCATTTTAAATTCAGTCTCAAGACTAACACAGTCATAGCATACTAAATTGTTTCGTTAGTGTCTAGGGAATAGACCCATTTAAAGTTGAGAAATGAATCTACGTGACGACCTAATAATGATTATGTTTATTTTTTCCTTTATATATAGAATGTCCTCTTATAAATGGTAGTAGGATATGGAATGATGTAGGGTTATCAATGGGTAAATTGAATGAGCAATTAGAACGTGGTAATCATAAAAAAATACTTGAGATACGTTTACCTCTGGTAGCTAGTGGCTTTTTATAACTGAATGGAACTGCTAAAAGATGGAAACTAAATATAAATTCATTAAAATTTGTAACAGCAAGCCTTTAATGAAAAGAGCCGGAAAGCTATGTTAGAACTTCCAACTTACAATGATTACATCCATTTCACATATGACTACATAGCTCTCGCATACCACTATGCAGTTTAATTAATACTCTACAAAGCACAGAAGGGTCTTTGTACTGCCTACATTCCCTAGTTCTGTTAATGGCTATATTTCGTGCAACATTCGTGGACTAGTTTCGACTCATTCTCTAAAATACGGCCGCGTCATACAATGTTAAACTACACACAAAGGATTTGTTCACAGAAATAAGAATTATAATATAATTATACAAGTTCAAAAGTCAACCGTGTTATTAAAAATGTAAAAGTTTTCTATGAGCCTTTCTGGATCGATTTTCTTTATGGGAAAGTTCAGCGGTTTAAAGCTCTATACTGAGAATAGAACGCAATACTCCAATTTAAAAACAGCGAAAGAAGGCCTACAATTTACAAAGTTAATAAATGCAATAAATATCTGCATTTATTTTTTTTTTTAATGAGCATTATAAAATTAGTTTCCTTTTCACGGTATTAAATCAATGAAAGAAACAACTCAGAACAATTCAACTGCAAAATCATCTATTGTATAATTATTCCAAGCAATAATTTCTTGCTGCAATTTTTGTTTTGTTTTTTACTTCCCGTGTGAACTACCCGGTGAAACAAATTACCCTGTAATATATTAACGTGGTTTTTCTACTGCAAGCGATGAAACTTTATTCCTGGGAATTTCGTTTGAAAAACATGAAATGATAAAGGCTCTGTGAAGCGAGAAGTTTCAAAAAATGTGAGCTTTATGTTATTAATGTTTCGTTTTTATATCTCTTTAAATACATATTATTATTAGGCTTATCTCCGTATAAGGCTATGGCTGTTGTATATTATAAGCATTAATTTATATTAAACATTTTATTCCCCGAAATAACTTCTAAGTATAATTAGACAACGTATTTTCATTTCATATTATGCAAACCGTTATCTCACAAACGTGAAAAAATAAGCAAAGGTAGACAGCTTACTCGCTCGTTTCGTTTTTATTTACAAAGGTTCGTTACGTAGCCCACAATTCTCTCGGCTTATCGTTATTAAGTTATACAAGCCTTCGTCAGCTGAATGTGAATAAATGAAGGGATGTCGAGATTAAAGCGGCGTTATTAATACCGCTGAAGGTGTAATAGGGCTGCTAACCTTATATTTATATAAAAAGTTTTGATTAGAGCTACATAATGATGTCCGCATTTTTGCATGAGCGAAAGCTCGTCCTTTGTGTATTACTTCAGGTTTTGAGACTGAAAAGTTTCTACTACTTAAATCTGAAAAAACTTATAGCTTTAATTACTCATCAAAGTTTGCCATTTATAATAAACTAGCTGAGCCCGGCGATACTACAACGCCCAACATTTCTATAACATAATATGTTTATTACTCTGGGATATAAGACACAAGTTTTATCGTACACAAGCTTCATCAAAGCATTATGATACATCAAATAGTGATTATACATATATCCAACCAGTCATACTTTCTTCTCGGTATGACTTTATTTAGTACGTATCTAATGATAGTTATATTAGTTATTATTGATTTAATAAAATATACATATTTTGATTTTCAGACAAAATAATTATGAATAAAAAGTAAAAAGGCCATTTTCTAAAGGTGCCAGCCCTACAAACACCTATGTTACACGTTGGAACATATGAGAATTTTATAGGGATGAGCATCACAGCTCTCTTAAGACGTAACAATGGCTCGATATATTGCTGAGTGGGGAATATAGATAAAAACGTATTTTAATACGAGTTTTATGTGTGTAAATCCTTGAATAATAAGCTTTAATATCTAGTTGTGTATTTAATATGGAAGAAATAGCTTTATTTCTTAAAATATCCTCATTTATAGGGTAATAGCGATTCATTAAGAAATTGATAAAAATGTGAAATGAAAATACCTAGGAAATAAAAAAAGTTGCGTGTAGGGTGTGGTCGATCGAACCTATCGCCACAACACTGATCTAAACATCAAGTCTGGCTTTATAGCGTCTAGCTAACTATCGATTTATCACAACAAAGTTAGGTATATTTTTTCACAGCGAACCTAATTCTTTTCTTTATTCAAATACGTCTGAAGTTGTTTTTCTAAGTTTTATGTTCTTGCTTCGTCGTTCTTTGCTTTCACAAACAAATAATCTCAACTATGCTATTATTAGTATTATTAGTAATTAACTATTATTAGTAATAACGTCAATGAGTTTATTAATTTATTTGTACATTCCATTTTCGCGTCACTATGATTTATCTTTCAGTTACCAATGTTGTAAGGGTATAGCCGCAAGAAGTACACACAAGCGGAGCCGTGGGCATTTAACTAGTAGGTAAAACATAAAAAGTACATACAATAAAAACGCATATAAATGTTTAAAAAATAAGCTGCGATTACAAAAAGTATTTTCCACAAATCCTACATTTAAACTACACTGTTCATTCAAGGGAAATGTGCATTTTTTAATGTGGCAATGTGGAATTTAAACTTACCTACAGAAAATTACACCCACGCTTCTCCCGTATATAATGAGGTCAATTCATATGTAAACGCGAATGTCGAAATATGTTGGATGCAGAATGTGTGTGTACTGTGTAGGTATAATAAATACACGAGTGCAAATATAAATTGCATGCATATTTCATTCAATCTCAATAATGAAATACATTCCAGAGCTTCGTTTGAACTTTGCTCGCCCACTTCTGATGTTATAATTTTTATTTAAACTACGCGATACATACAATTGTAATATGTTCAATAAATTAATGCGAATTTAATTAAACATTAGAGAAAATGGAAGCGTAGAAACGGAAAAGCGGTCATAGAATGATAACGTGAAACAAAACCTAACGGCGCGGGCAGACATCCGAATATTTATATGAGGTAATATTTTAATAGGATACAATATGCAAATGGGCGCACAACTGGTCTGAAAAGCACGATCCATCATTCTTAAAGCTGTCTCCACGAACATATGTTCAAGATAAAACCATTATTCAATGATATTCATGAGTGTACTAGCGTATCTTTACTAAAACAAATACGTCTGTGATTGAGTCTATTTTGATGAAATGTTGGCAAACACAGATTCAGGAACTAGAAACTAATGCAATCTTAATCAAATAGCCAGTATCTAGAACGAATTTAAATCTCTGAGGAAGCGTAGTCTAATTTAAAAATGTAAATGAAATGAAAAAGGTTTAATAGAAAAAGTAAAGAATAATAGAAAAAGCTGATTGATTTCTATGCGCTGATTGGTCGGTGCGGCGAATGGTTATTCAATAAAAACAATAAATTAAGTTTTAACCTTCCATGGGGAGTACTAAATCTAAAAGAGGATTACAGGTTATGAAATTCATTCACGTTGGATGCAGAACAAAACTATTTTACAAAAAACATAACAAAAAACCCCTTTTTAGTACTGGAAAAGAGAAAAAAAGATTAGTCCCTATGGCAGATGGTAGGCGTCGAGATCAAATAATAAAAGTCCATCGTCCTACATTCTAAAATACTCTGATCCCGACATAGTGTGTGGCTCTACATTAACATACGATACTTACCTGGTGTTAAGCAAATATCGGCTTTCTTTGTAGTATTCAAATACCTTTTTAACTGAATAAGTTCTGTTATTTTTTTTAATTAAAAAAGTAACTTTTTTTTACATAAGTAGATATTATATTCTTAACTGGAGTGACTATATTACCTAAGTACCTACAGAAGGTATTTCGGATTTCTTATATCTTTGATATTCAAGTAAAATCTGATTACCCTACATCACATTGAAGTATACTTATTACACAGCGACAGGAATCCGATAATTCATTCAATGAGAGTCTTCAGCCACGCCATTATTATCTTTACCGTGCTTCAGATTGCGTAGGCTATTTTTGATATTCAAATTTTATCAATTTGCCACAGCATTATTGAAAAATATCGATTCCAAATACAAACACGAACATTCATCGAGGACATTTTGTTTAATTTTATAACGTCTATCTTAATAATCTGTACAATATAGGCACAAGGTTCTAAGATATTATCTGTGACATCGGGTCAAGTCAAACGTTATAACTTATAAGCTGCACTTAGTATAAAAATAAACGCAGAAAGGAGAGTAATGTAACAAGGTTACAGACGCCTTCGTCCAAGGACTAGAAGCTTAGACTCAATGCCTTTTAGAGGAGATAATTGCTCCCTCGGGGCCTCGGTACCTACAGATCGTGATGAACTTGAAACTTTGAAACGAGAACTGAATAATGTTCATACTTTGAAGGACTCGTGTATATGTCATTATACTATTTGTGAATAATTAGCAGCTTGCCCTGGATATGTTCGGGTTAAAGAATAAAAGATGTGTAGCTTTCTAATAGCTTATTAAAGATTTATAAAACCAATGGAGTAATTTTTGTTTAAATCGTAACAAATAAACAACTCAAAATTATTACCTCGTTAATGAATAACTAATAAGTAACCTCTCGCCCTTAACTACTTATTTTATAATATAAAAAAATACTGGTGATATTCTATGGTACATTATGTAGTAGGGGTACTGAAATAATTAGATTACTCACCGAATGTATTCTTCTCGCAGCGTCGTGAATAGACAAAATGTGCGTAATTTTATATTTATCTAATTGTACTGGATCCTTTGAGTCTCTGTAATTACCCACATATAGCCCGGGAAGCACCTGAAACAATTATTAATTTTAAATAAACAAAAAATAGTAGTTGTGTATGAATTTATAAATTACGGTTAATATCTGCCTGAATTCACAGGTAATTAAACTTATAATAGTCTATGTTTATCAGAATACACCTCAGTAAATGTGATAGAAGTTTAGAATTAGTTTAGTAGTTTCAAACATAAACCTACAACTTACGACTAAGCAGTAAATCCCAAATCCCAAAGGAACCTTTAATCAACTCTTCGTTCAATGTCCATATAATAAAGTTGTCAGTTGTGTCACAGATTAGTAACTAGGTTGTGTATCATGTACTAGGTACATTTACATGGAGGCTTTTATAGTTTTTATATTGAAAATACTGAAACTACAAACATTTTTAATTTTCAGATCATTCTACTAGGTTCCTAATAAAAAAACAATTGTAAGTTGCAATCATTCCAACAATTTATATTTCGTGGTATTTCGAAATAAAAACGTTTCAATGAAAATATACTATTACAATACAACCTATATTTGCATTATATTCTGAATATTATTTTTTATTCATGCACACAACAATGGGAGTTATAAAGTTCAAACTGCAGTCTTCATTACAAATGCGGGTATACAAGAAAAATACGGCCCCAAACACAATGCATTCTGATGATAAAAGAATCTAGTAGAAAAGGGTTATGTCCGTTCTTAGACTTTAATAGATTTTAATCGACAACATTTCAAATGTCGTCTTACAGCTTCTATGAAAAACCAAGAGGAAGTTTGTTTCAGAAATGATAATAACAAGCCTTGCGGAATACATAATTGCAATGTAGATACATAATTAAAACTGTAAATTGTCATTGTCAATTATTCATCTTCTTCTTCTTCTTCTTCTTTCTTATATATAAAAATGAATCGCAAAATGTGTTGGTAAGCGCATAACTCGAGAACGGCTGAACCGATTTCGATAATTCTTTTTTTATTATATTCCTTGAAGTACGAGGATGGTTTTTATGTAGAGAAAACGTAAATATGTACCACGGGCGAAGCCGGGGCGGACCGCTAGTTCATCATAATTATTAACCACATCATTAAGAGATATGTAAAAGGGTATTTTAAACAGAAGTATCTGACAGATAATAGGTTACAGAAGTACCTTATTAGTATTGGTATTAATAATATTTTTCTTTCAGAATTTAGAAAAATATTCTCGTAAAAAGCTTCCAAAAATTTTACTAAACAACTTTTCCTTCATAGCTGTAGCATCTTAAACTTCAATTCCCTACTCTTGTAAAATAACAAAAAATTTGTTAAAATAACTCCTCGCACAGAACAATATGGAGGAAATTGTATGTTCTTTTGTTGTGAGCAAATTAGTTTCCGCGGTTGGTTAAGTGTAGCCAAAGTGCGGAGAACAATAGCTTTGCCGCGTAGAAACAAAAGTAGGTACCTCGATTATTAACAGCTATCATTTATTTCAAGCTATTAAGGTAAATAAAATGAGGGGTCGTGGTTTTAATGTCTTGAAATAACACCATAGTTAGGGTTTTCCTACACTTTTTATGTTTTGTTTATCTGTCGAAATAAAGTTCTGTATCGTTTATCGCTGCATTGTTTTTCTCTACAAAACACGTTATTATTTATGTATTAGTTTTATTTTTATGTGGCTCAAGCCATAAGACGTAGACCCATTTGTCTTGTGTCAAAAGTCTTGTGAGCTTTTCGTATATTTCATGAAACTTATGACACGGACGCGATAAAGGTGAAAACGAAATATAGTTTATAAACCTAATAAATTCCCAAATTATAATGTGATTTATAAAAATCCACGAACAATCTGAATGAACGAATTGCAATTTATGAATTGCTTTTAAAATCTGTAATAAATTATGTTATTCAAGACCAATTAATTGTTGGAAATATATTTCATACTGCATTTACATTGCGTGACTGTACCTATAGCGTGACGATGTCGTGAAACTTGTCATTTCAATGCGTCATTCGTAGCATTTAAAGCAGAGGCAAACATTTTATGTGACGAGATAATATCAGCAATGAGCACTGTCTTTGAAGTGGCACACAACTTCATTTAAAAAGTGAAATTTAAAAATATCTTAGTACATTTTCATTGGCTTATGCATCGTTACATAATTAATGTAATGGATAGAGCACTTTATTAAATCACTAATACTCTTTAGTATGTTTATGTAATGTATTATGTACCTAGTAATATTCTTAGTGGTGTTTGGGACTCATTTTATAGCACGCATCTCCTGTGTTTTAGCTACGATTTTACGGCATTGACCTTATGTTTTACGACTACAGCCAAAATGAAGCGAATGACCTTTTTGCAGGACAAATTAATAGATTTGTATTTGATTGATAAGTTCAATTAATTATCTATATGGTGACAAGCTTTGTCTCTTACTTTGTCTAGTCTGCCAAACTACAATTATTTTTCTTCTGTAAGCGTTATCTGTTAGTATAAAACCGGAAGAGAATGGATTGAGAATTATTTAATTTTATGCTTTTAGCTATATTATGGCAGTTTGTAAGCCTATTGTAATAATATTATAATTTTTAGACAAATTAAACGTAGTTGTAAAAACAATGATTTATATTAATGTTATTTATAAATAATCATACACCGACCTTCCATTGAAGCCTTGTTTAAGAGTTCTTAAGCGTGCTGACAAAAACAGTTCGAGAAGAGATGATTGTTGATACGACACGTAATGGTCTAAAGATATCCGTTTTAAAAAGTTCTTCCATTGAGCTTTAAGATAAGTTCAGAGGAGATAAAATGTGTCGATAATATCTGGCTGTTGACATTTCACTCGCTACACTGTGTTGCAGTCGACTTAATACCAATTTCAATTTAACAGACGATAGCGTTCAAGTATTTTCAATCATATAATTAGGTACATATTTATAATTTATATTAGTAACTTTAAAGAAATTTCATTTTTTTTTATTATTGGGAATATTAAAATATCGATTATTATCGACAAATGAAAATTACCAATTGCTTGATACATTGTAAGCACTAATAGGTACAAATACTGTTAACATTTTAAATGCATTCTTTTCAACTTCAAACATAATGCTTGTGTTTGAGACGGATAATTTCTCGATATTAATTTTATATAATTAAAATAGCGAAGCACATGTAAATAGATTAGGTTTACATTGGCTATATTCAATGCTATAGTTAAAATGAAGGTTTCGATACCCAACAATCTGAAAGCTCAAATCTATCAAGCCACGAATTCCTAAATAATGATCTGGATATCATTATTGAGTAGGTATCATTTATTAACTAGGTATCAATTTTACAGTAAAATGTAAATGTGGGTTCATTATATTTTATATTATATTTAGAACAAAACGATCACTGAAGCCGTTCTATTTAACAACTGAGACGACTGTTTTCAACAATTCAGAATTGCAAAGTTAAAATTTACACAAGCGCGGATTACCGGTTAAATAAACAAAAACCGGACCTATTTGCCCGCTGGGTCGCATCTTTGGGGTTTTGGCACGTTTGCGAGACTATTTCCAATTCGTTTTTACTGCAAATCGTTACATTATTGGGGACGATTACCTTTGAGTCTCGCGATTGTTAAAGAAGGCTTTATTTGCCTGTAACATACAATCAATTACGTATGATATTTGAAAGCATTTTCATATTACTACTTTCGCTTAGGTATACTGTATACATATATGCTAGATACTCAAAAGGCCAAAGAAATTCGTGTTATTTTGTCCTATTTCTGAAAAAATCAGAAGTTAATTTGGTATACCGGGTTGAACAAACTACAACAGAGCCACGGCGACATTAGCCCTAAATAATAAAATTAACTTCCCCACACTATAATTTAATTGAATGTTTTATATTATTGAAACTTTCTTAATGACTAACTTTTTTATGCGTAAGTGCCTATTGTAATCCTTATTTAAATCCTATAAAGAACTGCCTTATTCTACTTGATCCGATTGAGTGATTAGGTCCTAACTCCAGTCTCATCGGATTTTCTGTCTCATCAGATTAAGAGAGAAAGCTTATGGAGTGTTTTTTATTGTATTTTTAATATAGGTACTAGGTAGAGTACCTTGGTTGAAAGTAGTAGGTAAGTTAAAGTTAAAGTAGCAAGTAAGTCTAATCTAGATTATAATCTCTGCCGAATAACAAAGATTCAATCAGCTGTTATTGCGTATAATCGACACTCCTCCTTCCAAACTTTAACTTTTATAATATTAACCAGGTAGGATTAAGAGCAATAATGCTTATTCCTATGCTGTTTACTGCTCTTCGCCAGGATTGGTCACATAGGATTAAATCTTTTTTAAGGGTACATAAATAAACCATATACCTGCCATAAATTATTTAAAAACTGCATTAACAAAGTTTAATTAATGTAAATGTCTACCTAAAGTAATCACAAGAAAAGTGTTTTAGCGAAATAAACGCCGTATAAACTCCGTGGCCACTTAACATAACATGCCTCTTAATGTCAGGTTAACAGCCAAGTACCTAAAGTTTTCTTTGCGAAAGGGAAATAGAACGCGTATTATTAAACGAAATTGAAGTTGAAGGGATAGGTAAATATATGAACAGAAATTATATAATAATATAATATGACTCTATTATTAGATATTTTGCCACCTACATAAAAGACATAATATGTGAAGACGTAAATAATATTTTTGTGCGTTAAATATTGGTAAAAACTAAAAATATTGAGGTCTTTCTATGCATTCATTATTTTTACCAATATTTCTTTCCAAGTGCAGACATAATAATATAGTCGTTGTATCTATCGTATGTTTGAAGCGAAGAGAAAATCGGTCTACCGGCAAATTAACCATAAATTTGCTACTACAGCTACAAAAAAGGACGACTTCAAATATTGTCCGTCAAACCCGTCTACCTATATTTTATTCATAATATATAACCCAAGCACGCTAAAGCATTTTCCCCAAGGTAAGCATGTCTTGCTCTATTATTCTTGTTTATTCTTCCCAACAGGCAATTTTTAAAATAGGTTTACTTCAGGGACTCGGGGCTTACAAAAACTCTTTTGACAGAACGTTAATGCACCCACAAATAAAATTATATTATAAATATCATATACCCTATCTAATATCTAATATCTAATATCTAATATCTTCTTCTTATATATAAAAATGAATCGCAAAATGTGTTGGTAAGCGCATAACTCGAGAACGGCTGAACCGATTTCGATAATTCTTTTTTTATTATATTCCTTGAAGTACGAGGATGGTTCTTATGTAGAGAAAACGTAAATATGTACCACGGGCGAAGCCGGGGCGGACCGCTAGTATATTATAAAGGCGAAAGTTTGTAAGGATGTATGGATGTATGGATGTTTGTTACTCTTTCACGTAAAAACTACTGAACCGATTACAATGAAATTTAGCACACATATAGAGGGTAACTTGGATTAACAAATAGGATAGTTTTTATCCCGGAAATCCCACGGGAACGGGAACTATGCGGGTTTTCCTTTGCAAACGCGGGCGAAGCCGCGGGCGGAAATCTAGTATACCTATAAACCTAATTATTGTAACTCTCAATATGTTATATCGTGCTTAAATTTTTTTTTATGGATTTTAGTACGTACGAGGCACATGCGAAGAAAGTTTTAAGGCTAATCGTTAGCCTAATGGAAGGGTAAAGAGAGTATGTATTTTACTTGTTTTAAATAGTAATACATATCATATTGATGATGGTACTTGGATGCATACACATAATATGTAACTTTCTCCGTTTTGTCTTTTTTATGTATATCGTTTCTAAATTCAATGGGTTTTAGTAAGGTACTGTAAGTACAATGAATAATCTGGAAATGGACTAGATTTTTTTTATACATAAGTTAGATTTTATTACAGAAATATAATTATTATGTTATTAGTTAGTTGCTACTCTAGAGTCTAGAAAGTAACTATTTAATAATCTATGCTCTTCATTGACTCCATTGATCCCCAAAACCTATTTTAGTAAATATTTTTTTATCCAAAAAGTACTTACATAGACGATAAGTTTGATTTTAGATTAATCATAGCAATAAATAAATATGTATTATGTTTTGTCAAAGGCAAGAATAAAAAAAAATATTTAATCATATTTCACTACATAAATAAAAGTTCTATTATAATAAATTATATAAATAAAATATTATACATATTTAAATTAAGTCGTATTTTGTACTGTACTAGAAAATTTGACCAAATATTGAACTGCAAAATCATTTTTTACATTATTTTACAAATTCTCGTAGTCTGGGCTACGAAATTTACGTGCGACAAAATATCGTAGCGATGCTACGTTAACATTACGTAACCAGCCCCGCTCCATACCCTCTCCGCAGAACAACAAAAGGTATGTGAATGTGATATCACTTATTTACTTACCTTATTCATTCCATTCCCCATTTTTAATGACGTTTACTATCTAACTATCGAGTAAATTATTGTCGTTTATAACAATTTCTATAACATCTACTACGGCTAAACTTTTAACACTTTTTGTAAAATATATAATTTCAACATTTGATACAATTATTATTAAGTTGTTAATGTCAATTGTCAACATTCACATCACTATGACTACATTGTTGATACCGGTGAAACGGGATTTCGTCGATATCTTTACGACTTTTTATGTTACATATTTTGAAATTACGGTACGCCGTGTGACGCGCCAGTTTAAAAAATGTTTTGCTCGCGGAAAAACTTGCTTATTTTCGCTGAGTAAACGTGTATCGATCGCGTTTTTTGACTCGTATTATAATTTAAGTCACGGGTCGTTCGTGCAGAATGAAATACATGCAGTCATCGTTGCTGGCGGCGCGCCACTGCCGACGGCGAGTGCCGGGCTCGGGCGTCACTGCGTCTATAAACTGAAGTGGTGCTCGGCATAAATATCGATATCGATATTTTACATAAGTTTTATTAATTTATATATGTGTGATTTTCAGGTACCACGTTAACATGCCATCATAAATCGAAGTGGTTTCGTCGTAAATATCGTATCGGTATTCAACTTGTTTTATTTGCTTTTTAAGTCACCTAGGTACCTACTTACTTAGTACTTCCCAAAATTGGTTTTCTAGATTTTTTGCATGAAATATACCTACAACGATGTGCAACATTAAATAATTGAGGTGATAATACATAGTGTACATGTTTGCTACTGCACAGTAATAGAAGAAAATTATTTAACAGTTGATTATAATAAAGAAAAAGCATATACAGATGTTTATTTTACTATCACTAGAATCCTAAATGATACCTACTTTAACCTAATCAAGCAAATAGTAGTTTCGATAGTTAACAATAATCACAGGACATCACTATCATTTTACTGGTAGAAAAGGCAAAAGGACCTGAGTTAAGAGTGAAAACATGTAAAAGGTCGATTTAATGCCCCTACATTTTACTTCTTACGTGGTAAAAGCTATTGATTCTTATTGTTCTACTATAACTACGTATAGGTAATGATTTCAAACATAGACTATTTAACTTCCCTGACTCGTTTCGCGTAGATTCGATAAATACAATAAACTTTCCAATTGATAAATGAACTAATAATGTTACTCATTGGAAACACCCACTGCAGGATAGTGTGTTTTGTCAAATATAAATCGGGTATCTTTCAAATAATAATAATTAATGTAGGCTGTTTATTTTTTTTATTAATTTGACGTGACAAAAATAGGCCAATTATTTTTAAACGTGGAAACTCAAGCCTGAGTTGAAGTATGTTAGTCTGAAGCAAGTCTGGACTAACATATTTTTTTCTGGTCTGAAGTTTTATATTTAAAAATAAACAATTAAATACCAATTCTATGTCATAATTTTAACATTAGTGGTGAATACGAAACAAAATATTATGTAAGTACCTACCTATGAGTAGGCAGCGTTAGACCTCATTGAGTGCCTACGTCTAGACATTCCACCATGAATGCCCCGACGCCTTTCTTCACCCATTCCTAAAATAGTAAGTATATGTAACTGTAGAAAGTATCTTCCAACGACACAGTTATGTTGGTCGATAAGTGACCTACCATTTTTTTTATAGTGGGGAAATCTTCCAAAGATACCCACTACCCCCGGGGAAGGAGCCGTGGGTTATGTCGGATTCTTACCGACTAAGTGACCTACCCTATAATATTCGTAGGCGTGATACATAAAATGTCCTCGAATATTTATTTCCCATATCTTAGTGCATACTTCATGTTCGGAAGGCCGAATGAAGCATATTTTTCCATAAATAAACCTACATTTTCACGCTCCAATTGGCACATAATCCATCAGTGTAGAATTTATAGATGTTCCCTTTAACGGAGCTATTCAGTAAATATTTATGAAACACGAAGTTTGAGGTGAAGTCTAACAAACTCTTAACTTTTAAGTACCTCCTAAACTAGACGACGACTGTAATAGGAACTGCGATAAACTAGCTGCCAACTTTATCAATTACTTGGCACGTTATTTTCATAGTACCTAAAGGTCTAATTACTTCAAAGGACATCCACAATTATTTTATTAAAGCTTTATAAATACACTTTTATAGAACCTTTATACAAACATTTTTACAGAACTTTTACAGGTAAGAAACGATCTTTCGTCCTAACAAACGAGATGATGGAAGCTGGAGAGTCCGGAAGAATGACGAATTGGGAGAACTCATGGCCGGGTTACCTATCTTACTATTAGAATATTTATTTGACAATTTTATGTACCACACCAAGTTAAAATATTTACAAGTAGGTAGATACATATACTATAAATGACTATAAACGGATTTATACTGTATACTATACATAATGGCTGGTTCACACTTTGATTAGTGCGAGTGCAGGTGATGAGTAGTACTACGTGTGGACAGCGACTGTTTAGTGCGAGTGTTTAGTAGGCTGTGTAGAAAAGTGAATAGAAGCGTATTCTATTTTTTTGCGAGTGGACTGCGAGTAGCCACGTCCCGCGCGCCCTCCCTTCCCCCTCACTCGCAGTGTGCCTGCCTAAACACGTCTGGACAGGAGTGTTTAGTGTTTAGGGTTTAGCGTAGTGTGTAGCGTCGCGAATTTCACCATTGTCCTGCACTCGCACTAATCACCTGCACTCGCAGTTGAATTGGACACTACTCGCACTACACACCTGCACTCGCACTAATCACCTGCACTCGCACTAATCAGAGTGTGAACCAGCCATAAGGCGGCTTTAATGCTTACCAGCGATTTCTTTCAGGCTGCCCAAGGTAAGGGATAAAAAAGGTAAAATAAAATTTACGCGAGACGTGGATATATAAAATACATAAATTACTATTAGGACACGATAAAATACATAGGTAATATTAATTAGAAGGAAAGAAGAATATTAATTAACATTTTTTAAACGACAAAAATCTAAGTTACGCCAGAGTGGCTTATTTATTTATTTTATCCGGCGGATCGGAGAGCCGAAGCTGGCAGTTAGTTTCAAAATCTTATATATAAAATTCTCGTGTCACAATGTTAGTCTGCATACTCCTCCGAAACGGGTGGACCAATTCTCATGAAATTTTCTGTGCATATCGGGTAAGTCTGAGAATCGGCCAACATCTATTTTTCATATGTACCACGGGCGAAGCCGGGGCGGACCGCTAGTATAAATATAAAAACATCTGAACAGCCACGGGAATTACGAACAGCGATACCTACTAATTACAAAGTTATCAGTATAAACTTTAGCGACTCATCGATGTTTTAATAAGTTTTATTTAATAATGTTGTAGTATTACATAAACTTTTCAGTTTTATTTATTTAGGGCGTTTGTCCACTACAAGGAATTTTACGGTCCGGCATTCCGATTTTTTACGGTCCGGTATGGCACGCAATTAATCTAAATACTAGCTTGTGCACTATACGTAATTTTACTGTCCGACATTTTACTTTTCCCTATTCCGGATGGTTTTTTGAGTTTACGAGTCGCTGTAGGTATAGGGCCGGCGCCCACTGCCGGCACGGCATGGCATGGCAGGGCAGAGGTTTTTATTACTAATGAAGTTATTTTGAACCTTATTTCAATCAGTTTAGAATTCAAGTTGCAGGATGCTGCAGCATGACGCGGCACGCCGCGGGATGCGGTGGCATGACGTGTCTTGCTGTTTTATTCCAAGGGATGCCGCGGCGCGCCATTGCATCCCGCGAGGCGTATGCGTCACTTTGGGGTAGAGTAATTATGATTACTAGCTAGTTGAAATAAGGTTGAAACTTATGCAGCATTAGCGCGGAGCAAAACTGATGGATGCCAGAGTGGCTGGGCTTTTAGCAGGATGCTACGGCATGCCACTGAATGCCGCGGGATGCCACTGCACGCCGCGGGATGCCATTGCACGCCGCGGGATGCTCTGCCGTGCCATGCCGTGCCGTGCCGGCAGTGGGCGCCGGCCCATAATTGTTTTCGAGTGCCCACTTGGTTTTTACTCTTTTTATTGCATATGCCAATTGAAAGCAAGCTCTTGTTTTACTTTCTTTTAGCTGGCAATGAGATTTGGTATTGTTATTTTATATGTAACATTGACCAAGCATTGACCTATAATTATTATCTAAGTAAGTGTTGGTAAGTTAAAGTTCAAGTGGGAATAGCTTTAGCTCCTCGTCACCGATTAAAATAAATAAGTGAAACACGCATTTTAAATCTCTTACGGAACTTTACTTTTTATTATAACGAAGTAATATAATATTTCACCTTCTATATTTTTACTCGTTTCTTGTAAAATGCGAAAACAATCATTTATACCGCCATACTTCCTTGAACTGTACCGCACTGATCCGAGTAAAGACGGACAGGTGCACAAGCAATTCATCGGTTTTTTCATGCCACACCGGACCGTAAAAAATCGGAATGCCGGACAGTAAAATTCCTTGTAGTGCACAAGCGCCCTTTGAGTTCATTTTATAATTAAATTGATAATATTATGAATTGGTTTATTATAATATGTAAGTAAGTAAGTACTTATATGAAAATGGTTATGTTTTTCAATGTTATAGGCGTAGTTCTAGCTGCACGCATCCTTATTTAACTCATAGTTCCCTAGGGACCCAGGATAAAACATGAAAGTTATATAGTAAGGAATCGATTTTCCGGTCCTCAATTATTTATTTATTATACACCATCAAATTACTTTATACCTTCAATTATTTATTTATTATACCCCATCAAATTACTTTATACCTTAATTTAATTTAATCGAATCGCGGGGCGGGTAAATCGGCCGCGGCGCAGCAAAGCTAGTATGAATGTAAAACACAACTTAATATATTATATGTATTTGATTATTAATTGTGGCATAATGCAGATTTCAGTAAATATAAATACATAATCACAAGAATCTTACTGAGGACTTTAATATACGGAATATATGCAAAAGGCATTAAATAAAAGGTAATTATTTAAAAACTTTAATGTATATGGTAAGAAACAGTTTAACATCTCATGATACATTTATTAATAAATAATAAATATATGTAATAATTAATAAGTACTTACTTATAATATGTTAAGTTACATCACAATATGCAATATTATGTTAATTCTTATAAATATATTAGTTATATCTATCATCTTTTATTAATTTTTATATCAGTTAAGTACTTAATGCAAATACTTAACAACAAGAATCATATTATAATATTATTCAGTAGGTATATTGTATAAGAAATATATGTATGAAATATGATTCATATATCAAAATGAAATTTTCGAAAATGCGGAAGAATTCCAACCAATACCCGCAGCCCCACAATTAAAGGGGCTCAATGGAACACAGTGGGGTTTTAGTCGGTTAAAATTCAACATAACTCATGGCTCCTTCCCCGGGGGCCGTGGGTATCTATGCAAGATGTCCCCACTTAAAAAAAAAAAGTAAAATACACTATCTTTCACTTCAGTTAGTTTTAGGAATGTTGATTAGACAATGAAAAATGAGGTACCTATGTTATTTTTTGCTTGTTACGAGGAAGTGATACAAGTACGAGTCCAACAATTATAAATAGAGCACCGATCCACCATTTTATAGATGTAGCTTCATTAAATAGAAATACTCCTATTAGGCCCTGGAACAAAAACAAATATACAATTAATATAGTTTCATGCATTTTTATATCAAGGAACTAAAAATAAGTGTTCAGGTTTCATTGAATAATTAATAACTCCATAATTTTTATTTACTCTTAAGTTTTCTTTAATTTTATGAAGTAAACATTGTAAGCAGTTTCCAATTTTAATCTATTCTATGTATCTAGGTTTATCTAAGCTTTTTAATGAATAACAATATTTTTACTATGTGAGTTTCGAGTTATAATGTTAACAATCCCTTATACTACAGAGAACAAATTATTTATTACAGTGGTATCCATATTCTTTCTAGTGTAAGTATATATGAATATATTTCTTACTCTCACTGAAATTATTGACTAAACAATGCAACTATAATATGATATAAGATATACTTACAGATAATACATAGCTAGATGCAGAGGAAATGACAGTTGGTGTTACAGTACTAGGTGCTGCATCAAGGGATCTCATGAAATGCCGTAAGCTCCATGTATTCACTGTTACCATTAATAGTAATAAGGCTGCCCAGATAATGTAGCCATCGCCCTGGAAATATTGCACTTTTTTTTAATTGATTTAAATGCTACGGTTGAATGGGAGAAATGGTTAGAAGCTACATACTTAATTAATATTTGGTACATTGAATTTGTATAATAATTATTATAAGATTAATATAATAAGAGCATTTAGAACTTGGGTCATAAAATGTTTGCAACAACAACAAGAGCTGTTATTATGTGGGAATGATTATATTAAACAGTGTAGTATTGCAGATATACAGCATAACTTACTACTACGGAAGATGTTCCTGTTAATTTGCCTAATGTGTTTCCCATGGATGCCCATAGTCCAGCAAGAAAGGCTTCGTTCATCATTCTGATGGTTTTGTGGTTATAATAATTATTGTAGTTTTAGATCAGTAGACTTATATTCCATAACATTAAATACTGATATACTTCTTAATACCCTTATATAAAAGCGTCTGAAAGAAAGATTGATGGAAATTGGACATGAATGTTTAAAATAACAAAACAAACACAAAACTCAAACCTTCAAAACCATGTCAATTTTCAAAACAAAGATGTCACATGTCATGATGTCAGCCATCATTCTTCCGTCCTCAATGTCAAATGCACCGTAGTTCATTTATTCATTAATCATTTGCATTTTGCATCAAACTCGGAGCAAATAACTAGGCATCAAACGAGCGAATGTTCATGTATGTATGATTTTTTTCTTTCTTTTTTTTTAAATCAAGAAGATGCATCTATCTGTAATTAATATGTGTAATTATTTATATATTTGTTTTGTAATATTATAATATTTCCTGGAGGTTTTGAGATTTTAAAAAACATAATTTAAGTGATTTGCAAACCACAGACATCCTCAAGTAATGTTTATATATCTGTGTTGCAAACATCTTAGTTTTTTTTAAATAAATACGAACGTAAATAAAATAAATACCTACCTGACCGATTTGTGGTTGAAATAATAATAAACACACAAATAAACACGTAATATTAAATGATAGTCAACCCAAATTATTATAAATGGAAACATTAAAAGAGAAAAAAAAACTTGTCCAAAATGTCAAAATGAGTTTAATTTTGTGACAGACATCAAATACCTATCAATTCAGATTTCAGAGAGATCGAATCATCGAAATATCGAATCGTTGTGGTGTGGTTGTGCTGGGTTGTGCCTAGGGATGGCGATTCTTTACGAAAAAGATCGATTTTGAAATCGATTCGAATCGTAGTCTAATGAATCGATTCACGAAAAAATCGAGGCCTACAAAATCGATTCTTAAAAAATCGATCTTTTTTTCAAGTTTGCATTTACAATGTAAATTTGTATCAATTTTACTAAAAACAAGATTAATATTGCAATTAACGATATCTTATCAATAAAATCAGGGAATTCAAAAATAGCAATTATGTATTTTTATTACCGTATCAAACTATAAGGATATCAAACAATAACAGAACAAACTGAAAATAATAGCGTCAAAGTGAAAAATAAGAAGCGCTTTACTTATTTACTTACCTTACCTACTCTCAATTAGTTATTATTTCGCAACAAACACTACATGAAAATCTGATGAAAATCAATTATCAATCATGCAAAATACTTACCTATTATGCTAATAACAGTATTCAATAAACGACAACAACAAATGAATAATGCAAATTGCAATTTCAATCTTCACAGATTATAGATACATAAAGTCAAAGACTACTAACGTAACTTTTTTATTAAAGAGAGGCGAGTAGGTAAAGGATACTAAACATACAGCCATCTCGCGAGTTTATGAGTAGTTAACTCTTTAACCGGCAGCACTCTTGTAATTCAGGCACATTCAACTAAATGCAAATAATTGTATGGTTTATACCAAAACAGAAAAAATCGAATGTCGATTTTCAAGGGTGATATATCGATTCAGTGAATCGACACAGTACTTCATATCGATTTAAAAAATCGATATTTTCTGCTCGAAAAATCGATTCTTTGATTAATCGATCTCAGATCGCCATCCCTAGTTGTGCCTTGTGGACTGTGGTAGTGGTCGGTTGAAGACGAGCGATTCTTCGTTTTATTGCGTTTGCGTCTTCGCATAATCTAAATATTAATTTTATTAGGTATCTGTGGCTTTAATCCAGCAGAGGGCACATTAAATCAACGTAATTAAATTACACACTACAAGTTCGCGTCTATAATAATTTTCTTTCTCACAACAGTCGGTACATTTCAAAGCGGAAAATGGAAAATATCAAAACTGGCGATTCTGTCTTATTGATCTGGAATGATACCAATGAAAGTGAAATTGAAAAAATCTTCAATGATATTCAGAAAATTACAAACATCCCTGTGGTTCTCGAAAATTCAGCTATGATTACAGAAGGTTCGTATGAATATTTTGATTTATCACTAAAATTAAACCACAAATTCACACGAATGTTATGAAAGGAATAATCATTCTTTAAGTATATCTGTGTAATTATTTAAGATTCTATTGAGGATTTCATTCAACATTTCAGGTTCAAGACCCCATTCCTCATTCAATGTAATTTTATCGAATTGGTTACCACCTCATAACATTGAACACAGTGATAAATTACTTTCTATATTAGTAAAATTATTGAAACCCAGTGGTAAAATACTATTAAAAGATAGCAATGATATAAGTTCCAATCTCAAGCTGAATGGGTTTGTCAATGTAACATCATCGGAAAATGTTTATATTGGAGAAAAGCCGAATTTTGAGGTATGTGTAAATAGTTCACTTGTTCATTTACTGTATAGTTATAATATTTTTAAACCAAATTGTATAATTAAAATATTTATAATCACACTGTCAAAATGTCTGTATTTAAATGTATTAAAAAGTAATAATGTTGATTTCAAGGTTGGATCTAAAGCTTCTCTGAAGTTAAATGGAAAACCAGCAGTATGGAAGTTAGATGACACAGTAGAGGAAGCATGGACAAAACCAACTGATGACGAAACGATTGATGCAAACAACTTGCTGGACGAGGATGATCTGAAGAAACCTGATCAAGCATCTTTGAAAGGTTAGATTTTATTTGCTTATAGCATACTGATGATAAAAAGCACCAGTTTACATGTGAGCTACTGATTAATGTTTGCAAATTTCATAATAATTAATTAATTATTTATCAATTGAGTATATAAGGTGTGACAAACAAACTCACTTTCATACTAATTATGAAATAAGTATGTGTTATGTAAATATGTAGGTAATGTACTAATAATATTTTAATTTTGCTCTGCTAAAACATTAAATTTCAATTCTATAAAAATGTACATTTATTTTTACACAATTAGTAATATTTTGTATATCTTGTTTTTTATCATGATAAACAACATTGAGGTTTTGTGTTCCGAGCTCAGTTGAGGTTAAGTGTTTCAAACATTGTCAATGACTTGTGGTGTTTCGAGGTTTTGTGTTCCAAGAGCATTAATGTATTGAGGTTGTCAATTGTAACTTCATGACTCGTGAATCACCTGGATATTTATTTACTTATTTATCTGTTATAGTGAAAAGAAATGTTTTTGTTAGTTATGTATGTATTTTATTTTTAAGTGGTAACAGGAAAAAAGATTTATTTTTAATAATAGATAATAGATGATTTAATTTTGGACAAATACTATGGAATCTGAATAAAATTAAACTAAAAAAAAATAATTATTCATCTGACATCATGTAGTTAAATTCTATACTGTTTTAATATAGGATACACTTATCTAATATCTTCATTCATTTAGCCCTACAAATAGTGATAAGCATGGCCTTGAAGAACTCATTCATCAATATGTCATTAAGTATTTTCTAAACAATTTAATTAGTAAATTAGCTGTTACCTGTGGCTATGCACATTGCACATAGCAAAGGTGATTCCCATCTTAACCCATTGACCACCGAGCGCCCCGATCGGGGTGCGACACAATAGATTATCTATTGTGTCTGTGATTCCGGGGACTGATGGAATAATGTTAATCTCCTTAACCTCCACAATTCTCTAATGTTTCGACACAGTAAAACATAATCTATAATTTTTTCGCCATTTTGGCAAGCCGCTGGTTCGAATCGTGATCGATAGTATTTGAATGCTATAAAACTAAAATATTAAAATTCAAACAAACTATATTACTAAAGCTACTTTTTAGCCTTTTGACAACAAAAATCATTAACCAAATAATTGCCCAGCCCAAGCAAGAAATAAACAAATTTATAATTATAATATTATTAAATAATAATTTCAGTGTGTGCGACGACTGGAAAACGCAAGGCGTGTGCCGATTGTTCGTGTGGACTAGCTGAGGAGTTGAGGGGAGAAACTAAGGACACACCAAAATCTTCTTGTGGAAGTGTGAGTATTTAAATATTTCTTGTGTTTTATGTGTGTGTGAGTAAAGGTATTAAAGACTGTTGGAACAGGATGGATGCATATTACAATGGTTTTCCTATTTATGTAGAATCAAGCGTTATAATCAATGATCATAATCATGTTATAATACATACATTTTTGAAGTGATTCTTCTTTAGGCGCGTTGAGAGTAAAAATACAAGGTCGCGTCATGGCAAAACCGTCATGTAATGGACTAAGGCGATGATTTTGGCATCTTTGAATCTTGCCAAAGAAGTTTCACTTCTGACACGTGTGCTCGGCACACACGCTCTTTTTTATAACAGCAAAGGACAGCGCAAGATACTTTGTTGTTTTTTTTCTTTATATAATTATGAAAATCCTGTTTAAATAGTTGAAAGTCATAATCATTTGTTTTGTTAAGCTATTGCATAGCTTTTATGTCAGACTTTGAGCGCGGTGACTGAATGTAAAAATTCCGTAACGAAAAAACCTAACACCCCCACTCCAACCGGCACAGTGATGCGATACAATGCAATAGCTTTACCGCAGCAGTGCTCGAGTGCCACACGTATTAAGCAATTGCATAACTTCTATCGCGGGCCTAGAGCGCGGCGACCGAATGTAAAAATTCCGTAACGAAATAACCTAACACCCCCCACTCCGACCGGCAAAGCGGTGATACTTTTTATGCTATGCAATAGCTTTACCGCGGCAGTCTCCGAGTACCACACGTCTTTTTTACGTTTAGTTAATATTATGTATTTTTTCTTTCAGTGTTACCTCGGCGATGCTTTCCGCTGTGCAACTTGCCCGTACCTCGGAATGCCGGCCTTCAAACCTGGTGAAAAGGTCAAACTGGATCTCAAATCTGATATATAAACGAACTCCATGTGATTATCTATAGATTACTTTTAGTATTTAATTTTTGCTTGTGATGTCTTATGCAAATATAATGTTATGTTTAGGATTATGTTTTTGTTTTTTTTTTTTTTGTGGTGGATAGTTGGTATCCTTGATGCGTTTTATAAGTTGTTTTTGATCATTGACTTAGAAATGATGTAATAATATATGACATGGAAGAAGTATTATTACTGAAAAAGATTGCAAGTAAGCATTTTCGGCGCACAATCGGCATCTTTACCATGCCAATTATTTATTAATATTATAAATAGTAACAAATTTTGTTTTGTATCTTCAAGTTGAGGAAGAACTTGCTTTTAAAGCCGTTTGTTTCTAAATTCTAAGTCAATGTTATTCGAATATTTATAAGACATTGATAAATGTATTTATTCCATGGATGTGCTCGGTATGAACTGATGTTTCATAAATCAGCATTAATGTACGCTTAAGCCTGCTTAGACATAACGTAGATAAGATTTTTAAATATATTCAAATAGATGACGCTAGCGGGATATTAAATTATAGCTATGTCTAAACGGGCCGTTTTAGCTTTATATAGAAAAGTGTAAACTGGTAGTAAACAAGGTGAAATAAATAAAACAAAAGTCATAGCAAATATTCAATTATACATATTCTCTTTCTTTTTACAAACAGTTAACTTAGTTTAACATATCTCGGTCTATAACACTTCAATTTACATTAATCTGAAATATTACTCAATCCGCTATACAATAAAATATACATATATATTTGTCATATATAACAATTCATAATATCTATTTATTAATTAAAATGACACAGTATTCCCGTTCTGCGATTGGCTAAATATTGAAAAACAGTTAGTGACAATATTTTTGTGATATTTAGACAATGAACTGCGATCAATTATCACATATTATTATTAGATGTAATATCAAAATGGCGGGTATCGAACCCATTGGTCATTTTTTTACACCGAGAAAACAAGGATGGCACAATCATTTGTGTCAAAATATCAGCTTGGCTATTGTAACTATAGTAATATTTGAACCATTACTGGCCATTTTTAACATTGGCAACATTTAAAACTTATTTAATGCGATCTATTGTAACTATACAACACTTATATAACTCAGTCATACAGTATCATTCACTCGAGTTAACAAGAAAACGTAGCGTATTGAAAATAATGATTTAAAATCAATTTTACAATAAATGAAACTATTAACGATTATTCGCTATATAACAAAACACTTGCGGAAACAAGCTTTTAATTTTAATTAATTAGAAGCAATTTAAACCAATTTATACATTACTGATATAACAATAGTAAGAGAATATTACGATATTTAAAAAAATAATTGCTTAATTTGTCTGGGGTAAAACACGATTTATTTGTACATCAATTAGATTGGCCCTATTCGAAATATCGAATCAAAAATAGTAAACATTGGTAGTACGAATCAAGGGAATGAATTAGTTAATCGGTTTTAACACCTGTGACCAGTTGTTATAAATTACAACGACGTAACACACTAGAGGCGCGGAAGAACATCGATTGTGCCAATACTATTATAACTTATTAAATGTGCTTAGGCTTCATAGTGCATCCATTTTCACGTACCGTGATAGCACCTTTCAGCGGAAAAATTAATACTTTTTTGAATTTGGATTTTGGGAAATAATACTTTTTGTAACGAATTTTGTACTAAACGATTGTCCATCCTGTCGGAAACGGAGCTAGCGCTTCCGAAAACAAAATAAATGCTCCTATCTCATAATTTAAGTAATATCTTCGAAGAAACTACTATCCCACAACATTCAGTAAAGCATCCCAGTCTTTTTAAAAGTTTATTTTCATCAAATTGAGATCTTGCTTAGACTTGAATACGACCGGCTCGGCGTAGCGAGGCTAGTCTTAAAGTTTGTGAGGTAGGCTTAGTCATGATCTAATGAAAGCGCCTTGTTAGAAAATACCGATTAATAAAATGAGATCTTTCATTACAATTACAAATAATAATATAAGACGATAAAACTAGAATTACATAATATATTATACAACAAATTATTAACTCTTACGACACCCTTCCTATAAATGGTGTGTTCGTAGTCTATATAGTCGATACTTTAACATACAAATAACAAGCACGCATCGTGTGCGGTACAATGAAGCGTTCCTTCTTAAATCTTACAATTCGTTTCCTTGCTATTATGTGTTGGGTTCTGCATAGGGTATATTCTGATAAATAATGTTGGAAGTGTGGAATATACGTGCATAAATAAAGAAATGTGTTTTAATCTGAATGAATTGAAATGTATGGGTAAAATACGAATGTTACAATATCATGATAATATTTTTTTTTAATATAATATAACGCTCTTTTTGATAATATTTTAGAAGTAATGGAAGGATTTTCATGAACATATATATCGTATTTTACTGGAACAAAGTTTCGATAACTATTGTCGTATAATTGCCAAGTTGCAGTTAGACAATAGCTACAGAAATTATAATCATTTAGCATTTAAGCTGGATTGAAAAGGTTTTCACAGACTTCGGTCAATGTGAAATCTGGAAGAGCTGTATAAAATATATTTGAAATAGTATTGTGCTAATTTTCAATTGGCGAAGTGTGTGAAAGCTTTTCAATATGACCCAGGACTGTTATGACAACATAACTGTTCAATTAGAAGTTTATTTGCGAATTCTTACATAGTTTCTTAAGAATATATTTCTTTTTGATATGGCCATGCATATTCGTTATACCAGATAACGATATATGTGCATTAATCACAGACACTAATTTGTTGTTTATTTAAATATATTTTCGTTTCTATTGCCGTTTAAATTAACTATACATTTTTTCTTACCAATAACGCGCTTATTATTCTTAACATCTATATTTTGTTTATTCAAGCAATACTTCATACCTACTCTCACCAATAACTACAAAATATCACAGACTGTGTGTTTATTATGTATACATCTTCTCATAGAAAAGTTATGTGTATCACACATGGACGTTAAAAACCAATAGAGATGGCATCTAATAACCATGACCATTAAATATATATCTTTATACATTATATAGATATTAACAACATTTACTTATATTATAAAGTCGAATTATTTGTCAGAAGTGTTTGTCAGTTCAGAAGAAACTACCGTAACCTACCTATGCGAATGAGAAGGTATCAAAAAAATGCCCAGTCGAAGTCTACGAAAACGAATAAACGACGAAGCATCGTATGGATATGTCTGCAGTCACAACCATGAGGGAAGTACGAAACGATGACTGCGCGTAAAACAACATTGAAAGGAACCTTCCGAAAACCCACAAGCTCTATTCAGTCAACATATAAGCACACTTCACCATACCTGTAATCTAACATTCATTGTACCTTTAACAATTTGTCTGGACACTACCGCAAGCACGATAATCTGCAGACTGGCGATTTGAAATCTCATTAATTATCACAATATCTATCCTATATAAAGATCTGGTAGTTTACGATTTGTTTGTGCTTATGAAAATTACGCTTAAAATACAATGTGACGTACGTACGTCATTATTGCGGCGCCTACGTTGCAGCATTACTATATAGCCAGCTCGTAAACGCGGCCCAGCGTTGTAACGTTCAATCATCTATTTTAAAAATAGCAATTTATTAAAACGAACCCAGGACGAGCGGAATTCAAGAACTATGGAGCTTTGGTTCTAAAGATTACAGAATACAATGTATCAGCGAGTTTTTGACAGTAGTAGATATCGATCGAAGTGAAAAAGGTAAAATATATATTTTTTCATCGTAAAGCCATGTACCGGTTAAAATCGTATTTACAAGGCATATGCATGAATTACTATGCCTTTCGAATTTATTGATATGTCGCATTCTATATGAATCTACTTAACGCTGTGAATTTCGTGATACATTGTTATCAGCAACAACTCAACAAGAAAGATTGACTGACTTAAGATACATAGATATTTACAATATCGTACACGAACTCATATAGAAGCACCCGACTGTAAAAAGCACCTAGTTTCCAAATAGATTATTAAGCGTACGATTGTGGATTGCCGATCGCTATAGAAATAATTACATAATGTTATATGCGTCGAAGGAACGCATTTAAATCACTGGGGTGATCTATCTGCCCACGCGTACGTGGCGATAGTACCTGTCACGAGTCTTTCGAGCCTCGATTGGATAGACACGACGGATTCATCCGTACGTACTAAACCAGAGTCTCGAAGTGAATGTTTCTGACTAAAGATCTCTTCGCCGCAACTGTAGAGCTTCAACGTTTCTTTAATGGGGGACCATCGTCGACTACGTCAGACGCGGACCACCGGCGTTTTCTAGCGTCCTCTTTCACACTGAGGTTTTCTGGATGTGTCTGTGGCGGGGCGGCTGACAGGCCCGTGCTTGGCGGCGTCGGTTTGCGCGCCACTAAGGACACGCACACGTCGCCAACTTGCAATCTCTGCACTCGGAGTCCGTATCTTGCTAGGGTGCGTTCAGGCTTACACGACGCCCATCCGCGACCGTACACGAAAAACGGATGCTCCACTGTTGATTCTAACTCTACCTGTAATTGAAAACCATTATATTAATAATCTATGGTATAATTATTACATTAGAGTTATTTTTCAATCGCTGACGTGTTTTGTTTGCTCTTTACGAAATAAGAAGTTTCATTCATTGGTGTTCAAGGCTATCTATTTTCAGCGCTCAAGCGTTGAGTGCTGTGACTTTATTTACGCTTCATGTTTCACTAATTTTACAATGTTTAGTTTACGTATGTATTTACAAAATTTTGCTTGTTTGAACAATTAATTTTGGACTAATTTCTGCTTCTGTTGATTTTTAAGACTAAACTGAAGATTAATTTATTATAAGACAAGACAATCTTATATAGGTATGCTTTTCTAAAAATTTATCTTATTCAATATTTCCAACAACAACTTAACTGTAACTGCGAAAATTGAATATGAATTTAAACTTACTTGTGAACGATTTCTATCATATGCAAGTGTGAGAGCGAGTCTGTCGCCTCGCTCGTCCAGCCTAAGCAGCGTGCACTGCGTCAGCGAGAGGTCTCCGCTCCGTTCCGCGCTCATCACGAAGTCCTCCGTCCTCATCTCCTCTACTCGCCTCAGAGTGCCATCTTCTAGCCGTATTAGTGCTCCACGACAGAAGTACGGTGCGGGCGCCCCTCGCTCTGGTGACATAGGCGGCTCCTGGAAATCAACATACATATTTGAATCAAATATATTTATAGTTCGTCACTGCTTTAAATCTAGAATTACAAGTATATAAATAAAAACTTTGCCGCACGATAAAATGCTCATCTTCGGGCTATATTGAATTATTCATGTAATAAATCAAGGGTCTTAAGTAATTTCAAAAGTTATTAAACTTTAGCTCCGGTTAGCGTTCCGCGTGCATAGTATTAAACAAATTAAAAACTTTATAAAGAGTTGATATACTGTTATGTATTGATGAGATGAATTATTTTCTTAATATTATTCACATAAACGTAAAGTTTCTTTTTGAGATTTAGATTGCAATGATATACAACTTACTTCTCTGGGAGGTGGTTGAGGAGCCGGTGCCGACACGGGTGGCGAGTGCGGCGAGTGCGGTGCCGGGGCGGGCGGCACGAAGCCCGACGAGTGCCGGTTACGTATCGGGTATGCTGGCGGCTGCGGGGCCCGCGCGCGGTACAGGTACGGCGCGTACGACGCCGGGTGCGGCAGGAACGGGGAGTAGGCGGTCGGCACGGGGGGGAAGGGCGCGGGCGCGGGGGGCGCGGGCATGGGGTCCCGCGGGCGCCGGGGCGCGTAGCGCGGGTACGGCCGCGGCGGCGGCGCTAGGAACTCCGGCGTCATCGTCGGAGGCGGGTACAGGTGGCTCAGTTGCAGCTGCCCGAGCTGGACCAGCGCCTCGCCGGGGAGGCTCGCTGAGATCATTGGACGCGCTGGAAATAAACACACATTCTGTTAACATATATCTGTTGCGTCCACAAACAATAAACAACACAATACACGTAATATTGAATCGTTTTCCCCATTCCGAATCAGAAAATTTCCATATCTGGATATTATAATGTAACCACAAAAACAGCTTTAGCAATGCCAAATTCCTTTTAAAGTAGTATAAAGTTTGATGAGGATAACTTTGCAGGTACCTACCGATGATATCAGAATACTAAATATTGTATTATGATACTAAACGAGAAACCTTTTATTATCTTTTAATATACATATATAAATCTCGTGTCACAATGTTTGTCCTCAATGGACTCCTAAACCACTTAACCGATTATAATAAAATTCGCACACCATGTGCAGTTCGATCCAACTTGAGAGATACCTAGGATAGTTTAAACATGTAGGTACCACGGGCGAAGCCGGGGCGGACCGCTAGTAAATTATTATGTATGAATATTTTACTCAAATTCGAGCAAACTGTAATCATGCGTATTAACATTTTGGATATAAGGTGATTTTATGCGACAATAATATTATGTTGTCCTTGAAGTGGTTTATCATGCATGTTTCATAAATACTCTTTATAAATATTGCACTTTCATAATGTTTTATAGCCTATAAATCACTAACGTACAATGGTTGCAACGAAAAGTCGTATAAGTTGAATAACAACGTACCTATCCTTAAATACGATACGAGTATAATATTGAAATGCTATAGATAAGACAATAACTCTTTCATAAAAGTGCTATCGCATCGTTCGCATTATTTATAACCTGCAACACAATACAGCCTTGTCCGTAATGATATGTTGTTCCCACATAGTAAAACTACATGTGCGTTCCTTTCTTGCGTGACTCGTGTTTGGTGATGAGATAAGAATGTGGAACGGGCGACGTCAACATTATAAATAGATTTTATAAGTTAGCAATTGAATACACAAGATACGTGGCGTAGTTAAACCGAATGTTAATATTATTGTAAACGTAATGCGTAAGGTTTATTTTTATTGCAGGAAAGACCTGTTGATTAGAGTCTTTCCTGTTTTGATTTATTTTCCAAATCCTCGTTGCGGAGGAAACTGCATGTGATATTATATTTATTACCTCATGTCTATAAATAGCACGTAAACACGATAACCACATATAGCTATACAATTTCGTGGTGAACCAACAATTAGCGTCGAGGGTTAGAGTAGAGATGGAGATGATCGTCAACATTCCAGTTCGTGTTTGAGCAGTGAGCGATAATTTGGAGAACAAAGAGTGTGGTGCACCTGCGTAAACATTATCCATGTTAGCACGCGTCTTTGTGTTAGGGGATGCATGTATGTGCTGCTAACTATGTAATAACACGCTTTCGTAAATGTAAGACGAACCTCTTATGTGCGTATTACACGAGTATCTAATAGGATTATTGGGAATCGTAAGCCATGGTGGTAGACGAAAGTAATGAATAGGTACCTATATAGGATGTGTTTTCGTCGTTAGTTATTACATGTCTTCTATTAGCTTATTGAGATTATGAATGTGAACATCTGTATTTGAAATTCGTATATAATGTACCCGCAGACCGTTGGTGAATTGAACAATGAAATAAAAATTATAATTACCACGTTGTTTTACTATTTACAAATTATCACTGAGAAGGTAATCATTTAAATCGTGATTCATGCTTATAAGCAATTGCAGTAATAAAGTTAAGCAATTCCATTGAATCTAGAATTTTAGAAATCATTGAAGATGTGGAAATGTTTTCTAGCTATTTGAACCTTTGTTTTCTAGACGTTTCCAGTCACGAACCTTGTGTGACCTTGTATAAAATAAATAGATTAAGTTTTTAGGTAGTATTTAATTCTTACTAGATTTCCGCCCGCGGCTTCGCCCTCGTTTTCAAAGGAAAGCCCGCATAGTTCCTGTTCCCGTGGGATTTCCGGGATAAAACCCATCCTATGTGTTAATCCAAGTTACCCTGTATATGTGTGCTAAATTTCATTGTAATCGGTTCAGTAGTTTTTACGTGAAAGAGTAACAAACATCCATACATCCATACTTACAAACTTTCGCCTTTATAATAGTAGGTACTAGCTTTCCGCCTGCGGCTTCGCCCGCGTTTTCAAAGAAAAACCCGCATAGTTCCCGTTCCCGTGGGATTTCCGGGATAAAACCTAGCCTATGTTACTCGTGGATAATGTAGCTTTCGAATGGTGAAAGAATTTTTAAAATCGGTCCAGTAGTTTATGAGCCTATTCATTACAATCAAACAAACAAACAAACAAACAAAGTTTTCCTCTTTATAATGTTAGTGTAGATAGTGTAGATTAAGATTAAAACTTCGATATAAATTTGTTGCTTACGTAATATTAGTTGATTGCCACATTATTTTATTAATTTCATCACGAATAATGTTTCACCTTTATTTGTATTAAAATGTTTTCTTTCTGTCAATCAATCCGTAACAAATTGTTAACTACATTTGAATGGATTACTTCCATATAAATAAATGCGTTACCGAGGTGTTGTTTTCAACAAAGTGACAAGGAAACAACGTAGAAATTCTTAGCTTTTCTGACTCACCAGCGAGATGAGAGGCCATGACTAAGGCTTCAAAAATGCATTCCAATCTGGTTTTAGTCTGGACTTACCCGCAAGTCTATTTAACGAACTGCTGAGAAACTCATTAAAAATAATAAACTGTCATTTTGGAATAAATAATGTAAGATTGATCGTTGAAGCTTATTATGAAATAATCTCGATTGGAATTTGGAATACAAGTCTATATTAAAAGTTATGTGCAATTAACCAGTTTTTAAAACATCGAAGGTAATTAAAGTTATAAATAAATGCTTATTAACACAAACTGATATTAAATGCAGATGATATTAGGTAGAGTAGGAACTTTAACTTATACATATATTATTCTGCGGTAGGTACTAAACTAATTCTCTCAGAAGCTCTGTGCAACTACGGTACTCAAATGCCACCGGCTGTCGTCCGGTTGTATATATTATTATGTTGTTAAATATAGGTTGTTCTAAATTCGTGGCGTTTTGGCGTGGTGATCAGACCGTCTCTGTTATAGTGGACTGTGTAGGCGTAAGATGCCGTGCGCCGGGGGTTCGCCGCCCGACGGCTACTTTGTAATGAATGGCCGATGAAGTTAGCGCTAAATACAAACAGCCTTGTTGAAAACTAGTATAATAAATATGTGCATGTGTGTGCATATGTGTTAGGAATCGGCTAATTGAAATGATATTATGTAATAAATGAACTATTTACTGAAATATTATGAGTGCTCTACAATTTAGACATGTGCTTCTGGGTGCATATTAATTCCAGGAAAATAGGTGTTGTAAAGATTTTTCCTTATTTATAGATGGTTCTTTACAATGTATTTATATTTAAAAATACGTGATAATAATTCCAAGGAAATCATGATATATCAAAAGAACAGTGAACTTGTCAATTATTTGGCTTATAGCAAAGGCGAGATAAATGATAAGGCTCGATTCTTATAGGCATAAAATAATATATTATTCGATGAGAAAGAAATCAACATCACTTTTCTTTGTTACTTATGTATTGAAATATAATGTTTTTATTTTTCCTGGAAAATATTTATTCATGGAATCTTTCCAAAATCTGCCTATTTTCTTAGAATTCAGTTATTAATTCTTATTATATTATTTATATAAATATTTCACAAAACAGTTTCGTTATAACATTCACTGTGGATACAATAATTTGAGATATGATTTATTGTGTAAGCTCGGTCTGCATTCAGCTAAGCCCAATCCCGAAAATTTAAGACGTCGCTAATGTTACTGCGAACACAAAAGCACTTCAATTTACCACCCACGCACTCAGTATCAAAACAAACGAACACATCTAAATATAGAAGCGCTACTTAAGCCAATAAGCGATCTCGATACTTTTTGCAAGTTAACCAGTAAATAATAACATTGCAAATCTGAGGCGGTGCGGTCGATAGGGCGCCCGTAACCCACTTCCGGCGTCCGTGACCTTGCCGTAACCATTCACACCGCATCTTATCACCCGACCCCTAGAGCCACCCAGCTAGCCCCCAGACACCCCGTCCCCTTGCACCCCGCAGCCTGCTTGCCCCAGGGTTGCCAGCGGGGATAAATATAGCACAACATTTCATGTACCGTCACCGTATTGAAAATTTCGACCCAACGTTACCTACATAGTGAAATATTTTTGCATATTATTGGATTTAGAAAAACAAGAACACTTGAACCAGAAAAGGTTATGAAATACAATGTAGGTATGTTGTCAACATTTTGTGTAGAGCTATTTCTGTTTACTGTTTTATGTGTTTACCTTTCTTACTCAAATGGTGACTGGTGACCCTAAGTGCGCAATTTACAAGCTGGCTTACTTCCACTATTGCCTCCGATCCGCATCTTTAACGACCCGTGTGTACTAGACTCCGATAGCTTTTACTGAGATTGGGTGTTCATCTTACGAAATTTCTACTTGAAATTGATATTATGTACATGCTTATTTACAATGTACTTTTATTATAAGGATAAGTGAGTGTTTTCATTTTCAGAGTTTGCTGTTATTGTTATAAATAAAGAGCAGTTTCTTTGTTTGTAATATCTTTGAGCAGTCCGCTCATTATGACCATCTATTAAAAAATAAACGATCGTTATACAGGCACGCTGAACACTAGGCATTTATTTTTAGATTTTATTACGACTTCACTATTGTTTAAACACAGAAGGCTGAAACAATACTTTCATATCGTACACCGTAACTGTAACGTAAACTATCAGTTACATTGCTAGACCAATTTAAGCAAATTACTATGAAATTACGTATCGATAGGATCGTGATTCGTGATTGGTGCAATCGTGAGTTTATCTAGTTAAGCTCATTACTGTTACCTTTGTAAACCTTCATTCTTAAACCGGTTCTAAAATATCGCTTTGTAATTCATTTATATAGTACATATATGTATTGTTAAGTATTGTAACTGCTTTGAATGATTCGAGGTAAACGTAACATTTAAATAATTAAATTATTGCAGAATGACTACGGCACTAACAATGTACGTAGAATTAGAACAAATGTAAATAACGTTAACTATGCATAATTAGCATCAAACTTCAAAGATGTTTGTGGCTTAGAAGAAGTAGGCGTGAAGTACCTACCTGCATTGTATAATAGAGTTGGAGGATGAAACATGGAGGATAGCCAACTAGCAATTGGCACATTGGGAAAATTGGCAATATTCGTAGACGCAAATATTATGAACGCGTCCGTACGTCTGTTTATTAATGAGCGGCTTGACGGCGTGCTTTGTGAATTGTGATGCCGAACATCGCACCTGTTGTCTACAGCTGTCGTAACTCGTAACGCTACTGGCTTTCGGCTTTCCTAATAATTACATTACTAGATGTTTATGCAAATGCTAACGGAAGTCCAATAAATAGACGAAATCGTAAATTACTTTAGAAGACGGTGGCGGTACTTACGCTAATGATGTTTTATGTAATAGCTGCATACAATGTCATTATTGACGTCGGTACCTATTCAGTTGTTGAAAACAAATTTACTCAATAATGAAATGTAATTATCTTTTTTCATCAATTTAACGTGAAAGTGATTAAAAAGACAAAATTGTGCCACATTTTCACAATACAGAAAATAAGGCCATCATTTTTGATGGCCTTATTAGTATCATAGAGATATAACAATATTCCATGTAATTCTACGAAAAGTAACAATGATGTTCATACTTGACATCGCTAATGATATATTATTTGCAGAAAGACAAGGAGCAAAATTAGTAAGCTTTCGTGGTGTTGAATGAACGGGCGTCTAGTCACGCGACAGTCATTACGTAACTCCCTGTTTCAACAAAGTTGCTTCGTCGCCTCGTTCGCTACAAAAAGAAGGCTGACGTCTTAATTGTCTTGCAATAGTACTAATTACAATAACGCAGCATTTATATTACACACTTTCAATAAACTGGCACAGTTCTACCTAAACGCTAAAAGTTTCGCAAGATAATTATCCGTGAATAAAACCTTTACTCGCTATACTAGTAAATGAGGTTTAAGTACCTATGCAGAATGTGATAAGTCGAATAAATGGCGATACGGCGATTCGTGAAAATTCACGGATACAATTTGCGCGAAGCGGGCGTTAGTTGCGAGCAATTTGGAGTCTTAACAACAGTTTTATTGAGTGGATCACGCAATAGAGTGGAGGCAAACAACCCCGCCTACACTATGCCGCGACGCGGACGTTCGGTACGCGGACACTGCTATATTTGCATACTCGTCAATATGCCGAGTCGTGGACTACTGAGCGCTGGCCCGTGGCCGGCGTGTCACAAGAGCCAGCGCCCACGCAGCCACACATCCTACTACGTGTGAACGATCAGTGGTAACAGGCGCCATCAAACTGTGAAACCGTTTAAGAAACAGCATCTAACACGACTAATAAACGTGGAAATTGGTATCGTCAAAATAAACATCGTGATGTATAATGTACACAAACATATTTAGGCTGCGGGAAGAAAGTTGTTTGTAACAAATTTCACGGTTGATTTCATGTTTAAATAAACCGGCGATAAATTTGTATCGAATTGCTGTCACATTAACATTAATTAGAGAGTTCATCGACCGACGAGCTATTAGCTAATACTCTTTTAAATCTAGGTAATTGCAATGCTGCTCTTTATAGCATTGGATCATGATAAATGGATTCATTTTGGTAGAGAATGAATGGCGTTTTTGCCCGAATACTGATGCTGGCGCCTACGCGGCTGCCTGTCACAGTCACTTTATGTTCTCACAACTATTTTACAAATATACCTACTATTCTATAAGCCGATAATAAGCTTCTATACCTTCCAGGCACGTAACAAATAAATACAATTACACGACGCAGTGTTGTCAGTGTTAGTAAAGTGTTCATTACAGTTTATTTGTTCTCAGAAAATATCGCTACGGTATTATGGAGACAATTCATGAGATAAATTGAAGATTGATAACATTTATCTGTATCGGGTATTCAGTTGCTATCAAGATCTAAATGTCTCGCATTTTTTTTGTTAAATCTCAATTTTCATAATAATTATGCGCTTTCATAAGAGCTGTCCATCGCCCACAGCTAAACACTAAGCCTCTAATTTAGATGAACTTTATTAGACGCGGTCAAATACATATATATAGGCACTAATAAATCAGAGTGAATATCCATTCAGCTCTTCCACCCTAACATTTATACACTAACAGATATGACCCAATTGTCTAAAAATTTCGCAGCCTCCATTAGTATGCAGTAGACGCTTTCAGAATTTAGATCTGCCAACTTTAATTAAAATTTGCTTTTACGACCTAAAACAGTAGGTAATTCAAGAGAGTTGAAAGCTTTAATTTTAACAAAAAAGTTATGCTAATTGGAAAAATCAAAGTTTCATCAAAGAACGGGTTATTAAATAGCTCCTAAAATAAAAGTAATTTAAAGGTAATTCGGTCACAAGTATAGTTTTTATTTATAATAAAATATGATTCAATCAGTAATCATATCGAAAGTAAACGGGTAATTAAATTAAACTATGAATACATAATGGGCATGCTTAATGTTTAAATAGGTGTAGATTACATGAACCAGATCTTATCAAAACTCCTTAAACAAGATTTCGGGTTAGTGTTAATTAAAATTGAAATCGATAACGACATGATGAAATAAGATGACCTTATACAGCGAACCTCCAAAACCCTTTACTTTACATGCAAGATAAATAATTATTGATTGGCGAATTATATTTCTTACATTTGGTTACCACACAACAATTTAGTGACATAGAAATGAAAACAGACATTGCACATTATTGAAATTGTAATAACTAATAATGTGTTAAATTATGCTTGGTATTTAAAATATTATTTTATGACAAATTCCATGTTTATTGTGTCCGTTCATATATTTTTATCTATAAAAAATGAGAATAATGCTCTATTTTTTTCAAAAGATTACCTATTACATAAAAAAACAATAACTTAACAAAATGATTACGTAACATGGCATCCTAATAGTAAACAAACAGTAACTACATAAATAATTCAATAAAAATAAATTCAAAATGGTCGCCGTGCTTCTCGTAAATTGGCATAATAAAGTACTTAAGTTGAATCGCCACAGAATACATATTCAATCAATGAAACGATCAGTTAATTGGCAATCACACACACAGTAGCCACACTGACGTCAAATTAATTCAATAATTATTACACTCGTACGAGTTTTACTCATTTTTCGGTACATTGGAGTGGTAAATGAGTTTCGGAGATGGTAATTAAAGAAAAATTTGTGTCGTTATGTATACATAATGTAACAAAAAATATTGTCAAATATCAATCGGAAATGGAATTCATGAACACAAAAAATGGGGCTTGCAATAGCAAGGGATCAATCAATTGGTCGCCTACGGAGCGACGTTGGCAAGTGTTCTATACAATATAGAGTTGCCAGGATTGTTTTGTTATATTCGTTTATTCATTCCCGATTAAAATACTTGGAATCGCGATCAGACAGCGGCCGCAGCGAGCGCATTGGCAGGTCTCACGTAACGCAGGCGTGCGCCATATTTGCGGCGTGGATCTGTATTGAAATTATTACAATTCGCATGTCCTATTTCGTATATGCAAACATATCAATTCTGACCTCGTGTGAACAGTTATTGTTTGTCGTTATACATTCTAACCGTGAGTGCAACACGCGTATTCTAAGTTTGCCTTTTCGGAATATTAATGGCATATCTGACTTACCGCGTGACTAAGCCACCTGCAGGATTTACCAACGTTTGTATGCTAAGAAGCCTTTCGTATTCACTACATGTTTGATTCAACAAGCGTTGCGTTTAGATATCTAATGGAAACTAATGTAGGATTTTCTTAACAAATGCACGGGATTTCCAAGTACGTATCGACTGGCGACGGGTTATTTTAATTCTTGAAGTATTTACTTTTTGTGCGGATAACTTGTATTAGATTCTTGGTAACTTATTATACATATTATAATAAAAAAAATACATTATACCTACTAATGAAGTAACACATCATGTTTGATTTTGTTTCCATAATAACTTCGTTATCTCTGTTATACGTATTATTATCAATGAGAATATGACAATAACAAAAACGGTTAAACTAATAGCATAATAAATAAAACAGTAATCAATAGTTATGCGTATTTTCAGGTGATACTCAATGTAAAATAACAAGAAAAAAAAATTTTTTCATGGTACATTATTAACGCTCATCAAAAACATGCTCACGTGCACTTACTTTCCGCCTAGTTACCGAATATTTAAGTATTTTTCATATATTATGTATAACAATATCACGTTGCATGGATAAGATAATTCTGAGTAAACAGTTTCTGTTACTGTGTACGTTTGTAAATATCAAGTGACCCTAACGGAATGGCTCCATATTGGATCAAGTGATTATAATGTAATCGAAATAAAAATAAACTACACGTTTTTCCGACTCAACCCGCTGTCTGGACGTTATTAGATTTATGAGAAATAAATGTCAACACCGACGCGACGTTACAAATTATCATTATTAATAAATATTGGATCGATAACTAAAGTACACAGATGTTTCAAGAGCGCTATAAAATATTCTCTACTTCTGTTTTCAAGAATTATTTATGTATTTAATAATATTAATCAGACACTAGGTTTTAATGTAGGTAATATTTTACTTCATTTTGTTTGCGGTAAGATAGTAGCGCAAAGCCTTCACTGTCAAGAGCCAAGTCATCTATTCAGCTAACCATGAAGAGAGCTAGACTAGAAATTTAGTTTTCAATTTTCGTTATTTATAATAATTAATATTGAAGCATTAGCGATAAACTGTGGTCCCTGTTATCTCCACACATACAGTAGTCATTCTGGCGACCTCGATATCTTTGAGTACATGAAAACAAAATTTGCTACAAACAGTATTATCGTTAACACAATATTGTTCAACTTTGAACTTATATTTATATTAATCACTTGTGTTTCATTTCACTTGTTTTCAAATTTGTTTCTGTATTGAGACGCTGGACGATATGTTTATTATAATAACATGTAAACGAAAATATATGTATTTAAAGCACTGTTTAAATGCTTTAAAAATTCTGAAACATCTAATTCTTTAAACGAATAAATGTATAGGTATCTGACAATAAAAGCAATGGTAAGTTTGATAGGAACATTGATATTATAATACTATAATAGTAATTAGTAGCTACTAGCTGTACATTGAATGACGTGCGTACACGTATGGCAACAGACAATGTAGTGTACAGAATGCGCACGCGCGTTTCAGGGAAGCGGGGTAGTTGGACAAAACGCGTGCTGTTGTTATGACAACGAATTTTTCTTAGAACACCGGAATATTTATTAATCAAACGGTAACTCTGCGTAGGCAGTGTAAGCTACTTTATGAATTTTATAATATTTTATTTTTTATCTTTATTATCAAAATATTTTTCGATAGATCAGATTCTCGGAATGATTCATGATTATATAATAGTAATTAGTTTGCAAGAATCGTACAGACTGAAGCAGAATTCATTAAGTTGTAAGCATCCAATGATACCAAATATCACAAGTAAAACGTCAGTAATAGCCAATTTGTATATGTTTAAATTATCAATTAAAAAGTAATTTATGAGATCATCACTATATACACATTTATACATATACACAGATGGCATTGAGACTGTATTTCGTATGTATATAAAATCAATTATTGCTGAAAAAGAGGCTATTTGCATTTATATGAATATTAAATTAGGTGGAAATTAATATGCGCCGTTTATCGAGCTCTACATTTCTAAATATATTGAAATGTCTTTCTACTGTTGCTTATCGCTGTGACCTTGCTATATCCTACTTACACAATAAATATTTTATTTAAAAAGTAATACAAACATGAAATGTTATTTTCTGATACAATTAATATTTATAAATTTCGATAAAGTAGTAATGTGTAGAGTTATAATGAATACAAAGCATTTTTGAAAAATGAAACGTATAAGCACAATTATTAAAAATGAAGCAAATTGGTAAAGCAACGTATAATTATTAGACAATAAAAATACATGATAATGTCAAATCTAAGATCGTGTCTGATTCACAATGCACAAACTATTAGATTCCTTATACATGTGGACTAGTAAGGGGTCAGAACGACCCTGAAACTTATCACAGCGTAAAGGCGCTTTTCCAACAATTATGTGCGAGGATGTGTATTACCTACTGGTGGAAAATGCACCCTTAGGCTCCTTATAAATGTAGACTTGTAAGGGGTCAGAACGACCCTGAAACTTATCACAGCGTTATCGTTGGTAAGCCACGGTGAAATTAATATCCAACATTGAACTTGAACGCTATGCGTGTGTGACGTCAGCCTACCTACACGTGAAACCGCAAGGCCACAGCATATCGCCTGCCACATCGCCGTTACAATTCAAACATTTTCAAGTAGATTAACGTAGTTTTTTGAACGCCAGGGGAATTCGTTCAAGCTATTTTTACATGAAGATTGATTGTTGCCTCGTTTTTTATGGTATTGTTAAAGTATTGAAGATTTGTGGCGAGGCTACTAGATATCGCTACTAATAGAACCACCGCTAAACAAAGAAAAAAGTATACACTTTTATCTATTTAATACCATTGTTCATTCTCTTTGATTTATTTGATTACAATTTATCACGTGGCAAAATACTAAAATAGCTTTCGTAGTTCTAGCCGCCGCAAGTAGAGTCTGCCTTGAAAGTCGTTGTAGGTAGGTACTAGGTACCGCTTTTCATATTCAACATGTTTCTACATGTTATAAAAGGCTACGTACGCGTTGCCTCATCCATATTTTATTTTAGAAGATGAATAAAGAATATTAAACACATGAATGACTAACTATTTCAGATGCCAATCATTATTTTTTGCTATAAAATAAAGAATATCTTTAAATAAACGATTTCTAAGCTCTATATTCTGCCAAATCTATGTTTATCTCTTGTACATTAACGCTTCTATTTTCAGCGTATAAACAAAAATCAATTTACGAAAGCGTTAAATATTGTAACAGGATTTGATTATTTTAGTTCATATCCATAATCTAAATTAATCTCTTATAAAGATTATTAAATCCTTAGCCTAGATGAATCTAAACTACTCAAAACAAAATAGAGCCCACCCTGATTTTTTGCTGTGTTGTAAAAATTCTTCACTTTTTTCTTATTTTATGAATGGGTATAAACGAACAAGGTGTAGGACAATTGTTTTAACGTAAACTTAAGCAAAAATTAGCGATTTTATGAAAATTATGCAAAATTAACAGTATTAGAGAAAAATTGCACAAATAAGACACATGACAAAAGTTTCAATAAAACCTTTATTAACAAAAAAATCTGGTTTATTTTGTAATTAGTAGCGTGTGGGACCCCCTCTGCTCCATATGCACTCTCTGAGCCTATCTGGGACACTTTCAATCAAATGGGTTACATTTTCTTCAGGTATTTGCTCCCAACAGACTTTAAGAGCATTTATGAGATCTTGTTGGCTGTTTACGTTGCTGAAATTTGCTTTGACGCTCCTTTTTAATTGATCCCACATATGCTCTATTGGATTGAGGTCAGGACTCATGGCTGGCCACGGCAGAACTCTTATATTGGCATCAGAGAGTGCTCTTTGAGTGATACGGGCTGTATGTGGGCGGGCATTATCTTGCATTAAGATGAATTCTTCGCCAATTCTTTGTGAAAATGGGATCATGTGAGGCTGGATGACCCGTTCGACATAGGTATAGTAGCAGTCACGGTACCTACATCAAGAACTACGAGCTCCGTTTTGCCATGTAGGCTTATGCCGCCCCACACCATGACGCTTGGACCTCCAAATCGGTCTGTTCCGTGGACACAAGGTTCAGAAAAACGTTCACCTTCCCTTCTCCATACACGCACTCGACGATCGTCACGTGTGGTCGATGCCCACTTGAGAATAACATTAAAAAGAATAGTTAAAACAGCAATAAAGTTTCGTTAACATGTCAACAACGTAAGGGAATACTCAAGTACCCCAATAACTACCCTATAAATTACGTGTAGGCAAAACTTTGAGATAAGTGTAGGTGGGCCCTATTTTGTTTTGAGTCGTGTATTATGTACCTAATATAAAACTGATACTGTGGTAATGAATGAAAACATCTATTTTAAGTGTGTATGTGTATTTTTCATATCATTATATTATTAATAAACCTTGAGTAGGTGGGATTTAGAATCGACTGGAGGCATTAAGTTATCTATCTATATTTATTTACAATCTTATACAATAAGTAGAGGTAAATCTATAATCTTTTTTATATATTTTTATTATGTTTATGTATTGTTACTTGTTGAGAAAATTAGATACACCGGCCATACCACATTAGGCCAATTATTTATCCAAGCATACGAAACCTCTGACCTTTTATGCCTAGAATTTTGCGGCCTGATATTTGTCTTTCACGATCTTGGGATAACAATTTAATCAGAGTTCCTAAAATAATAAGAGATAGTATATCAAATGTATTTCGTTATCTGCTGAATAAATGTATAATGAATGGTGGCTATCCGATAAAAGTATTACGCTTGTGACTGTATCTTGAGATAATAGTCATGTTGATAAGACTTCATTTGTGTTTATTATATAAGTAGGTACTATAACTTTGTACTATCAGTTACCTACACAAATAATGAAAATTTATAAAGATAATAATATGTACACGTATATGCAAACTTACTTTATTTTACGGTTGTTATTCGTTATTCACAATTTGTGTGTGTTCAGAGTTACATCACAAAAATATTCTAAAATGTTGTTCATTGAGTCATTCCGATTGCTATTTTCGTATCATCACATAAGAGTTTTATGCGAGCTGATAGCGAAAAGTTATGTAAACAGTGTGTGAAAAGATTGCCATAGCATTGAAATGATAGATTGCTTTAAGAAGATTGCCTAAACCTTTCAGCTTATTGTTTCCTGTAGAAAAGAAAATACCTAGTAAGAAAGTTATCCGGGTGAGAGTCGAGCCGTATCTTCCTCCACCGATACATTTGTAAATTGTTTGTAAAGTCCAATATAAATATCAATGACACGTTTTCCGATTGCCAACACAAGATGCATTGTACATACTCTGATGAATTTGCGTATCACATTATTACATAAGGCATATATTTCGCAAACACTCGCCACTGCAGCGAAAGCTGTGACGTAATTTGTGCCGGCGCAGGCCACTCATTGATTAGACCTGTGAATGTAACCGGTTACTTAATCCAAATCATACGAATATACTTTTTAAATAGAAAAACGTGAAATCGTATCACGACGTCCATAGTCCATACCACGTAGTTGCACCAGTTTGTTTGAAACTGCCGACAAAAGGATATATTTTGTAGCTAAATATATGACCTCATCCAATAAGTATGTTTGCATAAACTTTGTAGATTATAAAATGTTGCCAATTATAAATGCAAAAGGAAAACGAACCAAAATCAAGATACATCAGGTAATTGCAGATTTGGGTTTTTATTACTCTTTAAATATAAAACATGATGCATAATTAACTGTTGCTATGCTGAGGTAACCTTATTTGTTTATTTCGCACTAACCCATAGCAAAGGTAACACATACAAACAAACAGTTAAAGGGCCGTATTGGTAAACAGCTCATCACAGCATATTGTTTACAACACAACAATGTCTGCTATGAATTTAAATGCAAATTATTTTGTAACTCACTATTGTTTATTTCACGGAATCGACTGATAAGGTATGCTCGATATTATAATATGAAGTGAGAGGGAAGGAGGGAAGAGGATATGAACTATTTTAAATTGTTTGCGAAAATGGAAGCTCGAATAATGTAAATAATTGCGAAATGTCCCTGTTACTTAAAATTAACAAATAATTATATGTATTTTTAATTACCGTGTAGATTTAAATACTAAATGATATTAACATTTTAGTTCTCTCTAGATGGTTTTAATATGTTTTTTTTTTTATTTTTCTCTCTTAACTCTACATTTCTATACAATCTAATATCACTTCCAGGAAATACGAGATGACATATTCAAACAAGTATACTCTAGAATCATTAAAAGCCTTTGGTTATATGCTCACATTTCTTCATATCTATTTTATTAAATACTAGTGGTCCGCCCCGGCTTCGCCCGTGGTACATATTTCGCAATAAAAGGTAGCCTATGTCCTTTCTCGGGTATCAAAATATCTCCATACCAAATTTCATGCAAATTGGTTCAGTAGTTTAGGCGTGATTGAGTAACAGACAGACAGACAGACAGAGTTACTTTCGCATTTATAATATTAGTATGGATTGTACAAAAACCAGGCAGTAAATGCATTAGCATTCGATTAAAAATACTCGTTTTATAATCGGTAGACAATAATTGAAATTTCATGAAAGTCAGATATTCTCTCACAAAGTGCATTTAGCGATAACTTTAGTAATTGTATTGTTATGCATTAAGTGGAACTGTTGTAGAAACGATAACACCAGTATTTAATATACAAGAAATACGAAACAGTACGGTCATACAAGCTTTAATGTTGACATATTATAGGAATATAATACCGTTCTTTCAGCCGTGAGAAAATTATTCTTTTCAATGCAGAGTTCACGATAACCGTAGCATAATCCATATTTTTTATCTTATTAACGAACCGCCAGTCATTGTTTCAATTCAAACCGCTTTTAAATGAAGGCTTTTTAAATAAACATAAAGAAACCAGAAAGAGCGGACTGTGGATACTTATATTTCTTTTTGTATAATTGGAGTGTTCAAATGATTTAAATTTTAAAATCTTATTCTAAATTCAGTTTATTCAAAAGGTGTTTTAGTCCTCAATTGATCGTAGATATCACTCATATTAACTATACAACATACATCCATCCACCTAGATCAAGTAGCTATAAATAAAAATATAAATAGGTAATAGTATTATTATATTGTATACCTAAATATAACATTTTAGATTTAATATACCTTACCTTACCTAAAGGGCTTATTACACTACGCGGTATTCAGACAGTCTTACTAAGACTGTCTTAAAATCTAACTAGACAAGCTCGCTATTACACTGTGCTGAATATCGCATGCTAACTCATTTGCAAGGCGTACGTAGTCGGTGACGGTTGTCGCGCGATGGGAAAACTTTCAAAGCACCAGAAAATCGCCATAGCTCTTGCCGCATCTATTAATTTAAATACAAAAAAGAAAAGAAAAATATGGGTGAAAGAGTATTTACTTTTACGAGAAAAATTATCAAATATGCAAATACTGAGTGTTCTGGAACCATGTGACTTAAGAAACTACCTTAGAGTAGGAGTTGCCGAGTTTGAATGTCTTTTGAAATTAGTTAGTAGTAAACAAACATACGAGCGACTTTGCTCTGCGGCTGCCGCGCGCTGACTGAACGGTCTAAGCGTGCTAAGTCTTATTACACTACGCGGTATTCAGCAAGCAAGCAAGTAAGCATGGTCGAACCCATTCGGTCGGTCTAATTAGACAGGCTAACTTGCTAACTCTTATTACATTATGCTAAATCTAAGTAAGACTGTCTGAATACCGCGTAGTGTAATAAGCCTTTTAGACTCTACAATCTACATCCTCATTCTTCAGGACTTCATTAGAAAGGAAACAGAAGACTTGATGATGACATAAAATATAAATTTCTTTTTTCATTGACATTGCGAACACACTTTCATTATTATGAAAAATTTAGATTTTTTTATACTTAAAACTAAAACTATGGTAATATTTTGACGCATATTAAGTGATTCATATTCACTAGATTGAAAAACATAATATTGGTTAGGTATTAAGGGTAACAGATAGCAGATTATATCACAACGTAGGCGGTGGCTCGTTTGATAAACGCACATACTCAAATACTCTACGCACACATGGAAAATATTGTGTGTAGCGTAGTGCAAGATAATATAAGTCTTTGTTTTCTTTGCAACCCGTTTCTTATCTGACATCTGACCGTTTATTCTATTACGTATCCCTTTACACATAAAGAACTACGATGACCCTGTTAATTAATTATGGCCTAAGGTACATTTCAATGTAATTCTCCTCTACCTTGAGCCTCTAGTTTTTCCAAGACATGAAACTGCTACTTATTTAGATTTTAGACTTTTTATGAGTTTGTAAGGATTATATTCTCTTTATGGATAAAAGGTTTCTGAGTAGGTCCAGAGAAGTTCACCAAAGTGGAATTGATGCTAACTACTTATTTATTTGTAGATAAATGGTAAGCAATAAACTTATTATTTTACTAAGGGCTGATTTTTCAATCCTTGGTTAAACTTATTCATCGAATAACGTATTAAACTACCATTTCAAAAACGTATTCTAATTGTCCGTATTTGACATTTTACAGGTGACATTTTAAAATGTTCGTGTGATACCTACTTTATTGGACGGATAAATTTTAAGCAAGGATTGTAAAATCGGCTCTAAGTATAATTTTAAAATATGCTCAGATATATAATTTTTAATTTTTATATAGAGCTAGATAAGAATATTGTTTTTGTAATTATGTATACTATCGTTTACAACGATCGCTGTGAGCATATTTTCTTTTAAAATACCATTTAATATTTGAATTGATAAGACTCAGCAAACAATTAAACAATTATTATCTACACGTGCGCAAATTCCTCATTTTTTAAATTTTATTTTTCAGATTAATTAACCTATTTATCTACTAAAATGCAATTAAGGTTTAAAATTTAAATGTAAAGGCATGTTTATCGTAATAATTATGCATGATTGACAACGAGTTTTTAAAACGGCATTATATAATTATTACAAGTGGCTTATTTTAAAATGCATTACAATTATTTTTAAATTAACAAATTATTATTATTCATGAATTATGAATATAAGTACCTATGACAAAAACTTTATAATTCTACACATGACGAGGAAAATTAACCTACTCCTACATTCGAATATAAGTCAAATTTTTGTTTTCGTTTTAATCTAAATATTACATTAGTTGTATGTATTGTTGAACAATATTTCTCCATTGTATAAGAAAAAGCAATTAAAAGTTTTTAAATACAAGTCTAATGACTTATTCAATTATTTTCCATGGGGAAAAATGTGTGTTGGTATCATGTGAGATCCATACCCGTAATATGTCAAGGGTACTATGCAGTAATTAATTACATAATTAAATTATTATTCTGTAATATTCTCCAACGAAGGTCGTGAGAGTTGGACTGGAAATAATTACATAACACACATGCTTACGTCACGCTAGACTGCCTAATTTAGAGCTAAAAATATATTAGGCATTTACAGCCTGAAATCCACCCAATGCCTGTAATTTTGCGATTTAAAGGTAAATTAAAACATTGTGTAGGTAGGTATGTTATAAGTTATTACGCGACAATATAGAATATCATTTAATTATTTAAAAATACCTAAATAAAAAGTATCAAATCGATTAGTACTTAAGTAGGTATGTAGTTAGATTGTTACAATGATATGAATTACCTAAGTATAATAATATTTAAATAACGTTGTTTTATCTATTATTTACTAATACTTTATTTATGTTATCCTTATTTAATTTGACAACTAAGCAGCCGCTATAATGAGTTGAAGTAATAGTAAAATACAAGATAAGATAATGTTAATGAACTTTGAAAATATCTGACGTAGGTAATTTACAAATTCTTTGAAGACCGCGTGGAATAATATTTTATGAACCGTATTTGAGCTATTTACGTTAACTGTTCTAATAAGTGCATTGATATACAAAGGATAGATATGTTACTATAAATGTCAATAATTGTGTAAACAGGGAATCTCGTGTAAGATAGGTTAAAAGTTTATCGCATGTATAAGTGCCGGCAGAGTGCTCTGTACTTTTCCTTGTTCTAATTTTAACATAATGGTAATTGTACTATAATCGTTAAATATAACATATTGGTGATTGTATTCTTATGACGTGAATTATTTTACGATATAGATGAAAGTATTTATGATGAAAATTGATTAGTTAGTAATTCCTGAGTTTTTTATTAATTTATTAGAAAAAATTGCATTTGACTGTATTTTAATGCTTGGAATGACGACTTTGCATCTTAACTGCTCCAAAAGATTGTAAAATATAGTAAAGTATAGATGCCTTGTTAGGGAAATTATGTAAAGCTTTTTATTTCAAATTTTTTATTTAAGATTTTTACCATACTAAATAGGTATTCGTCTTAAAATATGTACAAATTGATGAACTTCCTAACTAATTTGAAGTCCCAACCTACAATTCGCTTGCAGCCCGTATGAATGCTAATAATTCAATTGTTTTTGTCAATGGAAGGTCAAGTAAGCACCTCATAAAGGTTTCCTTTGTAGATAATTCCAAAAGGACTTTCCGAAGGTTGTAACAAAATGAGGTGAAGAGTAAACAAATGTTTATCGAATATTGTTGAACCGGTATTGTTGAAAATAATCTCGTTATAAATTGTAAATACTATGACGTCAACTCAAATAAATAAAGACGTATAGACTGTATCACACATGTGAACGTAAAAAGAGTAAAAAAATGGGGCATTCGGGTTAAATTGCCAAGCGGGGAGATGGGTACGAGGAAGGTAGAATAGAATGTAGAGCGGCCGCGGCGGGCGGAGTGTTGTCGACGCGCTCAGAAACAACCTAAATAAAACAGGCCAGCAGGGAGTAGCCGTCTCGATGAACAGTGAACACGGAACGCACACACGGCCACTACACACGCTCGCCGGCTCGCACACTCTCGCCACACTCACACAACCGCTCTCCAGACGAAAATAAATCCACTCGTATCGCCATGCAAATAGGAAGGCACACGGGCAAAATAACGCCAGCTGTCATAAACGAGGAGATCCTTACGTTTCGTGGTACTGTCGTAAGACGGTCACGGGCGCAGCATCTCAGGCCGCGGGTCACGGCGACGTCAAATCTCATCCGAAGGCGCCGTCCGCCACTCCGAACTGGTTTTGTGGGCGCGTTTGGATTCCGATGGAAAAGTACACGAGCGTGACGTCCACTAACATTCGGCACTCGCGGTATCGCGTCTCACTGCGGTCACCCAGCAGGAAAATCAAACGGAGATTAGCATGAATGATATAAAAGTAAACGCGAACGAGGTGCGACGTCGGCGCGGGTCGCAGCGCGACTGGCGGCGGCACTACGAGGAGCTCCGTGCGTAGTGAGTGGCCGTGAGCCGTGAGGCGCGGGGACGAGGAAACCCGGCGCTCGTACGGCGTGCCTCGCTCAGCCCACGCGAGGGGGAGGGCGCGGGGGGGACGCGGATTAATCACGTAGTAAGTATGCCCCCCGGGGCCGCACCGACCCGCGCATAGAACCTGCGCCCGGCCAATACATGAATAAATACTAAATGCAACGAACGCTCGTCGTGCCAGACTGAAACCGGACACTTATCGAAGCTAAATGAATTCCTGCGTGAACGTTGCCACCGAATCTTGGCCCAACGTCGGCCTACGAGGCGCCACACCTCAACAGCTCGTGATGCAACATTGTAATGCGTTTAATTTTATGAAAGTAAATGACTGGAAATATCTGCTGATGCTTTAACTTTTAAATCTTGATACATTTCTTAAATAATGGATTGACAGCTCTACATTTATTAACTCTACATTAAACTTGTCTCGCAGGTTTGAGAAAAAGGTGGTGTGAAATTTGTAAAAATAAGTCTCTATAAATGACAGCAATAGAGTTTTTATTAATTCAAGAAATACTTAAGAGTCCGATTTAACTCAAAAAAAGCACTATATTTAGTAATCTGCGCTACTACTAACACTGCTAGTGGGAAGTTGTTATTTGTAAATATCTATATCACAGTGTACGTATAATTAAGTTTCTACACCGAAATGTTTTGTTAAAACAATTTCACTTCATCTTAAGCGTTAGATAATCAACAATTAACTAAATGACTCAGTCACGAATTCCGTAAAACATGAAATCTCTTATTGTCTTTTGTAAAAAGCTTACAAAGGCTAGAGGAATGATTTTCGCAATACTACAGTCTACAGTAGCAGCCGTACACTCGAGTGTAATCCACGTCTGCCTATTGTTCGACAAACGGTATCTAAGATAAGCCTTAAAAAGGAGCGAGGCGGTCCTTAAGGACAAATAGACGTTATTACAGCCATTGTGGGACTTCGTTTTATCTAGATTAACCATTTAGAGTTTTTAGAATGGCCTATTATCTTCATCACGTATGTTTTTGCACTTAACTGTTCCCAATTTTGGAAATTGTTTTATATATAATGTTATTCATAAAATAGGTATGTTTTAAAAGATATTAAAGTTTTGGTTTTTAGTGGTAATTTGAATTAATTAAATTTCACGGAAGGTAGGTTGGATATGAAAATGTAACTAAAAAAAATTGTAGTCTAGGTACACACCTCTGTTTTAATTCAATGTTTTTTGATATGATTTGTTAAAAATTTAAGAACATAAATACTCGTATGTGTGGCAGTTCTTTTCCATCGCAGTATAAAAAAATCTGAGAAAATAACATATATTGGACATTATAATATTATAGCTGGATTATATTTTTGGAAATTTTTTCTGAATACGTTTATCTAAAGTGTACATTCACTTCAACGTTTACGATATTTCTCAGAAATGAATTTACAAGGTATATTTTAACATACTAAACAACCAAATAAATCATTGAAAGTGATTAAAGGAGACGATTTTTTTTGTTTGGAGAATAGGCCCACCTCAATTTCTTAGCGTATATTAATGAAATGTGTGTTAATTTGTTCCTTGAAGTCCCCAGATTACAGTGGTGAAATTATTTTTACATGTTTTAACCGGAATCCTTAGAAACACGATGTGCAAACATTTACCTCATTCCTACATAAAAACTAACTGATAATGAGCGATTTGTCTTGTGTGACCCATCCGAATCATTGGATATAATATATTTAAATGAATGAATAAATAAATATTAGAAAACATCACATACATTGTCACGATTCCAAGCTCGGAAATCGGAAACAGCGAAGTTACCACAAACACAGAGACCCGATTTGGTTATAAATAGTATAGAAAATAAGTGATATAAGTGTGTGTACCTCAAGTTTCTGGACCTTATGCGATTTTAGCGAATGGGAAAACTGATTAAATAAGAAATTATTAGTTAAGTAGGTAGGTAGGTACGTGATTTATGACTAGGAGTAGGTACATAATATTAGGATATAGGTAGCCATTTGCACAGCTATGCTATTATTCATGTTCTATTGTAATATTAAACGCTCTTAAGTTGTAGCAATTACATTTTAAAATAGGAAATAAAAACATTGTTTATGTTAAAAACATTACAACTACGACAGGAAGAATCTGACGTCTATCAAAGCAGCCAATAGATGTAACGTTTCGTTACACGGATTTTTTTAGCTTAGTAGAAACAAATTGTTTTATTTGATTAATTACAGGATTTAAAATCGCTATCAATCACATTCTTCCATATAAATAGGAATAAAAACAGTTTCTAAAGTGATTTGTTTAAGGCAGTTTTTTTTCGCTTTTTGGTTTTATTTTTATTCTATCGATAAAAACGTTTCGTTCCAGTTATTTTTAATGTTGGCCATTGTTCTTGGTTTCTAGACAGCACTACAGCAGGGATGATATCAAAATAAAGCTTTTTAATTCGATTTCATGATTCCGGTTTCGTTTGTAAAACAACGAAGCTTCAAAATTCATAATATAATTTTATATTTTTACACGTTTTTTTTTATTACTATACGTTACCGAGTCTTGGTGGGCCCACAAAAAATAGTCTCCTTTCTTCTCGTACATGGGAACTTATTTAAAAAAAGGTCTTAAACTTAAATTCTAACGCGTTGAACTCTACTTAAGGCTGCAGTCTAGCAAAATTGCGTTTTCAACAAGTTATTTGACAATTTTTTCCCGGCTAATGAAATGATAAACTGAATTTTTTTTTCTTGTTTATCAATTAGTGTTATATACGCAATGCGCGTGAATTTTTTCACATTTATAAAGTTACTTTATGTTACCTTAATCAGGCCTTCAAGATAAGTCTCTTTCCCCCAAAATCATTTCGAGCTAAGTTTGTGCACTCACTACGTTGCAACCGATTACAATTTACACAATCTGATCAGCGCATTATTATCCTTATATAGTCGTTATTAAAAACTGCTGAATACAATTGCCGAAAAACTTATGATTTTCTTAATTAGAGCGTTATAAATTCATTAAATTTCCCATTTTTTGCCTGACAAAATCGATTGATAAATACTGCTAAAAGTTATTTTTTCCATTAATTTATTCGAGTTGGTTGAAGACCAATGAGTATTAATCCTTTAAAAAAATTTTTTTTTGAATTTTGATAATTCTTTAAATATTAAAAAAATATTTAAAATAATAAGGAAAAATCCTAGCGAATTTCTTTAGTCGCGCTCCTTGGGCCGGAGCGTTCTGACGTGTGCTCTACGCTCGATTTTCCTTCATACCGAAGTGAAAGTTGCTCTACTTCATTAAATTTAATATTTTTGTTAATTGATTATTTTTATCTTAGTTTTGTGCAAATATTCGTATTTTTAAACATTTGATTTCGATATGGAAAATAAACGAAAAAAATACGCGTGTAACTACTAGAAAAAAAATTATCTTCGAACATAAAGTTAATGAAACCAAATAGATTGCAAAGGTGATTGGCAACAATTTCTTTATTTTACGGGGTGTCAGTAAAGGGATGTATATTTCTTTAAAACTAAAGTAAGCTCATAAATTTTCTTATAATATAATTTTTTTGAAGTTCCAAAAATGTTTATTTTTCGTTTGAGAAATACGAAATATAATATAAACTTGTATTGAGAACTTGAACTTCCCAAGTTCATCCGGGGAAATCCCCATACGGGGAAAATGATTTGTTTACTCCAAAATTGATCCGAGGTGTTTTAATTTTTTCTTCTAGTCATTTTCAACGTAGCGGCATGTTGTTTGATTATTAATTTTGTAACTTAAATACAGGATGTTGGTTTTATATTCTGATCTTACAGACGCGCTGACAAATTTAGTCCACCATTTCTAGTTTAGTCTACCAACTCTAAGTACCATTATTAAAACGAATGGATTATCATCACATCATCAAAATTCAGTGGGGTTGAGAACTAAACAAACAGAAGTAACAGAGACGCGAAGAATAAAAAAAGAGGACGAAAACGATAATTCGTTGATGCTTTCCCTTTTCGACGTATTGTTAGGGTACATCACCAATCTGCAAAAAACAAAACTGATGATTCCCAATTGCTGATTAAAAATGAAAAACAAATAATCGACAACAGTGGTGAAAATTTGCTGATCACAATGAAACATCCTTCAGTGGTAGCAGATTTACTCATTTAAAATGTATCGGTGAACAGCGTAAAGGAGAGGAGGACAGGAAAACATTATGAATGTGGATGGTGGATTGTATACAGGGTGTAATCGATAAGTATGTGCAGGCGATTATGACGTTATTATTGCAGGTATCAAAAAACTTAAAACTAATATCGAAATTACTTTACCTAATGAGTAAAATGACAATAATAACTTTTTAAAAGTACAACGAGAAATATCTAAAAAATTTACTTTATACACTCCCATATCAAAAAGGGAAAATGGGACTAGTAGAAGTTAAATGTCTAATTCCGGCAAAAGACATGAATGCGGAAGATGCGGTTAAAAAAAAATTTAATATTTGAAATACAATGCAAAAAATAACACTTTTGTCATAGATAAGAATCATGACTATTTTTTCCAAATTCAGGGACAACTAAACGTTGCAGAAGCAGAAGTCTGCTTATTTGCTGTTTGGACTGGAGTGAATCAATCGTTAAAAATAGAATATATAAAAAAGTATGTAACGTTTAGGCAAAATAAAATGATGGACCATTATTGGATTTTACATAAATTGCCTACTGTCAGAATTGATTGATTCGAGACTTCAGCATTCGATGCCCATCAAGGACCCATCCTATATCATTCAAGCGATTGAAAAAAAAGAGATAAATCCAGTGCAACCGATAAAGCATCAGAATGCTAGCAAAAGATTTATTAGGTTTATCAATATAAATCTATATATGTATTATACATAATATATAATATAATAAATCTGTAGAAGACGCGAAGACTGACATCCGCGCGGACGGAGTCGCGGGCGGAAGCTAGTCAGAAATAAATATCTTTTGTTTTCATTTGCGTATTTTTCTATTTTATACTTTTTTAACACAAACATTACATTTTTTTTATTAAATACAAAATTTGTTTATCCGTTTTATTAGTTAAACTGAACAACTTTCACTAAGAAACTTAGGTCGAAAAAAATGTATATAGAGTTATGCATTTTGTATGGAAAGCTTATTTTTTTTTATTTTTCGTCCAAATTTCTTTGTAAAAGTTGATCAGTTATATAAACATGAAGTTGAAGATATCAATAGAAAGTATTCGCAAATTTTGTGTACTGATAAAAAAAAATCACCCGGTGTAATTTTCACGAAAATTGTTTCAAATTGTCATTTTTGGTACTTATTACGAATATTAAATTATACGAATGATTTAATTTTTAAAAATTAAGTGGAGCAACTTTCCCTTAGTACATTTGTATTATTTACATATAGGATGACAGGATGCATTTGTTTGCACTACTAGACCAAGCCCTTAAGGGGCATCGATCGATTCGATACTAGACCGGACTCTCAGTGGAGTTTCGTTTGCAAAAATCGCGGACCTAAATCTGACTTCTGATATATATTGTATAGATCCCAGACATCCTATAGACAGATGTTGCCAACCAGTTTTGTGGTCCCCCTGCCCGCACCCCGGTAATTAAATATGGCATACAAAGAAAAAAATAAAAATTTCCAAAACATGCCGTGTGGGGTATCAAATGAAAGAGCTTATTGAGTAGATCACGAATATATAGCATACTATATACATTTCTTACACTTTCTCTAAGATTTTTTAGAAAATTTACGAAAATGGTCCATTTTTGAGTTAACTTTAAACCACTATAGATTGAAAACTCATGAATATATTTTTTAAATTATTATTTTAAATAATTAAAAATAGTCCATTGTTTACGATTCAATATTTCGTACAGTGAAATAGTTGCATGGGGGAGTGGGGGGAGCATTCAAAGATGGCGAGTATATTTTCAAGTTCATATAGTATATAGTTATTTTCATCAAATCCACCACATAGCTCACTTATATTATATTACGAACTATTGAATCATAAACAATGGACTATTGTTAATTATTTAAAATAATAATTTAAAAAATATATTCATGAGTTTTCAATCTATAGTGGTTTAAAGTTAACTCAAAAATGGACCATTTTCGTAAATTTTCTAAAAAATCTTAGAGAAAGTGTAAGAAATGTATATAGTATGCTATATATTCGTGATCTTCTCAATAAGCTCTTTCATTTGATACCCAGCACGGCATGTTTTGGAAATTTTTATTTTTTTCTTTGTATGCCATATTTAATTACCGGGGTGCGGGCAGGGGGACCACAAAACTGGTTGGCAACATCTGTCTATAGGATGTCTGGGACCTATAAAATATATATCAGAAGTCAGATTTAGTTCCGCTATTTTTGCAAACGAACATCTCCTTGGAGCCTGCTCTATACGCACACCTCAAGCGATACCTACTTAAACATGTTTTACTTAGCTCCTTCGTGCGTCAGGCATATAAATATTAATGTTTACTTAACGAAACTTTGATAAATTCGTATATCTTTATAGTCTGGTTAATATTTCATGTCGAGAGCAGCTGTTGAATAATTAAGAAAAACTATTAAGATAGTTGTAAAAGGGTTATTTAGGACGTCTATCCGTGATCTTGATAGCTTTATATTGTTATCTCGTTATTTACCACTTGAAATATCACATTTTGTGTTTTTAAATAACAGCTTGTAGAAGTACTTTAGTATAAGTAATTCAATTTGCAGGTAGAACGTGTAAATGAGATATTTAAAAACATACACGTGTTTTAAGAAAAACTTAAAGTTATCAAAGTTATTGAATAAGATGCTACAAATATATTTTAATACACTGAATGTTTGGTATTATTCAAACAACATGATTGTTATATACAAATATGTATTAATATAGCAATACTTGCGCTAAGATTAAAAACACGTTCATAGCAGTTTGTTATTAACAAATATTGTGTTGGCTATGAATTCGATTTAGCAGTGACCTTACATAGAGCCTACGCACGGTACTCACAACATACCAAGGCCGAAAAATATATTCAGAAAATTTAGGTATTAAACTATTGAAATTGATTCTCCTGTTACTAATTTGCTTGTTGTTCTATGTTTTTATCCAATCTCGCTTATAAGCTATTAAATAATATAATCCTTTGAATTTATATAATGCCTTTCTTTTAAACTCTGATATTATAAGCTCTACATTGTACAATGTACATGATATTATACTGTTTTGGACATATACCATTCAAGTTCCTACCCAAACATGTTTACATATTACATCGAAAAACAAAAACTGTTTGGAATAAATACATAATAATATTTTTCTAACAGAATAGTGGATTTAGAAAAAAACACGCTCTTTAATTAACAAATTGATTATTATTTTTTTTATAATGTAAACTATTTGTTATTTACTAGTAACATGCTTTCTCAATACTTTTTGTAGAGCGTGGTAAATAATTTATCCCCACGTTTGAGAAGATTTGTGTGTCTTTGATAATAATAATTAAAACTAAATTAAACACAGTTTAAAGCGCACGTAATTCATTCTCTAATTCTAATAGATTACATGTAACTGTAAGTAGTAGCAAAATAAGTATTTAGTAATGTGTGCTAGTAGTGTGTAGTACTATATAGACCAAAATTGAACTATCGAAGCATTTGGCAGTCTCTATCAGCCATTCTAAACCTTTTATTAGAAAATAGCAATTTAAATTATAAATAAACTAATTGATAGTGTACAAATTACAATGATGACCACTCGCAGACATGCGTGGGTAAGCGCGTACCAGAGCGTGGCGGCAGGTGGCCCTGGGGTGATCTACCATGTCACTGAACTGTGAACTAATATTTGTGTAATTATATACTGTTTGCTATTTAAATTATCTTGAGAACGTTAAAAATAAAACGTTGGAAATAGTGATTGTGTGCTATTTGTGGTCACTGTAGTGTTGTGCTAAAATAGTAATAAAACACATGTTGTACGTAACAGGATTTTTTAAAGAATATTTATAGTAAATAAAATATAAATTTAGGCATAAAGAATTTGGAAAAGGATAGGGCTGTAACATTTTGCAGTAATGTCATATAGAGTAGAGAGGATTGAGTACACATGTACACGAGTACACATGTATATTTTGATTATCTAGCCGCGTTCCCGGTGGGTATGTTAATTTTATAAACCTATCTGTTTTTCAATTTTTATTCAAATGGGTTCCATCGATTTTAAAACATTAAACAACAAACATGTACTTATTTTATTTATAATAAAAAACCATTACTATGCTAATTTGTCATATTGTTTTTCTTTAAATTTAGGATGACCACGCAATTTAATTAGTAGTAAACACCTAATCTAAAGTATTGTAATGCGTGCATTGTGCAAATGGGTGCAAAGGTAGTGCAAGTGGTTGCAGTATGTTGACTCTGTCCCTTCCCGTCCCCCCTCCCCCTTTTCACCTTTGGATCCTGTGGCCCAGACGTCTGCCAACCCACGCTTCCACTATAATTATTGCTTTCACATATCACTAGTCATAAATATCAATCCCTTCGAAAAGTTGATTGATTAAATTGGCTGATTTTATGTAACGTTGATATGAAAATTGTATGTCATCATTATTCAGCGTGAGCGAAATACATTTACCTGCATTATAAAATAATAATACATAATATTTTTAATGGATAATACTTTTACAATGTAGTCATCATTATTTGCTGTTTGTATGGATTCGGATCAATATAGTTTATGGAAGATTTTTGAGTATTTCGGCTGCTTACAATTGTTAAGTTGACAATTGTATGCACAATTGTTCAATTGATTGAATTTTTAGGAAGATGAGAGGTTTCATATCCGGTACTATTAATATATGAGGTTTTTTTATCCTCATAAAAGTTTACTAAACATAGCTACTATGTATTAAGTATTCTGTGCTAAAAATTCATAAAATAGCACAACCAAGACACGACTCTACCTTAGTAAAATTAGAAAAGTATGTAGGTAGAGCTCCGGGAACATAATATGATGTGTATGTATTCTTTCGTAACGATTAATATTTCACGGTAGGTATTGTTTAACTTTCGTTTTAATAATTCCACTACTTCATACTTGAATTAAAAAAAATAAACATATTACACTCTTTGCTTATATTCAAACAGACAAGACTACCAGAAATTACCCAATCATCAGTTATTATTAATCCCTAGTAAATGTCTTAATTATCTCTATCAAGAGATAATTTACATGAAACGTGTCATTATGGCGCCATGTTATTGCAATAAAAAAAACATGAAAGAATAATAAATTATTGGTTTTCCTTCATAAAGAAAACGTCTGTTGTAAACTTTTTTGCTCCTTTGATTTTCATACAAATTGGAAATTCTGTAAGACTCATTATTTGCTCGCAATTTATATAAAAGCTTTTTAATGCCAATATCATTCAGTCCAATCTTCTTAAAAGGCGATCTTGAGAGACAGTACTGCTTTTTTGTTGCAATGTTCATGTTTCAAGCGCAATGACTTCGTATCAAGCCGAATCTGATAAGATATAATAATTATATGACCAAATGTCAGCTGACGTACGTACACTATGTGTGAACATTACATTATCAGTATTTACGCAACCCGGTGCTATTTATCGCAATTCACTCATGATAAGTATTGATGAAACTTTTTGCATAACCTGCTGTAATCTTCCGTAATGTCTTGTATTAGAAAATGTCACTAATCTAACGTCTTTACGCTAACAATGTGTGATGTTATACAGATGTCGTAGATAGAAGTTTGGTTAATTTTGTAGTTCCTTTTTTATACACTTAACTTATCAAATTAAAACATTTATTTGCGCACCAAATTATAAATACGCATAAATTAAAAATTTTATGCGTAAAATATAACGGGTTAATTTTAAACAGTTTCTTAATTTTATGTTATTCCTTTTTACGCATAAATGTTAATGTTAATTACGTGAACACTATTTTTAACTCTAAGAAATGTGTTTTCTTAAGCTTGTTACGATTAATTAAAATGAATAAACCTAACATTTTTCTCTAGTTTGTGTCGCGTTGTGCGTTACAAATAGCGCAAAATGCGTAACCAACGAGCTATTCTCGTCTGCCATTTAATCTATTTTTGTTAGTGGCCAGACATAATACAATGTACACTCCGAGACTGAGGCGTGTACCTATTACTATTATAATAAATTATGATATAACATCACCGTAGTTTATTTCTAGTTATTATGAAGGTATTACTATTTTACAACCAAATGCATGGCGAAAAACGTTACGAGTTCAGTAAAATTCCATTAAAAAACAAGCAACTCGTGGACTCAGGGTCACGAAATAAAAAAATATTAAAATTCATCAACTCTTCCAACCATCCTTGAATTTATTTTATTTATTGATAAAACGGGATTCTATATTTAAAATTTCAATTAAGGAATATCACACCGCAATCCGCATTACCATAGATTATACAACCACAGATTACGTAAAGATTCTTTTTGTAAATATTTTAGCGTGCAATTTTTGTAATATCGCTGTAATAAATAATTTACATCAAACAGCAAATGTATTAATAATAAACAAAATTATATTTAACGCAGCAATTATTAGCAAAACACACCGGAATGTAAACTATAATCCAAAAACCCACGCACATCGGGTTTCATAGTAAACAGACGGCAAGCCGCGGTTCGGTTTTGTGTCAAGATTTTATTTTTCCCAGAAAGACGCGGACGTGGCTATGCGCCTGAAATAAGTTTCGAGTTCAAAGAGTCGTGCGAGCTCTGGCTAATTAGCAAATGTACAATAGACGGTCGCCCTCACACAACTATATCTTCGTTTTATTTTGAAAAATATTTGTTTCGGATTAAAATTATGCATACGCAGATAAGGTAGTGATAAAGACTTTATACTTAATATGATATTTTTAGATCTGTGTTGGACAATGTTCATTTTAATTGCAAAAATACAATTTTGGACTGAATGTAAAAGTGAGTTATAGATAAATTAAAAATAGTTTTTTGGTATGCTTCGACACACAAAAAATCTATTAGAGTCAAGGCATTAAAGCTGAAAAAATATATTATTTGCATAAAGTATCACTTACTGAAATAATCAACATACAACGCCAAGGACTCCGATAAATCTAAAGAATTTTTATTGTATAATATGTATATTCAGTATTGCAATGATTATTTTTCCGACCCAAATATCGACCAATAGAATTGCACCATTCGACGTCACGTGGTACAACCTACATGGTATTACTTATACTGATAATTTTTTGAAAATTTTCTCTGGTAGTTGACGTCTAACTGACAGGTTGAATTCAATTGTGAAATTATTGGCCGACATTTGGGACGGAAAAATAATCCCCCGAATACCACACGAGCTTCAAAATTATCTGGCATTTCCCTCAAGGTTCCCTGCAAACAAATAAAGTCGTCAAGTTTTTCAGGAAAAATCACGAGCGCATCGCGCTCGTGATTTTTTAACCTTGACTAAAAACTTGACTCCTTCATTTGTTTGCAACGAACCTATCGGAAAATACCCGATAATTTTGTAGCTCTTGTGGTATTATAAGTGGTAATGCCACGTCTAACGATCTAAAAATAACTAATGCGCCTTCACAATGCGCGATAAAATTCCGATGTCATCCGAACCACCCATACGCGTACATGATGATTCTTCTTTTTAAGCTCAGCTATTTAAAACGTATGCAAAGCTGCAATTATTTCTTGTGTAAGAAAGCTAAATATGTACACATCATAGGAATCCGACACGACGTGCTCTGTCGGGGAGCGCAAACTAACAACGAGCTATTTTAATTACAGCAGTTCAAGATTGCACTACGACGAATTAATGTAATTAATCATTGTAATAAAACTAAAGCTGTCTGTCCTCCGCTTTGAACTTACGTTTAATAGATCATTTTTATTGGAGCCGAACATAAAAACACGAACGTTATTACAACATTTTGGTTATCATTATCGCTATAACTCACAATAATATCAAGAGTTGGAGGACTTTCTTGGAGTTAGTAAAACACAAAAGCTAATAAATATAAGTTCAATTATACCTATATTTCCATGAAGTAAAGAAAAACATTATAAATCAGAGCTCAGAATAACCGGTCATTTAATAACATGATAGGTACTTAATTATTATTTATTGTATGGATAATGGAATACACATGAATGTACTCACGAAGCCACCACAAAATTGCGGTTAAACAGTTCTGAGAACTATATATATTGTTGTTTCATTTAATTAACCTTATAAACCCGCCAAGTTGATAATCCCCAGATTCTTTATCCGCGTAAATGTAGTAGGTTGTGCCAGATTTCGCAGTAATGTACGTCTTTAAACAATGTTACTGAATAAAGTACCTTATACTTTTGATGGAGGATAGCTTTTACATTATCTCTCGAATACTACATAGGCTTCTTTCGCTATAAATAGCAAACAAAGTGCGTACACATGTCATAGACCTCGTGCACAAACTGCGATGCAATTAATTGTCCCATTGTTGAATCCAGGACGTCGTCCTAACAGATTATTTGATGTTGCACAATTGATATACATATTTACATGTAGTGTATTAGTGTATAGGTAATGTTGAAAAGGAATAATAGAATATTAGAACTTTTTTAAATAAAAAAAAACGTATTCTTGCGAATAATATCATGTTCTAAAATTATAACTACGATATATATAGATACAATAAGCTTAGATTCGACAATCTTTGAACCTCTTGTGAATGCTAATTAAGTGTTCCTTGTCGACAAGGCGCACATAACGTGACCTACATTTGTGCGGGTAATTTGTTTATGTCAATCGACGAATCCCAGTATAATCCAGAGCGTGTCGACTTTAAATTAAATGTCATTACACTAATGACGAGGTTAGCTAGTGTGGGGCAATGTCTATTCCGTGTAATTAACAAATGAATTCTTTACAGTATTTTGATAAATTATAAAGCTATTTTTTTTATTAGATTTTTGCATATAATATGTATCATTTTGTATTTCGCATTTGTTAGTGTGTTGCTTTTATTTCAAAATTTTGTTTTTATTTGCCTTGTTATTCTTAAAGTTTTGTCATGTATCATCCATGATTTATAAATTTAAATTATTTTTGTCCTTTAAAATTTAATGAATGTCTAAAATCTCAATCATCCTTTACAAGTTAACCATTGACAAGCGTCCTTGATGCTTCATGATCATGATAATGATTTATTTATGCAAATACATACGTTTGATCTACCTTAATGATACCTACTGTCATATATGTAGTTATAGTGACACTATTAAACTGACTACTATTATAAATGAAGACTTCAATGAAAGTAATTCTACGATTATCCATATAAAGTGCTAAATTTCAATTTATGAATTTAAATAGTGTATTTGCATCCCTGTGAAATAGGTCACCGTATCTCTGTTGGATGCACCCTTAACCCAGATGTAGACAAGGACAGGCGATCCACCCCGAACACACCACTAATTTGTAAAGAGCTCCGACAGTTTTTGTGTGCTCGCGATCGTTTTGAGAAATTGTAATCTTCATATCAGTTGAACAGGTCAGTCTAAACTGGTTGATATTAAAGTAAATATTTTAAAGTAATAATTAAAATAATGTGTTACCCGAAACCAGATCAAACAAAACCTTTACAAAACTAAAATTATGAAATAAATTCTGATTAAAATTTTGTTTTTCTTTTCTGGAAATATCAAAATAAATAGAAGCTATCACGAATCTCAAATTGTATTTGTAACGTGAAATCCGTCTTAAACCACCTCATTATACAAGAAACTACACAAGGAAGGTAAAAGAAATGCCGCATACATAGATAGGCTTCGACATGAACGTGATTCTAAGAATTTATTCACTAAACAAGTCTTGGAGCTTGATATCAACACAACAACAAATCGTTACACACACAACATCGCTATAGTATAGACTCGGTTGTAGAGCAGGCGCGTTGAAGCCTATTGCTCGTACACAGAGATATTTATGTCGGTGTGCTGTAATGTCGCGGCTGTGTGTGTGTAGAATGTTCAGCGTGGGTGTAACGTACACAGAGCTTTCACGCAGCAGCCTTGGCCGCAAGACACGTGCGTCATTAGGGCTGTGCCCTGCGCACTATAATGGGCCAATGTTGACCAATTAATTATTCCTCTAACGTGAAACGTAGGACTAAAAATAGAATCACGTAAGCTTATGGGACCACTCCGTGTTTTGATTATTCCTGTATTTGGTTGTAGAGCTCGGTTTGTATGAATAATTTACAAAAGATAATCATAGAATAGTGTTTCAAATGTTATTTCTGTTCTATTCGTGGTTGAATAATTTATTATTTTTGAAGGAGATAATTGGGTAAATTCCAAAAATAATGTCAATGTCAAATTTAAAAATACATTAATATTCTACTGAAGTATAACAGTTACTTTTAAAAATCTATTTATATAACACGAAGGTAACCAACACTTTTAATTCAATTAACCATTTTTGTCCAAGAAAAATATTAAAGTTAATTATAAATACATTTTTTTTTGCGATTTTCAATTGTGTAGATAGTTCCGATTCGATGCATCGATCAATTACTATCGATAAGTAGGTATCGTACGTCCCTAGGCGGGTGGCTGGCTAGTGGGGGGCTAAACCCCACCCTATCAGCTGAGCGACACGTGCGAACTATCCCGTCTAGTGTAGTGTAGATACACGATTGGGGTCAGGTGCAATACACTCTCATCTTACGAATACATGTAAAACGATGCCTTGCTCAACGCAACGAACGGTAGTACTTCAATTTCTTGGAAGAATTAAATTGATGTGATTGTTTGTATCGCATCAAAGCGTTATCAGCTTGTAGATGTTACTTCCTTATACTTTTTCAATTCCCTGTGCTTTTAACAGTGTGCAGTAGAGCTGGTAGAGTCACAAGATGTGGGTTTGTATTTGACTGCTGGGAAGTCTGTAATATCATTGTGAAAAAATCGGATCGATCATCGAACGTCCACTATAATTTAGTTTGTTGCTACTTTTCACTCTTATACTATGTACACTAAAGTATTATACAACTTTGTTTTTAGCTTATTATAGGATTCGGTTTATACTCCAATTAATTGGATATAATTATTAATACATTTATTAATAATATAATATTGGAAAAACTGTTAAAATGCTACACTACAACTGAATATAGCCACGGAAAAGTTTTACAAAACATTATTTTCCTCATACTAAAGTACATAATATTCCTGTTTGAAGAAAGTGTGCACTTAGAGATAATTTCCCTTAACTTTATAAATAATTCATGGAAGCTACGTAATACATTGAATATTTACAACTATTAACTACTAATCTTCAATTTAAATTTCATGGTAATTTACTTTATTTCACGTAATACAATTCCAGTTATACTTAAAAAACAAATTGAATACCGATTAGTATTTTGCTCAACAAAATTGCTTTTCAATTTTTTTCCTCCAAGAGAAGTGAAGCAGTTAAATGTAATTATATAAAATTTGAACAAACAACAATGCTCAGATATTATTTATGACGGATTCGGGCATCACTTTGTTTTGCGTCGCGTCGATAGGATCGCGCGCGCATGAATGCATTCACGGTGTGACGGCTTCCCCATATGGCCAAGGCTGGGCCTTTTAAGGCTCACATAAGTGGGCACTCACCTACCGACTGAACGAGCCAGCAATATCAATGAACCGGCCATCAATAAAACATGTGGCACTAAGCCAGGAAAGGAAACGGCGAAATGAGAAAAAGAAATATTTGAAAAAGGCATGCGCGTATACTCGATTGTTTGTGCGATTGGAAAGCATTCAATGTAAAGCTGCGCGCACATTATGAATTATTCTCCGATAATATTTTTTGTTCGGCGCACTCAATATCTTCCATATAGGTTATAATTAATTTTTATTTCGTTACATAACTCGTATCGCTGTGTGGCCGGACGTTCACAGAAATATTTGATGTAATAACTCAAAGATCTATGCTTTTCTTGGTTGTTTCAATTACGAATTAACTCGTTTAGTACCTACTCAGCGTCCAAATTAGGCATTTAATGATATATGTCAAACATAACGCTAGAACTGAAAAAAAGTAATTATATCTTTATGAGATAACGTTCATATAATTTTATCAAAAGTTGTTAAATATTAAATTGGCGTATCTAGTCATCAAAATTTTATTACTTAAATGTACCTCATTCAAGTGAATTTTAACTTCTTTCATATAAATTCAGGTCAGTTAAAATTTTAAACGAGTTTGCCTAAAGCTCTTTTTAAATAGAAACTTTTTGATCGAGTATGAACGTCGTCAACGGACCCCTAATGAAGCTGGTTGCGCAGCTGCATTCCAGCCGCCATTTTCTGGGAACACACTTTTTTAATCTGGTTGTGGAATGTCAGTTTTTAGAGCCGGTGCGTATGATTTTTCATTGAAATTAAAAAGAAAACGCTTCGCGCTCGTGTAGACGTAATAAAAGCAAGAATTAGCATGCCGCAGTCGTCCGCACTGCTCTTTTTATCGTCTGCAATCCTTCACTTGTTTTATTATATAATGACGAATATAGGTAGGTATGGTCGTGAAAAGTTTTAAAAGGAAATCTATGATTAATCTCACATTATTGAATACCGGTTAAGGAATTTAGTAATGATCGTACTTAGCGCTGATAAAAACTGCATAGAAACTACTCTATCTGCAGAACTCTATCAGTATTCAGTACACTAGAGCTATATTACTGTTAAAGTATGTATTGATATTAAACCTCATTTTTCATAATAAAACCCCTGAAAATAATTATCCGTTTTCGCTTTATTTATTTTAATGTAACTAAAAATTTATTTGTATATTGTCTATTTATTATATCCATGTTTTTTTTATTAAAAAAAAAGACTTTTACATAATAAAAATGTATATTTTTTACACTAATTAACGGATTTTTATTTTAAATTATGGTACGAAATTTCCCATGGGATGGATCGAACTTGATACCAAGAGACCGACAATCACGCAAACTTTGGAACGCACGATCCGCGTGTGAAATTTAATAACTGAACTTTACTGAGATTCTTTCTCATGACTTTATTTTTTTTTTCTTGCTGAAACATATCTACGTATAATTTATGTATAAAAAGGTGCAATGAATTCTATGCGTATTCATCTTTATATTGTTCGTATATTTTTTCTTCTAATCAGATTGTTCTCTAAATTATAACGGTTCTCAGAAATTCCTATATGGTGAGTATTAATCACGAATTGAAGTAATATCTTAAACTGGAATCCAAAACAAAATTAATGTGTAAAGGAGCCAAGTTTGAATACAGTAAATGATATCTAAATGAGGACTGGTTATTTAAATCTTATTTTTAAAAGGCACCTACACGTTTCTAACCTGACTGAAGTAAAAGTTTTTGCTCGATTTTATGTAAATACTACCTTTATTATATTGCTTTTTGAAATTTACGTAAAACATAAGCAATTTTTTAATCACGATCAAGTGATAATTTTGATTGTTATTACAGCTATTATTACAATTCATCCTTCGTCTTCTTAAAGATATACCTACTATACTTCTCCATACTAGTTAGACCCCTATCTTAAGAATCTTCTCATATAATACAATTAAAAAAGTACATATCGTACCTAGTATACTTTAAATACTCCTCAACAATGTTATCATAACAGTTAATCAACCACACGTATGCAAGAATAATGAGTTACTAGGAACAAATAAATTAAAACAAACAAGGTATAGAGACATCATACTCGTAGATTCAACTATTATTCCACACTCGAGTTAGTTGAATCACGACCACGGTCACTTAGTAATAAACTGATTACATTAAGTTGCGGTAAATGTAAATTTACACTTTAATGAACTAGAAACCGGGTGATTAGAAATTGATCCAGATTGGTTTATCGTATAGGGTACACATGACGTAATAATGAGGGTACATACGATGTAATACCAGAGGGAATATAATATCCGTACATTATGCATACAACATTTCTAATTCTTTGGTAGCAAGAATAAAAAAAGCATATATGTATATATAATATATTGCTATTTTTTGTTGCAGAACCGGATTGGTAAAAATGCTTATATCTGCATAGTGTGCAAACAAAAGGCCTGAAACTAGATTTAATAAATATAAAAGAAAATGCTTATTACAAGCTCAATAAATAGGAATATTATCATTTTGAACTCATTTTTAACAGATGTCGTTGAAAAGCAATATTTTTTCCTACAAATAAAAATATAGAGCTTAATGAGATAAATGTTTAACGTATTACTTAAATATAATGTATGTACGATAAAATATTATCCTTGAACAAAATAGATATTTTAACTATGACTAGTGACTATGAAACAATTATCATGTGTATTATCTACAAGCTCACATCTAGGTATGTATCAGCTTCCTGAATACAACTACCTAAGTGCACATACATTTCCAATTTCCACAAATTCTACTTACGTCACAGCTTTTAGCAGTTGTTTGCGTAGCAAAATAGTTTTTGTTTTAAAAGCAAACATCATTGTCTGATTTCGCTCATTCTGGCATGAATCTGAAAATTGCCTAGAAATGATGTCACAAACTGAAAGTTCTTTTAGTGTTGCATTTCACAGTTCCTTATTATCGCCTAGTTAGTGTATGACTATCTCTTTGATATTTTTGTTTGATGTGGAAAAGTTTGCAACGTACTACTTCCGTGTCATAACTTAATATTATAAAACGTGAATGTTTCAAACTCAAACTCAAACATTTATTTATTCAATTAGACTTCAGAAGCACTTTTGAAACGTCATTACATATTTTAAAATTTACCACCGATTCGGAAAGCAGTATCTACGGAGAAGAACCGGCAAAAAACTCCATAGTTGCTCTTTTAAATCATGTCAGTCTTACAATTTTACAAAATACATATGTAATATCATATATTATAATAACATGCCAAAGAACTGTGACTGTATGTGTAGAATACGGAGATTATAATAAAATAACCGTTAAGATATAAAAGGAAAATTATAAATTTGATCTTTTCATTTGAGACAATACAATAGGCATATAAGATTTTTATTTCACCCAAAAGGCAAAAACTAACACAGAAGGCTCTACAATTTATACAGTTTATATGATAATGTGAATTAGTTACAACTTAGTCTATATTTCAGTCCTTTTCATTATTACCGGTTGATGAATTTCATGAAAGGTATGTTCAACTTGAGTTAACCACTCAAGGTCAAACAAATATCCTATTAAGACCTCGGATCAGTAGGATACTTTTAAGATTGGTATTCGTTTACCAATCTTAAAACCGTGACAACTTTGAAACACGTTGGAAGCCGGGGGCGGAAAGCTAGTCTGAAATGTACCTACCTGGTTCGTAACACGTAACACGATTCCACAGTCCACTTCAATTACCAAAACGAATGTATCACGTATGTAATTTAAACACGTTAACTGTAAATACACCAGGTTCTAATCTTTATTGAAGCAACTTTCAACATCTAAAACTCGTTCTATCCACGTGGCGCCAAAATGAATATTATAAGCACAAGGAACGCCGCGGGGTTATTAACACTCATTGCACTAGAATTACAGATAAAACAAGTAGCAGCTTACACATTTATCATGTTTGCCTAATTAACACCATTTTAGTTTTATCTCGGTTCTTAATAAGTCGCTCGTTACGGAGATGCGGATAATAATAGTTGCGAGCGATAAGTAGGGCAGTGGAGGTCTAAAAATAGCGAATGTGCAAGTGTAGTACCATACGATGATATTGTATACGCGGGTATAGTCGCTAAACTAAATGATCGCTGACAATTAGTCAATTATCGCGAGGTTGGCGGCGGCTGCGCGGGCGCAGATCGCGTAACGCGGTAGCAACCAGTGTTGAGTCGAACACGTGTCGATTGTACTAAAGTATTGCTCGTAGCCGTGAGATAAATGAATGCAAAAAATCCTTAGGATAGGTTGTTCTAAGTCGTTTGAAATTTAATTTGGAGTTCAGAATAGATAATAGGCTACGTTGCTAGAAAGTGGATTCCAAAGTCATAATAGAGTTAAAATCTTTCATTTAAATGTTATTGAAACTAGGTACAGGCCAACTCTCAATTGGATAGTCAAGTTTTTAGGACGGTAATGAATAAAATATCCACTTGCTTACACATTATTCAATTTACATTATTTAAACGTCTATATTCGGTCCGGTTTCATAATCAAGAAGCGATTCCTTGTGGCCGCTTGAATTTATATTGAACATAAATGAAAATTCTACAATTCCTAAGCAAAACGAATAGCTTTTATGGAATGCTATAGGCAATTTTGTTTTCTTGAAATAAATACATATAATTTATTTATTAATTGTAAGGCCAAAAAACAAGACATCATAAACTATTGGTACTATTGTTTTTTTTGTTGCTCTATCTTTTAACAAAAATAATGTAGAGTCAAAACACACTAAAGATCTAATAGGATTATTAGCAATCCGGTCTGCGACCTTTGAATTTCCTTTTTCAATTTAGAACAACAAGCAATTAAGATTCTTTCAAAGCTAAAGTCCTTGTAATTTAATGTATATTCAGATTAGGTCGACATGGACGCACCTCACTACGCGCTAAGTTAGGCATTTTGTGCACTACGCAAGGACGTCGACCCCGGCAGCCTTGAGCTCGCGCTTAATTTCAATCGAGTTTTAAAACTCTTATGTGCTCGCATCCAATCCAATTTAAGAACTAATCTTTTCAACGAATTGCTAACGTTTTCTGACTCAAATTGAAACGGTAATACCACTGGGAACTGAATTCAAAATACCAATAAAATCCTTTCAAACACAATAAAGATAAATAAGTAAGATGATAAATAAAAATTATTACAACGAGTGTAAACAAATATATAATAATGTGACTATTGATAGTGATATTTTTTAGTTTCCTTTTTCGTTTCATTACGTATTGAAAGACCTTTTAGTAAGGTTGAGCTATTATTAGTTTAGCAGTTTCATTGACTATAAAGGTTGTAATAAATAGTTGTTTATGTTTAATTTTACTGTAAATTACGATCGTTAATTATTTAATAATTTGCTACTAGTGAAAGTACTGTTTGTACAATTCAAAATCTGTACAAACAACGTTAATTTTCATTTTCTTTTATTACGCATTCTCAAAATCCAATAAAATAACTTTTCCTCTTATTAACCTATTAAAAACTACTTATATCTTATTTTTTTACAGAAAATCTTTATTTCGGGATTATAGAATTCAATGACTTATGGTAAAGAACAGGCACGGTTAGAACTTGCGAACATTTTTATGGAAGCTAATAAAACTCTACTTTTTCGTTTATAGAGATGCAGTATATCGCAAATAAAAAAACAATTTAGAAAAGCTGTCTATTATTATTGGCGGTGAACATAATATAGAAAAACCGTAATAAATAGAACTCTTTCTTTGTCGATTAATAAAATTCAGAATTACGTTATTAATTAAGCTCTATTTGTATCTAAAAAGCTTTTAAATACAACAAGAATATCCTAAAAGTTAAATCATATCCGTGATATTCATGACGCAATTCAAAGAGAGAAAATATATCAAATGGTAGATCATTGTAAGTGTTCATTGTGTGTGTCTGTGTGTGTGTAGTTGCAGGATAATGACCTACAAGCATGATGGCCGCGCCTGTACACTATTGCAAGCGATGCGTACGGACCACAATACTATATACTATTAGTACTTTAAACACTCCTTCTATTGTTAATAGTAAGCCCTTTTGTATTTTGTATTTCGTGAGACGCTATTTATAATATATCCATAACTTGCTTCTGGGCTTTTGATTGGGAAAATCATTCCTATCAATTGCTCTTCTTATTCTTTTGATAATAGAATTGATATTGTTAAAAAATGGCTTTTATAGTCATTTACGTATTGATAATAAAATACTTGCATTGCAACTTTTTGATCTATTTAGGGCCGATTTTTCAATGCTTGGTTAAAACTTATCCGTCCAATAAAGTACACTTACACGATAAATTACACGATAAAATGAAAATGTCACGTAAACTGTCAAATACGGGCAATTAGAATACGTTTTTAAAATGGTAGTTTTATACATTATACAACGAATAAGTTTTAACCAAGGATTGAAAAATCAGCCCTTAGGTAAAGGTCTTACGTGAGTTATGACGTTTGTTAATTTCTGCTTCGTTTCCATTTACATTAAAGTTTCTGAGGTTATACGAATGATTCATTCTACAAATACGGGTTTCATTTTCTTGATTTTTTAAGGTTCATCGAAAATGCAAATTTTGATGTATATATTTTTCAAAATTTAGCAATAGATATCAATTCTAAAAAAAATAATCTGTAGGGAAAGTTAGCGTTTATTACTTTTGAAAGTTTTGCGAAATAGAATAATGTGCCAAAAGCCTGGATACAACATGAACTGCTGCATTAAATAAAAATTACATTGAATTGGAATTCACAACACGTGAATGAAAACGTGGACATTTAAAAGTGATGAATGTGTGCGTATATCTTGTTTTTGTGACAGTTGTTTCGCAATATTTTGTTAAATTACATCAGAGCTATTTTAACCTGAGTCCTGACCGCTTGAATCGCATTGAGCTTACAATTGAGGATTAAAACCTCCAGGAATAGGATACCAATTAGCCTAAATAAAAAAAATGACTTTTGGCGCCATTTGAAAGAAAGATCAGTCTTTTTTCTATGGCTTATTAGGGCCTTAGGCCATAGACTCTATCGCTTTACCTATGAACTTCATAAAAATCCTAATATTTAACAGTACTTTTTATTGTAAACTATGGAAGCAGGCCTCCTGGTAAGCTATCTACCACTGTCCACTACCACTCTTCTCCTGAAGACACCCATATTGTACTCGCCAGGTTTGTGTTTCCTCAACTATTTGGACGTTATTTATTTATGTGTTACTTACTAAGAAAAATATTATGTCTGCATATAAAAACATAATAGGAAAAACTTTGATGGCCACCAATAATAATTAATTCTTATTCGAATGTATATAGATTACAAAACATTTTATGGTTCATATAAAATCATGTTTATTGAGGCCGTAGAGTCAGGCGTTAGACCCGTTTTTGGTAATTAGGTATAATATTATCTTCATATAGCCTAAGGACGTCAGTTATATTGATGGAAGGTTCGTAATTAATTTTATTAGGAATCTAATTAATGGAAGCCTTTTTACTTATACTTCAACTTTGTTAAAATGTTTATTGCAATACAGACCTACAGAATAGCTACATTATAAAATCATAAAACAAACAAAACTACAATTATAAAATTCATCAAATAAATTTTATACTACATATTTTAATACATCATTATATTTACTGAAATTTGCTGTAGGTAGAGTCAATACTAAATTTGAGAACTTGCTCGCCAAGCCAAAATCGTAGCATACTTATAACTTGCTTATAATATCTGTTATATTTGCCAAACACTTATACATTATGCGTTTTGCAATGCATGAAAATAATTTTTTGAAACGTGTGATTTATTTTTAAATAAAAAAAATACCTTTGCAGTCCGTGATGCACAGAGCTAATTTATTATTTTATTATCTTTGGTATAACCGTTTTGAAGTCTGTGTTTTGCATAAAAAAGCACTAAAAACCGAATAGGTATGTATTACAGTTTTTGTTGTTCAGCACGTATTATATCCTCTTTATATAATTCCGCAATATTTAATTTAGTTCAAATAAAAGGTACATAAAATGGGTATGTAATGTTGCTCTCAATGTAGAGTAATTAATGCTAGCCGTTTTTAAAGGTTATTTTTTTTTCGTTTTATTTCAACATTTTAATCAAAGTATTGCTTATTACTTAACACGAATAAAAATCAGTTTTTATAATTATTTATCAATTAATGTCAATGAAAATAAGCTCTTTCTATTTTTATTCTGGCCTCTATCCCCATTCAAAGTCAAATTAATACTTTTGCCATAACACATAATAACGTTAAATTGTTAATTTTGTATTGATTTTGACAGCCACTTTTATTCATTTCCTTTATTTTCACCGATAAAAGGTTTTTTATTGGATCACTTTATCATGCTATTTCACAAAGTTTGACAATAGTGAAGATTTCATTTCAGTTTCAATGGATTCATTGGAGAATATATACGAAGATGATGATGATGAAAATACAAAATATTTTTATAGGTACCTATACTCAGAATTCCACATGCAACAGTTCAAAAACATGGGTATGAAATTTGATAGTAAGTTTTTATGAAGAACTTTCCAATCAATCGGTAAATTAAAAAGTATAAAATAAATTGAACAACGAGTTTGCACAAATAATTAAAGGCATGATAATCAACTTTTTAATTACTTTATGTGGAAATGAGTTCGATTTATTTTATCATTTCACCTTGTAACAGTAAGGTATATGTTTAAAGCACTTTAAAAAGCAATGTCATAAGAACACGATTAAAACAATAACAAGATCCGAATACTTCAAGGCAACTCTGCTATTATTTCAAATGTAATGATCCCGAAAATCGTCGCTCTGCCAAAATTTACTTTGTTATTCCGACAGCATCGACGATATGAATGGCAAATTCCTCTGCCCACTTACCGCACTGAATGATTTCGACATTCTTGGCGGAGTTCCGATAATCTAAAAAAAAATAAACGTACAGCGTAAATAAGCTTATTCCAAGTTTAAAAGTTTGCACGGTTGCACGAAATATAAATCACTGAGATATGGTACGTTCAGTATAACGTATTTTTACGCAACGCAAGTTCTTTGTTTATATTATATAGCTCGATGTCGGCACACAAACGGCTGGTTATTCAACCGGGCGCATTCCGCGACGGCTCCACTTTTTGCTCGGCTCGTCCGCCGTCCGTCCTCCTGGTCGAGGAAAAACGACCAATTAGAGCTTTTAGGGCAGGAATTAACGTCGTGCATTATCCACATTTACTCCGTGTCTCCACGCTTCAAAAAATCGCTGCTCGATACGCCCAAGCGTCGGATTCCGAGCCGTCCCACTTCTTCCTTGATGTTTTGTTTCAGAACCAAGACTTATTTTAATTATATTGGCAACCTCTTAGCGCCGACGTAAGAGAGACGCCCGCCGTGTCGTACATTGTTTTGTTTTTCTTTATATCGGGAACTAGAAGATCTCTTTGAACGTGCTCTATGAATTATCTATTAACGTCAATCTATTAGCAAATAGAATGTTACTCAAAAATATTCACGTATAGTTTATTGCCAGTGACGTCACATGACCGCATTTAGTTTAGCTTAACTTTCGCTACTTACAAAGTGGCCATCTCTTTCCATTTGTACTTGATAAGTATTGTACCTATGTACATACATATTATGTACCTCTTTGATGTTCTTTACACTCTATTATGCATTAGTTTAAAGACTTTAATCAGAAAATTACGTCCGTAATACATTGTACATTAAGATATTTATCAACTGAATGATGTTTAATAGTGTTTATTAAGACTTAGGTGATAATTTCAAAAGCGTTTGAATCAGTTTATCATGTCACTGTAAATTACATATATGTATTATCATCTCTAAATTCTTTCCCATGAATAGTGAAGCATATCGTTATATTATTATCTAGTCATATTATGATAATATGGCAATTGGTAATAATTGGTGCTCTTCTTGAAAACTCAGGAAACATCTTGAGAAGCTTGAACTTTGAATAGCTCTCAAACTATGAAATAACGGTAACCTGTAGCCAAGTATCTTCCGTGCAAGAAAGAGTGGTGTGCATTTATTCATGTTTTTTTTGGATATCAGTATGTTTACTTCCGAAAATTTATTTAGACATCAAATAATATGTATCTACGCCTTTTTTGTTATTATTAATATTGCTCTTAATGTTAATGTGATGTATAAGTCATCCAATCTTTTTTTTAAGGAATCAAAAATTAAAGTTAAGTAGTTTCAATTCACATTAGTATGTATATCTGAAATTGTATTTCTTGTTCATTTTTTTTCCTTTCGGTATTAATCTCATGTCGTAGTATGCTAGGTAGCCTGAATAAAAAATATACAACAGAACCATTTTATAGGTGTACGTGGCCCCTTAGTATTGCCAGAGCTAATAAAACCGATCAACACGGAACAGACATAACAAAAAGTTAACTCCTGTGGCGAGCCATCAACATTATTTACATTTTTTTCCTAAACTACGCCGGAGGAGTGTCGAATTACTATCTCGGAATTTAGTTTCTTTTTGTGGACATCGCTCCGAACGTTTTGTAATCAAATAGAAAAGGATGGATACTTGGGAAATAGAATTTGTATTACCCGATATCTCTAGGCTCTAGCTACTTTACGTATCTTATTAACGTATCGAATTCTTAGAATTATGCGTACGTAATTTCTATTATCTACTAACCACTCAAAATGAAATCGATCCGTCCGTACGGATTAAACACTTATTCTTGACAATATTTCACAGAAATGTGTTTGGGGATTACCTTTTTTGTCCCGAAATATTTTTACCTGTGTCTGGCGACGAAACCTGTTTAAAAAGAAATCTTACTACGAAATTACGTTTGGTATCAGAAAAAAAAATTGAATAGTTGTCTAGGTGGCGCTTAGCTATGAAAAAGCGGGTCGCTTTCAATGGCTTGCGATAAATAGGAATGAATTTCGAGTACCCATTATCCGTTGAGGACACCTACCTGTGCCGTTCCCAGTAGGTATTTGACAGCCCGTTAAATTTATTGTCACGCACAATGCAAGCTTAGTGGGAGTGCCGCACTTATGGTCATGCTATTTTTAAATTAATATTACATATTACAATCTATAGTGAAGGTTTGAATAGAGATGGAACCGTATGTTCTGTATAGGCAACATTTGTTCAATTTTCTAAAAAGACATGCCTAGAGGTATCAAAATATTATCAAATAATCATATTTAGGTACCAACTACATTTTGGGAATATATACTATTAGAGAATAAATTTTATACTAATATTTAGGTAAGTATTTACTATTATTATTAAAATAACTTTAATAATATTAGTAAATATACCTACCTAGATTGTTGTATTTGATATAAGTGATAAAATATAAGTGATATAATTATGTAGGTACGTTGAATAAAATTAATATGGATAGGTATATTAATTTCAAATGTAACATGTGAATTATAAACGGTTATTAGTAATTTTCCTAATTTTTTTCGTAGCCTGGATGGTTTTAACTTTTAACTTTTAAAAGGGAGTGAACATATTGTTTTCCAAGAACCGTTATTCATAAAAGAGTTCGTAATTAAACTGATGTATGAAATCACATCGTGGGAATATTGCGCTCTATATTTTCGTAAAAAAAAAGTGAAAAGGACACTTCACACACCAGCGATCATTAGGAGCGGTTCACATGACAATGGACATATTGGACCCATGTGTAAAATGCTTCACGGACGATTGTATCCACAATGTGTTTAGATTTACAAAAAAAAATACTCAAAGAAATAGCCCCGACTTTTGCACTTCATCAAATATAAATTTACGCTAGGATAATAGAATATCAACCTGCTAGTCCCTTTGTCCCGTATACAATGGTGTCATAAAAAGTTGGCCCTTCGTCCATTGTCGATACAAATACGATGTTAAATCATTGTTTTTGGATATTTTTCTTTTGTATTCTCAAGTGATTTCTGAATAGGTTGTCTCAAATGTAACTTTTTATTGCATTAGGTACGTAGAGCGTACATAATTCAGGAGTCGTTCAATATTAATCAAATAAAGCATCGACTAATATTTGAATGAATATTCAGACTAATTAATTACTTCTAATTCAGACTGACTGCCTAGTTAAATTATTTGCCTAGACATTTGGTTGAGGGGCAGGGGCATATAGAATATCTCTACTCGAATGGTGCCGTTTAGGTAGAGCAGAAAAATAAATCGGGTGTCCTGATTGGTAACGTTAACGTTACACTGGTCAAACAATGTATATAGAAATAGTAGCATAAGTTATACAAACGAAACAACGTCCTATAACTAACTTAAAAATACCTATGAATAAATGCGGTGATTACCTGAAACATAAATTTCCCTGAAAACATTGAAATGAAATAAAAAAATATTGACCACAAAAAAGTGTCGTCTGTTCTTATACAAAACTAAATTGCAAAATTAAAATCCATAAAACTTTAAAAACCATAGACTAAACTAAAAACCATACTCTTGTATACTTAAAAACCACAGTTTAAAACAGTATAGTGCTGCCCTCTGTCAGTTTTCTGTGAAACTTACAAAAGTTTCATAACGAAACTTTACTCCTTGCTGTAGATATGAGCAATGTTGTTAACACAGGTTGTTAAGACACATTAAGGTAAGCCGATCACTAGATGGCAGTTTCTTAAATTATACCATGCTACATCGAAAGCTCCAAGATTTGATCGATTTTATTTTAATTTACTTATAGGTGAGAACTGAGAACCCGATGAGAAATAGATATCAAATTAAGAAAAAAATTCCTATGGTAACTTTTATAAAAATAGTTGTAATATCGTCATTGACTTTTGGGGACTTGAATTTCAATTGACATTGGCAAGATGTCCTAAAGTAGAGACAAAATATTAGTAAAATAAAATAATAAATTGGCATTGATTACCTTGATTACAGAATTTCCATGGTTTTTTCTGTGTTTCCTAAGTTTTTTCTTTAAAATTAGATGATCGGTAATGTCAGATATTTTTCATAAAAGTTGTTACACATCACGCAGCGTTGGCTACAAATATCGGACATTATCCACAAATACAGGAGAGAAGAAATGTAAAGAGGGCAAGGAAGGTAATGTCTTCGACATGAAATTTAATGAATTAAAAAATGCTATTACATCTCGAATAAATCAAGAAGTTTCTGAGACTCAGTCAGCCCGTAACTCTATTCAAGAAAAATTCGAGAAAATCGATGCCAAAATAAATACAATGCTTGATTTGCAAAATACAGTGGCGGTACTTCGAAAAGATTTGCAAGTTGCTGAAGATGTCATAGCCAATATGGTAGAAAAGGTTGAAAAGCTGGAGTGCATCATTGGTGAAAGCGAAGCATGCAGCCTTCAATCACGCAAAAACTCTTTTGACAGAAATATTAAGTTCCACTTTTTATAAATTATTTTGGATTTCTGTTTCATTTATTTGTAATAAACATAATATTATGGAGTAACTACCTTTCCACTCGTGGCTTCGCCTGCGCAGTCAAAGGAAAACCCGCATATTTCCCGTTCCTTATGGGATTTCCGGGACATCAACTATGTCCCTTTCTCAGCTATATTTGTACCAAATTTCATTCAAATCGGTTTAGTGGTTAAAGCGTTCAGAAGAGACAGAAGGACAGAGTTATTTTCGTATTTATGTTTAGTAGGGATTGCAAATACTGGCCTTAGGGTTTTTTTTTATTTTATTCTAGCCAATTCTCAAACCTGCCCGATATGCAAACAAAATTTCATAAAATCGGTTCAGTGATCAGTCGTTTCGGAGGATATATTAGATGATGGAAGACAAAAGGATTTTTAGTGCTCTATGCATAGATGGCGCTCAGTGCACACAGGGTATAAATATTTCAAGATAGTTGAAGCATTACCATTCGTAAGTTCAGCTATAGATACAGCTGAAGGTCTGTCCTTCGAACTTTTAGATAAAATACGTTAAGAATTGAGAGCCTCTCATGAAAGTACATAAAAAATGCCAATTTGTAACTTTGTTCAGTTTCATCAGATTTAGCGTGCAAAACATTAGTGTACATATTAAAATGAAAAACAGTAAACGACATATTTATTTTATTTTTCCATTGAAATACATACATTCAGCTTTTAGCTGGACACCTTCATATTTTCACTACATTGATTAATGATTACATTTAATGCAAATAATTTCTAATTTGTTAAACACCCATTTAAAACAAGGAGATACAATTTTATTGTAATATTATAATGGTAACATAATTTATGGTTGTAAATGCATAGGTAATACCTAATTTGAGATTAATACCAATAAATAGGTATACTTATTATAATAAAATTTATTTAATCTTACAGAATTTACCAGTGAATAAAATCTTCTACGATGAACAATCGATGAGCCTACAAATAAACATTTGACACACAAAACTTTTTGCCCACAAGTATATTAAATTATTTAAATACTGAACCTCACAAAAAAGTTTGTCGTTGTTTTTAATATTATTCACCAATAGATCCTGATTATTCCATCATCATTTAAGAAGATAATACAACGCTCGCTCTTATTACAATACTGTTCTTCTATAGCAAATTTAATAAGAATTAAAAAAAGAAAGCCCTTCAATAGATTCACCATAGGTCTAAAAAAGTTATTTATATAATCATAGTTATATATCTCATGTAAAAGAATACGTAGAAAGTTCATAAGAAGAATTTGTATTTGAATTGTACGAAAATAATTCAATTTCACTTTATATTAAGATATGAGCAATATTTACACATGAAGTTTCAATATTCGATGATTTCTACTTAGTATGGCACCGCCTTAATTCCTTCTTCTTAATTTTAAGAAATTATAGGAATACAGTATTAATATTTTAATGACATTTAAACAAAACGACACCGTGCGTTGAAATCAAGCTAAAACATAAAAATTATCTATAAATATTTATATGGTAAAAATAACAATGTACTTAAGCTACCGACTAGCAAATTAATATTTAGGAAACAATAGTCACCTAATTAAGGAGCATAATATAACTAAAGTAACTAAAGATTCTATTTAAAAATAAGGTACATACTAAGTAACAAATATAAGTAAATCGTTGCGCAAATGCAATAAAATTTGCTTTAAAGAATAACAGTTTTAACAAAAACTTTCTAGAAATTATGTTTGTGCACCTAATTTTTGTATAAATTTCAGCCAAATTGTCCAACAATTTGATTCAACTATATATTTTAAATTACTTAAGAAGAGTTTTAATACGTATTACACCTAATTTGAAAATACTACAAAATATGCAGCTGAGCTACATAAATAATTAAGGAAGTATACACAAGCTTGCTTCGTCAAAATATTAATGTTAATTTTAAATAACAATTAATTATTTCGATTCAGAGTTCTTCACCTACATTAGTTGTAATTTCTACATAAATTCATTTCCATTTTCTCATTTTTATCATGTACTAGTAAACAATCCAAGTATCTGCCTTTCCTTAGTTAAAAGTATTATTTCTAAGACACATATTACACAAAAGGAGATCGTCAGTTTTATAATGAAGATATGGATTATTTTATAAAAGGTATGTTAACGTTTAATACAATATATTTATATAAGATTTTTCTAATCAAATAAACAAATAAATGCTCGAATTAACCCATCCGCAAATTTGGAGCAGCAGCCTTTTTTGTTATTATACGAGTAAGAATATGGATCCTCTATCTGATATTTGGGGTGTTTCAAGCGTTTTGGGCGACGAGCGCAGAGCTTTGTCGGTTTAGGTTCATCTTGTTCTGGCTCCGAACGAATGCTCAATTTAACTGGAGCGGCGGCCGGGTCTTTTGGTCGAGGACGAGCCCAGCGACGTAGTAAATTTTCTTGATGAGTTCCCACCGGAATAGGAGCCGACAATTTCCTAGCACGAGCTAATACCAAAGCTCGTTCCATTGGCTCCAATAATTCAAATCCTAAAGCTCGGTCCAATTCCTCACCCTCGAGTAGTAAGTAGCGGGGGCAATATGAAAGCTCACCTAGAGCAGCTCGTTTGTTACTGGGCGTCAACTCTCGTTTATATCGTTTGCATATTGCAGTGCTCCAACGTGATAAAGCTTCAATCAATACGAGTTCGTTGGATACCCGAAGCGTATCTCGCTTTACTATCAACGAAAGATCCTCGTAGGTCAAATCTTCTAATTTTTCGTGTTGTAAAGCTGCATCTGCGTTGTCGTCTAGCACAAGAAGGGTGTTATGCGCCAGCATGTCGCACCAACTAGCGCATTGTGCGTGAGAGCGAGCCGCTCGATCGTCTGACAGTGTCGGCAACGGCGGTGCTGATGCCGCTCCTGGAAGCCTCGCACACAAGAAGCGCAAATCTCGCAATATGTCCAGTGCAACTTCAGCGTCTAGCATCTCATCGAGCTTACGAGCGCAACGCTCGGTTAGTTGGGGACATAAAAATTTATAGGCGGCATCGAGAGTTGATCTAGCTGTCTGCACTGTGTTGAGTTGAGTAGGCTCGCAATAGTAGTAGCGAAGCAGATTTTCAAATCCGCGATGGTCAATATAGTCGACAACAATAACATCTGTTTTTGCTGATAGAAGCGCGGCAAAAACAGGGCTCGTGGCAGCTAAAACCCGGCGATGGCCAGGGAAACGGTACGTGTCATCGTTAATACCAGCCACGAACACTATATCACTTTCAGTTTCATCATCATAAAGATTATTAGGGGGAGATTCCGGAGAGTTGCTGCTGCTAGAGTTAATATTGTCATTATCAATGTCGGATTGGGGACTGCCATAGTCAACGTAGTCGTCGTTGAGCGTTGGTTCATCAGGCGAGGGCGAGGATAGAGGGGGTGACTCAAACTCAATATCGTCAGGTAAGGGATTGGAACTGGGAATGGGATTAGGAATGAAATTGGGAATAGGGTTTGGATATGGGTAGGTTGGAGACGCCAAGTCTTCTGTTGAATCAGTTCTCGCAGGATTTACTACGACCGTCATCTTGATTTGTAACTTTTTACTGATTCTGAAATAAGAAAAAATAATTGTTATTTTCACGTAGAAATATTTAGGACACAAACAATATTTTAATGCAGTAGTTTTTGAGATGTATTATACATTATATACATAATTGTATAAATAGGTAAATATTTTAATAAAATAATTACATGATGTAGAATATTAATCGTTTTTACATTTTCATATTTAACAAGTTTTTGAAAAAACAATGAAAATAACATTTTCACAGACCCAGAATTATATAAGCAAATTTTTGTGTATTTTTACTGTCAATTCTGACAATAATATATTAACACAATTTAATATTTACAAGCAATGTTATCATCCTTGTTATGCCTATGTATGGATTTCAATACCATATAAAGAATCATTATTACCATTGGTTTGTATTACGAATCACTTAAAGTGTTAAAGACTTTCAAGGGCATGCATCTATTTGAGTAGGTCATTATAAACTACGGTTTATATTCCGGCTTCCGATTTGTCATTATATTTCTTCAATAGATCAATTATTTTCCTATTATATACATATTCTTTGCTTTATTTATTAAAATAGTTAACTATAAATAAAAATATCTGTAATTCAATTTGGTATTCGTTTCATATTCGAACAGATTCAATTTTATCGTAAAATTCCTCAATAAACGCATAATTTTATGTAAAAATAGAACAAACACTACCATCTTCATTGTTATTTTGCACAAACATTTTGCGATGCGTCATTGCGTTCGAATTCAGGATCGGATGCAAAACAACTGCGTGTAAGTATTTAAGTTGTTATTGCAATATGAACTCCCAAACAAGAGATACATTTAGTAAAATTTAAATATTGTTAATTTAGATTAAACAAATCAAAAGATAATCATGTCATTATCTATTTTAACACTTTCACACTTCCTTGTTCAAAATTTTATTTTAAAATTTGGCCACTTCCCCACTGTCACCTAAATATTTCATTGCATGTCGCAATCTAATCGCACGATTTCCTCGTGTATTTATAACAGCTTTGTGAAAATCATTTCGAAACAGCGGGACATTAACTACTGTAACTTGAAATCATTCCTGGACACACTGCATTTGCATAGTTTAATAGTGTTGGTCTGGAATTGCCCTATATTTAGCGTAATCCGAACGTATGTACCTACTACGTTGCGAAAGCATAAAAGCTTTCTTCATGATCCATTAGGATCGCTCTGAAATGCTATTCATCTGTTGATACGAAGTTTCGCTGTTAATGTCGGTATTTTAATATGTGTAACACACTGTAATGCTCGTAATCGGATAGACTTGAATTGAATCTAATATACTTTTATTCGTATTAGGTATTTTATACGCTTCGTTGCAATGCAATTAAAATAAAAATAGGTCAGTATCATATGAGTAAGATTTGAAAGGTTTCGCATTATCAATAAATATGATAGACTAATAAAATTGAAATAAAAATGGACACGGTCCGTATACGCCCTCTGTGCTCAACCGTACATCCTACAAATTGCGCAAGTCGGCTTAAGAGCGATAATGCCTCCAGCCTTGTACTGAAACCAAGGCGTTCATTAATTAGATCATGTACGATATCCTTTGTACATGATGTAATTATTCATTTCTTTGGTGTGCGGAAATTGAGTCAATCAGGGTTCATAACGTGATCGACCTGTCGGACGTGACGCTCGATGGCCGTGATAAATATTACCTATACAATAATTAGGGAAAGGTTCTTAGGATATTTAAACTATTGCGTATTAGGTATGTTGTGACCATTACTGAAACATTGTTAAATTTAGTATATTGAAATATGATACCTTTCGTCCTCCATAAAAGTAAGGGCTTTTTTTGTAGATTTAGGTATTAAGCCCTGATAATAAAGCGCGGTCAATGTTAGCTCTTATCAAGCTCTTGTAAACATCCACATTTACTAAACATATTTAATTATGGCGATTGCAATTTTATCGCAGTATTTGTTTTGTGTTCCCTATGCCGCGCTGTTATAATAAGTTAGTTATTTCACAAATATTTTGACCATCTTTGAAAAAACATTATCATTTACCATATTTAGTAATCGATGCCTGAAGACTAATTATAAACAATTAGTAGAGCACAACGTTGACATAATTTAGTTGTATATTATTTTCCCCCCACAGCAGAAGAACGAACAGAAGATCTTAAATTTATTTGATCAACATTATTGAAAATTCATACCCAGATTGAACCATGCCAAAATTTGATAATTTATAAAGTTTATTTGATGCAACAAGATGCATCATTTACTTTTAAAGATGATCCGTGTACAACATGTCGCGTTGTGATAAAAAGCAACAACATGGAGCTGCTTCGGAAATAGAACTGCGACACGCGGAAACGGTGTGCAAGGCGCAAGCCGCAAGGGAGTCGACCGAGCCCGTTTCGTGTATTGATTTCCATTAACAGGATTATGCTCTATAAGGGCAAAGGTTACGGTTGCACTCTGGATCAGGAGATGGACCATACGAGGATGCAACGTAAGAAAAAGCTTACAGATTATCAAGTGTAAAAATTGCTCAGCGATTTGCTTTATCTATTTAGGTATACTGGTACTTCTTTAATTATAAAGCTAACATGTTTTTAACTTATGATACTTCATTGTTATAAGAGAAACTTCTAACTTTATATGTAATGATTCGATCATAAAAATTCTTTCACTTTCAGTACGCTGCCCTTTTCAGGAGCGACGTGCGAGGTTCTTTTATTTTAGATCATCCTGGGTGAATCCAGGACAAGCGGTTGATATGTTATACAAATACAACTACTACTTCCTATTTATTATATATTTTATTTGACAGGATTTACTGCTCTAGAAGAACAAAGGAGAAGAGAAGAGCATTTTGATTCAAAAGGATGACCAAGTATCAGTTTCTGCAGTTCGACTTCGTTTATTTAAAACTTGATACTGAGGACTTAATTGGAAATTATTTGCTAGCAGGTTTATTCATTAATTGAAAAATTTTGTAAATGGAATAGGAAAATAGGTACAATTATTTTGAATATCACAAAGAAAAGCAAAGACAAGCTTAATAGACGCCTTGCCTCGAGAAAATAACATGTTCCCAAAAACAAATTCGATTTTTCCTTAAATAAGTGTAAACAAGTGTCGCATGATTTTTGATGAAGTTGAAAAACAATAAATTAGCCTTGAACTGTGAACGGGTTATCTAGGGCTATCTAGACCCAAATTAATTTCTATAATAACATGTTGAATTTGTTTTTTATCAAGTTATTTAGACAGTCTAGATATTAAACTTACTATTGTTAATTTCGTAATAAAGCGTATTGAAATCATTTATTTTGAAACAAGACCTTATAAGGTCCGTGACATTGGAAGCAAAGATGTGGTTAACGAATTGTATTAATATTCACTTAATGTTTAAAAGCACAAACTGAAATGACTAGAATAAATATAACAACAATAGAGCACTACAAATACTGTTCTACATTATTTAAACTATATATTAGAATGTACATACATGTTGTAATATTTCAAACAAATAACAAATTTCGGTATGATTACGTCAAATTAGTTTTCCTTGTTATTTTTATAAATTAGTAAATTTCGTAACATCGGTCATTAATTTGAATTACATTATATGAACTCATGATAAATAAATAACATATTATATGTATATAATAGGTTTAATTTAATTAGGTACAACCTATCTTATTATAATTTCATGATATCTATTATTTATTTATTCCATGTTGGGTTATTTATTCCAACCCGCTTATAAGGAAAAATCTGCACTATATAATATTATCTACCTGCTTTAATATGATAAAAGTTTAATTAATTGAAATTCAATTTCATGGCTGTACATTACAAAAAACTTTACCTTTAATCTTTATTTATTAACAACTTTATATAAATCGATACAACAAGTACTTTAAACTTTTATATGTAAGCTGAAAGCTCACTTATGAATAACAAATGAATTCTATGAAAACATCGTCCGAATTATCACTGTATTTTGAGCATGTCACTATATAAAATTACATAAAATTGACAAAACAAGTAACTTTTGTTTTGAATAATAATGCATAATAGTTAATAATGGCTACTTGATAACCACATTGATTCGTTGTTATTGTTAATGTTTTATTAGGAAATGGGTCCACTGCATCTGCCAAATATACTTTCGTTGGGCGGGCTGGAGCGAGCGGCCCCGGTATGCCGCCCTACATTTGTGAACTGGGTCAAGAGTAAACTGGCTATAAAACTATGGGATTTAGGGAAATTGTAATATGAATCAATATTAATCAATCATTTAAATTACCAAATTTAGAAAAGAATATGTTTCAATTATCTATTAATTGGATATTATTTTAGTGTTATCAGAAAATTTAATAACAAAATATGTTTGGCCTCAATGTAAGTTTTTAACTCAAATTCTTTTAAAATCTAGTAATTTTTTTTTCTTGAAGGTATTTTCTTAAATACTACTTAGATATTTTCTATCAGGTAAACTATAAAACGTTATAACTTTTACGTAACTTGAATAATACATTTCCACAAACATGACGGCATCTTAAATTTGAGGTCAAAATCCTTTACGATGAGCGAATGATACAAATTTGTATTCGAAATTGATTCATACGCAAGTTTAGGTACGAAGTGTGAATCATTGCAAGATAACATTAACTATTGTAAAGTACTTCTTGGTTTTAATATTTCAACATTTGTACGCAAAACAGTAGCGCTCTTATCTGGGCGATCATAAAAAGATACATTGTGACAAAGAGTCACGAATTTGGACCATTAAATTTTTATGTGAATTGCGAAATCCATCCTCAATAATCTATAAAACAAATGCTGAACTTCCAACTACAATTATAAACGGAATTTGTATAGAAAATATATTTGAAGTACCAAATATTTCTACTAATTTCCTTGTATGGAACTCTGGAGATATAAAGTACATTAGGTACCCTTTAAAATTGCAGTAAGGAAACGACGCGAAGGGTAGAAACAGTCAGACGTTGAATTTAAATTAAGTTTCTATACTACTAGGGGGAGCTTTCCTATAGCAATAAATGCTGTCTAGACGATCTAGACATTCTTTGTTAGATACAATGATTGGCCCTACACAATGTCTAGAGAAATATAAAGGGAATATTATAATGCTAAATATTAGAATCGTACCACGTACGTTAATATTAGTTTAGGTTGTATACGTAGTATATTATTATTAGTCTGTGGTTTAGGGTACACCAAGTACACAATGCTGAAGTACAGCATAGATTACTATGTACATATGTAGTTACTATACTAGATACTTATGAACTTATCGAAATATTAAGTACAAAACGGTAAAAAATTAATGAAAACTTACTATATTTAAAGGAGTCTGCAAATCTCGATGTATGCCTTCAGGAGCTACTGTTTATAATATGTTAACTATACAAATGAGGGATTATTGAATAAATCCTGAATTAATATACCCCTGTATTACTAATGCCTTTAAATCCCGTACGTATGGAAACATTTTAGCCAAATTAAACTTTCCGTTGGTGGAAACATTCACTGGATGGGATATATTCTCTGTAATTTCGTCCATAGCATGACGTGGAGCGCGTCATCGTAACCACTCATGCGGAAATTACAATTAATTTTATAATTTACTTCAAACTCGATTGCTAAGAGCAGCTTCAATAATAATTAGTCACATTAACGATCTAAATATAGTTTGATCATTAGTTTTTGTGAATGAGTTTAGGCAACTATTTAAATGAGGAATGCTTATTTGGTTTCATTTAATTACTTCTTGTGTAAATATATTATCTTAGAACATCTACTACGTTTTAAAACCGACTTCATCTCATCTTCACCGAATTCAATCACAAAACATGTCATTAGTAAAGAAGGGCAAGTATACAATACATAATGCATCTCTTTGTATAATTTAACGTATAGGAAAATGGTATGTACCCATATCAGTTAAAATTTATTTCGTCGTACATACGTCCTAGTGTTTGGCAAAATTATTAATCACAAGCTAATTTCTAAGAATCAATATTATCAGCTTCTTACTTATGAGAAGCTTTATAAATAGGTACATTATTATACATTGGCGATATGCCAAAATGGAATTCTTTACAAACGTTGTGACTAATAAGTAATAACCATTATTTTTTAATCATAAATCATCTATCCCATTTAATAATTCCTTAATTGTAGTATTGGTAACCTAACTTATTGGTGTACCTATGTTTATTGTTTCTTTGATTTATTCTTTTCCCTTCCTCCGTTAATACATCTAGGTAGGTAGATGAATCCAAGCGAACTAATACCTACGAAGTAATTAGCTATGAGTCGAGAACTAGAGTCATTTCGCACTAATTATGCCTAAAACATAATACCTATAACAAACAGACTATCAGTAATAGTATTGCATACATTATAAGCTGTGATAATATATGCAATACTGTTATTGATAGTCTGTCTGTCAACTAGTTCAAAAGATAGTAAAAACATAAAGTAAACCATATTTCAGAAATTAGAACGTATCCTAATTATTAACAATGAAAAACTGTTGGAGTTTGAACATTGTCAACTGAATAATAAAATTATAAAAAGTACAAGTGTGTATAATTACCGATAAATAGTAATTAACGGCGATAGAAGCAAGGGATATGACGATGAATAATGTCACATGCAAATTTGAACATATCGCAAAATTGTCGCAAAAGTAGTGAAAGAACAAGCTCCGTTTTATGTGGTTTCATGCCATTTAAATGTTTGTAAGAAACGTATTGAAGTAAAATACGTCTTAGTACGTAAACGAAATAGTCATAGAGGATAAATTCCGTTTATTTATTTCCCCCTAATTTGTTCATTGTATCCTAATTAATAATTACATAAAGTCAAAATAAAGAACATGTTTTTTCCTACCAACTACAAAACAACACGAGAAAGAGCGGCTTTTGCATTTCAAACAGGATAAAACAATAAATTATTAAAATTAATCTTCCTTATGTTACTTATAAAATATAATATGGTAATAAAAAATATAGTAAATATAATTCGTATAAATATACATATATAAGCGTAATGCGTAATTCTTATCAATTCAGCACCTACATACATAAATAAACTACGTGATAAAGGACTTGTTATTTAAAATAATATTTTAATTTTGTCAAAAATACGTACTTACTTTTGTTTCGCTCTTTTTCTTTAATCTATATATGTATATATATAAATGAAACCCGTTTTCCTTGGTCACGGCATCACGCGTGAACGAGTGGACCGATTTCGATAATTTTTTTTTTATTGTATTCGCTTATAGGTTCTTAATATGTATGTAGAGAAAACGTAAATATGTACCACGGGCGATGCCGGGGCGGACCGCTAGTACAATAATATAATGGTGTGAAACTGTATACCTACCTCGTCTTAAATCAATATTTTTCTTAGCAACAAAATCACCTAATCAGTACGTGAAATAATCATAAATGATCATTTTTTACGGTCAAATGAAGCTTTTTTGCAGTCCGGTAAAAATCCTTATTGATTAAATTCATTGGTAAGTAATAGATCTAATAACATAGCGTTTGATTTTCTATTAGCTTGTTGGTATAATAACCTAATAATCTAAATTGTATACAGATACAAAATAATTCAATTATAATATAAGAATGAAGATTATTATTAAGAGTTAATATAATACTATGCGTCATATGATTCAATTAATTGTTTAATTAGGTGTTTATAAATTGATCAATATCGCTTTAGCCTAACTATGTAAGATATATTTTATGGACCTACTAAGAATTTTGATATGATATTGTTATGAAAGCAAAACAAAATTCGTGGCCAAACAACAACAATTTAACATTACGAACAACAAAACATAACTACCTACCTGTTGGAGAGAGCTGCAGCACATCTCACGAACAGGCGGCTGCAGTATCACAAATGCACAGTCACTCTTGCAGGGCTATCATATGTTGTGTTTGAACTCCTTTGTGCGTAGAATGTTGTTTTCGAAACGGGTTAAATATTGAAGTGGAGGATGCGCGCGCCGCCCGCCCTGAGCCCAGCCCGGCACACCCGTCGCGCCGCGTTTCCCGCGCCAATATTAGCAGCGGTTTTCGCGTGAATTCAGCACTGAACGCTGGCAGTGAATGTTCACCGGGCGATATCCGCGCATGCGTTGTTCAGCTATCAACAAAAGATGCCAGTCTCGGCCCAAGCGGTTATTGACGAATACTTTTCAGTTTCGAGGAACTCAGCTGATGAATGCTCCTATACATAATCTACTGTTTTCAGGCATTTATCTCAACATTATTGATGGCATTTTTACAGCAAGTTCCAAATATAGCCAAAATTATTTCTATTATTTTCGAGCTACAGACAAATCGACTGCCTTATATTATTATTGACTGTTTAACAATAGCAAAATTACAATAACGCGTAAAGCAACTATTAAATCTCAAGGGCGTATGAGTATATTTTTAAAGTTCTTGCAGATCACGGTATAAGTAGGTAACTAGGTAGGCAATATGTGACGATAATAATGAAATTATCTTAAAACAATTATTTTTTTTAATTACCTATAATCTTTATTCAATATGATTAGGTACTTCGATCTGGAACCCGAACTAATTTTATATTATTTCATTTTGTGATGGAATAATTATTTTGTAAAAATTAGGTATTATAGACTACAAGCCCACATATGAAAAAAATATGGGTCAAATGAACCACCACGGGACATATCTAGTACGAAAGAAGAGCAAAAAATAATAAGATTCATCACTATGCCGTCACTTGTAAGCTGTCCAACTGAGTGCAGATGAGAATTGAAAAGTACAGGTAGACTCGGTAAATTTTGGTCATATATTTTTGTACGGCATTCTTAACCATCGATAGATCCATTAAAAATAATAAGAAACCGCTCAGTGCCGTACAAAAATGTTGGTCCACCAAGTCGGAATTTTAATTTAATTTCCGAGAGTTACCGGGGGTAAATTTGGTCATTTGACCATGTACGGCATCTGTGTCATACTATTGCTATACTGCTTTTAATCCATTATTCCGCAACGCCGTACAAAAATCATGGGGACAAGGGGAAAAAATCGAGAGTTGCAATCCCCTCTCTTTCCCCACTCCAGGGGGTCATTTGACTAAGTACGGCTTCGGTTCCAAAACATTATCTAGCACTCAAAAGTACTATTAAAAGCAATGCCGTCAAAAAATAATTGTTCTTTTAAATGTATACCAATAATCATTTTAATTTCATCGAATTCTTGATATAAAGAGCTGTAAGGTCATTTGACCCTGTACGGGAACTTTTTTTTTAACATGATATTGTAAAATTCAATTGTTGTATCGTATTGCCGTTCAAAAGAAACCGTTCTAAAAAAAGTTATAGAGAAATGCAAAACCAGAAATTTTGTTAAAGTTTAAACATCGTAGATTAATGAAATATAATAGTTTTCTACACTTTATTCGTTGTTTTAAATAGTATTAACATAGATAAATTAGGAAAAAACGATGCCGTACATTTTTGTGCAGACCACATCTTTTAGGCTGATGAAAGCGACGAAAGCTACAATTTTAAGGGTGCTTTATGGCCATTTGATACAGTACGGCATTAACATATTTTTACCCAACTACGGCAAAGCAAAAGGAGGGTTATGGTTTTGACAGGTCATGTATGTATGTTCATCTATTCCCTCGTAACTTCTAAACTACTTATCAGAATTCGACAAATAACATATCATTAGAAGCATCTGAATTGTTCACTGGATAACCAGCGACCAGCTAGCTAAAGGCTATATGGGGTTTCACAAAATCTAATGTGGCGCCCTCTAGCGGACAAAACATACAGAGTAAAAAAATAAAGTTAAGATAAATATGCCGTGTTTGGTATCATTTGAAAGCGCTTTACTTGTACATTTTGAATATGTATATAATACTAGCATTTGCTTGTGACTTTACCTGTATTCATGGGCTGATTGCATATAATTCACATCTTTTCGTTCATAGCTTTTTTATTAGTTCATCAATTTAACGGAGTCCATTCCACTTGACTCCGACTTTCCAAGGTGATGATTAACCACCTCGAGCTTCTTAATATTAATGTATATTTATATTTTATTATCAAAATATAAAGCAAACATTTCGTTATATGGATTTTTTCTTTTTCAGATTTTTCCCCTTTGAACCAACGAAAATGTACGGCACATGAAAAAATATTATCTATGCATAAAATACTTTAAAAATAAATTTATTTCGTGTTGTGTCAAATGACCCCCTGGAGTGGGGAAAGAGAGGGGATTACAACTCTCGATTTTTTCCCCTTGTCCCCATGATTTTTGTACGGCGTTGCGGAATAATGGATTAAAAGCAGTATAGCAATAGTATGACACAGATGCCGTACATGGTCAAATGACCAAATTTACCCCCGGTAACTCTCGGAAATTAAATTAAAATTCCGACTTGGTGGACCAACATTTTTGTACGGCACTGAGCGGTTTCTTATTATTTTTAATGGATCTATCGATGGTTAAGAATGCCGTACAAAAATATATGACCAAAATTTACCGAGTCTACCTGTACTTTTCAATTCTCATCTGCACTCAGTTGGACAGCTTACAAGTGACGGCATAGTGATGAATCTTATTATTTTTTGCTCTTCTTTCGTACTAGATATGTCCCGTGGTGGTTCATTTGACCCATATTTTTTTCATATGTGGGCTTGTAGTCTATTATGTTAATTTTCCAAATTGATAAAATTCGCAAAAGTGTTATGCATACCAACAATATTTATACTATGTATATATGTATATCTACCTAAGGTACATAAAAATGGGTCACTCACAACGGTTTCCATAGCTACACTCTACGGAAAACCGAAGGGTGTATTAATAATACAATTTTATTATTGAGCAATATATAATAGGTCGGTAAAAATAAAATTTTCCCTCGTTTAATTTCTTTGAAGTAGGGGACTTTTTATGCTTGAGTAAGGGAGTTGAAAAATGAAAAATAAATACAACACACAAGAACGCACCGAACAAAAATGAAAAAACAAACTTTTTGAAACTTTTTGTGTTTCATTTTTAAAGAAAATAAATTTTACTTTCATAATTAGTAGCCTAACTACTTTACAGAGGTCCCTACATCATATACCTATGATTACATTGATATTATAGGTAAATAACTTTTTTGAATTTCAGGAATGTAAAGTTTTTGCATGATAGGTAATGTTTAAAGCTTATGCAAACTAAGTTTATTAAACCACGATACTGTCATATATATTTCATTTATCTGATCTCTTTGTAGGTAGATTAATTGCTGAGGATTGTATTAAAATCTAATACTATACACATGCTTTGGCTTAAATAGTAAGCCAATAATCGTTATACAGTATACAGTACACATTTCAATTCGACTTGTTCCCTTTTACTATCTTATTAGTTTAGGCTTTGTACATATTATCTGGATTAAATATGCGTTTGAACTGCCTTAAATGAGGTAAAGTTGCCTCTTAAGTACCTAATCATTAGATAGCACACGTGTAGGTAAACCATTATTTCAAACATGTACCAACCTACCGTTAAATTTACAATGAAGTACCTAAAGGCTTAGCTTATAGGTAACAATTATAAATTTATAATAGACAACACAATTCTCTAAAATTTATACCAATATTATAAAATCAGTAAAGCTATTTAATAATATTAATACAAAATAGCAATGAGCGTTAGATATACAGGGTGTCCCACCATTGGTATACTAAGCGCGAAGGAACTTGTAGTTTTGCATACACTGATCACGAAAAAAATACTTAAACAACAAAATTACGTCAAAAATTTTTCCTGAAAATCCATGTTTTCTTGCGCAGCAGGCATATACCGCTTCGCTAATTATTATTTTAAATAATTAACAATAGTCCATTGTTTACGATTCAATAGTTCATACAGTGAAATAGTTGCATGGGGGAGTTGGGGGAGCATTCAAAGATGGCGAGTATATTTTCAAGTTTATGCCAGAAATAAAGGCCTAATACAAAAATATCGGTGTCACTGTCGTTGTGTTTAACAGAATGAAAAATATGGCAGAACATTCTTGAATCAGCCTCTGTGTGATTAGATTTCAAATCGGTAACTTCAGTGAAAGTTGCGCCTTGCAATTTGTGGGGTCATCAAATCCACCATATAATACAATGGAGTATTGTTAATTATTTAAAATAATAATTTAAAAAATATATTCATGAGTTTTCAATCTATGTATAGTGGTTTAAAGTTAACTCAAAAATGGAGCATTTTCGTAAATTTTCTAAAAAATCTTAGAGAAAGTGTAAGAAATGTTATAGTATGCTATACATATATTCGTGATCTACTCAATAAGCTCTTTCATAACACGGCATGTTTTGGAAATTTTTATTTTTTTCTTTGTATGCCATATTTAATAACCGGGGTGCGGGGAGGGGGACCACAAAACTGGTTGGCAACATCTGTCTATAGGATGTCTGGGATCTATACAATATATATCAGAAGTCAGATTTAGGTCCGCTATTTTTGCAAACGAACATCTCCTTGGAGCCTGCTCTATATTGCATAACATGCCTTCAAGCCACACCTCCGTGCTCGTCGGAGTGGGAAGCGTGAGGTTATTTTCGTTACGGAAGTTCTGGATACGGTCCCCGCGCTCAAGGCCCGCAATAGAAGCTATGCAATAGCTTAATATTTTTGAAGTGAAAACTTCTTTAGTGGCGTTGGGTATAAAATCTTAAACTCGCGTCAGGACACGTGGCCTGATCAAAAAGGGTAAGACGGACTTTTTTTTTTTTTTAGCCCATATATTCCATGCGTAAGACGGCCACGGATACCATTCCAAAATATCAAACATGCTGAACGTTAATAATCAAGTTTTCACTTCTGCCGGCACTCCCGGAGTGTAACCCGTCTTTTTTTTTAACTCTATAATCATGCAGTGATTTATTATTGTCAAATAGAGTATTGTTTTCTTCTTCTTCTTTTTTCAAGTGGCAACTCAAGAGTATTGTCAAGACTCAAGTGTCAACTGTCAATTTGCATCAAACTTAAAACATTTCACATTTGTTTTGATAAATTGTTAATTGCTATCAATATTAATAACTTCTAAAATATATATAAAACGGATGTTAAAGATAATTTATAAATAAATAATAATACACATTAAACATGACATCGTTCTATGAAAGACAGAAGAGTCTCTTTAATACATTGAAAGATGCAGAAGAACAATATAGTTTTTCGAAATCCAACAAAGCTTCAGAATCACAAGACTATGGTGTTATTGATAAACAGAGTTATAGGAAACTTAAACGAGAAATGAAACAATTCAGAGGTAGAGAGAGCATTTTTAAACGCCAAGATGCTAATATCCGCGAATGTTTACGATCTAAAACAGTTCCACAATACATGAAAGATCCTCAGAACTGGGTGTACTATTCTTTGTCTGATGTTACACCAGATCAAATGTCAGAATCGACGAACACGGCTACGGCTCTTGCTTTTATTCGAGAAATGGAAGATAGAGATACAGACAACTTTCTAACTGTTACTGATGAAACTGGTGCAGTTTTCAAGAAACCCATGTTTCAGATATCAAAGACTATTAAGTCTAATGCAGAGGTAGAGCAAAAGGTTGCTTTTAAAAGTAGTAAACTAATAATGCCGGAATATGTAGTAGGTGTCACTCGGAATAAAAGAAAGAACCAGAATAAGGCAAATAAAATAGTGGAAAACTCTGATAATGAGAAAAAGGCTGAACTTAAACTAAACCATCTTTACGATGCAGAGGAAGACTGCATTAGTGATGAATTAATTGAGTAAATTAGTTAATAGTAATAAGAAATTATCTATTATGTATTTAAGCTTTTTATTACTGTTGTATATGAGGAAATATAATGAACTCCTCTTTTTAAAATTAAATGTGTACTAGAGTACACTACTAACTTATGGTTGTATCAATACTTACAATTCTACCTACACAACAAAACAATTTCACATAGATTTAGGGTTCTTGTTAGATAAAATTAATATAGTATTATGGCAATATAAGATAAGAGACTTGAAAAGTTTTAACTCAACTCCAATTACTACACAGTATTTTATTACTGAGCAACAAAATGATGATATTAATAAAATACACAGTGCAATTAAATGATTTATTTATTTTTCATCAACACTGAGATACTATTGCTGACTCTGACTTAATTTCCAAGTTCTCGGTTTGTTGGCTTTCAGTCTTATTTTCCGCAAAAGCACTAAGGTCTCGCATCATGGAGTAGGCATCTTCGCCATCTGCATAGTATTTAGGTTCAATTTCCAAAATTTTGAACCCTAGAGAGTTGGTGTACAAATTGAGTGCAGCTCTGTTGCTCTTTCTCACATGCAATGAAACATATTTGGCCTGAAATGTTAAAAATAACAGATAAATACATACTTTAACAATATTATGAATCAACTAGCTTTCTGACCGTTGCTTCGCCCGCTTTGTCTAAAACCTCCCTCTTAAATCACCTTTTATAAAAAACTAGCTTTCCTCCCACGGCTTCGCCCGCTTTGCCTTAAACCTAATAAAGTATATTCTAAAACCTTCCTCTTGAATCACTCTATCTATTACAAAAAACCGCATCAAAATCTGTTGCGTAGTTTTAAAGATTTAAGGCCGTGTACGCAGTCCGTGCGCTGTTTGGCTCAAATATGTGATTTTTCAAACCAGATTGTCCATCAACCACTTATCTTACAAACATATGAATTACTAATAATTTTAGGAAATTTTATTGTCTATGTAGTTAGTTAAGAGTTTTTTTCAATTAATACAGTATTTGTGAATACCATCAAGATAACTGAGCCGATGATTACTTGATTTCACTTTTAGTGTCAATTTCGAAGCTAAAAATATCTGAAATTGCTGACAGATCTAACACACAATTATTTTTAACTAACTGCAAAAATCCTTATTAAAATAGTTAGTTAAAAGATTTTTTTATTTTGGACTCCTAACTTACGAAATTAAAATCCGAACAATGTGAATTTTTTTAGAAATTATAGTCGACAAAATGATTATTTTCACCAAGATATTTGACTTTATTGAATATAATTTATACATATTGCAATAAAAGAATGTCTTACTTATAAGATAAAATTTAAAAAATCAACTAAGGTACCTCTATTATTTTTCTACAATTTTTTTTAAAGTACTATAAAACACTGCTCGCGACCCGATTAAAATCAGTCGGCAGCGAGCCTTTCCAGAGAGAGGACATGTTGCTCGGCGCTCTCCTGCGGACCTATGCTGTTCATAGTAAAATGATAGCGCAAGCCGCGATCTATCGTAATAGATCGCGGAGTTTTTGACTTGCGTTAAATAGAATATGCGCTCTTAAGCATACAAAGTGCAAATGCAGTGATTATACAAGTACAGTAATATTTCTCATTATAGTTTTATTACAGTACCCTCTACAGTGAATTTTTTAATCTAGTTGACCACTACATCATTACTTACCTAAAGTACCTTGAAGTACCTTGAAGCAAATTTACAAAGCTTATACTATTAGGGTCACGAATCAGACTCTAATAGATGAGATAATAGAGAGTTCACGCATATAACTCGACAAAACCTAATCTATCTCACTAAAAAAATGGATTAGCTAGCGTGACTCAAATGGATTAGCTTTTGCCGACATATTTTCAAACATTACATACAAACAAATAGTAAAGGCTTTTTAAATTCGCTACCTGGAAGCATTCAACCATAGCAAGTGATGCTTGATTCATTAACTTTTGTGCTAAACCGAGACGCCTGTGTGACCTCTTCACAGCTAAAGATGTAATGTGTCCGTGTCTATTGTCTTCACCATCTTCTTCCATTTTAGCCAGCACATATCCTGCGGAATGGGGAATATTCATGTTTTTCTTTTTTGTCTTAAATTAATAGTTTCCTATTCTATAACGTAGAAAAAAATATTAATGGGCTTCAAAATACTCTAGATATTTTTATAAATGAAATTTAAAACTTTTAAAAAATTTAAGCAGTTCAAACGCTGCCATTTTGCGTGACGTCACATGACACGTCCAGTGGGTGTTCACCTTAGTGTTTACTGTGGAGTGATGAATACAATGTCTTGTCAGATGACGTCACATTTCGTTCGACCAGTGGTGGCGCGTTTTGGAAGTTTGAATTTCGCTCCCTTATTTTGCACTTTTTGAATATTATTTTAGGGGTTTAAATAATAAGTAAATAAAAAAAAAATCTTTTCATTATAATATTACGATAATAAGTATTCGAGAAAAAAACATTTTAAGCCATTTCAAATTTTATGCATATTCCCTATTACAGTAAGTATTCAGCATTCTAGAAGTTATACATATGAATACCTTTGCTGACACCATTACTCACCTACTATATGACCCTTTTCATCTTCAGCAACATAACTCAGTTGTGGCCAGGAAAGTCCATGATAAAAATAGTATTTCATTTGATAGTTTTCTGGTAAGCAAAGCAGATTGCAGTGCTGCATATTCATAAGATCGCTAGGACGCGCGCAACGGATATTCATTGTTGATAATTGTTTTTGTTTGTGTTATTGAGTAAGTGAAAATATTGCACAGTTTATTCTTTACGAGTTTTCTTTAGTTTCGGCTGCCGAACTTCTGAAGCAGGTGGTGTTTCTGACATACCACCTATAAGCTCACGAACAAAGCGAAATTTAGATAAACAACACTTCCATACGACATACCAACCTGAAACAAAGAAAATAATATACATATTAAAATATCGTTAATATATACCACAGAATACATTATAAATATAGAAATTTGGACTACTTACAAAATAATACAAATGCAAAAACTAAAAATATACTACATACAAAAGTTATTATGGCTAATATGACTTCCTTCATCTCATAAAAAAAGTCTCGATCCTTAAGCACTAGATTAAATTGGAATGCATAACTATTAATATACTTATCGAACAAAATGATTTTTCATTAAATGCTGATTAATTGGAAAAAATAGTCCCGAATCAAAATTTTATTGTTGTACTATACGTGCATGTCAGGCATGAACACGTCCGCCATATTTTATCAAAAGGTGTAAGGCCACAGGTTACTAGCATGTCGTACCAAAATGAGTAATATTAATAATTGTATGATGCAAATAATTATATATTTTTAATACCTGTTGTATATATATTTTACTATCAGTTGCATTCGTCTCAGCTGATATTTTAAAGGTTTTTATTTATATTTTATAGACCACATAACCTAAAACCGGATTTATCCAAAATGTTATTTGATTATTGACTTTGACATTTGTCAATTGTCATCTGTAAATTTTGCAATTTGCAGATAATAAAAAATATTGCATATTTCGTGAATATTTCTGTTGTTCTGCAAATTCTACCAGAGAAGAACTTGGACATTAAATCTATTCACGTATTTATAAAGGGTGTAATCGTTAAGTGTGCACAGGCGATTATTCCGTAACTATTACAGGTATCAAAATACTTAAATCTGATATCGAGAGTACCTTGGAGAGTACATAGCCCACCAAGAAGCTTATATATTATCTCCGTGTTTTCCAATTACAGCACTAGAGTCATTATGCGGCATAATGCCGTTGAATGTTCATGTTTAATACACTGGAGATTTCAGTATGAACATTAACTTGTAACAAGAAAATATGACCTTGAATGACGCCTGTATGTTTTTTTATCCCTTTCACACCTAACTTGGCAAGTGGGCAATATGAGCTTCTTGTAACCCACACATAACATAATGAGTAAAACGACAATGACGATATCAGTTTAAAACACAGGTTTAAAATGTGGTCTACCTATAGCTTTTTGATATCGATATAATCGCCTATGCACACACCCGGTATATAGCAAGGTTATAATAGTAAATTCTTTATCTGAGAAATTTTCATGAATTTTCATTTTTTTAAATACAAAGTAATGTACTGTAGTCTGTATTAATATCATTCTGTTTCAAAGAACAAGTATTTAATAACACAATAATTATTAGTAGTACAGACAAGTACAGTCATATTTTTTTATTGCGATTTTAATTTTTACCAAAGAGCAATTATTAATATATTGTGATTCCTTAGGGCGTATTCAGAAAGAAAGCTTGAAACTTATAAGCGCTTATCGGCGCTTGTCATGTTCATATATTTTCCTGTCAGTGCTGGTAACCCGCGCAGGAAAATATATGAACATGACAAGCGCCGATAAGCGCTTATAAGTTTCAAGCTTTCTTTCTGAATACGCCCTTATTCATTGGCCAGAAGAGTCAAGAGACATCAGTGATCACCATGGAACTATAGTCATACTGGAACCCAAACTCCTAAGAATAAATAAAAAACTGATAGAATGACCGCAAGTAACCCCTGTTTACCCCATAGGGTAGCCAGCGTGATTGTAAATTTTTCCCCTATTGACATGCATTAAAAAATCGACTGTCATTAATAATAGTCTATATGACATAAATCATTAATAAAATCCGCTAAAAAAATGAAATTTAAACGAGATTCATGCAGGTTTGCTTTTCCATTGAAATAACAAAGGTTTACAACTTTTAAAATGGACTGCTTATCGAACACGCTCATAATTTTTTTCCCATATTTTGAATTATGTTATGAAAATCGTTGCGCGGCAGCCCCAATTCTAGGTGTCAAATAATGTTTACTGCAAAATGGCGGATGTTTATGTTCATTTCGTGAGTTTGTTCTTGTATTTTGGAATTATTCTGAGCCAAAATTAATAGAAATGGTTGTAAATATATTGTGCGCGGTTGCAAAAGTGAATGGCATCCAGGATGTGATACTATATTTCATTCGTAAGTACAAAAAACCATGCATAAACTACGCTTCATGTAAAATTGTAGTTTAGTAATATTTCTACTTTAATTGTTGTTAAATCTGGAATAATAGATCGAAGTTGTGATTATAATGTTAATTTTGATTAGGTTTTTTCCATTTAACATCGTTATTTGCTTATTATTAAATGTTTCATGATTGTAATAAATATTAGACTAGGGTGTCCATACTTTATAAAATTGTGTACATATATTTCGGTATGGTATTTTATATGAGGAGAAGTCTTTCTCCACTTGAGTTAGTTCAATTGGCGTGAAAGTTAATGGTATAAAAACGTTGTTTACTACTTTTATATAATAATATATTGTAAAATCAAAAACTCAAAGTACATACATATATGGTACCTACTGAAATAGAAGCACAAGACAACAGCACAAATTTTGTGTTATCTGTATCTAAATGACATTTTTTTTTTATATTTTGCAAATAATCTTCTTTTCTCTTTACAGGTTTCCGTCCAATCTAGCGGAACGTAATACATGGCTAAATATAGTAGAATTAAAAATATCCTGTTTTGAAAAAGTGAAGATATGCAACATTCATTTTAAACCCGCACTTGGCCAGTGTGGTGGATGTGGCTGTAACCTCATAGGAGGCCATGTCCCAGCAGTGGGAACGTAATATATACGTTACGGGAAATAAAATGTATGGGAGGGTTTAAAGTTACATTTTTAGATATTTCTTGTTATATTTAAAAAAAGTTATTATTGTTATTTTACTCATTAGGTAAAGTATCATATCAGTATCATATCGATATCAGTTTAAAGTTTTTTGATACCTGCAATAGTTACGGAATAATCACCTGTGCACACTTAACGATTACACCCTGAATATATTATATTTTGTTTTTTATTGTATGATAGGGAAGCGCTAGACCACGATCTCATATTTCAAGTACTCTTAAAACTATTTAAATACTTAAGGGTATGGAATGATAAAAATATTTTCAGTGAACCGATTTCGTTACTTTTTATTGTTATTATCTTATAATTTGCAAATTTGTAAAGGCAGTTGGCATTGTAATGATAAATAAATATTATAAAAACACATTGATATTTTACTTCATTAATTCCTCAAATGACTGGACGTAACGCCAAATTATACAGCAAAATGTTGTCATAATTTATAGCGGTCCTGTGTTCTGAAGATGCAAGACGGAAGACGCAAACATGAAAAAACGCTGAAAGGAACATTACAATTTTCCAATGTTAAATACTTGAACATCTATTTTTTATCTATTTGCAAAAATTCTACAGTAACTATATTAGAATAATAAATGCAATTACGTAATTTATTTCCGCCGTAAATCATCAACCATCAATCAATCAATAAATATAAAACTCTCCCGTTACTTAGTGACTGACAGACAACGCACAGCCTAAAATCACTGGACCTAAAGACATGAAATTTGGCACACTCTGTATATCTAGAGTATCCTAAAGGTGCACTTAGAAAGGCTATTCCGAAATCCCCACGGGATAAATGGGATTTTATGTTTTATGACTTCAACGAGGACGAAGTCGCGGGCAAAATCTAGTATTATAGTAAAATTTTAATACGAATAAAATTGATGTATCCGTTATTTTTTTCCTTAATATCCTGAATTTTTTACATTTATACTCACCCCACGGAAATATAGACATACTATATATATTATGACTCACCGTAACTAGAAAGAGACGGAGGGGAAACGATAAGATTCAAGGTCAAATTTTTTGACTTTACTTTTTCTTAGGGAGTGTGGGTTCCATACGTAGTATATATAGTTCCATGGTGATCACTGATCAGACAGGAACCACAGACATCTGTGCACAGACATGAGACAGGGTCTTTTACTAGAGTGCGTTTCACGAAAGAGTTCCCCTGCCGTTATGTTGGCCTGCCTGACTGTCAAAAACGAAAATATTTTTTTTTAATCAAAAATGACAGAGAAAATATTCTCCTTTCTAGGCAGCCGACCCCGTAAGATACGGGATAAGGCTAGGAAGAAAGGAGAATATTTTCTCTGTCATTTTTTATTAAAAAAAAATATTTTCGTTTTTGACAGTCAGGTATGCCAACATAACGGCAGGGGAACTCTTTCGTGAAAGGCACTCTACGGTCTACGGATTACCCACAGACAATTACCAAACAAGATGCAAACAAGTTTTGAAAGAAATAGAATCTTGTTCTGGTTTTAACAATATAGAAGCATTTATAAATAATAGTACTATGTTTTATTTGTAATGTAATGTAATGTGTACAGTATTCATTTACCAGCTTATTCTAACTCATCACAAATGGATCATTCACAAAACCAAGAACATTCTGCAATCGAATTAATTGGGTAACTAAAGCTTAATATCCACATTATTACATACAATTTTTTGCCGTATATGATAAAAGTCTTATATAATCAATATTATTTCAGCCATAGGGGTCCATTGTTTCGTATAAACGAAATAAAAGTGCTAGTAAATCTAGTTGAAAAATATAAAACGGTGGTATTGAATAAGAACACAAATGCTGCATCAATCAATGCAAAGGATAAGGTTTGGGCAAAAATTACTAAAGAATTTAATGAAGATAATGTAAAATCTAAAAGAAGTGTTGAAAGCCTGAAAACTAAATGGGAGAATCTTAAAAAAGTGGCAAGGAGGGCATCAAAGAGTATAATAGATTTTAACTATAATGAATTCGATGAAATCACCAATAGAGTGGTTTCAATGATACATGAAGCTGATAACAGAGTTGAACCAATAGAATGTGCTTCATTTCTAGATGGTATATAATATAATATTGTATCTATATTAAAATTAGATTTAATTTTTGTTACCATTTCATCGTATTCATAACTTTTGTTTTTAGATTGTGATAATGAAATAAAAGAAAATTCTATGAATTACTGGGAGGATGACAAATCGTCAGATGAATGTGGTAATTATTTCTCTCTTTCTGTATAATATTTATTTATTTATTTACATCATATACTTACCAGCTAAAATTATAGACCCAGAAATAGGAGCCTCAACATTAACAAAAAAGAAAACATTTATATTACCTATAAAACTTATATATTGTGTATAATATATAAATTATTATAGTATTAAATATGCAAAAAAATGCTGTTGATGTAATAATTTTTATATTTTTACCTCTTTCAGAATGTGCTCGAGAAATAGATAGGTAAAGTGTAATTATTATCATTATATTGTTAAATGACATTCAGTTATATTTTGTTTGTACGTTTAAACTTTATATGAAATCATTTTAGAAAGGCAAGATCTACAAACTTTTCACCACAAGAATGTGATTTACTTTTGAAATGTGTAAAACAAGAACAGGACATTATATTCAGCAGGGAAACAACCAAAAAAGCCAATGAATTAAAAAGTTTAGCTTGGAAAAGGGTGAGTTTGTATCTAGTATTAAATACACAGATCACAGAAACTAAAGGGAGATATGGTTAGGGGTCGGGGCCGGTGTCGCAGCAATATGCCCAAAAATAGAACAAACTGTAGTGATGCTGTATACGTACGTCACTTACATTCTAGTGTGCGAACGAATAGTCGCTCTCATATTTTTGTGTGATGACACGCACACAACGCGAAGTATTGTTTTGATTTTGTTTACTTCAGTTGTGTGCGTAAATTTGTAATGAGACACAGGTTTCGTACTCAGCGCAAGCAATTGGCATCTCTAGATCTCTATGATTAAATATAATATTCATAATAATATAAATATAATGTTTATTAAAATTGTTTATTCATTAAATTATTATAGATTGAAGAAGAGTTCAATAAATACAGCACAAATGCAAGGTCAATGAGGGTTCTGAGAAGAAAATTAGAAAATATGAAAAAGGTCATGAAAAAAGCCAGTGTAGAAGAATATATAAAAAGGTTTGGCAGTGGTCTGGACTTAGATAATAGGGTAGGCAAATATTGTTTTAAATGTATAGTATCAATTTAATTTGATATATTTTATCATAGATCAAGAGCCCACAACGGCCAGACATTCCTTTCTTTAGGAAAGTTGAAAGTTTCTCTGTATATGTCTCCGATACAGATAAGGACGACTAGCGATTATCAAGTCTGGGTTGTGGTTACTTTGGCAGGAAACAGGTAGTAAAGGTGTATAAAATTGTACCTAACTTTCATTATAGTTTAAAAGCTAAATTTTATATAATATGTTACTTCGGGACCTATAAAAAGACCTATAAAAAGACCGGCTAAGAGCCAGACAGTTTTCATGGTTCTAATTAGAACTTTTGTACTAGTACAATTATTTTATACTATTCCTAACAAAATAGTGTAATACTTAACTTAACAAAAGAAATTTTCTATTACAGCCATTCAAATCAGAACCATTGTTTGCAAGCAAAATGGATGATGATGATGTCTTGGATGGTATTGACCGTAGTGACCTTAGAACATCACCACATCAGAATAATGATGACTGCATAGATCCATTACAATTTGTTATGAATGCTGATTCAGGGATTGGTGGGTATTTCATTGATTAAATAAAATGTAATTAAATGTCATAATATAATTTTTATTTGTTTAATTTTTGAAAACATTCAAATGTATTTGTAAATGGCAAAACATTATATTTGCCATTTACAAATACATTTGCAATATGTTTTCCTAAGAGTTATGTTAAATTTAATTTATACTTATCTGTATTTTCGCTTATTTATAAGGGTACTTTTTTGATTATTTTATTTTTTTCAGGCTCAACAAGTTACATGGCACCTTGGAATGAATTTGAAAATAAAGACGTTGTTAAGTTGAAGCTAGAGTTACTTAACTATCAGTTGGAAACAGCTAAGGTATGATATTTTATGATTTTGTGGCCTTTTAATGAATGTAGAAGAAAAAAAAATAAGTACAGACTCAATTGTTTTTTTTTTGTTTAATTATTACTATAATATTCGTATTTTGGTGTTATTAACACTATTTTGGAAGTTCAATGAAGTACACAATACTTCAGTCTTCAGAATTCAGTAGTCAACATAGCCCTAATACACCTTTTTGTTAAAGGTGCCTAAAACTGTGTTATATGTTAAATACATAACTCTTTATAATATTAGTACAGATAACAAAGTGTTAGATAGCATATAGTATTATATTATCTGTGAAATACACTAACAAACCCATTGAGGTATTATTATAGAGAGGACACCACGAACAAAATGTGTGCAACAAGCGCGGCGGCGCGGGCCGGCTAGTGAATCATACACTTTGTAGATATTCTATTACTTATGAATTAAAAACAATCAATGTAACAAATACATATTGTTTATCTTATTAAAAAAATATGAATAAAATTATCAATTAAAACCAATCAATGTAACAAAAAAAATAGTTTGAGACGATTGACTCTAACTCGTGTTACAAATAGTGTAGTAGCGATGTCCTCTCTAGTACGTAGTTTGTGTGTCCTCTCTAGTACAAACCTTCATTTCAGCTCAAAAGAAAAAGATTAGAAGAGGCAATAAGAGCAGACGTTGCGGAGAGAGAAGCGAAATCTCTCGAAACATCTCTTCGCTTACGGACCGCGAGACTAGAAGCTGTCGCGGCGGAGATGAAACTACCAGAAACACATCCTGCTCTCGTTTATACGGAGAAAGAAATTCTGGCGCAGGAATATTTGAAGTCACACTAATAAATAAAATGTTCAGTTTATTTTGTGTATTTATTTTGTAACATTTATTGTGTAACATTGAATGATTGAACGCATGAAATGTAATTCACTATTGCATCGCGCGATGTAGGTAGGTGGGTCGCAATCCTTAAGACGTAGGTATTAGGAGTCTGCAAAAAGTTATGGATTTTATTTCGCTGGACTTCGGAAGGGAATGGCTAAACAATCGGTTAAGAGCGTGTCAGACTCCAAACACTAAATGTTCCGTACAAATAAGATTTTTTTCTTTAATTAATGACCTTAATAAGACTTGATAATGTTTTAAAATACATCTTGTTTTACTACTGTGATATTAACTATGTCCCTTCTTTGTATTTTATTTATATGAACTTGAAAATAAAAATACTATCATTTGAAGCCGGTTTGTTCACACAGTTTAGTGAATTAAAGTAAAGGTGACAAAGATCTTTAATTATTGAATTACAGAAAAGTGAGCGACAGTCTGCGAGCGATGAAAAATCCATAGAGTTTATTTATTATTATTTTTTTTTAAATGTATTTATCAATAACAAATACATTTTACATAATTGAACATGCCAAAAACCACAAAGATTTGTCCGGCATTAAAATGGTAATTAAATGAAACCATGTCTGTGGTATTTGGTACGTACCACTTAAGTGCAAAATGGTGATTTTTGGGTATGAGCGTTTGAAAGTTTTCACGGTTGCTACCCTGTTGCTACAGATCGGAATAAACACTTGAGTAAAACAAATTTATGATATTTAAATGTCTATTATGTTCAAGTTTTGAACACTTACAAAAAAAATAAAAAAAAATGTTCTAGTTCAAGAGTAATTGTTACTTAACATGTTTGTACCAAAAGAAAAAATGTGAAAATGATGTGAAAATGTCTAAAACGTGTGTACTTAAGTGGATTAGAGCATATTTATTGGTACTCTTAATTAGTATTTATTCCTATTTTTACCTTAATGGAAAGGATTTTTCATTTTTTTTTCGACGGAGACATAAACAGACATTAAAAAACAAATATTATGGGGAAACGTCTTCCATACAAATAGATTTAACCATATATAAAAACAAAAACGAATAGGAGTGTGATTTGCCACAAATAAGTACTCATAAAAAAGCCAGGAAATATTGTGATTTTCGTGCAATATGCAATTCTCTGATACTCTCTCTACAAAGTAAAATCCTAAAAGTAGTGTGTGGGTGTGTGTGTGTGGTTCAGAAGTCATGGTAGTTCGCTTGCCTGCCGTGCTAGATGCTGCGGGATCGATCCCATCAACCGACATGTACCAATGTGTCTTTTTCGGATGCATAAGTAGATTCTCTAATAACCAGAGATACATCTATCTACATCTATAACAAGAAAACATCATCATTTCTAATAACAGGAAAACATCGTGATGGCAACCGGGATTTTGGTCTGAAATCACCAACCAGGATGTATGGATGGTAGCAGTAATCACCACGCTTGCTCACTGGAGCAAGCGTGGTGATTACTGCTCATGTCTTCTCCTTGTGAGAAGATGTCTTTACCCTGCAAATAGGTAGTTACGAGCTGGATCAAGTCAAATAAAATTTGTTTGTAAAACGTACCACTACAACATTCATTCATAGTCGTCATCACTGTCACTGAAAGTCATAAGATTGTTTCTAGTCGGACCATGAGACAATGATTTGAAATAATCATCATAAATTGGATCACTTATTGGCAGGAGATCTAAGATATCTTTGAATTTCAGAGCATCGATATTGATAGGCTCATTAGAGGCCAATGGCAAAGCCACTTCGGAGACTTCTATCTTTTCTCAGTTCTCTTAAACCAGAAATACAGAAACTCTTCATTTTCACTCAAAGAGTATTTAAAATCTACGTCATTAGACTTTTCATTCATCAACCAGAAAATACAGTTCTAACCAAATGTAGTTTTGTCTGTTGCAGTATTTCTTTTGATAAAATGAGTAGGTAGTCAATAGTTTCGAAAATATTAATAATTTTACATCATGGTGAATGCTGGTCATTTTCATTTATCTCGGGGAACGGAGATGGTGCTGTTTCTTTTTTGAATGAATCTTTCAATATCTGCTTAACTGGCAAGATATTATACCGTTTTTGACCTGGAAAACACTGAATATAAAATAAGCTACTCTACTTCTTCTGCCAACGGTTAATAAAATGCCATAAGCATGATGCGATTTCATCCGCACCTCTTTGAGCTATTCCTTCATACATAACATAATGGAATGTTCGTTTAGTAGTAACTTTGCGGATTTTTAAATTAAAAGTCCAAAGTTTCTTTTATAAAAGGCTACAGATGCAGTTAAATTTGGAATCTGTAAACAAACAGCTTTTATCTTTTAGTTTCATAGTGAAATGTTGCCTTATGCTCCGATTTTTCTAAATCTATTCTAATCTGACATGAAAGAATGAATTTGAAGAGACAAAGAATCAAACCTTGTGCATGTAGGTATCGTTATTTGGCTTTTTAAACGTTTACCAATCTTTAAATCGATTTAAAGATTGGTAAACGTTTCTGAACACACTAAGTCTAAGAGATCTTGCATCACATGCATGTTTCTTTATAGATAATAGGCTTGAGACCTAATGTCTGAAGATTTAAATTATGTGCCAAATAACGTTATATTTAAGTAGGGAGAAGACCTGTTAAGTTCACAAATAATTTTATTTGCTTTGGTACAAATAAGTTAAGTGATGATAATAATTATTAAAGTTTGGTCTAATTATGTTAAGTGCTCTTACGTTGTAAATGGCCGTTCGTTTATTGAGTATTCGTTTTACAAGTCTATGTTAAGTTATATTAATATATTTGTATCAAATAAAAATATTTTTTTTTGTACTTAAGGGGTTTTGATACAACCTATTTAAGGTATTTCTACTATCAATAGGCTTATGTGACATAGACCAAACGAAAGAGGACGTTTTTATCAGTATAGATGGCCAAAAAACAAAAAATGGCCATTTTTGCACTTACGAGGTATATACCAAACACCACAGATGTATATTTCTAGTTGCTCACTTAGAATATAATATGCTCGCTGTAGGTAGGGTCTAGGATTAAATAAAACGATTGTGTAAATACGAAATTTTGTATATTTACTTGATTGCGTTTTGCAAGACGATTAAATTATAATACAATCAATAAAATTATTTAATATGCCTTTTGTACAATTTCATCTATACCTAGCTAAACTACGACATCTAGGAAATATATTACACATAGCTAATATACAACATGTTTTTACATTGATATATTGTATTCTACGCTTAGTTATGGTTTATTTATAAAATACAAGATATCGCGATACTGTCGATGATCCATTGCATCGGCTTACAATAATTATATTATATTACTTCTCAATTATTATTCTGCCACGAAATAGTCGGTAAATCTTGGTGTATAAATACAATGGTAGGCTATAAAATGTAAAATGTTTTCGAAAGTTCCAGATTCGTCAATATTGATTAAAAATCTCGTTTACTGGCAGTGTCCATCTCTTTGTCATTTGTTGAACAAAACTTGGATAATTGAGCACAGACATTCAAATTCTTGACATAAAACACCAAATAATTTAGTTGTCTTACACACTTATTGGTCATAAATTCTAGCGCAATACTGAGCTTGTATAGCCTTAACATACATAGAATGCTTTCAAGGAACATTTATAATTAAATTTAAAATCACTGCATTGGAGCTACATAGTCAGACATAATCATATCCTGCAGACCACTGGAATATGATTATGCACTTTAACAATAAAGCAATAAATTGCTTTTTACTACGAGCACAATTTGTACGCTTTACAACACATTTAGTTTACAAATATAGCTTTATTTACACAAGGAAATGTTTGTCTACGTACCACACTTCTCTATTTTTTATCGTTAGAAAGACAACGATGGAACAAGAATAACATGGTACGTTAGGTACCTACGTATTGATGTTCAAACATCTCCTTGTGTAAAGTAAGGCTTTAATATCATTGAACGATATTCTTAAATTACAATTGATGCAAAATTGTATAAAACTGGACGGACAACTCAACTCACTACAGCAAATGAGCATCCAGCATCTAAAGTCATTTTTTATGCATTCCATTCTGAATCATAAATTGATAGCCTTTTAAGTTTTAAATTCCATATCTTTGACCAATGTTTGCAGAATCAAAGATCGGAATTATATTGCTAACATTGAATATAAACTATTCGCATTTTGTTTGCATTAGGCAGTATACTCGATGTATACCTAAATTGCGTATCATCATTTGTCTTTGGTACCGGCCTTTTAAGTTTTTGGAGGAAAACCAGCTTCCTCGGTGTCCAGCACAAATCCTGTCATTCCCTCAAACCATGTAAAATATCCAAAATAAAATCATCCTTAAGTACACACGTCTAAGTATCTTATTTATAAAATCTGCGATCAGCAGGTTTTTCTTGAGTTTGACAAATATTTCGTTAGTCAAAAGCAATTGTCCAACCTTAACCCACTTATCAAGACGTCGAACACTGGAGCATCTAATTCTACTGAATATTGTCTGCTTGAATTCCATAAGCGTTTCAAATCCATGGCATAAGCAGGAAGAATTTATAGTACTGGGAGGGAGGCGCCGTGGGGAGCGATGGGAGTAAGTGGAGTTAACGGGGTACTTGTCGTGGAAGGGGGGACTGTAGTAGCCGGAGTGTCTTGCGGTGGTTCTGCAGCCCTTACTAAAGCCCTTCTTAGCTCCTGTGCTCTTGCTGCGAGGGTTCTAGCAGATTCTGCCATTTCAGCTACGGCACTCGCGCAAGGGAATTGCTGCGCTGCCGCTTTTGTCTTAGCGACTGTTGTTGCCAGTGCATCTGATAGAGCGTCAGAACATCGGAGTATTTTCGCTTTTAAACCCGCGTGCTGTGCACTCCTGAAACAAAATAAAAAGGTTATGAATATTTACTCTTTAGGAACCACAGATACAGATAGTTATCGTAATAGAATGACATTATTATCAAAATTTCTATAAGATTTCTATTATAGACTGGGGTAGAAGCCTTTAAAAATAATGAAAAGATAAAAAAAATCGCAGTCGGATGAAACCCATTAGAAAAGGAGGGGAATATGATAAAAATGTAAGGAAAAATAAATTACGGTCAATCCGAGTTCGGGAAGTGGGAGGGGGGAGCTTTTAAGAGAAAAAAATGGTCTCTCTCGATTTCCGACAAAACTACAAGTCCTACGGAAAAAAGTTCAATGGCAAAGTTGTAGGTAATAAAAGCATCTACAACTTTTGTATTTACAATTTTTTCACATAACCTCAAAATTTAGGTGAAAAATTCAAAAAACCAAGTTTTTGGTTTTTTATTTTTATCTACTTCAAAATTTATTATTTTTCTACGAAATTTGGTGAAAACTTACTTTATTATGTCCCAAATACACTGTAATTTATTTGATTGAAAATATTTATTTTTTCGCCTTATTTTGAATTAATACCAAAAAAACAACCTAATTTTCAATCGAAACGTCACCCGTCAAAATATCAGCTTTTTTCAAAAACTTGGGGTGCCTTTTATTCATTGAAATCTCTACTTTCATATGGTGTAAAAAAAATAAACACCACCATAGTAAATGTTCTCAGGAAATGCATGCAAACAGTGTGATAATGAGCTTTTACTAAATCAGGCACACTTCTCGAACTCTATATCTTCTCTTGTATCTGCTTTTCGGTAATATTTCAAAAGAAAAATAATTATCTGTTCTAAGATAAATATTTTACAGCATATTCAAAAGCAAAATGATGTCGATATAAACATTTCAGGTAGTTCGAGAAGTGTGCCTGATTTAGTAAAAGCTAATTTTCACACTGTTTGTATGCATTTCCTGAGAACATTTACTATGGTGGTGTTTATTTTTTTTTTACACCATATGAAAGTAGAGATTTCAATGAATAAAAGGCACCCCAAGTTTTTGAAAAAAGCTGATATTTTGACGGGTGACTTTTCGATTGAAAATTAGGTTGTTTTTTTGGTATTTATTCAAAATAAGGCGAAAAAATAAATATTTTCAATCAAATAAATTACAGTGTATTTGGGACATAATAAAGTAAGTTTTCACCAAATTTCGTAGAAAAATAATAAATTTTGAAGTAGATAAAAATAAAAAACCAAAAACTTGGTTTTTTGAATTTTTCACCTAAATTTTGAGGTTATGTGAAAAAATTGTGAATACAAAAGTTGTAGATCCTTTTATTACCTACAACTTTGCCATTGAACTTTTTTCCGTAGGACTTGTAGTTTTGTCGGAAATCGAGAGAGACCATTTTTTTCTCTTAAAAGCTCCCCCCTCCCACTTCCCGAACTCGGATTGACCGTAATTTATTTTTCCTTACATTTTTATCATATTCCCCTCCTTTTCTAATGGGTTTCATCCGACTGCGATTTTTTTTTGTTTCAAAAATTATCTACTCTAGTCTATATATAATATTAATATTGAACTTTTTGCTAGCGAAAATTAAATGATAAATTTCTTACATATGGTTTTAAAGTTACTTACTAACATTCAGTAACATTCGGCGTCACATTAAATACCAACTCATCAACATACCTATGCACCGTATCGCCAACATGCACAATCCTGTGCGCACTCAGCACGACGAACTTTCCATGCGCGAGGAACACATCTGGCGGCTGGCCCATCTCTATAGTTCGCAAGAAGGCTTCTACTGCCGTGGAGAGGTGAGCGCCGTATGTTGCGGTCTGCGCTGCGTAGAATGCCGCTAGCTGCCTGTCGTCGGGAGGCAAGCGGGTGGCTGCTGCTACTGCGCTAACCTGTACACAAAGAGGTATTATGTTTAGTAAGATAAGGATATATTCGTACGATTTGTAAATAACATGTTTAAATGTCGATACGCAAGCTTTATTTGGGAATATAAATCTACAATTCTAACAAAACGTATTGTCCTTTATCATCGTATACAAGTGAACAGCACACCTTGACATTTGCACAATTTAAAAGTCCTAGTTATAATAATTACCTCGCCAGCATGGTCAGCATCTCTGACTAGAGCGTCGAATGAAGCCCGCAGCTTGTCAGGTAAAGCCGCTCTGATCTCCGCGTTGCGGCGTCCCACTGCCGTCCGGGATTCTAGCCTCACATAATCGTATTCTTCTGTCCATTCGTGTTCGGGGACTGTGGCTGATCGTCTGTAAAAGTAAATTTAACTTGAGTTGCGATATAACAATAGATTTTAAATATACCTATCCTACAAAACAGCTATTGTTTTAAAATTTCTTGCGCATTTGAAATTGACATTGTTTAGAAGAAAAGTCGAAGAGATTTCAGAAGTTAAGTATATGCTCAGTTCAGTTATGATTTTATATGTAAGTGATACAACCATAATTTTAAAATTGGGCTAACTTTAAAATATTGACATTGGAAAACAAAATAGCACTACTTATAACATTTAGTTGACGACGCGGTTGGCGCAGTGGTAAAGTAACCGCCTACTGAGCCGACGGTCCCGGGTTCGATCCCCGGTCAGGGCAAATATTTGTGTGATGAACTCAATTATTTGTTCTTGGGTCTGGGTGTTATTATCTATATATGTATTTATTAAATATTATATTTATCGTCGCCTATAGTACCCACAACACAAGCCTTAATTGAGCTTACTGTGGGACTAGGTCGATTTGTGTAATAATGTCCTATAATATTTATTATTATTATAGTTTACCTGAACAACAGCGAGGCGTTTCCATGTATAAACGAAGCAGCGCGCCTCACATCTTCAGTGAGCGACCTCGCACACGCGACGAGTTGGTCGAGCGCGTCCTGCGTGCCGTCTGTGGGCTCCCTGTCCCGTTCCAAGCGTTCTGGCGCCCAGTCGCCTGCGTCTAACGCGCTTGTCGCCTCGTGTGTGATGCGTTCTGCGTCCTTTAGCGCTTTCACCAGCGGCCGTAGCTTTACTGCGATACCTGGTAGATTTGTGTGATTAGTTAGTGAGAAAAAGCGATAAAAGCATAGACTAGAAGTAAATTGCTACTTACTTATATTTTTAAGAGGAATAAGATTTCGAATTAAGCGCAATATCACAGGCAATATGTTAGGAATGTGATATCCATTCCAAACTTCATTTCAAAGCAGATTGATTTTCTGTTCTGCATTCACTTCTATTAATCTCTTTTTATCTACAATACACAGCACAGAACATTCATCAATTCCTGTTTAACTGCCTCACTTCTATTTGTCTATGAACTACCTGTTCTCCTACCGAAAACCGAAATCATTTTGTATAGTATTCTTGCTTACCTTTATCTTGTGCATCGTGCGCATTAGCCAGCGTGGCGTCCGCGAACACGGCGAGGTCGTGCAGCGCGGCGCGCAGGCGGGCGCCGGCCACGCGCACGTCCAGCACGCGCGCCCGCAGTGCGCCGCGCCGCCGCCACCCCGGCGACACGTATGAGAGCAGCCGGGATACTGCGGCTGATGCTTCTTCCTGTTCATAGTAATTAATAATTAGGGGGAAACCGGGAGACTTGCCCAGGTGGGAGAGTTGAACCACTTTCAATAACTTTTTAAATTAGGCTCCAAATTACGCCAAGTGGCAAACAAATAAACGCGCGTAACCCGCCAATCCCAAGCAACTCACAATTTTAAGTGATAACAGACGCGTTCGAACGTGAGTTCCGAAAAAGTGGTTTCATCGTCGCGGAGTGAATTTTTTTGGATTTGTTGTTTTAATTGCTATGCACGCATTTATGACGGTATGTATCAAACACCTACGTTATTGCATTACTAGATTATCATATTTTGTCGTATGGTCAGTGTTGTTCTCCAGTTGATAGTGGATTTGTTGGAAAAAATCAAGATATGGCCTTGTGTCGGGTTCGGGAGAGTTGAACCATTCTGCAGTCGGGAGACTTAAACAGTGGTTCAACTCTCCCTTTGCAGTTTGTATAGGTACAATTAAGTTAGCTTTTGTTTTGTTTCAGAAAGAAAATGCCATTTCAGAATAAGCCTAAGGAAGGTAGTCGTCGCAGGAAACCGTTTACTAAGTCTGAGATGGAAAGCGCAGTCAGAGAAATAAAGAGTGGCAAATCTATTCGTTAAATTGCAATCACGTATGGGATAGACAGAACCACTTTATGGTATTACCTGTTAGGTGAACAAAAGTTAACGCCTTTGCAAGACAAAACTAGCATTCGATTACGCCAAATTCCTCCAAATTGAAAGGAACATACAAGAGGCAAATATTGAAGAAAAGAAGATATCAGAAGTCTGAGAGTGAAACAGAATCAGAAGATGAAATCTTTAATTTAATAGTTCTAATGACGAAGATTAGGAAGAAAATAGGGATGAGTCTTGGTTTTCCTTTGTCAGTCTGATGAGATATTGGATATATGCGTCTTTGTGTTTCTTGTTGTAGGTACATCCATGAGGTATGTGTCGGCCTCACTAAAAATGGCGTAGAAGAGTTAATTTGTCACAATTGCAATAAAATGTAACGATTAACAAATTGAATTACTAAACCTATGTTGATTTTGCATATGCAATCTTTGAGACTGATAGCTATTCTTAATTAATTGTAAGCATGAATGTCTTTAAATTAGTTTTGGTAGATTTATATAGCAGTAGATACCTCAAAACGACCATTTATTTGATAAAAAGAAGCGAATGTTATGTTAAGGAGTTGTTCTGAAAACATTTGGTTAATTATTTTCACTAAATTGTTTAGAAGATGATTATGAATAATCTAGTTATTGTAAAATGTGTCTAAATAATACATAACTAATGGATAATATGCTTTATTTGCTTCATTTCCCCTCTCTAAAAAGGTATGGGCAAGTGTCCCGCACCTGATGGGCAAGTGTCCCGCCGGTTGGGGAGACTTGAATCAAAACTCATTTTCCATTACAACTTAGTTTACTACGTTCTGGTTGCAATTTTTATTTTCAGAATAGTATAAAATCTTAGCTAGATAATAAGGCTTCCATATGGTGTAGATCTTAAAGCTCTCAAGGTCACTGATCAGATTTTATAGAGTTTTTAGTAAAAAGCGGTTCAAGTCTCCCGGACTCCCCCTAATCTATGGTCATTTTGGTCTGGCTATGAATGGGCAAGGGATAGTGTAAACAACGGAAAACGTATAGAAGTGTTTATGTATAGTTTTTACTGTATAATGTCTATTGAGAACTGGTATAAACGTTTAATGTGATATTGCTGCGGGCTTCTATAATAATACAACAATGAGTAGTTCCTTGTTTCACAGAAAACTGAACAATTACTACTTTTGCTAACTAAAACTCGGAGAATAATTTTGTAGCAGCTAACTTACAAATTTGGAGAAAATGTTAGATCATTTCGATATAGAATAGATAAAACTTAATTTACTTCTAGTTCTACAGAAAAAACATATTACACAATATAATATATATAAGATATGAATCAAATCTGAACTCACTTGTAATCGTTCAAGCGCTTCCAACGCTGCATCACAGGGCAGAGGTAGAGCGCGCGACCGCGGCACATCGTACGTGCTGGACGCAGACGCGGCTGAGTGTACTGAGCTCCCTGAATTCGCTGAAGCGCTTGACGTGGCTGAGGTTAGCGAGCCGGTGCCGCTGCAGGCTGAGTCAGCGCTTGCGGGTCGAGGGGCTCTCGGGGCGTCGTACCAATCAGCCGTAGGGCGGGGACAGTCGTACGTCCCGAGACGCTGTACGGGCATGGGTGCTCTGGGTACATCGTAATGTGAACATTCTTCGATCTGGAAAAAAATATATTTTTATAAGTCACTCTGTCATCTGGGTAGGTAAGCGGGAAGCTAACCTTAAATTTATCTTATCTAAACAGATTATTATTATTAGAGGCCTTTGTCCAGCAGTGGACGTCCCACGGCTGAAACGAACGAACGATACAGATTATATGTATTACTAGCGACCCGCCCCGGCTTCGCACGGGTGCAATGCTGATACTAAATACACTACAAAAAACTGTGAACGTTGTATATAAAAACATAGCAGCCCGCTCCGACTTCTTACGGGTATAAAATACATGCCGCAAACGCTACGTCCAACAATTTTTAAATCTGTAATATCTTCGAAAATATTCACTTAAATCATACGGTGTAAAGGGCCATACAGATCTATATTAAATGAACAATGTATTCAAGGCATTTAATTGGTTAAAGATTAATGCTGTATTGGTTAAAATCGCATCGAAAATTAGCCATTATTTGTCGTAAAAAGTACATGACAAAAAAAAGTTATTGTGGGTTATCCATAAGAGATAGACATATACCATCGCGGACTTTTCTGTAGACCTTTTCAATGTGTATAATACTTAGTACATTATTTTAAAAAAACTCGCAGGGTTCAGCCTGCGTTTGCAGTGTAAGCGGAAAAAATGTAATTTTTTACGAAATCACATTAGAAACCTCAAAAATAACAGTACTTCTCCACTATTTAATGGATGTTTTTATACATATAAACCTTCCTCTTGAATCACTCTATCTATTAAAACAAACCGTCAAAATCCGTTGTGTAGTTTCAAAGATTTAAGCGTACAAAGGGACATAGGGACATAAGGACATAGGGACATAAGGACATAGGGACATAGGGACAGGGAAAGCGACTTTGTTTTATACTATGTAGTGATGTATTATCATTGAGATACAAAAGGTTCAATAGTATTCAATTACATTGCTTTTCCTGTAATTTCATGTTTAGCATTTAGTTTTCCTGTTTATTGCGTTTAATGACGTATTAATTAGGGTGTACGTGATCAAATACTGTCCGACATCGACGCGTCGTTATGGAATTAAAATATAAGTAGGTACGTAACTCAGTTTTGGAAACTAAACATAGGTGAATTTCCTTTTAAGTGTTTATAATCATCCATTGTTATTCACACAGCAATTAGTAAACACAATTTACTAAATGTTGTATGATGGACTTTTTCCTAATATATTGACTCAAATATAATTACGGGTTTCAGTCAAAACGCTCTGACGAGGAAGTTAAATTCTTTGCGATATCCATTAGTGAATTATCAGTTTGCTTATTTCTGTCCAACACTCTATTTTAAAATAAATGACTCTTCATGGCAAATTTTTTCGACCTGTCTTCTTGTCATAATTAACTCAACATAATTGTTTGTACTTAGGCCTATAATTTCATGAGTGCTTTACAAGGACCTTCCAGAATCAAACGAACAGAAAAAATCAAGTAAGAAAAAATCAAATCTTTTAAGAACAGAAAAAAATCGATTTCTCATCTTTAAACAATTATATTTATAAGTATTTGAATGCTATAAAAATAAATATCAAAATTCAGCACTTACTTTGGTAAAAGCTGGAGACTGTTGAGCCGGCATTGGCTGATGAGCGACGGGCGCGGGTGTCCGCGTTCGCCGCCTCTGTGTCGTGGAGCTTGCATCGAACACTCCGGCCACTATCCTCAAACGGTTGCCTGGACATATTCCCTGGAAAACATTGTTATTTCAGTCAATTATAAGTACTTAAGAAGCAGGTTGTGTTGTTACGTTTACTTCATAAAAGTTAGACCAATTTATAATTGTCAATATTCTTGTCTAGAGTAGGTACGGGAAATGGTTGTTATTGAAAGGCAAAATAATTTGATAATTTCATAATATTCACAACTTCACACGTGTTTTTAGGTAAGTATCTACCAGGATACTTATTATTGTACAAAATAAGGTAAGAATTTATTTTCCTTGTTATAAGATGAGATAGCAATTTTAATCAAAAACATTACCTTTACTTTATTTTAACACAATGTCACGCAATTCGAAGTAAATTAAAAAACTAAGATATGCACAAAATAAGAAGTATTTTCCGGTGATGTAAATGAAAAATCTACGTTCAAAGGTAGCAAACGAAAAGCAACAAATATGAAGGAACCACTTATGTGGAAAATATAACTTTTTGGAGAGCTTTTGCGGTGAGCAGAAAAAGTAACGACGTTGGCAAGTTACGATTAAAACAACTCGTGTTTCTCTTTAAGTAATGTATTAAAGGAGCGTTGATTTAATTAAAATTTTGTAAGTAGATTGCTAATTTTATACTATCTAGTAATAGTACGTTTGTCTTATATTAATACAAATATATTTACTGAATCGTTTTGAAATATTTTTACGTTAAGTTTACAAGAAATAACTTTATTCCACTGAAACATTCATTGAAATAAATAGGACATCATTTTAATTTAATTCACCACGAGGACGAGCTTTTAAACATCTAATTTCGGACCGGTAAGTTGTTTATTCAGGACAATGTCTTGCGGTAAGTTCAAGGAACAATAGAATGGAGTTTCTTGCCGGTTCTTCTCCGTAGATACTGTTTTACGAATCGGTAGTAAATGTTAAACTGTTATGACGATTCAAAAGTGCTTCTAGAAGTCTAATTGAATAAATAAATGTTTGATTTTGAACAGTGTGTTACCTGTCTGCCTCTTAGTGAGCAGAGCCACCAGCCCTCGCTCCCTCCCGTGTTCTGCTCCAGTACGGTGAGGAGGTCGCCTCGTCTGAATGCCAACTCGTCTGGTGACTCCGCTATGTTGTCGTACAACGCTCGCGCCATGCACTGTAACAAGCAAAAGGTTTTGTTAGTTGGATGTCATACAAGGTTTAAAGTTAGTAGGAAATAATAGGTATACAAACAATTCGCAATCACGTTTAGAACTTTTTTACAAAATGTTACAAATTAAATTTGGAGAGTCCAGAAATAATCCAATCTACATAAACAATATTTTGAATATATGAAACCACATGATAAATATACACACTTTATTGTAATATAAGCATTGCCGATTTCTTAAGATGACTGAGAATAAAATTATTCATAAAGCTCTAAATATTAACGCGAAAGATTTAATAAAATATCCCTCTTAAATTTCCTATGCAAGAGTGGTCTAACTAGCTTCCTCATACGGGAAATTTGAATACCTTATTATAAATTTAAGACGCAAGGTTCGTTTGTGCAGCTATTTGAAAGTAGGTTAATGGAAAATATAAAGTAGTTATTCTTTGCGCCATTTTGCAGAGTACAAAGTGCTAATGAGAAAGAAATCTGAAAAAAAATTTTCTTCATTATAAAACACGGGTACAATGTTAATATTTTAAACAGTTGAGATAAAATAAATGTTTTCTAGAGAGGGTGCCGCTACCTATAAACCTAGTTGTCGGTTAAGTGATTGCTTAACCGACAGGAAAGCTCTGGAATTTACTCGATCGCAACACACGTACAGTGTGCACTCTCCCGTAGTGCTTCGTAAATCTAGATTTATTAGCTGAAGAATTGAGTATCAGCTCTACTTAACCTAAATACTTTCAACCGAATGGCAAAGAATTCTCCGTGAGTCTTTAAGATTTCAGTGGAAATGTTTTACATGAATGAATTTGGACGCATTTCAGATTATTAGGCAATTTGATAAATGGATTGAAAATGGTGTAAATTACTACTAGAATAATAATAAAACCATCAATATAAATTGCGTAATAAAGTCAACGACGCACGCCAATTTTTCGAAACATTTTTGCACAAAAAAATAATATAACGTACGTAATTTATTGATGGCCTATAACTGCATAACGAGATTTAAGATTTATTTGTAGGGTTAAACGAATATACACGCTACTATTAATAGCCTGCTTATTAACATTTGACACCTTTGCACCCTCTACCAGGCGCACATGTTTCGCATAGAGCTTTCAACGGCATCTATTAAATTTACATCCCGGCAATACGGTAATATGATTTACCGAATCACTATTACATTTATGCAGAGACAAATTTATTAAATAGGCAACTCATTACAAAATATGCTTCAATGTTTTATTTTACTAACAAATCTATACATATAAAACTCAAAGGTGACTGATATAGTGATCTATCAACGCACAGCCCAAACCACTGGACGTATGGGGCTGAAATTTGGCATGCAGGTAGATGTTAGGACGTAGGCATCCGCTAAGAAAGGATTTCCCGAAATTCTTGCGGGAACGGGGAAAAACGGGGATGCACGTACAAAGTCGTGGGCGGAAGCTAGTATATAATATATTTTTAGCGAACAGGTACCGGCTGTACCGTACCGCATAATACTTCTTTAATTGTCATTAATTTCAGCACTGAATAGATGTTTATTAATTTTAACTAAAGGAATCTAAGTTATTTCTTATAATCTATCTAAACTACCAAAATAAGATTTACCGTTATTAGGCAGACAATTAATACAGATAAATTTAAAAAAATAATAACTTTCAGTGTCCATTGCATATAACATTCATATACATTTCTAAATAAAAGTAACAGAAGTGTATTAACATAAAGTAACGGCGTAACATTTGTAAGCCCGTCATTAGGGCATGCACCCGGGTTTACCCGGTTCCGAAAAACCCGGGTAAACCCGGGTTTTTTGATGATCTTGAGAACCGGGTCTGAAAAGTATGAAACCCGGTTCTCCCGGTTCCGACCAAAATATTAAAATATAAAGTATTATTTATATTTTGCTGCATTATTTTAACAAATTTATTCTATCTGGCAACGTCAGACTCACGTGCATCGCGAATTTTCTTGCCACGCCTCAAGCGTTACTCTGATTGGTTGTCTAACCTTAGATGTTACGTTAAGATTACGTTGCTTACCAAGTATGCAAGGTAGCATACCTTAGATGCTAAGTTTCCTACGGGTGTATTACCAAAAAAAAATAGGCTTCGAAAATGACAAAAATTAGGCTACTGAAATACTTTTATTAGATTTGTCGTAAATTTGAAAAGCTGTTGCTTTTACTGTTTCATATAATGATCCAGTCATGTTTTTGTTTTTGGTATCAAGCTGAAATTTATATCGAATACTCAAGTCAAGGCATAAGTCGCATTGTTAGGTGAAACCCGTGATGAAGTGAACGAAGCCGCGAGTATCTTGAAAGAAGAAGCGGAAAAGGTTGGACTAAAAATCAATGCCAACAAAACGGAATATCTCCACATGAAGCGGTATAGAGATACACGAGCTAAACGCCAAGACCTACAGACTGGAGATACGACGTATAAAGGAGTTGCTAGTTTTAGATATCTGGGTTGCACTATAACTGACTCACATTCCAGGGAGGAAGAAATTAATATCCGTATCCAAAATATCCTTAAATGTGGTGCAGCCTTGCATAAGGTGCTCGCGTCTAGGCTTCTGAGCAAAAACAAATGTGTAATAGTGCGTATATACAAAACGGTCATAAGACCAATACTTATGTATGGGTGTGAAGCCTGGACCCTGACCCAGAATGAAGAACGCAAGCTTTTAGTCACCGAAAGAAGGCTTCTTCGCAAGATCTTTGGTCCCACCAGATGAGAGGATGGAAGCTGGAGAGTCCGAACAAATGCCGAACTAGAAAAACTAATGGCCGAGCCAAATATACTTGGAGAAATAAAAGCACAACGGCTACGTTGGCTCGGTCATGTAGAACGAATGGGTGAGGAACATTACAGTTTGCAGTTAATGAATAAGGTTTAAGTTTATATGTGATATTATGATAACAAGGTACTTTTATAAGACTGATAAATAAAGAGAAGTATTGAAATTTTGTTTCTTTATTAATTTAATAAAATAAGATACAAGCCGCGTAAAATAAATGGCCCATCAGGTACTTTTACAGTAACTTTTGTTTAATTTCGTATTTTTTTCCGAGGTAATATAAAGAACCGGGTAACCCGGTTCTACCCGGTTCTGAGTTCAATTTGGAACCGGGTTTCAAAAACTTGGAACCGGACTCGGTTCTGCATGCCCTACCCGTCATGGCATCCCCATCGCGGGATAAATATTGACATGTACGGCACAGCTGCAGCGGAACATTGTCCCAAATCTGCCGATAATGACAGATTGCATTGTGCAACATAAGAACGTGGGCGATGTTGGGGTAGGCCATGTCCGTTTCCACGACGCAATCGTTTATGCAACTGATACGAATGCTATCAACAAATGAATAGCGAAGATGCACTTAAAAAAATAGAGCGTACGAGTCTATGGGTAATATGGGCATTTTTTAGTCATCTTAAATTCTGCATGTATTATAATAAATATATATTTTAAAGTCATCCCATTTAAAAATTTAAAATAAAATTTAATATGTAATATAAATAGCCGTAATAACTAACCCCTTTTTTGGATGCCTTCCTTTGGCTAAAGCTTTGTCTGCTACATTTGCACATGTCACAAGGCTTCTTCCTCAGTCCTCGTAATAAACCAAATAATTTAACACTCATCACCATAATAATTATTATTAACGCATGCGTTTCAATCGAATAACCACAATATACTGCACTAGTGCCAAACAAAACTCAAATATTATATGAATGGGATACATTCGAACTGGTTTGAGATGAGTCATCTTGCGTACGTCTAGTGACGTCTCACCTCATCTATATTAAACATGCTTAATAATATGCTATTATTACCTTATCTTAACTGTAACATGTCCATTAATGAGAATTATTGAATGAACACATAGGTAGTATGTTCTATGTATAAAGTCGATCGTGGTTGATAGAAAAATAAGCACTGTTTCAGCGAAAATCGAATTGGAAGAACTCCAGAAAAAGAACTATTGAAATATGTATGAAAGTTGTCGAATATTTTATTGTATGTACTATGTGCAGTATGTGTTGTATGCATAATCTGCAGTTCTCAATCATCTATAAATAAATTGGCGAGATCAATGATACCTTTTATTCTAATAGTATTCCTATTAGCTGATTGCAAACCGAACCATACCCCTATAAAGGTTGTTCCTATCTTTGTATGGTTCGTTCGTTGATCGTAAAGTATGACAAGGATGCTGCAAGACGGATTCATATGAATCACGGCGCCAGCGTTCGCGGAATCAATGCTATTTAGCCGTGAGTACCGCCGTTAAGTCGTATCGCACGTACCCATGGTCGATGAGGTCATTGACTGACTCTATTCTTTGATAAGGGAAACGTCTCAATGGAAGAGGGTAAAGAGGCTGTTTGTAATACAGATGATTAGTTCAATGTTTGTAGAGTAACAACAAAAAGGCTTAGTGTGTTCAACTGAAAATGGCTATAACCACTATAACCAAGAGTCCAAGACATTATCATGCGATCTCTTGGAGATTGCAATAAAATACTAAAAGGATCCATTACTTTTTTCGTGTTCACTAATTATGTATATTTCGTTTTTGTGATCCTTATTGAATCACAAATTATTTTTAAAGCATTTATATATTCAGAGGAGGTAAAAACTCATTTAAATAGCAGGTACCTTGTATAAATACATATTTAATAATTCATGAGAACCGAAATTATTTTATTTATTTTGGTTATTCATTATTAATTAAACATAAAAGGATAGTAATTGTAATTAAATGCATAATTGGTGCATTGGCGTATATTCGTTGTTGCATTTTGCAGAACACAAACGTCATAAACATCTTCTGCGAAGGATCAATGTACACTGTGAACTAACTTCCTGCGTTTGAGTATAAAACGTAAGGACAAACTGTTATCGGAGCTTTCTTAGAAGACCTTAGCAACCGTTTGCGGAAAGAGTAATAGAATAAATAACCAAATACTCGTGAAATAAATAATAAACAAGAAACCTAAATGCGTTTGGCATAAAATATATAAAACGTGTTGCGGTTTGTTTCAAAGAAAACAATAGTTAGGTATCTCAAATGCTTTCAGTACAAAACTTTTTGTAAATAATGAATAATAATAATATCCAAACATCCTTAAATACTTTTTTTTATGACAATGCAAGTTTTAATAACAATTAGAGCACAATATAACAAATAACAAAGAATAAATAATAAAAAATATAACAAGTCTGCTTTAACCTTAGCTTTAACGTACTGATAATTTATGGTAATCAGGTGCATCAATAAATTTTTATGCATCAATTAATATGGTTTCCATTGTTAATATAATTTAGGTATTTGTAAATATAATCTTCTTTTTTTCAAAAATAATTGGTAGGTATGATAAGCAGAAATATTTTTATATATTTTTATCAAACATTTTTATTCGTGTTATCTCTTCACCAAGATATACCTTTTGTAGTAGGTTACTTGTTAGTTGTTACCCACTTGCAAACAATCATTCTTTGTACTATTTTATAACCTTAATACCAAGGTTTTATAAACAAGAAAATCATATTTATTTGTAACAATGATTCGTTACAAAACAGTTCATAAAACCACAATTTTACTGAATGATTACACAGTTTGTTTTTGCGGTTATTTCGTTTGCTAATATATTTAAATAGATCTATTAAGAATAAACAACTTCTTATTTGAACCAATAGAATTATTTTTAAAAGGAAAATTTTGTTCATTGCATAATATTTTCCTCATATGGAAACAGTAATCGGAAAACTGTTTATAAATATTTCCAAAACAAATTTTTAAATGATTCAATGTATATTTGGAAGCTCTTCTTGCTAAATTCAAAAGTGCACATAAAAACAGGCATAAAAAAGTCACGATGGCTTGTCCAGTCATCCATTTCGACGCCCTAAGTACGCCGCCATATGGCGAGTCGAAAATCAATGAGAAATGGGGTCTCAATGGCGGGCGGTGACCTACGAAGGTCGGTCTGCTGTAGTACGCAAGGGAATAACGCATGCGTACGTTGATCAAATAAGTTTTCCTATTTAAAATGGCTAAATATACATTGATAAACGTGTTAGAGAATGGTCGTCATTTTGATCAAAAATGTCTTAGGCAAATGAATCTTTATTTAGTTAGTATTTAAATGCTTCAATTTAAACAATGTATAGAGTAGCGTATATAGTCTATATAAAACTAGCGGTCCGCCCCGGCTTCGCCCGTGGTACATAATATTTACGTTTTCTCTACATAAGAACCATCCTCGTACTTCAAGGAATATAATAAAAAAATAATTATCGAAATCGGTTCAGCCGTTCTCGAGTTATGCGCTTACCAACACATTTTGCGATTCATTTTTATATATAAAGAAGAAGAAGATTACTAACAAATTCACTATATTATCACCGAATAGACAAGCAAAATTTGCACATCTAACCGGGTCATACGAATCTCTCTGATTGAGAGGCTAGATAGACTCAACGGAAATTTTAGCAACAACCCAATTTAATATCAGACTAAAGTTAGCTACAACTCACGCATAGTTATCATCACTATCACTACATAGTATAAAACAAAGTCGCTTTCCCTGTCCCTATGTCCCTATGTCCCTTTGTACGCTTAAATCTTTGAAACTACGCAACGGATTTTGATGCGGTTTTTTTTAATAGATAGAGTGATTCAACAGTTCATAACATCCATTAAATAGTGGAGAAGTACTGTTATTTTTGAGGTTTCTAATGTGATGTCGTAAAAATTTACATTTTTTCCGCTTACATTGCAAACGCAGGCTGAACCCTACGAGTTTTATCAAAATAATGTACTAAGTATTGTACACATTGAAAAGGTCTACAGAAAAGTCCGCGATGGTATATGTCTATCTCTTATGGATAACCCACAATAACTTTTTTTTGTCATTTACTTTTTACGACAAATAATGGCTAATTTTCGATGCGATTTTAACCAATACAGCATTAATCCTTAACCAATTAAATACCTTGAATACATTGTTCATTTAATATAGATCTATATGGCCCTTTACACCGTATGATTTAAGTGAATATTTTCGAAGATATTACAGATTTAAAAATTGCGGGACGTAGCATTTGCGGCGGTACCGGCCGGCTATCTATTTTATAGTTTATACCCGTGCGAAGCCAGAGCGGGCCGCTATGTTTTTATATACAACGTTCACATTTTCTGTAGTGTATTTAGTATCAGCATTGCACCCGTGCGAAGCCGGGGCGGGTCGCTAGTAATCTAATAAATGGAACAAAATAATATGTACCTATATGTAAATGAGGATAGTACAAACTACGCATAGGCGAACAACACACCACAAAGGCAGGTCAGCTGTACATAATTAGTACCTAGAGTGAAACATTTTCGCTCATTAAGCACTGGCTAACTGTGACCGAAATAGCCTGGTAACGTTCGATGTAGACTTGAAATGAACAATAGAGCATACACGAAATTGATCTGCAATTCGATACACGATCCGGCAGATGCAGTACGCAATTTGGAATTGCCGTTTTAATCTTCTGTTAATACATACTTTTATTTTAATGATTTCAAATGAGTATATTTGATTGGTTAGCAATTAATCAACTAAACATGTAATTTGTGAATTGAATCTTCAGAATGCAAAAAGATGTTAATATAGATGTATATGTATTTTATAATAATGTGGTTCCAAAAATATTTCCAATCTCAATTTGAAAGATATATTTAAACCACATCTTTTAGATACATGTTAGCTAAAAAACCGGTTGGGTTAAGACATAATATTGATACATATTTTTTAGAAAATACAACAAGCGACCGCGTTTCACGTTTAAAATCAGGAAATACGGACAACCGACTGACCACTTAAAATAGTCATAAGCGTCGAAGCCATTTTAATATCACGTCATTGATGTAGACGGCGCCAGACATATCATTTACAGACCGCATACATTTTAATTAATATATTCCTTTTTATTTCAAAAGTATATTGAAAACAAAGAACGCAAGGATTTTATGAAACAAGTAACCATTTTCCAGTGTGTACAATGCATCGTTAACCAAAGCTGGACTATGATTACGCTGTCGACTAACACAAACCGAGGAGGCTAGTGAATATAAACATTGCATTTTAAAGTCACTCGTCCAGTTGTTTCAAAAGGTTAAGAAAAAGAAACAACAGAGATGTTATGCCGAGAAAATTTGAGTGGAGTCGAGTGCACGACTCCCGTGCGCTGGTCGCTTCGGTCTGTAGGGCAAAAAAACGTCCACGTTTTAAATACATTTTAGCGACAGTCGAGTGAAGTTATGTAGATTGAGGGCGGCAATCAGAATCACAGATGACACGAGACGCATACGAGTGTCGCATAAGTAGCCATAAAAACGCGACCACTTGTAGAAACTCGAGAAGATAATCGCCGGAGATAATGAGTTCGTACACATATGGAATTGCATACATGTCTATGTGAGTGGTTTGCGCTTATTGCAAAAACCACTCAAGTGACACCTCGTGTGTAGAGTAAGGAACCATAATTTTAAAAGTTTTACGTACCTATTTAATGTAATTAAATATAAAATTTCATTATGTGGTAACATTTAAATTGTAGATATCAGACAAATTAAAGATAACGAATCTATTGGTATTCCATTGGTATTTTTTAGTGTCACTGCGAAATTCATTTTGTATCGAGGTGCAAATATTTTACAGTGATGGTCTCTACAGTGGCAATAGCTTGAAATGCCACAGGCTTTTGAACTGAAATTGTGTTTAGATTCACTGTTTTGTGCAAACATAGACAGCGTAACAATTGTGTATGTTTAAGCCTCATACCCAGACTATAGATTACACTCATTATAACAGAAATACACTTGAATAAGCTAATGAAATAGTGGTCCTATTAGCTTTTACACATAAAAATTATCGTTCAGAAAAACAAACTATAAAAAGAAATGTACCTATATTATACCAAACATAATATTATAACTAAGTAATGTTTTTGAACCACTATAATACACGTGCCAATTGTTTTCTAAAACAAAGCAATTCTATTACAACCATCATTATAAAATATGTCACATGCACAAAGTTCCAGATTAAAATTTTAAATTGCTCTCAATTTATTCATCAAGGGAATTGAATAAAAACATCGCAGCACCAAGTTTGAGTACCGAGAGGGGTCGGGTTGAAAGGACCTCCTCTCCGCCAGAGGGTGAAGCCGAGCGAATGCGAAAATAGTGATGCAATTCTCAATCAATCTCTATAGATAAGCGAGTGTTAAATGAATTTAAATTTTAATCAACGTTACAAAAGGTTTCAATTTTTCATCTTGCTCTCCCATCTCTACATAAAACGTTTTATGCAACCGAACTTTGCAGATAATTTAAATGTCGTTGTAACGAAAATGATGCCTTTCAAAAATAGCATTTTATGCAACGAATTCAAATTATAGTGCCGGTACATAAAACGCAAGCTTATTTTATGTGAAATTTAAATTAGGGCATTTTCAAAATAATTATAACATAAAATTTACATAGAAGCATAAAACAGTTGAAGCAGCAGCGTTATGACTTTAAATAAGACTTGTAAAGCGCTCGCCAACAGTTTTACGAACAATATAAATAGTATAGAAATTGAGAGCAGGGGAACGTATTCAACCTGATGCATATTACGAAATAGCCAATCAGTAATTAAATAAAACGAAAACAGTAATCGCTTCCCTCTGTCCTCTTTTCTGTTACCCAATTGTGAATGATGCCAACCGATCGGACACTTGTAGCTTGCTGGTGTCTGATTTGGATGTCAGCCAAATGCTTCCTATATTTTATGCTCAAGTACCTTTTGAACTCCATTGCGGGTTATTGCTGGTGACATCGCTCGCTGTTCGAAACGTTTGTGCAAGAAATGTTTCAAGATTTACAATGTTGCAAGATTTGTAATAAACAATTCAATGTGTATTGAATAATTGAATATATCTTATAAGTACATGTTTTGGGTTCCCTTGATCTGTCAAAGCGATCGTTGTATAGTTGGTTAATGATGAATTACTTTTACAACCTGGGCAGGACTCAACAGTCAATTAGTCCAGAAAGGTTTCATATAAAAATCTTATAGTTTATAGACAATGCATAAGTGTACTAAAAGCAATGCATCCGACACAACTTGCTCTATTATTACATCTCTTTCCACAATTGAGCAAAGTGTTATCTTCTTGGTTATCATATTGTATCTACGATTATGATAATTACATAATTATGATTACTATTTTACATTTCTCAACATTGTAAGACGTAGTATAATCTCGTAATTACAAAACGCTTTCATATGCTTCAAACACGAATGTTTCATCCAATTGATAGAGCACGTAGAGCACAGAGAGTGTTAGCCCTTGTTACTGGCGGCTCACAAGTAGCAAGTTGAACGACAGTCCTCCAACGAAACAATTTCGTTGTCCCAACTGCTCTCTGACACTTGAGTGCACTGTGCCTGATTAAAACTCGTCCGGTTCATTCTCTTCGCTTTATTTGTTTAAGCATAGCGTAAACCATCTCTTTAAATACAATATTTGTTTGAATATTATTTTTCCTTTCAAGTCCAAAATATTTACACTCCTCTGGACTATGCAAACAAGGCATAAGCTGAATATGATACCGGAGGTGACGAAACATGATCGCGATGGACTGACCCAAAAAACGTTGCCTATAGATTCCGATTTCAGTAAGACGTCCAATAACTTATTTATTTGAGACATTACTCAAAATGAATTATACGAAATGATAATACATATTTATTGGTGAGATATTCTCTTGTGAATTGTGATGCATTGGCAACAATGTAATGGATGGTACATTGAAGATATTTTACGATGTCGTGACTTGTTGTTGCAATTTTGGGATTGAATAATAAAATAAGGGGTAACGTAGGAACATAGATTTAGCATTAGATGGGCTAGACAGTGCTGTATTATGCATTGAGTAGCACCCTAGGGGTCTAGACGAAGCAGATGTTTCAAATTGTCCGAGCAATAAATGGTTATGTAAAAAAATGTATGTACGTACTTATATATAAGTAAAATATGTAGTAAACGTATTAAGTATATTATAATACATCAATTGAACGATTACATTTCATGTCTGATTACATACATCGTCCATAAATTTTATACTACGTACCTACGGTAACGGCTAATTTATTGTAAGTAAAGTCTCTTGTCCGTACCTACTAAAGTATATTTTCCTATTCAAATACCAATGATGATCAATATTAAATACCAATTAAACTATAGAATTTCCTCAAGGTATCACAATATCCGCCGATAGAATATCCATTAATATCGAACTTATATTGAACTATCAATCTCAAGATTATTCCGCTGCCTGAAGCGATTTAGATTAAAGCTTTGCAACTTTAAGGTGAAGTTTGGAAGCCGGTGTCGGCAGACAACTTAATGGCACCTTAGAGAACATAGTTTCGTTCACGACACATATTGCATGCATATTATAATAGTTATAAATTACATGCATATGTGCTAATGAAAATTACTATCATTTATAATGCAGTTAGAACTACAACCATATTAGTTCGTACTCTATATTTATAACAGTCAAAAGTTTAATGTAACTCTGCTATATTTATAAATAGAGAATATATACTACTCAATATAATTTAGAGTAACTGAAAATTTGTTCGCATTTAGAAGTAGGGGCTTGGAATTAAATTTATTTTACGTGAATAGTATAAACCAAACACGAAAATTTAAATGAAAATGTTCAAACACACGCCCGCTTTTCAATGGCGTTCAGCGGCAGCCACGAGCAAAGTACTTTTTGAATTAACAGGTTCTATCTGCATTCAATCCGACTCATTCATTTAGTCCTACTGTTCATTTTTAATCATTTCCTCCCTCAAATAAGCAGGTTTCTGCTTTCTGTACAAATAATTTAAAATCGAAATACTCACAACGACTTTTCCGAAAATATTCCAAGTAATCCATCTGTTATTTTAAGAACATAGATTAAGCACTATTGAACGTCTGCCGAAATAGAAATTCCGGATTGTTTGATCAGCAAAAAACGACATTTCTCTTTACCGAACATCCACAAAATGATTTTCCGAGCCGTTACAATACGGCGTGTCTTCTTCGCTCCCCCGGGCTAGGCGTCGTCTCTTGACAGGGATAAATCCTGCGCCACCCTCGTTTTTATATCCACTCTATATAGCTAGACGCGGCCAACTCATTACTGTAGTTTTATTCCCCTATTGCACAGCCAAACAATGGTATAAAAAATAGGCAACCATCATTGAAAGACATAAAAGGCTATATGTGAACCCTCTTAATAACAATTGAAGATCGGAACCCATATAGGTTTACTGCCCCATTGTTCTTTGTCCGAAAACCGTTGTAATTAGCGTCCCCATCCCGATAGCAACAAAAAGGTGCCTTATTTAGTTGCTCGGTCATGGGGCTTAATGAAGTTATCTAATTTTGTAGCAAAGTTTCAAGAGATATTGTTCTGAGCGTAGGCTTGTACTGATTGTGTAAGTTTTACAAATGAATGGGCAATTGTCTCAAGTATAATGCGTTCGTAGTGCTCAAACAATCTATTATAATGTGACTTATTAATTTACTAATGAGTGGCATTGTCTGCTCATTGTTTAATTTCAAATCTTTGTTATCTTCAGCATAAGAAAAAGTACAACAGATTTAAATTTTAAAAGAGAGAAGTTGTATATAATTGGATGCAAGGAGGCACTTCAGTCCCCTTTCTGTCCGTAGATGCTTGTGAAGTTATTCCGAACCACTGCAATTTACCACATTGTCACATTGTCTTTTACCGTCTCAGTTGGAACGTGGCTCGAGTGATATAAGACTTGCTATGATTCCTCGCGTTAGAATGTGGTTAATACTTCTAACAATTACAGCATTCACTACCTTTGTACGGAAAATAAGTACCAGTAGACAAGATAAGTATATTCATTGATTAGAAAATAAAAATGCATTGACTGTTATTAAAATAGAATTTACGATATAGTCTATGTTTAGTAATTTGATTCTTTAAAATAGAAATCTCAATAAAACCGGCCAAGTGCGAGTCGGGCTCGCGCACAAAGGGTTCCGTAGCAGCAAATATAATAAATTACAGTTAAATCAACCTATCTCAAAAACTATAAGAGATACTTTGATCAAACCAAAAATCGTTGAAAGAGTTAATTAGCATGCATCACCTCTATTTTTTTTAGAATTTTATACCCCGTAGTTATAAAAATAGAGGGGGGGGGACATACTTTTTACGACTTTGAGAGCTGATATCTCAAAAACCGTTCACTTTAAGAAAAATGTTTTTTAGAAAACTTTATATCATTTTAAAAGACCTTTCCATTGATACCCCACACGGGTATGTACATCGAAAAAAAAAATTTCATCCCTCAGTTACATGTATGGGGGGCCCCACCCCCAATTCTTTTTTTTACTATTTAGTGTCATATTTTTGTAGCGGTTCATACAACACATATTCCCATCAAATTTCATCACTGTAGTACTTATAGTTTCCGAGTAAATCGGCTGTGACAGACGGACAGACGGACAGACGGACAGACGGACATGACGAAACTATAAGGGTTCCGTTTTTGCCATTTTGGCTACGGAACCCTAATAAAAACTTGTGTATGAAATGTCCAAATATGACATAGGTACATACTAAATAGGTACAAGTAGTTTAGGTGCCAAGATATAATATTTTGTCTAATATATTATATGAGATCAATGAATGTGATAAGTCGCTCGTTTTGGTACTCAAAAGGAAACAAGACATGTTGACAAGTTGATTTATAGTCATGTTATGTATGGACTTCTGTTTGACCATCATAAGTCATAACATTATGTTGTTGATTGCTAATGGAATATTTATTAAGTGACGACGATATAAACTTATATTAAGCAGTGTTGATGGGAACTAGTCTTTAACTAGTCTTTTAATTTTTAATTATGTCGTCATAGACTTTCATTTTACGAACGATAGAGTAAAAATTATTTTAATTAATTAATAAACTTATATCCTAATAAATCGCTTTTTATATGTTTAATAACACAGATGGCATAACAAAAGTCTTATAACTTACTGTATAAGAGCCGTAGCTGGCGACTTATTGATAAAGAATTAGACCCTTCTTAAAAGTACCCACTTAAAGTCAAAAGAGTTCCAATATTCAATGAATTCTAAAACCGCAATTTCAAATCACTCCAGTTCATTTAATGGTAGGGTTTTATTTGCCTCTCATACTTCTTAGTTCTTATATAAAAAAGAAGAAAATTTATTTCTGCCATTGTTCAGTAAGACATAGATAATTTAGATGTTCCTAGATTAAAATCTAAAAAAATCTCAGCACAAAATGATCTGGAAAACTTTAACAACAGCACGATGTAGATAATGGTCGTATGTGTGCATAACATTTGTAGTACTTTCTTAACCTGTCCTCGCAGACTAACAAACATCCTGCGAGACGATAACAAACGCATTTGAATTTCCTAACTCGATAATGGTCTGCCGATACGGGCGTGCGATGGGCCTGGCATGTCATTACTCCCAAAACGTCATGGTACTTCAATCCGCCAAACTGAGTCACTGTCGATGACATGTACCTTATATAGGTACTGGAAAATTTTACAAAACCATTTATTGATTTGTCTCAAGGGTATGGCGGATTGGCAGACTGAATATGATTATGAATATGTGGCTAGACAGTGTAATCGTGGAATAATTTGAATAAGGTATACGTTTTCTTTTTCTTATATGCTCTGGAACGAAGTGGATTAAGTAATTGCTAAATATAAATATATAGCTACAATATCTATAACCTTAAATAATCGCACGCATTCTAAGTTGTGTCTGTGAATGAAACATATACGATTTATGCAATTGCTGTTGTAAGTATATATGCTACCGGAAATGTATGAAATCAAGGAATTGTATACAATTCCTAGGAAATTTATATAATTCCTAAAATCGCACGGAAATGTGTGAAATAAATTATTTTATACACATTTCCTAGGAGTAAATGTAAAACATTTAAGATATTGATATGTCGCAGGCAAATTGTATATATAATCTGGCTGTTTACAAACGGTCGGCATTTTGTAGTAACTGCCGATAATGATTACATACATTTCCGGTAACATATACATTACTAGCAATGCCCTGCGGTTTCACCCGCATAGATAGCGATATCGTTACAGTGAAGTCTACGTCTAAGGTTTAATTTTTAATCACATGAAAATCACCTTTACACCGTCCCGCACTACGGCCTATTTTTTTTTTTGTTTTAGTGGGGAAATCTTTCATAGATACCCACGTCCTCCGGGGGAGGGGCCGTGGGTTATGTCGGATTCCTACCGACCAAAACCCCACTGTGTTCCGTCAAGACGCATATTGGTAGAATTCCTCCGTGACCCCCGCACTACGGCCTGCACGAACAGTATACCTACTATTTTCTGTAGATTGACACTTTTAAAAATTCGTTATATCTTTTGAATGGAATATCCAATTCTTTTCATTTAAAAAGTATTTTGCTGGTATTGAAACAGTCTATAATAAAACATCATTTAATGGGATAAGGATTAATATATGTGTATGGATAACATGGTTTGATTACTGTCGGCACTTCTATTTACTTTGAAAACGTAAAAAAGTTGTTGTAGTAACATAACTACTGAAGATGGACATATGGTATCGCGGACTTTCTTGTAGATATTGATCCATTCTATAATACCGTAGAACATTTTTTTGTTCTATCTTCAATAGATTCCGCAGCGCACGCGATGACAGAAGTTTTATTGAGGAATTTTTTACACCTTGGGTTACATTATTGCATTTTTGGTAAGGATCTCTAATTTTTTTGAAAATGCAATATAGCCTATGTTGCTCAGTAAAGATGCAGCTTTCTAATGGTGAAAGAATTTTTGAAATCGGTCCAGTAGTTTATGCGTGAAAACCATACATACATACATACATACATACATACATACTTACAAACTTTTCCTCTTTATAATATTAGTATAGATACATCTTACATCTGTGATATAATCTACTTAGTACATACCTACTATTAATCACTTTAAAGTGAGTTAATTTAATATCGATCAATCGGATCTGCATTATAAATAATTGATTAATATTCATTTTGCCCCGGTTGTCTGCAAGACATAACACCGAGAAATAAATTGCACTATGTAGTAAATGTACACGAACTAAATTATTGAGGAATTAAATAAATAAATAATAATAGAGAAAATTTTTGTAAAGACTATATGTAACTATGAAACTTGTGTGTATGAAATTTTTATGCATTAGTGATCAACAAAATTTTAATATTACCGTATAGGTAGAATAAATAATCTTAGGAGTCAGCTTAGTGACTTATGTAATAGATAAAGCTCAAAAATCACTTTGCTGACTACAATCTAACATCCCCTACACCGGGGTTTAGGGATGAAATACGAGGGTTGTGACGCAATTGTAAAGACCTCAGATATCTCTTATGCAAATGTAGCAGAAACGCGCTCAAGAGTATCTTTAGTCGAACATAAAAATTCGATCGTAAACATACTTTCGAGGCTTATAAACCGCATTATGAGCGGAATTGAAATACCAATGGTACACCCATAAACATTTAAGACCTCCCATACGGTTTTTTCATGTCCAGAGAAGGAGTGTCTATTGTTCTTCAAAAATGCCAAAACGAGAGATTCTAATCATCGTTATGGAATGGAATGGTCCATAAAAGACGTAAAATATGTGTAGCGTTATGGTCATGATAAATGAAATAAACGTGCATGTAATCGTATTCCGAGTCCCCTAGGCCTGCACTTGCCGAGTCTATTCTGTGACGCTCACACGAATAATCCCCTCAACAGAAGTATTTGCACGCGCCAGCATTATTGATGACAGGCTCTACCATAATTCCTATGACATTTGTGAAGGGTAGGGTTGCATCACACACATTTCTTACATTTTCACATAATTGTTATTTATATGGTAATGCGGTACGTTACTAGTTTCTAATTGAATATAAAATGTATGGTATTACATGATCGGCGCCAGCGGTTTGTAAAATGACTACCGCTATAAACATCTGCATCCGTTGCAATGCGTTAAACCTACTAAAGTAAATCACGTATCCGACCGTGCTGAATTTATACTCTATAAAGGGTAATATTTAAATGTTTATTGTGGCCCTTACTATAAAAGCGATGACAAAACATAATGGCTTGCTTTGCTATAACTTGATACTTTATTTCATACGCAATTGACAGCTGCCTAATAAATTAACAATTTTTCATTCCTTATTTAGTATTTCCACTGTTATTTATTTTCTATCATTAAATTATTAACCATCAAAAATTTTTAGTAATTAAAATTAATTTATCGTCCGTCAGATTTCCCGTCCCAATGATTAATTGATTAGTATATATGCAGAACTAATGTCTAATGGTGGCCTATAAAATAGAAAAATAATCCTTGTGGGAAAGAATTCATCAGCCGATACAACTGCGCTGATAACTTAATTATAAACAATAAGAATTAAAATAAACAAAATGGATCTTTATGGATGCCGTGTTATGTGGTAATTAAAAGTTTATAACCCCCAATAAAACTGGTGGAATAAGATATCTTTAGAGATACGAAGTATCTTCGGCCTACGCATCGGACAAACCAAACCTTAATTACTTTACTAATTCAGCATTAGAGGTAATAACACGTAGGTATGTAGTAGTGATTAGATTGAACAAGTTACACCCCACAACAAGATCATTTTATGTTATGTTTATAACACGTGTTCGATAGATAACAATTTTTAAAAGGTATCATGACTAAAGTCCAATAAAATTAAACAGTATATCGATTACTGAAACCATTTATTATAACCTTAATTTATATTACTGTATCTTGAAGTAATCTTTAATAATCAATTACTCAAAGCCTGTTAAAATGCTATTTTAATCAATATTGGATCTATGACACAATTAATTAGAACATGCAGGAATGCTAGCAACGCCCCGTAACTAGATACGTAGAGCACTTGCCTCTTATCAGAAATCGATTTAATACGCCTGTGATACGGAATTGTAACTATATTAGGTTCTCAATAATCCAGACAAGCTTAGAATGCGATGCCAGATTATTCCCGAAGCATCCGGATTGCAAGCTATATACATATGTATATTATAATATATCTTCATTCATTCATTCATATAGTACTTTTAGGTATATTAAAATATGCTCATAAGAATAGATTAGCAATACTTAAGTCTTAAGGACAAACGATTATGAAAATGTTTTTTCTTAAAATACTTTATCATATCAATGTCGAAGAAGAATTAACATTTTGTTATGAAATTCATATGTATTATTGCGGTAACTGGCTAAGTGAGATTCCGGAATCATTTCACATAATTGTTATTTCGGGGTCCTAATATAATACTCATATTTTAAAGATAAGTAAATTGAATTAATTATTAATCTTACTTAAGAGCAAAGATTAAAAAAAATATTTGAATGGTAGAGTTACATATGAATTTATAAATACCTAACTATATCTTTTTATACTGGGTCGACCCGGACAAAGCGGCTTACTAGATTTATACGAAATTATTTGTATAAATTTAACTTTTTCATAACTTTTTATACCTATCTTTATTTGAAAACAACAGTTCACATGTCTCTAGGTGCGCTCTATGTAACATAATACTACAGTGCAGTAATGATTTTTGAATCAATCCATTATTGCGTTGTGTTATTTATCAATAATTGTATTGAAATATTAATCATAATACACATTATGCAAGCAAATAAATTAACCTCAATGACGCACTGCGTCTGACCGTCAACGATGCTCCTATGTACCTATACGCTAGGCGTTTAAAATAGGATAGTGTTAGAATGAGAAGCGTTGACACACTGATTTATTACAATTGCTTCAACAAACACTGTGCTAGTGTGGCTATTAAAGGAATTGGTGTTGTAGGGATGGCACAAAGGATAGAGATTCGCGTGATTGTGCGGAGGCGCCAGTGTTGATAGCAAGGCACCCTACGACCTTGCGCCCGCGTCCGTCGTCGCGACATGACGCTAGGGACGCTCTCTCGAATCTGATAACACGAAATGGACCCGACTTCCGATCTCATTTTATACTATAAATATTCGTTTATTGTTTATAGCCAATAAAACTATTTTAAGTGTATTATATTTAAGTGCGCATTGATGTTATACGGTAATGAATGGGTTATTTACGTCGAACTCTACATTGTATAAATACCTTATATGCGCTAGTCGATAAGTAAGATCGATAAGTAAGATTAAACTATAAAATACACATTTGAAGTGAAATTCTAAAAACACGCATTTATTTTATTTCATTCTTAATTAACAAAAATATAAAACAATTTAGTGACTATTTAAAAAAAATGAACTAAACTAAATAACCTTTAAAAGAAATTGAATCTAGCTAGATGCACAGCCCTGTTTTAGGAGAATAGACAAGATCCGATATGCCGAATGCTAAGATACATGGCGCCTAAGTATGCGCCGGCGCACGTAAGTACATCTCGTCAAGCAACCAAGCTCGCTTCGTTTTACTTTATATCTATTGGACAAATGCTACTGAAACCGAAATACTAGACTGAAACATTATTATTTTTTAAATATAAATTTATTAAAGATGAGGAGACTCTACATTTACATACATATTTAGTTTTACGTGCTTTGTTACTCTATTACTTTGAAGTAGTATATTATTCGGATCTCACAGGTAAGTAGATAGCTCTATCTAATAGTGTAATGATAATTGCATGTAGAGCAAATGATCAAAGTTGTTGGGCTCTATAAAGTACCTACTCTTAATAAATCAACATTACACAAATCTAAATCCTACCGCATCTGGAGTAAAAATAAATGGTTACCTTTAATACGACACTACATCATCCGATACATACACGTAACATGCCACTTGCGATACGCCAAGAGCGAGATTACACCTAAGATACAAATCCCTCCGTAAACAAAAGATTCTCATCGATTGTCTTCCTAATAACACGAGATTCCAAACCCTATCACCTTGTAATAGAGCATATTTCATCCGAAATACACCGCTAAGAAAGCTAAGTGTCTCATAAAAGAAACACCTGGAGGCGGCATAATCTTCGGACGCAGGATTATTTATAAACCTAGGGTTTAGATACTTTCTTATAAAATAAACAATGATGAAAGATATAGGCGTATTTATTAGTCTGACTTCGTATTATTATAGCAAATATTTTCTTTCACTATCTTCTGTTTATTTTCAAATATTGAAACTTTTAGAAAACAAGATATAGTATAAATAATACAATTTGCAATTTATACAAATCATAAGTTATACATTATAAAATACAAGTATAAGGTTATTTTAAAGTGCAATTTGCTGTATTTGGAAATAAGTCAAACATCAAAATAAATGTCGACAAGTAAATAATTCTAATGTAAGAAAATGATAGTAAACATTCTCAATAAATCGATATATAAAGTATAAACACAAGTGCAATTTTAAGGTCTTAGATATTTCCTGGCGCTATTCCACCATCGTTGTTACCATATTTATAAAATCTTCGCCATTTACGGCACAAAGGGAAAGGTATGAACAGATTGATTTATTCCTTTGTGCTTGATCAGCGCTATTCATTAGCGATCACATATCCATCAATGTGGATATGGGTACATTGAGATGGCCTACAAAAGCTAATACAAAATTCCACGATGTATGATATTTAATGTGTACTGTCATACTATACATTAAACTTTTAAATGATGCAGAACAATTTCTGTAGATTCATGGTAAATATAAATAAATAAATCGCACATATTTTTAAACAAACTGCAATATCAAAATAGTACAGAATTTGAAGCTCACATGCAAGTCATCGGATAAACAGAAATCTAGCGCGTTGATGAATAGTGCTTGATATTAAAGGCAACCATATTGCAAAGAACTCTACATTCCAAATGTATAAAGCAAGGATTAACGTAGATTTTTTATTCACACGCTGCGCAAATTAGGAAGAGGGATTCAGAAAAAAGTTCAAGAGAAAATGAGGACAGTTTTTAATTCCGGATACTGAGAGCAGAGGAACTTATACATACGGTTGTGAATGAGACCCGAATCCCGATACGATTTATTCAAAACAACTTACATGTGACGTACTCGCGCTACGTATAACGTATAGACTAGAGTAGATAATTTTTGAAACAAAAAAAAATCGCAGTCGGATGAAACCCATTAGAAAAGGAGGAGAATATGATAAAAATGGAAGGAAAAATAAATTACGGTCAATCCGAGTTCGGGAAGTGGGAGGCCCCCCTCCTGATTTAGTAAAAGCTCATTATCACACTGTTTGTATGCATTTCCTGAGAACATTTACTATGGTGGTGTTTATTTTTTTTACACCATATGAAAGTAGAGATTTCAATGAATAAAAGGCAACCCCAGTTTTTGAAAAAAGCTGATATTTTGACGGGTGACTTTTCGATTGAAAATTAGGTTGTTTTTTTGGTGTTAATTCAAAATAAGGCGAAAAAATAAATATTTTCAATCAAATAAATTACAGTATATTTGGGACATAATAAAGTAAGTTTCCACCAAATTTCGTAGAAAAACAATAAATTTTGAAGTAGATAAAAATAAAAGACCAAAAACTTGGTCTTTTGAATTTTTCACCTAAATTTTGAGGTTATGTGAAAAAATTGTTAATACAAAAGTTGTAGAACTTTTAATTACCTACAACTTTGCCATTGAACTTTTTTCTGTAGGACTTGTAGTTTTGTCGGAAATCGAGAGAAACCATTTTTTTCTCTTAAAAGCTCCCCCCTCCCACTTCCCGAACTCGGATTGACCGTAATTTATTTTTCCTTTTATTTTCATCATATTCCCCTCCTTTTCTAATGGGTTTCATCCGACTGTGATTTTTTTTATCTTTTCATTATTTTTAAAGGCTTCTTTCTACCCCAGTCTAGTGAGCGTGAAAACTTAATGTCTGAAGTACTAAAACTTGTTCTGAAGCTTACAGCACTTTAGCTAAAGTGTTAGAAACTCTTATCTTTGAGTCAAATTTTTACAAAGTTTACGAGAGCAAAGTATCTCTTTGGCAATAAAGAAATAACTGAAAGACTCAAATTGAAAATATATTATTTTGCGACAAAATACAACAGAAACGCTGATTGCTAATAATCTTATCTATTTCAAGGTTACAAAATGATAATATTAAAATTATACACTCCCTCACGTAGTACAATTTTTACAATCTTGATAAGATAGCCAACATTTTAATTTATTAGAGTACATTACACGTTATAAATATATTTTACGTATGCGTATAAAAGCTTTATCTCGATGGTAACTAGATTACATGTTTGAGTAAGCCTTTTTGGATGTAAACAAGGGGCTGCAGTGTCAATAATGAAGTTAAAATAATAATTTCGGTTGGGCGATTTTCATTGGGCGCGATGCAAACGCAGCGGGGCGCCAGGGCGCGAGGGCGGTAACGAGATGAGCGGTCACGCAACGCTGTCCGCGAGAGATAAGCGACCCCTAGCCGAATAACCTCATAACTCTCTCTAATGTCGCAAACAAGTTAAATTAGCCCCATTCATATTAAATGTTAACTAACCTTAACGCTCTATTAAAACTAATTGACGATTTTACGATTTTAGTGGGATTATACAAACAAATTGGGTTATTAGGATCCATTGTAATTAGGTCACAACTATTCATCCTTTTGACGATTTACGTATTAGTGAAAAGGTTTTATCAAAATATATGTAGATTTTATTGAATATTATAATTAATAGATGCTTACATAACCGTCTCATACTATTGTATTCTAAGAATGTATTAGGTCACCATTGTAATGTTATTCCAGAAGATAAAAACGAATGTATGTAAATATATTAGAGAAAGACATTGCCTCGGGCCTGCAAATAAATAAAAGCAATAAAGAGGGATCGGCGCCGGGTTTCCAATCAGCGATATTGACGGATCAAAATCGTTGAAGCTATTCTAATCTTTTATTTGTTCGCACATGTACAAACTCGTTCATCACAATAGATGATCATATATAATGTATTTCAGCTTAAAGCTGCCAATGAAACGGATATTCATTCCTCGCTCTTTTTCATACGTGATATTAAAGTATGTTCACTTTTGTTATCCCTAGGTAAATCTTTGCGTCTTTGTTCTAAATCTCTAATAAATTATTTCTTTCAATTCTAAAATAAAATAAAATTACGTTACGTATAATACTTCCAACTAGATTTCGGCGACTCCCCGTTTTATGATTTTCGAAATACTCTGATTTGCTTTTGAAAACAAAAGTAGCCCGACCTATTTACCAGCATAAATGCATATGAGCAAATGAAAATTTAGTTGAAGTCCAACCATTTTAAAAATAAGCCGAAATAAGAAGACAGAGAGTCGAACATTTAAAAATATATGTATATGCTATTGTTACAAGTACTCTACATACTTTCAAATGCATTTGTCCTTTGTGCACTGAAATAGTGAGTACGTTGTACTTATTTATCCCAAGGATTTGTGTTTCACAAAGTTGTTATTTTGACATTTTATACTGAGATATATTATTTTTATATTTTAAAAGTTAATGCACTGCCGCTTGCATGCATTACAATAGTTATCGTTGTACTCCTAAACTCTCAACTGGTATTCAAATGTATATTGTTATTTTAGATAAAACCACTCGTAGCAGTCACACATGTTTGAACATTTAAAGCCTATTTAGATACAGATAAGACAGGTCAGTCCGACTCTTCCTCGACTATTTCGACTGTTTGTTTGACTAACATACAGATATCCGTTGTTGGATCTTGACCAAACATCTTGGGATTATTTCCAACTTAAATAACTGTGATGTAAAACAGCGACGTGTTATTGTTAACAAGGAAAACCTTAAGTAAATATATCTTCTTGATGTGTTCTTCAAAAGTCTGTTCTTAGAATAGTGTAGCATTATTATTCAGAGCAATGATTAATTCTAATTCAGAGCTAAAATAAAGACAGTGTTATACAGTTGAGCTTGAACAGTAAGTAATATAAATAATACTCATAAATTAATAGTCCAAATTATAGCTGCCCCAAAATCATCGTGAAGATTTTAAAATATCACTACCTACATTAAAGAGTCACCCAAAGCCTGTACCAAAAGGTATATAATATAAAACTAATAGAAAATCATAGACCATCTGTTATATTGCATTCATCGATGAATAGATTGTCACAACTCACACCCATATCAGGGAAATTCCTATCGTATCGATCCTGCCTTTGTGTCGTTTAATCAATAATTTAATAACGCTGCCAACGCATACCCATAATAGATTGTATTCTTTGACATAGAATGTTTATTCTACATAGTATACTAAGAACATTCCACTATGTATATGAAAAAAACATGAATATAATGTATAAACATAGGGCTCATCATTGGTCATCTTTACTAGACAACGCAGAAAATTTGAGTAAGATTTCAGGACTTCAGGTGAATGATTTACGCATAAAAAATGTAATAATTTTTTTTTTTCTGTTATACAAAGAAGCTGATTAGTAAGGATACATATAACAAATGTACATACGAATTTAATTTATTACATCATAACTGTTCGTTGATAAAAACTCAAGAAAAGAATGTTCATGTTTTTGTCGCACGTCACTAAAAGCAACATAGCCGAACTTAGACGTCATATCCCGTTCGCAAGTTTTATTGCCCTCTTATGAGAGCCGCCATGTGCAGGAATCTACATAAACCACACTGTAGGGCTAATTTAATATTCGGAAGTAAACGAAGATCAAAAGTTGCAACGCGTAAACGTTTTATAGCCATTTTTTTAAAACTCTACTATTTTGTATATTTCCTTTATAAGTATATGTACTAGCTTCAGCTTCGCCAAATGGAGTCTAATGGGAATGAGATGTTTCATCTCGGCAGAAAGTAGCCTATGGGCTATGACCTATGTCTTGCTCATGCTCCTGCCTGTCAACTATCTTCAAACATAAAAATCATATCATAAAATTACTGAGACTTTACCTGAATAAAATACGAACATACACACTTTCGCATTTATAAAAAAAGGTTATCTATTTTATTCGAGTCAATTTACTATTTAAAATGTTAATTTAAGTTTACTGATTTTATATTAGAGCTGGCAAGTGGCAACCGAGCACTCTAGGACATCACTCATTATCCGGTCCATCCACCAATTTAATGCAGCTTTTATTGGTTAGTCATTAGTAAATAAATATGCAATAAGTTAATTAAATATATTTTTATATACCTATGGAAATTTGTTATATGTAAATTAAACCTATACCTAATTTTCCTGGAGTTGTAGGTAATTAACACAGAAATCGCTTCCCAGTTAACAAGGAAAAAGAAAGTAGCGTATCGTAAAAGTAACTTGCGAAGCAAACCGTACTAATAGATTAAAGTCAAGAAACGTGTTTGCAAGTGTGACCTCAATTATCATTATTCACTTAATCAATCGTTAACCGTTATTTGGCTAGCGAAATCTTTAGGTTATCGATACGAAATCGATTTTGCGAGTCTGCATGTGAAACCGGAACGAAGATCGAATCGTGTGACGAATTAAACATTAATTTAAATGCCTCGAGCTTGTTTATAAATACAATGAGATTAAAGTATGGCTAATGGCCATGAAATGAATTTATCTTTTTATCTTTTGAACAATTTAAACATTTAAAACGTAGGTAGGTAATAATAGGTACGCGTTGGTCTTGCAAAAGTCGTATTAAAACATGGTTCACAATAAAAACTAATTACAGTCTAGACAATGTTGACTTAAAAAGATAAACTATAATATATTTCTGCACAATGTATTAATTGGGGACAATGTTTACGAAAATGTGCATTCCTAAAGTCTAGAGTCTAGACTCTAGACACTATTAACGACACGATGTAGATATGTCGCTGACAAAGTCTCCGATTTTTTTATTTTATTTTATTATTATATCTTTATAGACAAATTAAACTATACATAGGTACTTTGACTGTTACATAATAATTAGAAATAATGGTCAGCATCATCGCTTATAAAAGATTTCTTGCAAAGTAACCTAGCAAGGAAAAAGATAATCTCGGTAACTATTGGTTCGAATTGAAAGTTATTGTTGGCTTGGAAGTTGGAATGTCCATTTGTAGAGGATGACTATAGGCTGTATAACAATTAACATCTTGCTTCAACAACAGTATCAATGAAAAATGATGCAAAAAAAGGGAATCAATATTCCTTTAATTAAATATTATAATGACATATAAATATTTTTTATAAAATAATGACGAAATATACCTATGAAATATCTGTCGTCTATTTACCACTGGCATTTATTTTACAAATCCCTTGAAGCTTATTTTACGAAATTATATCAAAACTTCAACCTCATTCCTAGAAATAGCATAATATGAACATTGTAGGTAGCTAACCGCATGAATCTAGACATGCAAAATAGCTCACGGATGTAACTAAGTATTATACGCATATTATATTTCAGACCGTCAGCAATTCCTTTGTTATAAATGCAAGTTATAAATGAGTAATATTATTCCGTATGTGCGAATTGTCCATAAACGCAATAGTATAAATATTTCAAACAAAAACATAATTTTCTTGTCATTCAGCTAAATGAGAAAGCGCGAAGACTTTGCATACTTAAGCGTTCATAATAATTGATAATGAACGCGAACATTTATCGCGAAAGTCTCATAAAACTACCCTAAGCAGCCAATAATAAACAAAGTTATAGGTAGAAACTCAAAACGGACAGAGAAAAGCGTAACTAACATCGCTCAGCTGTTATTGATCGTTTGTGAGGGACTAGGGAGGGACGCACCGTCTTGCTTTGACGGCTCATTTCTACATGTCGTGTATCGCTTAACCCTGCCACTGGCAATGGAATAGTCATCGTGACGTGCCACAATTGAGAATGAAGACAAATCAAGAGTTGCATAGAAAACCTCGACATTCACAATGGCCAGACTATTTATAGCTTTCAGAATGCCTCGCTTTATATAAATGCAGCTTATAGACTATGAAGTGGTATTTTCAATGTTCATATATCAACAAACACATCAGTCTTGTTTTGAAATGTCAGGAGGAAGTTCAGGCCTTTCTCGAAATTTTACATAACAATTATTGAGTTCATTTGCTACCCTTGCATAATGACATTCATTGGGTACAACCAGTAGCTGACCTTTCATATTGAGTACTTTCCACGGTCCTTGCCGTGAGCGATCTGAGACTCAGCTGATTCATATAAACTATGGCCAAAATTACGTAAACTTTACTCATCAAGATTAGTCATTCATTCATAAGTCATTTTATATTTAAAAATTCCATCGTCCATTTGGCATCGCATCATGGTTATCTTGCATATTATAGGTACATAATACCGTTTACGTAATATTTTTTTACATCATTTATTATTTACCTAGTACATATATATATTCCAACCATTCGTTTTCTCAATATAATGTTTTAATATTATTCAAATCAGTGTATTTTGCTGTGTAGTATCAACTGCATAGAGAGCAATCGGGAACCAACCAAAATAGGGAACTAAATACGTTTAGTTGGAAATTCTAATAAACACTCTATATAGGTTTACTGGTAAGGCGCAAGTTGGACTAGATTTACGATGACAACATTGGCTCCGCTTCAATTTTACTAAGAAACGCGTCAAAGGATCAATAAAAACAGTGTAGGCTGAGCGCCTGGGCGGTCACTTTTTTCAACACTTGCGGGAACAAGTCCGGTATAGAAGGAAATCGTACAAAAAAACCTGTTAATGATCGTGGTTGTGTCATGTTTGAATGAATAAATTAGGACGGTTAAAAATGCGCTTACATGGATGGACACAAGCTGAACAAAAAGTGAAAATGTATTATATCTTTTCCTTTATTTCATTGCGTAGATGAAAAAACGTATCTTAATGTTATTAAAAGTTCACTCAATATTTGCAAATATTTACTAAGTAGTAGGCATATACATAATACAACTATATGTAATATATGGGTTATTACTAATTAAGTGCATTAAACATATTATTATCTTATCTCAGCATTCCGCTAAATCATTCGGTCCCTTTATTGAAATACCGCTCGGTCTATTTGAACCCAAAATAAAACATGTGGCATCCAAAAGGGCCGCAGGGCGGTCACTTAAGAAAATATTTGCACAAAAAGTAAAAAGTTTTCCGAATAAAACCATTAAAAACAACTGCAACGACCTCGGGCGGCCTTCCAAATTCCAGCATTCAGAGAATGCAGCTACCTGCTTTTAAACCATAGATATGAAGCCGACAAATATGCGCAACCCGACCTAATTCGATTATTGATCAGGGAGCAGCCTCCGAGCGGAATGGAGCGACCTTTCGAAACCGATAGAGTAATGCTAGTGACCCAGTACGTCAAGTGACGTACAAACAAATATGCGCGGCCATATGGTTTCGCCTATTGCAGTCAAGTGTTCATTTATGGACGAAAATGTTTGCGGACGCCATCTATAGAACTATTATGTAGCCGGCCACTTAGCTTGGAATGCTAATATTGTAATTATCATAATTCCTACCTGTAATAATGTTGGCTTATTATAATAATATTATTCGATCACACGTTGCAATGCAAAGCCTTATTTTGTAATCTATGTTGAGCTTTTAATATCTACAAAGTGTACTTCAATAGTTTTTCATCATGCCTACAGCTAGAACACTAAATACACTTTTAATAAATATGTGGATATATGCAATTTTTCCGAATAAATACTATATTTAAGGATTTGATATAATAATGGCTAATTATGGAAATTTTGTATCACACCTTGTGTCTAAGGGCAGCTAATTTTCAAAATTATGTAAGATAACACAACTTTCACTGAGTACCAGAACAAAGGACGACAGAGAATACTGAGACCAATAGAAATTGCCGCATGACACGTCTGATTTTATTGTCTGCCCTGACGCGCACTTTGTCGGCGGCATGAACAGCTCCAAGTGCGCAGACGTAACAGCTCTATACAATAAACTTAATGAAAAATGAAACTCACTCGCACAGTGATAAAGTTACGGCTCTAGCAATCATTATTCAACTCAGCTATTACTTATGGAAGTATTTCAGTCGTGACCGCACGGATTTTAAGCAAAGGAGGCGTTCGCATTGTGTTGCACGAAACGTCTTCATAACTTTGAAACCGTAACCGATAATTTGTATGAGCTGCCGAGAAAACGACTCTACAATATTGCTGTACAATATAAACTTTGGATTATTTCAGTTCGTTCTAATATCTCCAAAATATTAGAGAACACAGGCAAATATATTCAAAGTTTATATACCTCATCGATACAAAAAGAATGTATCTTAGAAATATCTATCAAAGGCAAAAATTACTCACGCTTGTGACTTAAATAAATTTTCATGAAGGACGCACCTGGAACAATGAAAATGTAATCAGTATTATATCAATAACACATAAGAACGATATAAATATCATACAAATCGTTCACACAATTACAATCAGTATACGTCGGCGTGCATTGTGTATCACACAAAGGGTGTAAGGAATAAACGAGTATAAAAAGTATCAATAAACAACCTTTGCTTGATTTGTAAGCTTTAGCTCTTAAGTTGAGGGACATAAGAGTTCTTGGCGCGTGCAAGCTATTGGACGACATATTATGAGAGGTTCTATTCTTTATTGGATCGTAGTTTCGGAGGTTGTCAACCTTGCTTCTGGTTCCTGCAGGATAACAACGACAGATAACTGTACCGTGAGATTGTTTGCCGACAAAACGTTTATATAAAGTAGATAGTATTTAAGCGAAGAGAAAGTAAGATAGCTAGGTATTCGTCTGCGGAATTAAAATGATCAGAGATGTTATTAAGGTTATAAGTTAGAGATAGACTACAATCATCGCTATTATAATAAATCAGTATAATGATTGTAATAAACAAACTCGTTCCGGAGAAGCTGTCGGTTCGGCTGTAAATAAACAACATGCCATTAAATTTGCATATAGCCATATGTCTGCAGGATATGAACGAAATCGGGTCCGCTCGTAAAGCGACCGCGGCTTTCAGCTTAAAGGTGTAATGGCCTAAAAATTGGACCGCGTTGCGCATTCGAAAAATTAAACTTCACGCATTCGAGGCAGCCTCTGTCGTTATTTTGAGCTTTTTATTACTATTGTTTAATATTTTATATATTTTGTAAAATATTATATGTATTATATTCAAAACTCGTTCAAAATATATAATTTCGAACCTTTCCGTTGAAATAAGATGAAAATAAATGCGAATGTGCTTTTTTATATTGACTTTGTGTATTAAATATTAGCAACTTGGGAGGGCTGAGGGCGGTATCGATACAATACTTTAAACGTAGGTACGTGGCTATTATCCTGTCCGCAGCATTAGCAGAAGCACTTAAGAAAACAGCAATTAAATGTTTACCTTTTAATACACGTAAATATATATGTGCACCGCAAATTAAATTACTTTTTATCTTAGGGATCTCCGAGAGTGAGTTTGTCAGTAACCAAATCTGACACTGTTTCCATTTGATAGTTGATACCAATTTTTCATTTCATACTACGGAGTATGGATACAAAAATACACATTCTATATTTGATTATTACCTATATTAAACCTCTAAACATCTATGTAATCATATAAAATGGGACAGGACGGGAATATACTTGAAACGTTGTGTTAAGTTTTTCTTTTTCAAACTAAAATTTCCTATTTATGGAGTAGTTACGCGACAATGTAAGCCAACAGGTGTCACAAAATTGTTTCAAAGTACTTCGTTGTTGCTTATGTATTTAAGCGCTCTCAAAGGTAATTTTTCAAAGTCTTTCATAGGCTTTACAGGCCTCTAGAGGCCTAGTTCTGGAGTGTACGCTATTACGCGAAGAGTTTACAAGCATGCAAATGGAAATAGATGAGTTTAATTTTATTCAACCTGCAACCTAAATACCTAGGTACATTTAAGTCAGATACATAAAATTAATCCTAATATGAATATACTTGTTACAAAGTGTGTACCTACAATTTTACTTTTTGCTTAATTATTATTTATTATTGTATGCAATATTTAGATACCTAGTTAAATTTATATTGATATCTGTTCCCAGATTTAAATATGGCCTGGCGCCACATGGAGTAATTTAACGTCGACATGTGACAAAATGTCGACCACGTTCAGCTCGTCCCGAATAAAATAGAAAGATAGATCGCTCACCGTCTGTCTTCTAACCTAATTGTTGTTGCTACAATTTACAACTTTCCGCAACTGAGAGATTTAGCGGTTCCCGAAGTAAACCCATTACGGAAACTAGAGTTTTTGGATTAACTTCTTATTTATTGGAAGCATAAAGGTAGAATGTAAAAGGAAATAGGTCGAATAGTTTGTAGGTAGGTATGTTCTGATAATAGATTTCGATGCAGAGAGATAAGAGTTTTACGATACTGATAGTTATCATCGTTATCATAGTAAAAATGTATGTCAAAAATAGAACTAATATTAATGTACTCAGATATTCTATGATTTTACAATTTATAAATTAGTCCATTGAATAAAAAGTTCTAGAGTGCGTGAGTTAGTAACGTAAGATGTTTCTTCGGAAACATGTCAAGAGTCCCTAGGTAATAAACATACTAAAACCCCGGGCCACTAGGAGGAGCCCCGGAGTGGGGGGAGGGGGGAAATGGGTCCATTTTTTCATTTTTCGCTTAAATCTCAAAAACGGTACATGTAAGAGAAAAACTTTCAATGAAAAGTTGAAAGGCCATAAAATTATCTACAAGTTGTACCTGAATCATTTTTTCCTATATCCTACCGTTTCTGAGTTATACGCAGTAAAACATGATTTTGGGTCAAACAATTTCCACATCAATTGATCAAAAAATATTTCTTTCTTCCAAAAAACTCAAATGTGCAACTTGTGACCGGTACTGATAGATTGCTCTTAATTAGGTCTATAATTGGTAAAATAAACACATTCCTCCATGGAAGCCTTTAGGAGGAATCGATTGTCAAAATATTATATTATGGTAGTTTGAGTTACTGAACTTGATCTTTTTATTTTTTTCTTCCAAAAAACTCAAAAGTGCAACTTGTGACCGGTACAGATAGATTGCTCATAATTAGGTCTATCATTGATAAAAATACCAGATTCCACCACGGAGGCGTTTACGGGGAATTGAATTTTATTAGGGTAGATACGATACTTGAACTTTTTATTTTTTTTCTCCAAAAAAACTCAAAAGTGCAACTTGTGACTGATACTGATAGATTGCTCTTAATTAGGTCTATAATTGGTAAAATAAACACATTCCTCCATGGAAGCCTTTAGGAGGAATCGATTGTCAAAATACTATATTAGGGTAGTTTGAGTTACTGAACTTGATCTTTTTATTTTTTTCTTCCAAAAAACTCAAAAGTGCAACTTGTGACCGGTACTATTAGATTGCTCTTAATTAGGTCTATAATTGGTAAAATAAACACATTCCTCCATGGAAGCCTTTAGGAGGAATCGATTGTCAAAATACTATATTAGGGTAGTTTGAGTTACTGAACTTGATCTTTTTATTTTTTTCTTCCAAAAAACTCAAAAGTGCAACTTGTGACTGGTACAGATAGATTGCTCATAATAAGGTCTATCATTGATAAAAATACTAGATTCCACCACGGAGGCGTTTACGGGGAATTGAATTTTATTAGGGTAGATACGATACTTGAACTTTTTATTTTTTTTCTTCCAAAAAAACTCAAAAGTGCAACTTGTGACCAGTACCGATAGATTGCTCATAATAAGGTCTATCATTGATAAAAAAACCAGATTCCACCATGGAGGCGTTTAGGAGGTATTGAATTTTATTAGGGTAGTTACGATACATGAACTTTTTAACTAACTACCCTAATAAAATTCAATTCCCCGTAAACGCCTCCATGGTGGAATCTGGTATTTTTATCAATGATAGACCTAATTATGAGCAATCTATCTGTACCGGTCACAAGTTGCACTTTTGAGCTTTTTGGAAGAAAAAAATAAAAAGTTCATAATATATCGTAACTACCCTGATAAAATTCAATTCCCCGTAAACGCCTCCGTGTTGGAATCTGGTATTTTTAGCAATGATAGACCTAATTATGAGCAATCTATCTGTACCGGTCACAAGTTGCACTTTTGAGTTTTTTGGAAGAAAAAAATAAAAAGATCAAGTTCAGTAACTCAAACTGCCCTAATATAATATTTTGACAATCGATTCCTCCTAAAGGCTTCCATGGAGGAATGTGTTTATTTTACCAATTATAGACCTAATTAAGAGCAATCTATCAGTACCGGTCACAAGTTGCACATTTGAGTTTTTTGGAAGAAAGAAATATTTTTTTATCGATTGATGTGGAAATTGTTTGAGCCAAAATCATGTTTTACTGCGTATAACTCAGAAACGGTAGGATATAGGAAAAAATGATTTAGGTACAACTTGTAGATAATTTTATGGCCTTTCAACTTTTCCTTGAAAGTTTTTCTCTAACATGTACCGTTTTTGAGATTTAAGCGAAAAATGAAAAAATGGACCCATTTCCCCCCTCCCCCCACTCCGGGGCTCCTCCTAGTGGCCCGGGGTTTTAGTATGTTTATTACCTAGGGACTCTTGACATGTTTCCGAAGAAACATCTTACGTTACTAACTCACGCACTCTAGACCCCCCTTGGAGGGATTCATTCAATGGACTAAATATACAAATTTCGTATCAGTGGAAACTTGTTAACCTTTTCTGCTACCTTAATTTGGTCATTATCTCACTTGGTGTGCATTTGGTGTGCATTAAATGTTTTATCATGTGTATATTGATAACAAAACATCTTGCAGCACACATACTGTCATGTCAAAACACATAGGCCTCCCCCACATTGGGCGTAGGCCGAGCGTACGCGTTTCCTGAGCGTGCTGCCGGCGTCGGCGCGGCGCGGACGTCACGTCAGTGCGCCGTCTGTGGGGCGCGGGCGTCGCGCCATCGAACGCTATGCAAGCGCTGCGCAAGCGCCGCGCCGACGCGACGTCGCGTCAAGCACTCGGCCGCCCGCGCCGTGCCCCTCGCACTCATGGAATGTGTGCGGGGGGCACGGGCGGCCGAACGCCTATGGAACGCGACGTAAGCGCGGCGTCTGCGCGGCGTTCACGCAGCGCCCGCGCGGCGCTGGACAACGCGTAGCCCGCGCCCCACAGACGGCGCGCTGACGCGACGTCCGCGCCGCGCCGACGCCGGCAGCACGCTCAGGAAACGCGTACGCTCGGCCTACGCCCAATGTGGGGGAGGCCTTAAACATCAATTGTACGAAGGTGGCCAACGCACGTGAACCGAGAGACAAATTACAAGTCTCCTTTGTAATTTGTCGGTCGGCTCTTGAATAATTCATTATTTTACTACTTCAATCAAATTAAAGGTTGTGTCAGATTCGAAACGCGATCTGGTTTTGTGCATATCACCCATGAACATGTGTTCTTTAATATTTCACATGTATTTGTCCATGATACCGTTTGAAAATAAACTAGACCGTAATTCCGTGATATAAAAATTGACAACAAATGTTGTTTTAGCAGTATATAAAAAATAAATAAAAAAGTATTTACCGTATTGGAAATAATGGAATTTCGATACTGGCAAAATACAATAAATGTATCATACCTGACACTAAGTAAAATACATATTATTATTTTGCCTTCAAAAGCATATTTTTATTGGATTGTGTAACTTTCGAAATCTTTGGACATAACACCGTTATTTAATTAAGTTAATACCGTTCGCACAGATAAAATAATTCAGACATTTATGGCGGACTGGTTTACACTTTTTTGCAATACCGCTGTAATTTGTTTGACAAATAATTAAATATTTTCCGGTCTAATATTTCGAATATTTAACTTAAAGTGGACACATAGTATTAATATTATGTACCAACTTATTGGTCTGATAAGAGAAAACGTACAGTAACACTCTACACAGCACCAATGAGCATTGTTCGTTTCCTGGTATTACATTACTGTTATGAATTCATGCTTAAAACTAACCCCTTTATTCTAGTTTGTTCTCAGATTTCTTAATAAAATAATCCAGTAGCGATGGCAAAACAGCGGAGTCACGATCACGATTCACGACTGTCAACCGTCAGCATACGATAGTCTGATTTTATCAATTCACGAACTCTCTTATTGCCCACTTTTGGTTAACAATCCGACACTTGCTAAGAAAGAACGGCTACTTATATGGCAGTGTACTTGTTTGTTTACACTAAAGTTTCGTGGGCGGAGTGGACGGTCAAAACTGGAAACTTATAGATAGCCTTAATCTCATAATAGTTTGACATGACTTAACACAATGCTTTGATATTATATGTACATTAAGCTTTGACTTAATTAAGGAAGAAATATTCAATACAAACCTTCAATAAGTTTAATGTGACCACAAATACAAAGCGGAGCTTTTGTAAAGCAATCAAATAATTTTCTGCAATATGCATATTTTGAATTCTACTTTTTTATAACTTTTTATGATTTAGATAGGAGTGAATATTTCTTTACCAACACAGTAATTAACAGCAATTTCACTGTGAAATTGTTGTTAATTATTTCATAATTACAGAAATATGAACATACCATAAAATAAAATATAACTAGTTTTATAACACTATGGAGAATGGATGCTAATTGTGTCCGTAGAATGCGTTTTATGCGCAACGGCTCTAAAATTCGTGCGCTGATATGAATTTATACACACGTGCTAAGAATACATAGTGGCAGTAATAAGAACTGAAAGCATAACACTAACGTATGGGCCAGACAGTGTTTTAATATTTAATTTCAATTCGTTTAACGACCCTTTAGGAATAATTTTCTTTTAGAACCTACTCGTAACGAATTAAAAATATCTCTTGACCACGAAAGTAGGTTCTTAGTAGCAACAAATAAACAATAATTTAAAGTAAGTAGTTGATAAATAATATAATAATTTCATCTCAGATTATACGAATATTACACAGAATAAATTAGGAAAAGCAATCTACTATAACTAGCTCTAAGCAACAAATAAAGCCTCCACCAGACCAACCACTTTCGCGAAACGTGGACCGGCTTTTAGCAAAAATTTGATCAGTGAAAGTCATACACCATAGCGCTATAGAGCCCTAAGGGAAAACAATGACATTATTACTTTATGGGACGAACAATTTTCTGAAAGCATTTTATTTTTTCCACAATGTTTATTTTAAAACTAGAGAAGTATGTTCAACCGGTCGACGTCTCTTATCTACAGTTATACCAAGTAGTGATTGATAAGATAAATAATATTGCATTTAGTCTTGAAATATTAAATTGTGCTGAAGAACTTTACGATCGTCGTTAAAAGTCCCGCCAAGTTAATATCCGATATAAAATATTCCCTTAATCAAACTATTTGTAGACAAAATTAGACCACCCAACGAGCCCCGAGGCACATCGTTAATTTATAAAGTTTAAACGATGAAATCCGAAAGTGCTTTATTTCAACTCGTATTATTTAATTGTTCAATTTATTTCCGTCAGTCCAATTACCTTAACATTTAATCCATTCTCTAGGAATTCAAGGCATTCGATACATTTAACGACTAACATGGCTTATAATGAGAGCGTGTTTATCAATAATCAATCGGTAGAATAAGGTAAGTCAGCGATGTCGCTTCGTCCAATATGGAGTCAATTTGCAGTGCGTCGGGCAGCTTCAAGTTGCTTTTTATAACATTTGAGGTCATTGACTCGACACTAAACAACACACGTAAGTGTCAACGTACTGCAATGGGAAACATTTCCGCGGCCTCCGCTGCAAATTGTTTGTGAATAATGAGTTAATTTGTTTGTGGCTTTGCAGCGCGCCGGCCATTTGTTAATTGTATCAAAGAATTCTGTCACCCTCAACCCACCTTACCACCGACGAAGTCGAATCTAAACCGCATGCATAAACAAAAAAAACTAATGGATTACGAGCTATAATACCTAGAGCATTAAAACAGTTAATCAGGAAAATAATGCTATAAGAAAACTAAAGATACCAGTCATGTTCATTATAACCGTCTAATTTTAGAGAAAACAAAGGCACCCTGAATAATTATTTCAAAAAATTACATCTAATTAGTCTCATCTTAAAGCAAACTGCTGTATAACAGGTAATTGTTCTATTTCCCCTTTCTTATTGTACACTTTGCAGCAGCTTTCAATTCAGACGAACCTTTGTTCTAATTCATCCAATTCAATCCAAATACCCAGTAGGTATATATACGTATAAAGAATAAACCTGTGGTATAAACGGAGTACAATATAAATATTAATCACCTTTATTCAAGAAAAGCTGGCCTCTACATTCACGTCGACATTTTAATATTCATGCAATTTATTATATCATATACTATTTAAAATTTTCTTTCCTGACAATAGCAACTCATCCATTATTTTAACAAGGAAAGGAGGAAGCCATTTTGAGGCCTATTGTCTGAATTTAATCTCCCTGAAACAATGTCGGTTGATGAAATTAAAAAGTGCTTTTGTTATCCTGAAACTATTAAACAAACCGTAATCAGGACTGTCAAAAACATAATATAGAGACTATGGATTATTAGTTTCTCTTTCGATAATTCATTTTTGTATTATGAGAAAATCTTTAAAAATAAAAATCCTAAAGAACTGATGCTATATGAAAAGTTAAGACCATGAAAGTAATCAGAACGGCTTTTTCATTAAGTACAAAATAAAAAGCCATGTTCCACATATTCAACCGTTATAGTATCTTTTAAATAGAGCAGAATCCTTGAATATAGAACAAAGTCATAACAATAATTATAACTTGCGCTTCATTGTTTAAAACTCGCATTTTAAATAAAAGGATATTAATACGTGAGTCTTTAAACAGCCTCATATAAGAGTAGTATTAATTTTTGAACTAATTGGAACCAACAAAGCCTATTGATTTCCAAGTCCCAACTAAAACGAGAAGCAAACGGTGCTTATAATGAGTGGATTTCCGTTTCTGCAGCGAGCTTCATTTTAATTGAGTTAGTGCTTATCCCAGCTTTGACTTCAAGCAGACTAACTTAGCTTTTATAATTCTTTTTGAAATAATCAGCGCGGCGAACTGACGCGAATAAAGCACTAGTGACTCGGCGTCAACGTTTCCAAGACTATTGCTTTTAACGTCTGTGCCTACTCATTTACGAATCTTTCTAAATTATCTGTATATTCGTGGTAATTCCATATTTTCACATTACAATTTTACATAACATGAGAGGTAGTAGGTACTTGACCATTTTGAGAAAAACAAGCCTTTGTCATGAAATACAAAGATGAATATGTATAAGTACATTACTTATCTTATTGTATACAATTAGTTAAGCATGTCATCGTAAATAGGGACTTGTTATAACTTATAAGTTTATATGAAGGTTGTGTTACACGCGTGACGCGATAAGTGTCGGATACAAAACGTACCATGTTGTTATATCTATTATCTAGTTCATCATACCTACATGACCTAGTTAAATTAAATATTATACTAGAGTATTATAACAAATATTTAATAAGTTGTAAAAGGTTAATGTGCTGGCCTTACACCATTACCGCTACTAAAATAAACTAATGCTACACAAATGAGTCATAAAGTTTTAAAATATTACAGAAAGTTTTAGGTAAATTATATGCTTGCTAAGAAGCGGTGAACATCAAGACATGATGTGCAATAAAAGCACAAATATGCAAAACATGATTATTCCGAGTATACCTGATGTTACCGAGGTACATGGGTGTACATGGTAAGCTTTCATTTGCTCAAATTAAATACATATTAAAACTTGTTTAAACCGATGCATAAATGATCCTTTTGTCCCAAATATTAACACAAATGCTTAAATCAATATTAACAGTGTGTAATCACAAATTGCATCCAATCAACTGACCCGCAACTTCATATTGGAGTGAGGAAAATCTCGAATTAATTGATTTTATCGCTTATCGAAAGTCCAGCATTTTATTAATATAATTGATGTTTGAATGCTTTATCGAGGTAACATGACCATGATGATAAGTGACGTTTGAAATTTAAGGTATCGCATTAAATAAAGTATCCAAATCCAACGAATCTACGAGTATCTTTCTAGTGATCGAAAATCGTAAAATTACTCGCGTGTAACTTGAATCTCATTTTCCGATAGAGTCAGATTCGATTTGTTCACACCACCCTATTTAGAAGTTTGTATGAGATTTCGAACTTAGTTAAAGTCGAAGTGTCGTAAGCTACTAAGGTCTATATTGGATTATCCCAACACCAGCCGTCAAATGCGAAGCGGCGCGGTCGATAGAGGCTAACCAGTTAATTACGTTGTAAAGAGCGTTTGCGCTAGTTTTAGCGTGTCTTATCTCGCCGAGTCAATAACCATCATCAAAGAGTAATTGATTCAGATGTAGACGGCAACGGTGATCAATTAAATTGTCGAGAGCCTTACCTTAAAAGTTAATCTATCAAGTTCAAAGAGAAACCAACAAATGACGACTAATGATATGATAACGTTCGTGGTAGAGAAATCGTTGCGAAACTTTTGCTATTAACTTTAAAAATATGAAACAATTTAGAAATCGACAATGAGGGTTCGGGATTCCGGCACATGTCTTAAGAGCTTAAGACAATGGTGTAATAAATATCTCTGTTCGAATTGAATATTAAGATTGTCGAAACAGTAATCTGCGACAGATAACTGCTGGCCTTTGTGAATAATTGCGTCCGTTAAAAGGTTAACAAGGTATGAGAGAGTATAACGGACTGTAAAAATCTTCGCGACGTACAAGTGTACCTTAAACATTCATAAAAACATTTTCTAGAGAGCTCCCGGAACTGACATTTACAATCTGACCGAGACCTGCCCTAACCTATAGATTGTTATAGAGCATATTACCAACCGATGTAAAACATTCACATAGCAATAATAGAATTGTATTTCAAAAGACTGCGTGCAGTTAAACAAAATAAAACCTTTTATATAAAGGGATTGCAACACAACAAAGTACATGTGCAATTAACATTCAGAACTAAATGGAACCAAATTGTGGCATAGATATTTGAAGTCAGCTAAGAAAAATTCCTTTCACATGCATTGATTATATTAAAAATATACAATACCACAATTATTAACACCTAGCATATGAGAAGTTAAAACATGCTGTAATTTTGTCATGAGACAAGTCGGAAAAGTAATGTTATAAAGTAATTAAATAAAGCGAATAATGTTAACATGTCTCAGTAAGGTGCCCTGAGGGGACTTCGGCCTCGATGGCGCCCTATAAGGTCCTGACGGTCAACGAGCCAGCTTACGACACTACCCTTTACGATTTTAGGAATAAACCTCGGAAATTATATTCAACTGTCAAGTGGATTTAAATTTCCGATTGAGCAGCAATTATCAACATACAAACGCATTAATATCTTAGCGTTTTCTATTTAAACACAGATTTTAAAAGCCTTCATGGCAAAACTTGTTTTAAAGCTTTCAGATTGAGCATATATAAATGTATATGTACTTTAAATATAAGCTTGATATTAGTGTAACATAAAATTTAGCCTCATATAATCGTTCAAAGCCTACTAACAAAGAAAACAATATCTATGTTGAATAAGAAATCAATGCGAATCAAAACATCTCAAGTATCAACGCCTATAAATAGCAACTAAATAATAGTAAATCAAAAAACCTCATAAATGCCGGCAATTTCCAAACTGGGCGAAACAATCGAGAGCTGAAGACACGGGAGCGATTGGTCTCACCTTATATGGAGGGCGGGAGCATTCTCCAAAAGTAGCCTAAAGGACGCCGCCGAGGACAGCAGGCAAGAAGTCGATATACCGGCCCCGGGTATTTAAGGAAACGATAGTTCCACGAAATCACGCACGCGATTCGTACTCCAGAAACGTTATTTGGATGCACCGGTTTTTACTAATTGGCCAGAACTGGCCGCGTCCTTATAAGGCATCGCATACTTCGGAAGATGCGTGAGATCAATATTTTAGACCTCTCAACAATGTACCAGATTCTTTTACGAATTTATTTTTTCAAATTCAAATTATAAAAATTAAATTTTATTTTAAATACTTAGTTAGCGATAAATATTTTGTTACATCTCTCGCTCCACATTCGCTCTACATATACCTATATAATTGTAAAAAACGAAAATAGGAAGTGCTTTTTCAACTGTTAATAAATTTAAATGCGTACGTGAGTATAAACCAGCGAACGATAAGGCGTTGTTATGTTTATCGCAGTGACAGACGATAGCCAAAACAAAATGGTATTGCTATCGTTTTATCGATAACATTGATACGAGAAGGAGAAACTATTGAGGCCGCCTCACATTCACGTAGCAGCATTTGAGATAGTTTTTCACATGTACTATTAGTTTGCAATTCCATTTTTGTTACTGTGCCATTTAAATTTTCTAGTTTAACTAGCACTCTTTTATTGATTAAGAAGTTAATAATGTATGAAGGTAAACCATGCACTATATTATAACAATGATTTTAAAGATAAAAATTATTAATTTAACAAAAGTTCATTTATATTTCGATGCATGGTAGTTCTCCATAATAAAATGAACACTAAAATGAAAATCATTTAATTTGATGCCTACCCAACTTAGGCAAATATAAACTTGGCGCACTTAAGATCGTCGTGACTAACCAAAACGCAAAAGCCTCTAATTGACGACAAAAAATTAGAAATTGGGGTTAATAGATGTTTTGATGAAGAAATGTGGTGTTGTTTTCTAAGAAAACGTGACTAAGCCGTTTGAAATCTATTAAAGGATATATATTTAATAGATATTGTGTCAACAACAAATGATTTGTATTATAATATAAATCTGCGTTTAGAACATTAGTCATTCTGATGGTATAAATCATTTGGTTTAGCCGGGCTTTAATTTTATACCAACCTACCTATTTTTACATTAGAGAATGAATTTATTCTCAAAGATCTATAAAATGTTTTAAGATATCTGTGATCAAACAGGTCTAAATTATGTACCTGTATTTGAATATCACGTTTATATGATTTACGTTAGTAATTTTTGAAAAAGCTAGCCGGTTACGGTAACGGTCACGTTAGTAATTTTTGAAAAAGCTTTTTGAAAAACTATTATTAAATACCACAAGATAAATTCATATCATTCTGAAACTTATAATTTTCGAAAGCACTTTATATTTATGTATATTAGACTAATATAATATCTCAATACCACGATTCTATTAAATAGGCCAATGGTGAGATGCAGACAATGTTGCGCTGATAAGGATATAGCTTCAGGATAGCTTAGTTAGCATAATTTCCTATTATACTTTAGCTTATCTCATTGCACTGGGGCGGATAGACTCTAATATCGTTTTCAGTCTATTGTATCGGTTTAGAATCGCTCTTTTATCGCCGCACAATCTACTTATGAGAAATCTTACTTCGTCACAAGTTATTATTTCATTGGTACCGTGAAATAAAGTGGCAAAAAAGGATTACTGAATAAAAAGAAATAATAAGATTTTTTGCTAGCTTAAATTAAAATAACAGAACAATTAGAAATCATAGTGTCTCTATAGAGATATGTTTGGTTAAAAATTTATTGTATGTATTACTTTAATCATGATAAATTTCATTGTTGTATTGAATTCTTTTTATTTTGGATATTCAGTTAAAACATGTTATAACAATAAAATAATAATCAGTTAATACTTTTTCGCATTTAACTGATGCGGCCACATATCGTGACTCATTCTAGAGCAATGTATGTGGGACATGCGCAGACGTCGCTAAACGCGACTCGGAGCTATCTAGGCGACCAGGACGCTAAGTATATCTGTCTAATCTTAACGGGTTATACAAATAAAAGTGTTACTTACCTCTATACGTATTAATATAACAAATAACACGCATGAAGTGTGAGTACTTTTATCGCGACTCAACGAGGATTTTACTCGAACAAGAAGCGTCACGAAGCTTAGAGACGATTAATGTGAGTACCTACACCTTAGACACGAAAGTCTATCCACAACAAAGAACTCATAAAAGGTATGGAAAGGACTCACAAGGATATTTCAAGATGTCAACGATTTCAATTTTAAGCTCTCGTTATAAACTTGCAAATCAATAAACTGATCTAAAAAATAAGATTTTTTTTATTTCTTTCTATTTCTATTCAATTAATAATCATTGATTATGCATACGTAAGAATTTTTCCGAAATTATTTTCAAACTAAACATAGATGTAGAGTTTTAGGTTATGTAGAGTTTATTTAAATAATTTCTTTGATTTCATTTTTCAAGGAGAATGTACGTAAAGATATCAAAAATAGATAATCATACAGCTTGAAAATTAAAATACATAACAGTTTGAACGATTTGAAACCTATTTACAATGATTAAACGCTATTTTAACTGAAGCTCTACAACAAAACGTAAACAATTTTCCAAATAATCATTTCAATAGCAACCCAATATGGGAAGAAAGACGTAATTCCCGTATTTGTAAATGGAAAGCTGGAAACAATAACCAAAAATAACCGGCCAACCTTGCACACGCCTTTTGGATCAATAGAGCCTTGAACTCAACCGCGCTGAAACTGTAAGCATGCCAACGAAAATTGCCTTACGATCGCGAGTTCCGATTCTCATTACGTTAGCTAGAATAGGAATTGAAAATAATTTCTTCTTTTTATAGATGTTATTTCGATTTAGTTTTCTTGTTATGAAAGCGATCACATAATTTGAAATCAAAAACGAATCGAAAAGTCCGATTGTATTTGTATTTCATTTTAAATTAAAAATCTAGATATTATTGCCATGATTTGAAATCTGTAAGATATGAAAAAATATATACAAAATGAAAAGTAAATACATTTTCCTTGGACGCTAAGAAAATTCTATTTTTAGAACTCTCTTGTGACGTAAGTTTTCTTGCAACTGTGTGATAAGGCAAATCGATAAACATGCGTTCATTGAGTGACTCCTGTTGTTTGTTTGTTCCACTAATGCTGATTAATATTGATAAGAATAGTATATTTCTTTTACAACGCGATTAACAATATTACATAACTAATAAATGAATCATTAATTATGTAATATTGTTTTTATGCACACACATTTTAATGTTTATTTTGTTATAAATAATATATAATTATCACTATATTGTTAAAGCGAAATGTAAAATAATGCGTAAAAATTAAAATTTTCATGCCACGGTCACGATAAGACGTAATTACTTTACCGAGATAATCATCCATGATGACATTACTTATCAGTACTACGCTTACACATTATTTTGAAGTATTGAGGAAATTAAATGTATCGAAGGTACCTATCGTATGATAAAGTGATAAGAATTAAAGATAAATTATGTGCATATTATATAGATTTTAGAGGAGAGAAATAACGCCGAACCTTTTCGAAATGAAAATAATAAGAAAAAATTGTAATTTAGAAAATACGCGCATAATAGTACATAGTAATTACCAATTCCCGTCGTCTTCTATTTACTCGAGGCCTAGAAGCATTGTTTGACCGTACTCCCGACACCGGTAGCGCCTGTACGATTACGCGCACGCTCGCACTGTACGTCCGGAAAAGCGAGAAAAGCGTAAACTCAGAACTCACCTGCGTGGGAAGCACAGTCTCCCGGCCAAGGGGTATCGACATTTTGCTAGCGGCGCCGCCGGCCGCGCCCCGGCGCCCGCCCGCGCCGCACCATCCACCGACCCGTCACTACAGCCCCAACACCGCCCGCCGCCGGTCCCACCGACTCCTCACCGACTCCAGCGCTCGCAACGATAAACACTTCCCCAACTATTTCAAAAACAAATCCAGCACGGCACTATTACTGTACTACCATCGCACATCACCTGAAACTTTTTACAGCTGCGTAAAAACACGCAAGAAAAACAATGCCGATTATGCGAGTACGGGCGAAGTAGCGGCGCGACGGTAACTCGATAAACACCCGTTCGTGCTAGCGTGAGCGTACGACTGGCGGTGCGGAGACGATGGAGCCGCGCGCAATTCGCCCCGCGCCTTTACGGCCCTCGCTAGTCGCTACCCACTACGCTACGCCGCTGCGAGATCACACAGCCTCCTTCATCTCGATCCTTGGTCACATGGACACGTGCGGTGGACGCGGACGTAGTGCGGTTATCGAGCGCGAGTACACATGCGCAATACCTCCTCACTACTTCTCTGTGTTCTCCGTAACTCATTCATTTGAACTCATAACATAACACAATGCACACCTGAACAAATATTATGAACACCACGATCATAGGTGCGGTGCTACCTAAATACTTCACATAGTAGAGTTAAGAAATGATGCTCTCCGTGGCATATTTTCCGCACGGTTAATTATTTTTACTACTAAGGACCATTTTATTATTTGTACTTTCATATTTTTTGTATTTTACCACACAAAAACGTAATCGATCACATAAATTATTATTATTTTAGCTAGATTTAAGTTAAACGTATTTTCATAATGTTGATAAACTCTTCACTCGAATATATACCCGATCTGACACAGCCAGAAATTATAGTAAGTACTAATTCATTTATGATTTTTTGTATTTATTCGCAGGATGGAATTATCAAAAACATTTTTCATTTATAATATTACATATAACTATCCAATTATGAAACGTTATCTAAGTTTTCCTTGGTGAACACGCGTTTAGTTCACGAAATTTCATTCATTATCCACCAAACCCACGCTGTTTAGAAATGAATGAATATTAAGGACAAATGTAAAACAAGAATCCTAGTACGAAATTCCAGTAGATAGAAGGGATGTGGGCATGCGTAGGCGCTTCCGAGGCTGCAAACTTAGGTGGTTCGCCCACTTTTCCTTTCCGACACGTTCACCGCTCCAGATTACGTCATTATGCATTATCTTAATATTAGTGCATTTAACTAGTCTTGGCATGAAATTGACATTTGCTTGACCACTTGAGCGGTGAGCCCTTCACGAATCAAAGTAAATAAAATCGAAACAATGTCTTGTACGAGTATGGTGCTTAAATAAATCATCTATAAGAAATTTTTATGTATAACATATAATATACATATGATAATAGAGTGCTTGAAAGATTACAGGTATTATTTGATTTAAGAAACAATCGCCACTCAAACTTAACTCATAATAAAGTTCTTTTTATTCGCAGGTCCTTCGAGTATAATTTGATATAATATAAGCATTTTTAATGATAAATAATTAGTTTAGATAACTATGTTTTATACTTTGTAAAACTTATTTCCCTCTCTAAATAAAATCTTCAATATAAGAATGTTGTGTTTTTATTTTTTCTTTGAAAGTCGAAGCTTTTAACCCGACAGCTAGGGAGGGTTGGTTTTCTCAAGCGTATTATGTATGGACTCGTATGTAATATTGCTTATATCTTTATAATATCTAACTAAATCCAAACCAATAAACGTCTCTACATACCTAATGATAGAGATATCGTTAGATTCGTCTTTATAACCCGAACGTTCATATTAGAAACATATGATATTATAATATGTACTTAAACAAGACGCTTTACTTTAAAGTATTTTTAATCGTGCAATGCGTGTATTTAATGAATAGAATATGAAAGGGTTTATAACATAATATGATGAAAATATAATAGTGGTAAAGCATATTTTTTTAGTTTATAATTTATTTATATTGTACAAAATAGCGTCATGGGAGGCCCGTGTCCCAGGTACCAGCAGTGGGAACGTATGTCAGCTGATGATGATGATGACACAAAATACCCGAGGCGCGGATGACTACAAATGTGAAATGTCTTCCCCTTGTTATTTTCTTTTTCAAATATGTATATTTAAAGAGCTGTTAAGGAAGGCTAAAGCAAGAATGCCGTTCAGATATTATGCGCGTACTAACTATTTTGACCGTTCATAATAGAAAAATATTCTGTAGATAGAGCGCGAGCGGGAATATGAGAAATTATATTCTTGATCATATCCCATTTAAAGTTACGAATTCTAGTACTCATCCATTTCAACATAACGTTATATTGTAAATAGGTAAGTACTTAATTCTAAAATTTATCGCGCAAAATAATGTGATAGCACAGACTAATAATAATATACTACGTATGTGATAGTATGTTGGATTTGGCCTTCCTAAAAATTTTTGTATTTGCAAAATGTTCAAAAAGCGCTTTTCAAATTCTAAATAATCATTTTAAAGTCTGCCTTGTTTAAAATAAATAATTAAATATATTTAATATAAATAAAGGTGCTGGTGCATATTATAGGTACCTAAAGTTCGAGGAATAAATATTAAATTATGGATCACTCATTTCAAATTATGTGCCCACTCACAAAAGCTTTATTGATATGTACCTCCTTTTTAAACATAAAAAATTAAGGAAGAAAGGATAGATACAGAGCTTTTAGCCTAGAATTCATATTAATTATGGCTCACTGTTGTGTATTTTATATACAGTAGGCAGATTATTTCTTCTGTAAAAATATTCATTTTGAATAATTAAAAAAAAATGTCTAATCTTTTTAGAACCAAGCAGTGTTATAAAAATGTATTTAGGTACATACAATAATAGAAAACATTTATAAAATTCTCTAGATTAAATAGAAAATATACAAATTAGTACCTGAACATCTTCCATATCACCTTCAAACATGGTCCATCTACCAAAACCCGACATATTTTAACCAATCACTTCACGTTTAAATTTAATTCTTATAAAAAGCATATTACAAGTGCACTCGTGCGCATGTTTAAATCGGCTACGTGACACTGCAATGACAAAACACTATTTAATGTTTGTTCAGCAAATTATACCGCAAAATATTCTATGTTAGACAAGCCGCTTTCACACTGGCGTCGCTTGAGCAAAAGATTGAAGAACCGCTACGTTTTCGGCACATATATGTCTACTACTAAGACATTCGTGCGTAAATTTGTTAATGCTTTTAACTTTGTACTTTGTTTTTTCCTCAATAAGTCCACTCATAAAATCTCGTCACGAAAATATAAATGTAACGTTCCCTAAAATATCAGCATTTTTTGCCACTTTTAAACACGTAGCTGTTTGTAAGTCGAATGAGCGAAGCTTGGCCTAAAATTGAAATTGATTGCCCCGAGTCGTATTCATTGACGTGATTGAGGCGAATGGATGAAATGGGCCTTGCGAGACTGCTTGCTATAGTAATTGACCCAACAAAACGTACATAATATGCAATGTCCATTGATTTGCCTTGAGAAAATTGTCGCTGAGATTCGCTAACTATTGAAACAAATAATTTAAAGTGCAAATCTTGAAATTTTGCAAAGATGTATCAAACTTTTGCAGCACATAATATTTTAATTGTTAAAAAGATTTAATTTTTATTATAATTCTACTGTTTTTAAAAATACTTATAATTTATAAAATATTTTAATGATTAAGTATATTTTCTTCATTCTGATATGATAGCTGGTTATAGTTGACTATTCATGAAATTTTATAATTTTACTTTTCCAAGTTTTTTATATTTTACACTTTCGAATGTACGTTTCCCGTCAAGTGAGTCCAATCATATAAGTAGTTAGTAGTAGGACCTAGTTAATTATGAAAACGACGCAGTATACTCTATGATTAAAACACATCATAACAGCACAGTTGTTTATTACAAATTAAGTAAGAGTATAAGTGTAGGTTTTATGGCAAATTGTAGCTATGTCATTTTGTTCGCTCATCGATTACTGCGTTTGCTCATCCTTAAATCTCGTTCAATCTCATACTGGCGTACATCTGTCCGACCAAGGAAGTCTTGACGTTCCAAGTACCTGCAAATAAATAGGTATTAATATTTGTTTGCAAGAATATTTATTCACTTTTTCAATCAATTATTATGAGAGAAGATTAAGATATTTGAGATAGATACCTAGTTCCTATTCAAAACGCATTGCATTCATTTAATAACGTACACCGTTTTGAGCAGTGGTATCAACAAGTTCACATCAATTGAAAATCAATTTTATTTCCTGCACGCTCGCCCGGTTCCGAAACCCTGGCTTTTCGATATTAAGTCCGAGCAAAACGAATGTGTGAACTAAGCCACCACTGCTGCAACGTCAATACGACAATATAATAAAAATAAAATTTACCCAGCCTTTCCCTTGTTGTGACTGGTTATTTCTTCCTCGATTCCTTCATCCGCCTTATATGTATTCCAATCTAATTTGGACTTTTCTAGAGTTGACAATGTGTTCTTCTTATTCAACTGGCCTACAATACTGGACAATCCTGCTGGTTTTGCACGTGGTGAAGGTCCTTCTTTACATACTGAAAAAGTAAAATTAAATTTTAAATTACTTACTTAATACTTAAATAGTATCCGTTTTATAAAGAAACTACCACTATGAAAGGAATTTTAAATGAAAAAGGATAACTCAAGAGTACAATATGCTTTCAGCAGTATATATGGATATATGTACAAACACATATCATATAATCTCAAAATTGATTAAATGCATTATTAAAGATAAAACATTTGTTGGATTAAACTGCTTACATAATTATTATTATCGATGTTTATTCAAATTATTTAAAATTTGTTAATTATTTTTGGTTAAATTTAATTCAATAAAGGCAATTGTCTTTATTTCAATTTCTAGAATATTGTGAACTTCACCTACCTAAAGTTGGTTTTTCAGCTGTCTTTACTCTTTCTTTAATTACGTTATTTTCTACTACTATAGTTTCGCCTGCAAACTCAAATATCCTTTTTTCCCTATCCTTATCAGTGTTAGCTTTTGGTGGTTCGATTTTCTTTTTATTTGCTATATTGACGGTATCTCCCTTAACTGGTTGACTGATGATCTCTTGTGTTTTAGGTTTTGGTTTTGAATCCGTTCCTTCTAAGAATTTTGCCCACAGATCTTCTTCTCTCTTCTTTTCCTCTTCCGGATCAGCTGTTCCTTGTTTTTCTGGTTCTGGTTCTTTTGTTTCTTCTGTCTCATCTTTTTTTATTTTCTTCTTGGGTGCACTTTGTTGTTTACTCTTCCGCTTTTTTGTTTTAGTTTCAACTTCATTTTCAAACTGTTGTTCAGTTTCCTCATCAGCCGATTCTTCTTCTGAAACTTTCTCTGGCTCCTCTGGTACATAATCATCATCACTTTCACTCCCTGAAGACATCTGAAATATATGCCATCATTTTTTATAATAAATAATTTTAAATTTACCTTGATCTATATTTTTAAGATTAATGAAATGCAAGATTGATAATAATTAGAGCCAATGGCTATAAATAAGATTATAATATATACATGTTCAAAGATAGTAATTGTTTCGTATTCAGTTCCTTAAATAAAAATACTGGAATTTTATTACCACCAAAAATATATAAAAATTTAAAAAGGTAAATAATGACTTGAATGTTGATTGATTTTAGCAATAATTTCAAAATATAACTAACATTCACATTCTAAATTATACCTAGCTCACTGGCAATATACACAGTAACATTGTCTTTATTAGATTGCTGATATCAGATGCCATATATGCATATGGCATGAAAATAAAATCTATTTCATGCTAAACTAATATAAATAATAGCATAATAAATAATTTAATTAAACAATTAACATGCAATCAATATGATGCTAAGTTATTTAAAAAGTATTGATTATGAATAGAAAAACCAAATTCTGGCAATAAATTTTATTTTTAAATATTGGTTACAGAGACATTTACAATTTCTAAGGCTTCTTCTTATTCCTATTCCTATTTTTAACATTGGACACTTCATAAAAGTTGCTGCCTGTTTTGGTACGCTTCTGTGCTCTCTCAATAGCCCTTCTTCTTTTAGCTGTTAACTTTGTTTTCACAGGTGCCTCTCCATTTGCCTTCCTTTTCTTTCCTTGTTGAGTTATTTCTTCAATAATAAATGTACCACTGGCAGCTTGAATTCTCTGTTTCTTAATTTCCTTAACAGTTTCAGGATCATTTGTCAAATAATCTTCAACATCACTGCATTCTTTGTCATCATTGCTATAGAAACTACTAATATCTGAGTCACTATCATCACCATCTTGTTCTTTATCATCTTCAGTTTGTGATGTTTCTGTAACATTACTTTTATCCTCATCTTTATCTTGGGATTCATCATTCTCATCATTATTTTGTTCATCAATTCCTTTAAGTTCTTCTGGTATATCAACATTGTTTAATGGCTTGACATCATCTACATTATCAAATTGCAATCCTACTCTTATTTTTGCAAAATCTTGAGCTATCACTAATTTATTGATTTTTAAAGTTGGTTTATCTGTAGCATCAGTTTTAGTCTCTGTCTCAGTTGCCTCAGCAACATTTTCATCTGTTTTGTTTTCAGGTGCAATTTCCTGCGCTTCTTTTGGTTCATCATCCTTAGTTTGTTTGGATAATGGAATTTCAAATCCTTCCGGCGCAACATAGAATGGAAGCTTTCCTCTTTGCCAATCATTCAATACCATTTTAGCCACAGAACTAATATCAGGTTCTCCTTTCTTTAACAACTTTCCAGTTCGAGCTGCAAGTTTCTCTAAAAATTCAGTTGATGTATCCCAGCCATCTACCTTGTAAGTTTTAACTAGATATTCTTTTCGCACTCTTTTGATTACTTCTTCGATATAGTCTTCTGGATTTTGAACTAATTCAACTCTAACCACACCCTTGAGGACTTTTTCAGTGTCTGTTTCAGCGGATGGATACACAACACCAGGACAATCAATTAAGTATATCCTTCTCATTAATGTTATGTATTGCCAGACTTTCGTCTCACCAGCAATAGGAGCCACTTTACAGACTTTTTTCGCTCTTAATGTATTGATCACAGAAGATTTACCCGTATTCGGATAACCTATGAGCCCAACACTAATCTGTTTCTTATCAATGTGAAGTTTAGCAAACTGACGCAATAGATTAATTAATGATCCTTTACCAAATGGATGTGTCATAGATGCATGGAAAGCTATCGTTGGGTATTCTGCACTCAATATAGCTACCCATCGCTGTGTTACCCAATTCGGCACCAAATCTACTTTGTTCAATATGAATATTAAATGTTTATGGGGCTTTTCCTCTCTTAGAAACTTTTCAACATAGGGGCTCCTTGTACCCATAGGATCACGAGCATCTAGAACTTGTAGTAATACATCAGAAGAATCTATTACTTTGTACAATTCATTCCATATTCGTCTACTCATTCCAGCACCAAAAATCCACTCTCTTTGGCCGTCTTTCATACCTGTATCCTCACGCACTCTATCAATATCCTTGCTTTCATCATATTTTTCAGCACTTTCTTCAACTGCTTTAGACAATGTATCTAAATCATTAAATTTAAGGTTCACTCTCTTCCTTTGTTTCTTTGGACCAAATGTTTTATCAAATCCTTCTGTATCGAGAAGATGCACACGAGCATGTTTAGCCTTTTCATTAAGTAGAGTTATTGGTAAATTTGTTGGTTTCATAACAACCTGATATGGATTTTTGACTGCAGCACCAAACTCATCTTGAAACTTTTGTAGAGCATTCTGGGAAATAACCCTAGAATTTCCAAACCACTTTTGATTAGGTTCTACCCTTGCCTGAGTTCCCGAAGGAAGCCAACCTTGGAATGGAGCAGGTGTTAATATTTTTCCAGTTTTATCTCTTTTAGCTTTAAAGTTCCTGTACATCTGCAGTCTCTTTATAGTGCCTTTTGTACGTGGTTTACCAACACCCTTTAATCCTTCAGTTGGTCGATCAGGATTCATTGAATGTCCAGATTTATTGAATCCCTCTTTTCGGGGAGCCCCCGGAGCGGACCGTACTTTACCCATTTTGTGTTTGTAAAAATATCACTAATATAATGTTAGCACACAATAAAAATATACAACTAAACTTTAAGTTGAGGTTATGTGCATTGTGGACTTACACCACAATGTCCAATTTTCAATTGACAATTGACATAATATCAATACGATAAGCGAACTAACTTCACTTCATTGACAGTCATTAAAATAATAATGAAAAAACTTAAGATGCGTTAGAAAAGTTATACACACCTTAGAACCGTTGAAGGAGCGTCAAAATTGATAAATAGTCGTCAATCATATGAATCCACAAACGTTTAAAATACACACACAACCAATTACACCAAAATGTAACCGTAACAAAAAGTAAAAAACAACAGTTCGATTTTATTTAGTTTGTAGCAAACTTCAGACCAATGTTAATGTAGATAACAAATGATCTAGATACAGCAATAAAAATTACAGATAACATAAATGAAACATTTATATCTTTACTTAATATTTTTAACATCAATAACTGTCCACTATAAATATTCACTTAATAGTTGGCATTTTCTAAACAATAATTAACATAATATGCTATTCCTCTAGTAGATTTATACGACAAGTTTTACGATATAAGCCAAAGTGTTTATAGTTATTTTTTAGATTGTCATTATCTTTCAACTCATTTTTTTGTAATTTATAGCCACTTGCACATTACAAAATAATAAAAAAAGATATTCCCCGTTTTCCAATTACAGCAGTAGAGCGCATTATGTGGTATAATGTTTAACGTTGAATGTTCCAACTACAGCAACGCTTCGCACAATCGAGCACTAGAAAAAGTAAGGGCGTATTCAGAAAGAAAGCTTGAAACTTATAAGCGCTTATCGGCGCTTGTCATGTTCATATATTTTCCTGTCAGTGCTGTCAACCCGCGCAGGAAAATATATGAACATGACAAGCGCCGATAAGCGCTTATAAGTTTCAAGCTTTCTCTCTGAATACTCCCTAATGCGCGTGAATTGATGCGTGCAATCGATTTATCGATAGTAGTTATTAATTGTTGGAAAAAAATTTAAAGCTTTCGTTTCATTGTAGTTTTTTCGAAATAATCAAAGTTAATTCAAATTGTGTTAAAAAAATAAATATAAGTATGGATGAAGGTACAAACATTGAAAAAATGTTAATGAAAAAATCAAAATCCAAATTACTTAAAATAACCGTAAATATTTTTCAACCAATTATTATGTATACCACTTTATTTACACATTAATGAGGTTATTGCTAACTCTATGAATATTTTTTTTTTCAACACTGTACATAGCGCAACCTGCTGGTCAAGAAGCTTATATCTTATACACTGGAGATTTCGCTATGAACATTTGACGTGTAACAAGAAAATTGTTGTGTTCTATCACTTTCACACCTAACTTGGTATTGCCACTGTTAATACGAAGTTTTCCCAAGGCTACTATGTATGCTGTAATATTCTGTGCAAAAGGTTAGTTTTTGTACATGAGTTTGTTGATAAATTGCCAACAACGTCATTCAGAAGCATTGTTGGATGAGACAATTATTATTTATGCTAAATAAAATAAGTATCTGAACCAATTATTAAAAAGCGATACTCCCTGATTAAATGGGTAGTTACCATAATAAAATTGTAGCAACTCTCACTTTGACAATATGACATAAGTGTCAAAAAAATTGCGTCGCTTCTAATATTTAAGTTAATATTGTTGCGTATTTAATAAATATTTTCCGAATATTAATAATGTATTGCATTGTGAAAAATTGCAGAAGTTTTTGGACACCAAATTCTGGCCTATAATTTCACAGGCAAGTGTATATTTACGTTATTTACAATATTCCTCAATACTCATGCATTTACCTGTTTAGAATCATTATAATGGCAAAAATCGTCAAATTTATCATCACTTTACTAAGCAATCATGTTAAATAAGTTCTTTTGCTAATACTTTCATCATTTTTCAACAAGTTTTCAACAAACAAATTTAACAAGTAAGGTAACCATGATGATGGGTTTTTACGGATAGCGACGATAATTTAATGCTAAACAATATTATGATGAATATTTAGAACACCATTTTAAAAAATTTTATACTAGTAATGAAACAACACACGACATCGGTATTGCACTCACATATTGTGGTTTGTTCTTTTTTACATTGAAATTTATACTTTTTAACCTAATATTTTTTTGTTTTACGTATTTCAGCTTTCCAAAAATGAAATAAAAAGAAATAAATGGCTGTCCATAGTGCCTATCAAGGGTAAAATTTATCAACATGCCAGAATATGCAGTTTGCATTTTAAGCCTGAGGATTACGGTCCAGAAAAAAAATACCTTTTGAAAAGTGCTATACCTTTTTATTTACCACATTCTTGTTACTGCGTCTCAACTGATAAAGTAATTTTAATTATATTATAATTAACCACCATGAAACCATTAGTAACCGTACAGCTCCTGAAAGACATACGAATTTCTGAGAACTGTAATATCGTTACCACACATCAACACTAGCGATGCAACTCTCCCTTTGGAATATTGAAAAGTTTTAGACTGAAGCTTGAGTAACCAAAACGATGTTTTAATGTATGTAGCACTCATTTTAATTAAAAAATCGTAGTATGAGATCAAAAGTTATCAAGCGTTATTTAAAACTATCATTCTCTACCAATTAAAATGGTATGTACCTATAAGAGCGTTTTCACATTATCCGATCCGATATCGGATATCGGAAGCCGATAGCCGATATCCGATATCGGAGGGAAGTAAAATGTATGAAATATGTGCCTGTCTTTCACATTGTCCGGTCCGATATCGGATATCGGAACCGACACCGATATTCCCAGTGGCTATCGGACGATAATGTTCAGTGTTGCCAACTCAATTTTCGAAAAGGCAGTATACCAACAGCAAAAAAGCACTAGTTTGTGTATTTTCAGTCTTATAGGGCGCTCAATCTTTAAAAAAATTCTTTGCTTTTAACCTAAAACCCTTTCTATTAAAAGAAACCTTTTTTTATTAAGAAAACACACATTTAAGTATTTATAGGCATTTAAAATACGATTTATACGGCAGGTATTTTTATTTGCCGTATTAAAATATACGACAATTGGCTGAACTGAAGTAAACAAAAATATATTGCATTCTTAAATTCAAATATCTATCTTCGAATATCTCCCTTTGGAATATTGAAAAGTTTTAGACTGAAGCTTGAGTAACCAAAACGATGTTTTAATGTATGTAGCACTCATTTTAATAAAAAAATCGTAGTATGAGATCAAAAGTTATCAAGCGTTATTTAAAACTATCATTCTCTACCAATTAAAATGGTATGTACCTATAAAGATGATAATTATTCATGTAAGTTGACCAGTAATATTATAATATAAATACTGTTAAAAATATATGTCGTTATTATTTATAGACCATGATTTTTAGTTTTTTTTATTTCGAAAAATCCTGAATATACAAACCAGTGTGGTCACCCACAGAAAGAGACAAAAAACAACACTGACGTCATTCAAGGTTATATTTTCTTGTGACAAGTTAATGGTCATAGTGCAATCTCCAGTGTATTAGATATAAGCTTCTTGCTGCTGGTGCGTTTCACGTTCCAATTAAGCATCAGCATAATTCGGCATTGTGCGGCACTGAGTCGCATTATGCTCTGTAATTGGAAAACGGGGATTGTGACTGTATAAAATGTGCCGAGAGTCTGGAGTATTTATTATCTATCGAATTATACACTGCGTTAATCTGTCAAACTTGACATAATGAAATATGTCAAAGCAAACAAAAACAAAATGTCAGAACCTACGAATATCGAGTTGTACATTTTCGAATAGCAAGTTTTTATTGTATTTATTACTAATAATTTAGTATTCTTATCATATAAAAATGAACAGTCTTTCCGATAAGTACAGGTCTAATAATTTTGCAGCGACATTTTCGAATAAAGTGCGAGTGTTTAAGTCTTTGATCAACGCATAATAATAATTGATAAGATTATTTAGTGATCAGAACAGCTACCCCGATGCCTTTATGCATCAGACTCTATGAGACAACATGTATGACATGTTGTCAGAATTCAGTGTATCGGAATTCGATTCATTTGTCGATATACTAAAATTGACTCCTGTTGACCCTTTAGATACATTTGGTGAAATGTGGTATCCAGTGTTTCTTTGGTCTCTGTGCTCCTCAGTGTTTGTGCATACCTGTGCTGCACTAGTTGCGTTTGGAACACTAAGAAAGCATAAATACGGCAAGTTTTTTCCGGTACTCCTTATTGTAATGGGTGTTATGAGTCCAGTGACTTCTGGTGTAGCAAGCAGTGCCGCTATAGCCTTCATATACCGAGCCGCCAATTTAACAATGCCACCGATACATGCAATGATATGGGGAATAGGACAGACTGTCCTAGGAGCAGGAATTGGTTTTACTAGGATTTTAGCTACATTGTAAAAAAACAAAATGTATCAATGTATATGTAAAGTTATGTCAATTATGATAGAATAAATCTTTATAAATGGGGAATGGTGCTAAAATGTATGTTTTTAGCGTCTAGATTATTCAGCTTTGGTGTGGTAATACTCATTAATTTACCAATATTAGTCAAAATATAAATATATATGTATAGTTGTGTGCTTGTATTGTATAAGGAATCAAATTTTATAAAATGTATTAAGAATCTTCTTAGCAACTGATATGACAATCTTAATTATTCATAATAAGGGGTGACTGTTGTAATTATTCTATAGAATAATAAGGTCAGGACCTCTGTGCATAATGTAGTTTTTGTAACTAAGCATTCCATTACTCGAAATTCTTGTTCCTTTATGTTTCACCATATTAGATGTGATTTCCCACCGACATACCAAAATTTTTAAATTATTTTATTTAAATTATTTAAATTAAAAATCCATTTTTGGTAAACATATTGTAAAATTGACATTTCAATAATAGTTGAATTGTACTTAAGTCACTTATTGGTCCACTTATTGTACATAAATTAAACACTATCATTTTCTACAGTTTTCAAAGCCATGTGTTTATAAATTATAAAATAGAATGTATTGATACAATGTAGTTGTAGTGGTAGGTATTGTTCTTATTTGTATAAAATGTAACTGTAAAAAATGTAATGTATGGACTTATTTGATATATGAGCAAAATAAATAATCTGTTTTGTAAATATTTGCTGTTCCTTTTTCACTTAATCCTTGTTCACAAACATTTGTAATTTTTCTCCAAGACAAAAAAGTAAAGGTTATCAAATTATCTGCATCTCATCTTTTAAACAATCATAATGGTTGCTGAATATACTTGTATAATTTCTGTCAAGGTCTTAACACTTATCATATATCTAACAAAAAACATAATTACAATTAGTGAGGTTGAGAAAAAATAAAAAAATATGACATTTAAACTTTATTAAAATTAAATAACATCCTAATTATAAGTAACACATTATTTTCAAATTTCATCTCTGACTCAAAATTTATAAAAGTTTATTACAAAGTGCTTCCATGTGTATAATGTGACTTTGTACGCAATTCATGAGATCGTCCACTATCATCATCTTCATTACTTTCTTCATGGATTGTTTCATCAAGTAAAAGCGGTAATTCCAACTCCTCTCTTGTAAAACGATTCTGAAAAGAGATGGTAAATTTTTTATTGTATTTTGTTTAACATTTCTATCATACCTAAAGACTTGGAATCAAAGTCTATTTATTCACTGTCCTACACCAAAATAAAATTTACATTTAACAAATTTGCAAATTCTACTTATATTATTATACATATTACAATGTGGTACATAGATGAAACTGTGAGCTCCAGCCAGTACAAAATATGTGGATTATTGCAATATGTTCAAGGGGCACTTTTAATTGTATGGCAATACCCACATAATAATAATTTTTAGATGCTTATAATGTTTATGAAAAACTCACCTCAACCAAATCTGATTCTCTTCTACTATATGTGCTCATTCGTTCCTGCAATGATTTGGTTTCAGATGTAGCATCCTGTAATGCTAATTTTAATTCTATGATTTCTCTCCTTGCATTTGATAAAAGGTTTTCAGTTGTTGAGATCTTTTCAATTAGGTCCTTCTTTTCTTCCTCCAATTTTAATTTGGAATTTGACAAAGACTTTATTCTATTCTCATATAGTTTTAATTCTGAGTCCACATTACTAATTGTGCCCTGTTTTTGATCACTTTGTAAGTTTTTACACATTTTCTTAAGATATTGTACATTTTGTTCTAAAACAATTTTTTCTTCTGATATCAATCTTACTTCATTTTCTAATGCATTTATCTTACAGGTCATTGAAGCAATTCGAGCAGACTGGGTTTCTATAATTCTATCTTTATCTAGGACCTTTTCTTCTAAGCTTTGTATCTTTGAAATGTATGATTGAAGTTGCAATGATTTTGAAGCTGACTCACTTTCAAGGGAATGATTTGTGTTCTCTAAAATATTGGCTTCCACAGACAAACTTGCAAATTGCTCCAACATATCTGATCTATCTGCTTCTTTTTGAGACAGAAGTTCTTCTATCCTTCTAATTTCTGCAACATAATGTTGTAACTGTTGTTTGAGACTGTCCACTTCTCTTCTAGATTTGTCTAATTCAATTTTGGTCAGTTTTAATTCCCCATTAGCATCAGCCAAACTATTCTGTAGATGTTTATTTTCTATTACAGCTGTATCATATTGCTGAGTTAATCTCAATATTTCTCCATTTAAAAATGCCATTTGTGATTCATAATCGGAAATTTTGTGTTCAGATACTTTATTAACATTTAATTTTCTCTTAAGGTCTGATATTTCATTCTCCAGCTTGCTAATGTCAAATAACTGAGATTTAAGTTTTTGTTCTAGCATACTTGTATTTTCTGCCTTTTGATCTAATTCTAAAACTAATTTATCTCTTTCCCTGTCAATCATTTTTATATTTTCTATTAAATTAGATTTGTCATTCTTCAGTACTGATATTTCTGTTTGATAGTCTTTACATTTTTTCTCTAAGCCTTCAATAGTATCTTTTGCCATACTTAACTTCTTTTGGGTACATAATAATTCATTTTGTGATACTGTAGTGCTTCTTTCTGTTTCTTGTTGAATGTTTCTTATTTGACTGGCTAGTGTTTTTTCCTTTATCAATTCACTTTGTAGTTTTTTTAATTGATCTTTCAACATATTGCACTCGTCACGCAGTCTATCAGCAGAAGCTCTTCCAGTTCTGTTTGTCACTTTATAAGAACAATTTTCCTCTTCTAATTGTTCAATTTGAGACTGTTTAAAAGCTAAATCTCTTTTGAGTTTATCACATGAATCCAGGGCATCTTTATATCGAATATTGTGCTCTTGATTATCTCTTCTTAGTGAGTCTATTTCTCTTATAAGTGAGTCAATCTTTTTTTTTAATTTATCATTTTCGTCTTGAAGGTAGGTGCTCTTATCATAATTTTCTGTTCTGCTTGTCTTATATTGACTAAGTTGCTGGCTTAGTGATATATTTTCTTTAGACAATTCTGCATTTTCAATATTTAAATGTCTAACTATATCTTTATAATTGTTTTTGTTGCCATCTTCTTTAAAGATTGCATTTTTTCTTAAATCCTCATTTTCTTTTTTCAGCATCAACATTTTTTGTTCACTTTCACATAATTTTAAATGTAAGTCTTTTATGAAAGCATTTTCGGATGGTGAATTTGGATTTGAGATTTTCTCATTGCTTTTAAAATGTTTATTGAATAAATTCATGGCCTCATTTAATTTATCTTGAACATCATATATGTATCTTTCATACTTTTTTCTTTCATCCTCAAGTAGTTTTTGCAAATCAGTTTTTGCTAGGCATCTTGAACTAGACATGTCATACTCATAATTATTGATTAGTTTATTTTGTTGAATCTTGTTTGTTTGGGATAAAGTAAAGATTTTATCTTGTAGGCTTTTATTTAATTCTACAAGATCCTGAATTTCTTTTAAGAAAGCAGCCTTTTGATTGTCATGTGTTTGTGCTGAAGTTTGGTTCATGTTGTTTTTTGGAGACTGATCTCGTAAGTTTATTTCCGATAAATCCCTTTCTAATTTTGAGTTCCTTAAAACCAAATTTTCAATTTTATTTTGTAATGTATTAATTTCATTCATTGTAGCAGCAAGTCTTTTATTGCAGTCATCTTCAACTTTTAAAGCCAATGTGTCCATTTTTTTCAATTCATCTTTTAGACCTTTATTTTTGTCAGCAAGATCAAGAGCTCTAAGCATAGCTTCATGTTGTTTTTCTAGACTTTTTTCTAGTTCAGCCCTAAATTGCTCATTGGACTTTTCTAACTCCTTAACTTGTTTCATTAAATTATGTATTTTGTTCTCAGGTTTGTCGGTATAAAAATCTTTTGAAATTGCAGAGATTGGCCTTCCACCTTCTAATAAAATAGTGAGTCTTATAATTTCATTATCCCTATGGTCCACTTGATTTTTTAGTAATATAATTTCATCACTATAACTTTCAATTTTCTCTTGTAAAGACTGAATTGTTCTTGATAGTTCTGTATCTTTCCCTGAATAGTCATTTTTATCATTACATATACAAATTTTTGAAACACCAGTGTTATCCCCAGCATCCTTCCTCTTACTCCGATTACGGCTGCTTAGTGTTTCAGCACACAATCCTCTAAGGCTTAAATCCCTGACGTCATGTTGCAATTTACTTATCAAGTTATCTTTTTTCATTAAATCTTCAGATAGTGATTTAATTTTCCTTTGACTGTCTTTCACTAGTCTTAAATGTTCTTCTTTTTGTTGAATAATTTCGCGATGTAGTTGATTGTTTTCTTGAATTAATTTAGCATTATCACACTTGTACGGTTCTAATTCGATCATTAAATTATCTCTCTGTAGCAAAGCTTCTTTTGATAGATCCATATAATGTTGTAAACTTCGAGTAGTCTGCAACAAGTCAGCTAAAATACATTCTACTAAGCTTACAGCTTCAACAGGTAAATTGTTGTTGTATCCAAGCTCCTCCAGTTTTCTTTTTAAACAGAAATAATTCTCCCCCATTTTGCTTCTTCTATTCAAAATCAGCGAAACTAAACATAAAACTGATTCTTATTTTTAAGAATAATTTTATTACAAAGAAGAAAATTAAAGATAATTTGTGTTTTGTTTACATCCTAGCTTTTGGGTTGCAACTTGCAGTCAAATTGAAATTTGCCTAGTGTCAACTGTCAACTGCCAAATCTCTAATGTATCACCACAGAGTAAATAAACAAATATAGATAATATAATTTAAGTCTACGGCAATCAACTTTTTTAATGGTGGATTTTTATATTTATCTTTTGACGTGACAACGTCTTATAATTCGATTGAGCCGGCTGCACGCACGAAAAAACATGACTCATGCGGCGTTACCTCGCTCTGAGGCGTTCCGTGTAAGGCTTGAAGTGCAAGCGAGAGCGCGGAACGAGCGACAAAGAAGCACAATCGGACGTTGTCACGTTCAACTATCGTCAGTAAATCGACTTTACAGACAACCAATTTTTTTTTATAATGTACGGATAACACTGAACCGTTAGTAGAATAAGAAATAACTTAAAATTAATGTTAGTAAATTAGATCTAAGTTAGGTTTAGCCCACATAGCACTCTACGCGTACATGCACATGTCGTTTCGACGAATGTAAACACAAAGTGCTCCATAATGGGCGCACTGATGCAGATGTCCTCAGCAATGGCCTTCAAAATATTGTTGAAATTTACAGTTTACACAATCACTCGAACACGTAGGCCATTAATTATTGAAGCGAATAACGAACAGTGCACTCGTTACACCATTAATTTTCAGACCGGTTTGCTGAGGACAAACCAACGAATAATAAACTTTGTTTGAGTTATATTGTAAATTAAACACATTTATTTTGGTACAGTTTCATCATAGCCTCATTTTATGAACCCTACGGGTCATGATGGTAAACGGGAATAACCACAGGGAATAACTCGTTAACTTTATTTTACCATAGGCCATAGCCCATAGGCCTGTGCCAATAGGCCCAACTTTTCGCTTTACACAGTGGACTTTTTTCGTGGCAAGTACCCTACAGTAGTTAACAATCAAAGTTTTTTGTCATGTGTCCGTAGCATGTGTCTCTTGCAATTAAATCTTAAAAAAAATTGTGTATCCTCTAATGTCATCTCATATGACATGTCGAATATGTCAAATTTACATTGTCATGTCATGTCACTTTTCTATAGAATATAGATATGGAAACAACAAAATAAAGAAAATAAACACGAAAATTTGGATAAAATACGGATTTCAAATTACTTGTTATGATCACAATCAGCTGTAACGTAGATAATATCCAGTTTAATGTTTGTATTTAAAATTGTCATAGTCAAACTTCATACATGTATCTTTGATGATATAATTTCCGTAATATTGTAAGAAGTGTAAAAATGAATCCGTATAAGGATTTAGAAGAAACTTCTTTTGCTGCCGCACCCCATCTCAATTATGAAGATATTGCAACAAAATTGTTAAAGGATCATTACTTTTTGACGGCCCTCGAACTTCATACAGAATTGGTAGAGAGTGGCAAAGAACTTCCGCAATTGAGAGAATTTTTTTCTAACCCCGGCAACTTCGAGCAACATGTTTCTAGAGCATCTGAGATGAGTTCTATGCGTAAGTTTTTATATTTTGGAGCACTGAATAGAAATTTAAACCTTTGATACTTTTTTTATTATTAGAATGTTTCTATCAATGTATGCAATTTTAAAATACAATATTCACTGAATGAATTAATATTGTCTGTTATTTGTTTAGCACTTAAAGTTTGAGAATGTTTAAAAAAAATAATATGTGTTTTAGATCGTACACCCAGCATAGCCACCCTAGATTCGTTAGATACTGCTAGATATTCTGAGGATGGTGGCGGTGATCGCCTCGGGAGTGGTGGAGACATAGCGGTACTGGAGTTTGAGTTGAGAAAAGCTAAAGAAACAATCAATTCATTGAGAGCCAATTTGACCCAATTTGCTGGTAAGATAAAAATATTTTTTAACCATAATATGTATATTGTGTATGAATGTCATTAAATTAAATTATGTTTTGGCAAACGCTATTTATTATGTTATTCTTAAAAAAGGGTTCTGAAAAAATGTGTTTATGATTTTACAGATGGTGAATCAACTTTAGATAAAAATGTAAAAAATAATTTTAATCAGAAATCATTGAAACCACATGAAAAGCGAGCTCTTAATTTTTTGATAAATGAATACTTACTATTACAAGATTATAAACTCACAAGTATTACATTCTCAGATGAAAATCCAGACCAGGTAAATTGAATATATAAAATATGCTTTGAAGTGAACATCAACATTCACTTTTTAATTCTCTTCTCATGAAAATAATTGTATCTATTTGCTTTCGTAAGTTAATGAGTGTTATGGATAATGTTCAATTCTTATTTTCTTTCAAAATGTTCAAGGCTAATTTGAGAAAATGCTTTGTAATAAAAAACAAATTATGAAGTGAAAGAACTCTAGTGTACAGAGCTTACAAATGAAAACAAAAATTAAGTATCCAAGTCTGGTAACTGCCGATAAATTGTTCTTTATGCAATGTATGGAATCAGCTCTCATGTCTTTCATTGTATATTTTTTAATTCAAACCAACATTCATTAGGAATTTGAAGACTGGGACGATGTAGGATTGAACATGCCGCGACCCTCAGGGTTAATATCATTGTTCAGAGGCAGTACAACTGCTGTGAATGTTCCAAAATATGATGTGGCTACACAATATGATAGTGATTATTGGTCAGATGCTGAATGCCAAACAGATTTGGATGAGAATGTGTGTGTGAGCTGTCAAACGACCATAGATAATGATTCTGATTGGAACCATGAGGTAATTTTTTGTATTCTTTCTTTATTAAGAACTATTGAAGAATATGGATGTAACAAAATATGTAGATAGTAATTATTTTAATTAATTTAAAGACTTGAGCACTTAGTTATGTTATTCTATTATTTAAAGTATATAACTGTCCATTATATCTTCATTACGATTTACAATTTATTATATAATATTAAATATAAATTTCAACTTACAGTAATTGAGTATTTCTCATTTTTTTGTACTTAACGAAAATGTTGTAAAAGGTAACTTAAACTTTTTAACTGGTGGCGACGATTTGATAGTTCCCATGTTACATAACACTTTGTATTCTTTGTTCTCATCCATTTGAATCTAGCCTTGAAATATTGGTATATTTCCCTCTGTATAGTTTTTTGTTCTAAATACTCATTAGCAGGGTCATGATCATCATTAAGATGAATTAAAAAGCCAAATGAATTAAAATTGACAGTTACTTTATTCAACCCTTTTTTACCAGAATTTTCGAGCAAAATACATTGGTTACTCTCTATGTAATTTATATTCGGTTTATTTTTTAGATTTTGTAAGTGCGATTGGTTTTGCCATTCAGAATACATCGTTATCTCGTCCATTACATCAGATTAAGTTGCATTTAGATTCAATTTAGCATTTTTTGAATCACTACTTAATAAGTCTTCAAGGGTGTTATAGTCTGATAATGAATCATTTAATGACATAGAAACCTCTGAGTTAGATTCACTTGATTCCGTCCATTAGAAGGCCTTTCCTTCCATAGGTTTTATAACGTTCGTTGCATCAACCTTTGGTTTTTTTGGGAGGATCTCCCTTCTTATATGGCACGTGCGTCACAATGTGACGCAGTGAATATTTTTACTGATGATTTATATTTAAAAATACATATTAATATGTATAGATATTACTTATAATATTAATATTTAAAAATATTACTTATAATTAATATCAATGCACTTTTACAGATACTTATCCAAGCTGAGGAAATAAATCTACTGAAACAGAAAATTATTGCCCTAGAAACAGAGAAGTTAAATTTCCAAAAGCTATATGACGCTGCTATTGTCAGCCTCAACTCATTAACTAGTCCAGTGTCAGAGAAACAAGTTTTAGAACTACAAATCCCTAGTGATAAATTAGATGCAGTACAAACAAGGCTTGAACAACAATTAGAGAAACCAATCACTTGTATGGCGGCGGAAAATCACTATGGAAGTAGTAATTCAACTCATAGTGCTACTCCTGATCAATTTGAAATGATAGAAAGTGAGAAACATATGTAAGTATAATACATGTTAAGTATTTATTGTAAGTATATTTTTTATTCATACATTTTTTTAAACATGATGATAAGTTATTATTATTAATTATTATTGATGACATACATGCTATTTAAGAATACTAGAGTTTAGCAAGTGTTCTATACAATCTACAACATTACAACAAACTATTTTATGCATAATAAATTAATAACATATTCAATAACTTCAAATAATGACTTCTTTAATTTTAGGACAAAGAAAGAGGGCTCAAATACAAGTTCAATAGAGCCAGCATTGCTCGACGGTAGTGTAAGAGATTCCCCATTAAGACGTGGTAGTGTCACCACTCTCGATGATACACTCAGTATAAATGACGCGGGCGAATGGACGCGGTTACAATATGAATATAATATCGTGGAGAATTCTAAAGAGATGTGGATTGATAGGTAAATTACTCTGAAGATCAATAAATTGCTTGTGATTTGAAATACATATATATTTTAGGCTAGTCAGTTTCTTATTACACAAACTGTGTATGTTTAATATTTCTGTTCAATGGTACTTTCATGTGAACTTCAAATACAAGAAAAAAATCTAATTTTTTATATACAGAATCACTACATAGTATAAAACAAAGTCGCTTTCCCTGTCCCTATGTCCCTATGTCCCTATGTCCCTTTGTACGCTTAAATCTTTGAAACTACGCAACGGATTTTGATGCGGTTTTTTTTAATAGATAGAGTGATTCAAGAGGAAGGTTTATATGTATAATAAGATCCATTAAGTAGTGGAGAAGTACTTTTATTTTTGAGGTTTCTAATGTGATGTCGTAAAAAATTACATTTATTCCGCTTACATTGCAAACGCAGGCTGAACCCTACGAGTTTTATCAAAATAATTTACTAAGTATTATACACATTGAAAAGGTCTACAGAAAAGTCCGCGATGGTATATGTCTATCTCTTATGGATAACCCACAATAACTTTTTTTTGTCATTTACTTTTTACGACAAATAATGGCTAATTTTCGAAGCGATTTTAACCAATACAGCATTAATCCTTAACCAATTAAATACCATGGATACATTGTTCATTTAATATAGATCTATATGGCCCTTTACACCGTATGATTTAAGTGAATATTTTCGAAGATATTACAGATTTAAAAATTGCAGGACGTAGCGTTTGCGGCCATGGGCGTAGCCACGGTGGGGCAGGGTGGGGCACTTGCCCCACCCTGGCTCTGACCTGGAAGGTACCTAACCAAATCTAAAAAACTTAATTATCTAGGTACTGACTACAAAACTTAATATCCGTTAAAAAATTCTCACTCGAAAGATGTCAGTCGACACAAAAAAATACGATATTAACAAAAAGCTTGCGATTCTATGTTACATGATTTAAACCACTTTTGGTGCCAGAAAAAGTAGTGTAGTACTGTTACCCCATTCAAAACTGTTTTTATTTATCCAAATTCGCACTAAATTTCCCATCCAATTTCACTTTTGTTTTAGGTTAAGTTGCTGACCATAAAAGCACAAAATGCTGACAGATCCAGGTGGAGCTACGCCTGAAATCTTACATAAAAGATTTTGGCCGATATCTCGGAAACTATCCATTTTAAGGCAAAAAATATTGGGAATTTTTTGTAGATAGTAAAATTTTACATCTTTGTAAACTTACTTCTTATACTTATAATGAATTTTTGAATAAAAGTACTTCGAACACTTTTTAGGGTGTCTCAACTCTCAGTGTCTTAGTTGTTGTATATTTTATAAGACAACTTCTTCTTTTAAATTCCGTGTAAACTAAACTACAAAGACACGAACGTCCCGCATCGAAAAAATTGAAACACGCCTGCCTCAGGTTATTGGCTATTAAACAAACTGGACAATGAAAATCAATAAATTGTCTCGGACACATTTTATATATTGAATGAATTTTTAATTTAAGATATTATACTTAACACATTGTTACTAATTTAGTTTTTTTTAAACGAGCTCATAAAGAATTAGTTACAGAAACAAGAAAAAATCACTCTAAAATCGATACGGACTCTTAAAATATGGGATTAATCAATGAAATGCCTAGGCATTACTATATACATATGCTGTGATATGCATTATCCATTTATTAATATAACGTTATTTGAAACTTTTTCTCTAATGCTTTTTGAGTTATTTAACGTTTAGCGAAAAATATAAAAGTTCAAGGTATTTATGTTTCGTATATATTTTGTACAACAAAATAATATTGAGTAGTTATTTTATATTCGGATGCAAGAATAAAATAAAAGAAAATGGAACGAAAATATTTAAAAATATATGCATTAAAATTTTTTCTATTAGTAAAAAAAAATCAAAAATTTTGCCGTTTCGGAAACGGTGAAAATCCACTTGCATTGGAAATTTCTTCTTCGTTTTCATTACATCCCTAAAAAACTTTTCTACTTTTGGCCTGCCGCGTCACCCGCCGAGCGGCGGCATTTCTACACTATACCTACGTAGAACAACTCAAAAAATATGGGCACTCAAAAAAAAATTCAAACAAAAGTTGTAGAGAATAAAGTGATCTAAAAACTATGTACATGTACATCCAATATTTGAACGAAAAACCGGTTCATTAAATTTATAGGCCATAAACCGTAAATAGTACGTTTTACAAAAAAGTTTACAGAGTATAAATGATGCGAAATTTTACTTTTTACAAAAAAGTCTAAGTAACTTTTGCCCTAAAGTGGATAGTTTTCGAGATATCGGTCAAAAACTATAAGATTGCGAGCAAAGCTCCACCTGGATCTGTCAGCATTTTGTGTTTTTGTGGTCAATAAGTGACCATTAACCTAAAACAAACATGAAATTGGATCGGAAGTGCAAGGTTTTGCTTTATTTACTGAGTTATGTCTACCATTTGAAATGGTTTATTTTGTATAGACATGTTTAGTACCTATATTTTATGGTAAAAGAGAATCATATTATTGTATTAGAAAGATAATAGGGATGAAATTTGCAACATAAACGGCTGTATCTTTTGTTTGTTTTGATTTATTCATTATTATTTCAGCTTGATACCGCCACGCGTTCTTGAAAAGAAAAGGTATATTAAGACAGATTGACAGAAGGACAACAAAGTCTGCCTGTCGGTTTGTCTATCAACACACTTTTTCTCAGGAACGCGTGGAGGTATTAAGCTGAAATTTATATCGAATACTCAAGCCTACGGTCGCTTAAAGCTGTGAAAAAATCAAACTTCAACCAACACAATCAAAAGATCCATTTTATGCTGCAAATTATCGCAAATTTCGACATTCGCAAGGGAATCAAAACCTACATTGTACTTCCCGTGAACACAGTCTTGAAATTTGGTTAAAAGCAATGTCTTATAGCACAGATAAAGGGAAAATTGCTAAAAAATCTATTTTAGAGTTACAACATAATAACAAGTAGGTTTGTTCGGAGCTCTCGGTGCGCGAATCCGACTCGCACTTGGCCAGTTTTTTTTTTGCCCCACCCTGTGCCTATGGCTAGCTACGCCCATGTTTGCGGCCGCCCGGCTATGTATTTTATACCCCTGCGATGCCGGAGGCCGGAGCGGGCCGCTATATTTTTATACCTATACAACGTTCACAATTTTTCTGTAGTGTATTTAGTATCAGCATTGCACCCGTGCGAAGCCGGGGCGGGTCGCTAGTATATTATATAACTACTTACTTTTTTATACTTTTAGTAATTTCTGTGATAATTGACGGAACATGTAACATATTATTATATTATATCTTATTTCTAATTGAGATATTTAACACTCATACACTAATTTTTTTTTTAGTGGCTTACCAAATAATTTAAAGGAGTCATTACTGACGTGGTGTAATGAAACGTTGGATATGAATGAAGCTCTGTCAAATGATCTGTTAACAGAATTAGTGAACAATGATAAGCCAATTCTATTGCCGGCTTTATTACAACTTGTAGCGGATACTTTACCGCGGGTAAGTAAGTTTAATATTATGAAGGATGTTTAAGTTTTAAATTTCTTACAGAAATATTTGCGAATTATAAGTATGCTAAGGGTATGCTAAATACTCAAAAAACTTAGCTGTATAATCATAAATCGAATTATAGTTAGTCAGGTCACAGTATAAATATGAAACAGTATGGTAAAAGAAGTTCTTAATTATACGCTATTTTTTTTTATTGAGCAATTTTAATTATAATTAAGTTTGTCGTAACACTAAACAATTCTTTTTCTAGATCCTTCCACACACATTGGTCGGTAGGAGAAGCGAATCAGCAGCCTTATTATCAGCGGCCATTGTGTTGTTACCGCCAGCTGACGCAAAACGGGCTAAATTATTGCATACTTTACTTACGCTGTTTAAGAAACCGGACCCGCCTGACGCTAAAATTATATGTGAAGGTAATTTTAGGTTTTAATAGAGATAAATTTAGTACTTGCGATTTTATATTTTATTATTTAATTTAAAGTTCAATAGAACAGTAATTTATGTTTTATAAGGTTGTTTGGCGCGAAGGATGCATATGCAACAACTGTTGATGGACCTTTTTTTAATAAATAAAAAATAAATAAGCATAAATGTTAATCGACGTAATATTGTGAACCCCATACAATAAATTATAACAATTTTTTTGTTCAATTATTTTTATGTGATGAAAGTACAAACATATGTACAGAAATATGTTACACATTTAAATATAAATTTCCATTCCAGCAACATGCCTCATAGTGAAATGGGGGGGTAGTGGCGAAGTTCTATCTTCCATAGCTGAATTGTTAGCATCCAGGTCGCCAGAACGCAGGATTTTAGCCAGTCAAATATGTCTGGCCATAGCCCCATATGTTCCTATAGAACTATGCACATCTTTACTGCTAAGTTTGGTTGTTTTAATGTGTGAATCAAGTGAAATTGAGATTCGAGTGTTGGGTCTCAGAGCGGCCTGTTTAATCTGTCCAACGTCGGAACATAAGTATGGGCAGTTGGAGAATATACTGTTCAACTTCTTGAAGGACCCCGTTGATCGGATTGTGAAGGATACAGTGGGTGTTTTTTTTCCTGTGTTGGCTAGGAGTGCTCTGATGGCTGGTATGTAATTTTTCATCCTATTATATATACTAATATTATAAAGCTGAAGAGTTTGTTTGTTTGAACGCGCTAATCTCGGGAACTACTGGTCCGATTTAAAAAAATTCTTTCGGTGTTAGAAAGCTCATTTATCGAGGAAGGTTCTAGGCTATATATCATCACGCTACGACCAACAGGAGCGAAGCCACGGGGGTGAAACCGCGGGGAGCAGCTAGTGTATAACTAAAGTTACTTTACTTCCCCGTTAAGTTAGTCAATTTATGTTAAAAATTAGGAAAATTTTACCAAACTAACTTTGCTCGTAAAAAATAATTTTAAGTTTGGTTTTGACGAAAATAAGTTACTTAAATGCTCTTCTCTGAAGATCAACCCTACTTGTATACTTAAATTAAATTATTTTAGTAAAATAGCAATTATTGAATAAAACGCGCCATAATGTCCAATAACCATAAAGTTTGAACATAAAAAAGGACCAAACATTATTTCAGGTAAATTTTCATCATCACTATACAGCCGAATAATATCGAGTCTAGTGAAATCGAGTACAGAAGGCGAATGGAAGACTGTGCTATTATATCTAGAGGTTCTAAGAGTTTTAGTTCTAGCCAAACTAGCGTATGTAATTAACGTACAAATTGTCAAAGAAATGACCCACAACTGTGATATGGAGATTAACTTACAAGACGTGTTATTGTGCGAACAAGAGAGTTTTATAGATTTACAGTGTTATATGAGCGACAGTTATGATGCTAAGAACTTGATAGTGGCTATGAATAGCTTGCTGAAAGAGAAACCAGATGTGCGGTGGGCGGAGCTAACTTGGTTTGTGAAAGTGTGAGTATTTTTATTGGTTGTTTTTATTATTTTTTTTTTATTGAAAAATCTTACAAAATTATTATATTTAACTCTAGTGAGTAGTGACTGATGAGGATTGAAGAGATCTACGATTATTATTGTATTAATTGTTGTAAACCAATTTTATGAATTAGTTGTCTTCTAAGTCACGAACAAATGACCTTTTCAAATATAGTAAGACTATCGTTATTACCAATGTAAGACGTCTAATATAATTTCTCAATTTTATATACTTTTTTCAGAATTAAGCAAATATTAGAAATAGCGACCACATCCAAAATACTAAATCACTCTGCAATATATGAGCTTCTTATAACTTTATTCAGTAGTTACGTATACAATTTCGGCGTACATTTTACAACAGAAGTGATGAATCCAATATTCCTGAATATTATTAATGATTTGGAGAATAAATTGGAAAAACTGCACGCAGTTAATGTGGACAGTGTTATTATTGTTGGTATATATTTAGTCACTATTGTGTTTTCTGTGGAAGAGAGCGAGCAACAGTCGGAATTTTTGCAAAAGTGAGTATTTGTACCTAACTGTTCTTAGGATTTTGTATAACCGGTCTTATACATGTCAATTATTAAAAAGTATTAAAAAGTAAATTAAAAGTGCTTATATTTAAAATCTTACATTAAAAGAAAGCAGATTCTGGAAAAAAGAAATAATTCTCACGAGATTATTACTTTAAAAACATGGTAAAATTTACAGATTTACGAAAAATATAATAGTATCTTCATGACTATTTGTTTTTCAGGTGGGTTATGTACAGTAGTATAAGAAGTCTTCCAAGTAAAATAATATCTATACCGTTGAAGTGGCTTGCAAAACATAGACCTGATGTCTTAGATTTCTATTTACAATGTCTGAGAGAATGTAAGTATTATTCCTAATGTACTCAACTCTAACTCTAAAACTTTACTGGTAATTTGACATTAATGGTAATTTTCATTTATTGAACCCGAAAACTATACACGACTTCTTATAAAGCTTGTATGTAATAGTAATTTTGCCTTATGTCACCACTTAGGCACCACAATTTAGGTACACAAAAAGTAATAAAAACAATAGATATATTTTTAATTTTTAACCAGTCTGTTTTAGTCCAAAGATTTCACAAATAAAATCTTCAAACTCCAAATAAAACATTACAATATTGCTCTGCCTTCTGAACTAGATTACCTGTATCTCAGATAAGAGATCTAATTTAAATGTGCATAGAAATTAGAAACATTAAACGTAAAGTTAATATTAAGTTTATAAATATTTACAAAACTTCCAGTTTCAGCCAGCAGCTGCGACTCTACCAGCGGTAGCGCAATACGGGTGTACATAGCGAATTTGATCACAGAGTTATTGAACATAGCGCAAGTGAGCGATGAATGCATAGAACGGCATTTACTGCCGGCTGTTACTGCGCTGCTCTATGATGATGATGTGTGAGTATTGTGTGACTATCGCTCTAGCTTGTGTAGAACTATCAAATCCATACTAATATTATAAATGCGAAAGTAACTCTGTCTGTCTGTCTGTTACTCAATCACGCCTTAACTACTGAACCAATTTGCATGAAATTTGGTATAGAGATATTTTGATACCCGAGAAAGGACATAGGCTACTTTTTATCCCGGGAAATAGGATAGGTTTTATCCCGGAAATACCACGGGAACGGGAACTATGCGGGTTTTTCTTTGACTGCGCGGGCGAAGCTGCGGGTGGAAAGCTAGTTCATAATATATGACTTTATCGCTCTAACTTGTGTAGAGATATCAAATACATGTAGAGTTACTAGTTCTAATGTTCTAAGCATCCGGTCTGACCTATTCTATGACGTTAGCATCTTTTTGTGCCTTTTTTTTTTTTTTTTTGTGTGGTGTCTCTCAATGTTAGCCAGAAGGGCTTCTACATTTTAACGCGGACGCGGGGGTGAACTGAAGGTTCACCCTGGTAGCGACATGCACAAGGGCGTCCCCCCTTGACGGGGACCACGAACCTCGGCTTGAGCTGTCGCTTGAGTGGAGGAGGCCAGAAGGGCCCTAATCGGACGGGCCTTTTTGTGCCTCTATCACTCTACCTTGTGTTATTGTATAATACGTAGAAGTACAGGTTTCAAGAAACGTAACAAAAGGCCTTCACTATGCTCAAAAACATTTTACACATGTATTTTTCAGTCTATTACTTTTTTTTAATGTTAATAGTATCTAATCGCATAAGTCATCTGCATTAAAAAAACGTTGGATTATTACCGACTAAAATCCCGCTGTGTTCCAACGCATTACTTTATACGGACATGACATGCGGGTGCGATACCGCAAAACTTGACTACCATAATTATGTACAATGACAATCTTTCATATTTATAAAAAACTAGCTGTGCTCCGCGGTTTCACCCGCATTGCCCCGCTCCCGTTGGTCTTAGCGTGATGATATATAACACCGAAATAATTTTTCAAATCGGACCAGTAGTTCCTGAGATTAGCGCGTTCAAACAAACAAACTCTTCAGCTTTATAATATTAGTATAGATATCTCAAATCTAATAGATTTTAATATGCCTAGCTCTGTCCGCGAAGCAGCAATATCAGCGTGGGGCAGTGTAACACGAACATGCGTGGTTCGAGCTCAAAGCACGTCACTACAGACAGTGTGTTGGCCGCCATTCGAAGAGCTATTGAAATCACGCCCTCTGTCGGGCAAAGAAGGCGCTAAAGCTGCTGAAGCGCTTACATTATTGGTCCTGCCGACGGTGGAAAGCCATGCTGTGTCTGAGAAAGGTTTGAAAATGAAAAATATATTTATTTAAAAACAATTTGTTTTACACAGTTACAGTTGTATTTATGTTGCACGTTTTACATACATTTGGTTTGTTTTCTATTAAATGGTCTAAAGGCTTGTATCTTAGGTATGGTTTATGTACTTGCTTCGTTTGAGGGAATTTTGCACATTTGTTCAAAAAATGTTTGCGTTTTCAATTAATGATTTTTTTTATAAGCATGAAAAGCGAAGTCAGAATATATGTAAATAATTAAATCAGTCAGAATATGTGTAAATAAATAAATAAATAAATAAATATTGTTGAAATATAAACTACCAAGACTCTTAATTAAATGTCAAGATTCATTAATACAACCCATTTCATGTAATAATAAATGTATAATTTGTGTTTAAATACTATTTAAAGGATATTCTATAAACTGTATGTCATATTCTATGCAATATAGTTATCACTTCTATTTAATTACAGCGGTATCATTGCTATGTCTGTTATGCCACCGGCAATTATCGTCTGAACTGGTGGCTGCACTAACACCGGGCTTACAGCTGGCAACACACCACTGCAGCCACCATCCCGCATTGTTGCCAGCTTTACGGTAAGTTATATGTATTTTTATTGAGATTTTGCAATACTATTTTGCAGTATAGTACAGTATAATATTCAGTGCGCCTGCGTTCGTTTATTTGTGGTAAATTTGTGGAAAGTAAATAAATTGAAATATTTTTTAAATATTTTATTCATTGCTTAGTATTCATCACAGATCACAGATATTTTACAACTACAAATTGTAATAATACATTGTATTTATACATTATAGAACAACTACGACCACAATAATCAATATAATTATAATATCTACAACTAAAACACCTAATGTATTAACTCCTTTCCAGGAAACTAGAAGAAAGCGTTCAATCCCCACCCCTCACACAATACAAGCCGGCCATTGAAGCGCTACTCCACGTGATCACAAACGAAACGCCAAGAGTCCCTTCACCAAAACCAGCCACGAACTTACAAGCGGCACAAGAAGTTGGCCGCCGAGTCACACAGATGTTCCAACAGTCGAAGACCAACATGAACCTACAGAATATATTCAAAAAGAAAACATAGTAGCACAGATTATATATTATATTTTACTGTCACGAAAAAAAAGTAAAAAAAAATCCCAACTCCTTGGTAAAATTAAAAAAGGAATATTGTTCAAAACACCAATCATAGTGCTACACGGATCATTTGGCACTTAGATGATACTTTCAGGGGGGCGTGCGAATGAAACAAGGTTTGCTGGTGAAAAAATGTCCTAGTTTCAAATAATTAATGAGGGATGGCCCGTTAAACTGATCTTAATAATAATTACTAATATACCCAGTGCCACTCTGTGTTCTGGCAGTTTAGTCATTTGGGCTACGGAGCGCGCCAAAGAAACAAAACCCTATTTCTGTCGCAGTCGGGTAAAAAGCAGAAGTGTTTTATAAAATATTATTTGCGATCAAAAATTATTTAAAAGTGACGGGATTAAAATGTAGGTGCTGTAGCAAAGATTAATAATATTTTCTCTACGTCTTCAACTAAAAAAGTTTATAAAAAATTAAAAGATTAATATATATTTTCATACTAGTAACAACTCAGCTTATGTAGTGTAAATTAGGACATTATAATAGTTTTTCATTATAACTCATCTCAATGTTTAAGTGTTAAGAATAATTAATATTATTTTAATTTATTATATACAAAGTTATATTCTGAAATTAACTAATACTCGTAGTTTCTATCCATTGCAGCTGTCTAGGTTGTAAGATAATGAAAACATTCCATTTTTTTTTCTAATTTACAAATCAATATTTCAATTGGCATTGTGTACTTAAACATTTGTGATAGACATCTATCCTTTAAAAGAACCAGTACAAATATGAAATTACTCTTAGGTTAAGTTTAAATGGTATAATATTATTTTATTATGTATATTATTTAAAAGGTATAAATATAAAATAAAAAAAAATGCTATGTAGAACGTCAAAAGGGGCCGTATGGTGCACGCAAGAAAATACAGTTTACACTATCTATCCAGTATTTAACTTATTATTTTTTGACGTGACAACGTCTTATAATTAGATAGAGCCACCTGCACGCACGAAAAAACATGACTCATGCGGCGTTACCTCGCTCTGAGGCGTTCCGTGTAAGGCTTGAAGTGCGAGCGAGAGCGCGGAACGAACGACAAAGAAGCACAATCGGACGTTGTCACGTTCAAATCGATATCTATGTAACATTTCTGATCGGAGATATATTTACGGGTGATTATACAAAAATGGGGTAACTCGATGTCATCAGCCAATTTAAACAAAGTCTTATTATATTTTATTCAAATAATAATCTATTTTGAAACAATGAAGCGTCCTTTATTTGGTCACTCAATTTCACTTCTTTATTTAAAATACAAATGAATAAAAAAAATAAATTAATACTTCAAACGTCAGTACTTTGGCATGTCACAACTCCGAAAACCAACAATCAAGTGACTATCGTTTAAACATTATCATCGATTTAAGAAAACTTACTAATTCACTATTATCTTTGATGTACATAGTATTATATACTACAACTTTCATAACGCAATGTTTTCCATTTTATTTAAAAAATAAAATTAAACTTTGTCATCGTTTTCACTAGTCAGTCCGTTGTGTGTTTTTTAAATTTGAAATTCTCGTTAAATATCACCAAGTCGAGGTCAAATCCCTGTCTAAGTATTAATGTTGGTAATGAAGTTACTTGTGCACCGCATATTTTGACAGCCGTCATAACTGTACCAGCGCTAGGGTTGTGTTTGTCCTCTAAAATCTTGCTGCGCCAGTCAACATTTCAGTCCTATGGTGAGTCGTTATTTTATTGTTAATCCGATTTTTATTTTCATTTATAAATGGTTAACTATGATTTGTAAAAATATAGTTTGTTGATATTAGAAATTAGGCAAAAAAACATAATTTGTGGCTATAACCTCATATTAAGTCCCTTTTCATCAATCCGCTGGCATCAGTCCTTTGTCAGATATCGTGCCAGAGGACTGACGCGACCCCATAGTACTGATGATTCTGTCGTTTTTGAGAACTTTTATCTTGATTGCTATTGGTATAAGCATTTCTATTTTATATTTCAGTTTAAAACATCATGCGCCACGCTAAAAGAAACTGAATTTGACTAGGGAAGACACATTTAAGAAAGAGTAGCAAAGAAAAGAGCTATTGAAACAAACTACTAATAATTTTATTAAAAAGATCTTATTTTATTTTAATTATTGATTTTGATGCTTTCAGGGCATAGCTTTTCATATTTATCAGATAAATACGTATACGTATAATACTGTGAAGTAAAATTACCTCAAAATAACATAAAAGTTAATTAATATACTTAATAACATTATAAAAATGTCAAGGGGCTCTTATGAAAACTCAGATGAGACTTTCATTCGAGCCTTTGGTTTTTAATTTTACTATAATTAGTACTTTTAACATAAATATTGGTAGATTTTTAGGGCCCCGAACCTCAAAAGGGAAAAACAGAATCCTTATAGGATCACTTTGTTGTCCGTTTGTCTGTTAAGACGTTTTTTTTGGAACGCGTGGAGGTATCAATCTGAAATTTATATTGTATTCTCTAGATTAAGAACCCTTGGGGCTGTAAAAAAATCAAACTTATAACGCAACGCAATCAAAAGATACCTACATCCGTTAATACTGCAAATTTCCGCAAAATTCAATATTCGCAAGGGAATAAAAAAACACACAGTATGCTTGCCGTGTATACAGTCTACTATAAACTGCTATATAGTTTACTTCTACTTGGTAAATAGCAACGTCTTATACCACAGATAAAGGAAAAATTGCTAAAAGTGTAAATTTTTAGTTACAAACATAATAAAAAATAGGTTTGTTAAGACTCCAACTCGCACTTGGCCGTTTTTTTGTTTCTATTGTTTGTGAATTACTTGAAATATCAAGTAAAACTAAGTCAAAGTAGTAAAAGTTAAGTAAGAGAGTAAGAATATTCACGTAGCGTTAAATGTCAGAAGGCTGTTTTGAAACTTGAGACATTGTTTTTTTCCAGTATCACATATTATTAATTATCATTTTTAACCGTAACTAAGTGATTTTAATACTTAAAAGACATGTGCTATTATTAAAACTGCGAGATTTGTAGTAATTTTCATTCAATTTCTTTAAAAATATTACAAAATTGTGTTTTTTATCAGTACCATGTTAGCCTCGTCAGTCCCCTGGAGGCCAATTCCAGAAAATTTTAAATATCTCACAAACTACTTAAAAAAGTGGCTGGCCCGATTTGGAACAATATATTCATTAGATTAGCTATCATATACACCCTAATTTGTAACAATCTGATATAAAAAATATAGTAAACAAAATATCCTCAAAAGTTACCCCATTTTTGTATAATCACCCTTACTTATTTATTTCAATTTTACGTTTATGTGCAATATAAATGAGGTCCAATAATAATGATAACCAAAATAAAAATAAATTAATTATTTCTTTGATATGCTTGAAGTTTGAACTTGCAATAAGTTTTATTTTAAAATATGTACCTACGCAGGTTTATATCGCTAATCGAGTTAAACGAGTCTAAAGGAAGCCACAAAAAATCACTAAAAATAATGAATTATTTTTGTACTTATTGCCTATTATAATAAGAAATATCCATCCGCAAAGTCGCATTAGAGATATTTCAGATTATTCCTATAATATGTAATAAATTTATTTGATTAGGAAAAAATAATGTTAGTTAAGTAAATACATTTTTATCGCCAGTAATCGCAGTATAAAGTGCAGAATAATCCAAGTTTATACATAATTGCTATGATTTTCATTTTACGTACTTATTGATGCTGTTTTCTGTATTTTTATACAATTATTTATAAATGTTAGTTTAATTCACTTGCATTGTGTTGTAAGTATGTGAGTTCTCGAAAAATTCCTAAATAAGTACTTCCAAAGCACTGTTACCTTCTAAAAATTGCACTACGTTTTATGAATCTCATTTTTTCATCTATGTATATCTTTAATTTTGTTAATGTTGTTGTCAATTTTAGTGATATTATGTTGTAGTCTGTTGCAAATTAAATTATAAATAATTATACAAAAATTAGGTTGTGTATATTGAATTAAAAGTTTTAACAATGCTATGTGTATTTTTATTTCATCCCTTTGGAACTTAGGCTTCAGTGGACTATTTAGATACAATATAGTGATGTTGTGCAACTCTATTCATTTATCGTTCTTCATTTGCATATTATAAATTTTCCATTTATAGATGTATCAACCTCATTCTGATACATTAAATTAAAATGACCATGATATAAATGGATCTGTAATCTATATAAAAGAATGATTACAAGCATGATATGAAAAATTTGTACGAGTAATTTCTTATCACGGCATTGATAGTACCGTCCACGCGCCCCGCCACTTTTTTGTCGAGTATAAGTGCGGAGTGGGGGGAGTATTTTTCCTGATTAGTCTATTTTTAGTGTTAACTCATAGCTACCTAGCAATTAGGAAAAATAGTGGGGCGCGTCTGCATAGATGAATTTATCTATAGGTACACCCGATATGCAGTAAACTGATAAACTCGCTTGGGTCGGACGGAATGTTATTTAAACAAGTCTATCCACTTACGATCTTCAATCTTGTTGAAAATATCATCTCGATCAGAGCCATGTCTTCAAGCAAAACTATTAATTTTAATAGTAAACATTTGAAAAAAGGTGAGTGAGTAATTGTAATTTTTTATTCTATAGATATAATTTTTTATTCTTATAGGTATTTATTATTTATTTATTTATTTATACCTTATGCAAACTTATATGTTGTTAGGTTGTAGTTAATAAAATTTCATGAGTTCATAACAGACAAAGTAGGTACCGTGAAACCTGCTTACTTTGCCACTTTTTCATGTGTTCAAAAGTTTGATTCGCTTTAAAAAAATATAATTGTATGAAAACGTAATGAGTAACCTGCACCTAGACGTAGTAAATTTCATGAAAATTTACATTATTACTAAATATCTATTTCATTTTAGTAAATTATAATATTTTAAGCATAAAAACAATTATGGCAAAGTTAGCTGTCACTTCTGGTAAATTTGCCATATGAAAGAAAAAATGAAATTTTTGGAGTTTATGAGGTTAAAAAGTAATATATTTGCACTCTTCCTATATCCCGTAAAATAAAGTAAAAACTTTATATTATTTAGCACTGGTAATTTAACTCTCTAAGAAGGTGGCAAATTCACCAACCTTTCCAAAATATTTCCTATATAAGAAGAAGTTAGGGTTAGGGTTGTCAAATAAAAATGTTTTCGTAGTAGGAACAATTTAGTAAAAGTAAAAAAACACATAATCAATTACTTCTAGTTAGTTTCTTAACTTTGAATTGTTTTACATAATAAAACAAAAAAAAATAGTATTCATTAAACTAACTAACTTTTTTTTTAATATCACACATTACACGACATTCCTAAAAGATTTAAACAATGACAAATTCTTATTTATATGATCTTGATTGAATATAAAAATTGTTGTTATTTTAAACTTGATAAAATATTCATCAGAAATTTTGTGGCAGCCCTAACCTCCAACAAAACATGGCAAAGTCACCATCACAGACGTTGTGATTGGGGTTGTTGAATTTACCAATACCAATTGCGAAGTAAAGGTAGCTTGTAGCACAGTAAATCAGCTTTTATTTAGCTAAAGAACATTATGTTAACATAATATCAAAAAAATACTTACGTAGGCAATGCTTTTCCCGTTTGTTTTTGTAAAAGTTCCGGAGCACTAAGTTTCATACCGCCAAAATTCGAAAAAAGTAACCGCCGAAAATTACATCTCAAAAACAAGCTGGGCTGCCACATCTCATTCGGTTTTGCCATTTAACTCATAAATATTACTATAAAGGCATGCATACATGACAAAAAACTGATATTAAGATGTGACTACACTTTTTCCCTCAGAAGTTGGCTATGGCAAAGTCTGCAACCGTTGGCAAAGCTAGCAGGTTTTACCGGTACCTAAATAGAATGGTGTCGGGGCTTGCTGTAGGTACTTTCAACTTTGTTTGTTAGTAAATTTAATAAAACAGCTGATGTATACCTAAGATGTGTAGGTATGTAATGTGTTGTACATTTTCATGTTTCTATTACGCAGTAATCTTTTAGAAAAATAAGACATCATCTATTTAAATACGCACACGAGTAAATTTTATGTTTATAATTAATTAATTCGGTACCTATTTATTAGTTAGTAATCTTTATTTAACTTAAAATTGAATTTATTCGTACCTAATACACATAAAGATAATATTGCAGTTAGGTTATATGTATACATAAACACCATTTTAGGTTAATTAAACCTATCATAATCAATTAGTCAACTTAACTAAAATATATAGGTAATATATTTTATAGTAAGTAAGTAGGTATATTTTATTCTAAGCTTACCAAAATAAATATAGTAACTAGGCATTGATAGTAGGTATGTAGTCTTTTTGCTTTTGGCGGGAAATTATAAATTTCAAACTTACTTTGTAATACAGTGGCTATTTACGTTTATTGATTGGCTACTTACATTTAGGCTTAGAAATGTGCAATATTACGTATTATAATTATAGTATATTGTATAATCAATTATGAGTTTGTTATGTTCCTCCTCTGCAGTTATCTACTTAAAGTATTTACTTACTCAGATAGTTGAAGTAAAAACTTCTTTAGCGGCGTTGGGTATAAAATCTTAAACTCGCGTCAGGACACGTGACCTGATCGAAAAAGCGTAAGACGGATGTTTTTTTTTAGCCCTTATATTCCATGCGTAAGACGGATACCATTCCAAAATATCAAACATGCTGAACGTTAATAATCAAGTTTTCACTTCTGCCGGCACTCCCGGAGTGCAACCCGTATTTTTTTTATTTGTTAGATAATGATTTTACAAGTACCTAAAACGGCATGTTAAAATGAGGCTAATAAGCCCCAATTGACATCAGCTGGTTAACTGCGTCAGCTTTTTATTCGATCACAATAGCACTGTAGGTATACATTTTTAACACTAGTCGTGTATTACTAATACACGACTAGTGTTAAAAATGTGTAAAATTAATACAGTATTAGCTTTACCTGTATGTAGCTCACTCCTCGACTCGATTCTGTAATCTGTCTCATATTCAATAAATAATAATTCTTTTAAATCATTATCCTGGATAACAAAAAAAAATAGTTTAGTTGATACTATCGAACGTGTTTTTAGTTTTTTTAACTAGGTACATAGGTAACTGTAACAATTATTATTACTTACTTAAGTAGGTATAATATCATGGGTATTTACTATAATACATATATAATATATGTACTTAGTTTACTATGTATTTACTATTTAGTCGTGCCAGACATCCGTCTTGCTGCTTTTTGGAGTGATAGCGATCGCTATCACCACATATTACTAAATATTTAATTAGGTATCAAGAAAATAACAAAATTGTTATTACGTCTATCAAGTATCATCACTCTGATAAGCCGCAAAACGGATGTCTGGCACTACTATCAGTCCAGTCGCCTTTTATAAAAATAAGACTTACGAATCACAATAACTATAATAAAAATAAACGAGTGGATTTTATGTTCATAATTAATAATAATATACTTACATTCTATGTAATTAGGTTTCTGTCTTCCATCGGCTTAAAGGCTTATTACACTACCCGATATGAAGGGCCCTGCATCTAGGGTGGGCGTGTTCCCTAGTTAGTGTGGCGCTTATTACACTTCTCTGCGAATTGGGCCCTAACTCAGTTTATACGCGAATGTCTAGAGAGATAAACGTATTGTTGCATTTTACATTATGCCGCCGTCAGTATCGAAACTTCAAAAAGTTGCTGTAGCAGTAGCAACCGTTGACGCAATAACAAATATTAAAAAAAGAAGAGAAAGATCTGGGTGAAAGAGTATTTGCGGTTACGTGAAAAGCTTTCAAATATGCAAATACTAAGCGTGCTTGAACCGGGAGTTTTAATGAATTAATTAGAGTAGGTGCAGAACAATTTGAACACTTGTTGAGTTTTAAAACAATTAAATAAACAATTTATTTATTTGTTAACATGGCGGTGTGATCACAAACATTTGGAACTTCCCTTTTAAGTTATATAAACATGTAGTAGGGAAGTTTGGTGACACCTTACATACAAAAGCAGCCACTCCACGCACTAGTCGCGCGGCAACTGAGCTCCCTAACCGCCCTAAACGTTATTACATCACCCAATCTGCAGGGCGCTTAGGGAGCTAGGCAGATCGGGCAGACCCGATCGCCCTAAATCGTGACACTAACTCCCTAAGTCTTATTACACCACTCTTAGTTAGGGTTAGGGTCCCTAAAAATTGGGTGGTCTAATAAGCCTTTTAGCCTTGAACTCTATGTAGACACCCGCACATAAAAATAACACTATATGCAATTAAGTATTGCAATTATGTAGGTACATAATTTAAATAATAAATGTAGGTTGTAGAGTAGTACCTATAATTTATTACAGTAAAGTCTTTTATTTTGCTTTTGGCGGGCCAAAAAACATTTTAAATTGTTGTGATTTTGTTTTGTTATTCACTCAGATAGCACTCAAAATATGTAGCTATATATTGCGTGCATTTCTGGGTATCTTTTAAAAAAATATTGGTATCTATTTATTATTTTTTATAGTTAGGTACAATATAAAAACAATGCGTAGAATAAGTAGGTACAATCTTAAAAAAAATATATATTTAATTTAACGGTATTTATTAATTAATTATCTCTTTTTTTCTTTCAGGGGATCCCCTACCGAAATGGAATGGAAAGCCGAAATTGTATAACATGCGATACTGTCCTTTTGCACAGCGATCAGTTTTGGCATTAAATGCTAAAAATGTTGAATATGAAATAGTGAACATAGACCTATTGAACAAGCCAGAATGGTTGCCATCTAAAAGTTCTTTAGGTAACGGTGGTGTTTAGGTATTTTCATATTTTATCACCAAAAATCTTTGTTCCTTTAAAGGCTAATGTAAAACTTTGAATTATAGGTAAAGTGCCAGCGCTAGAAATATCGGAAAATGTATCTGTAATAGAAAGTCTAATCGTCAGCGAATACGTAGACGAAGCGTAGGTATCCGCAAAGGAAATTATTGCCACAGGACCCATATAGAAAGGCGGTTGATAAAACCATCGTCGAAATGTCTGGCTATGTAAGTACAATTTAGTCCAAAACATACGTCACCCAATAAATTATCCGTCACAGCAGAATTTATAATGCACTTGCATTTTTGTTGACCATGTAACACTTAGGTACTTATATCCGAATACATGGAATGGCATAGTTCTTAAATATTTTTATAATTAATCAGCATATATTAAAATGAAATTATTAGGGTAATTATTTATTTATAGTTCCTAGAACATTTTGATCAAAGCACATTCATGTAACTAGGTATATAAAATAAAAATATTTATTAATTTAGTTGGGTATGTTTGAACGCGCTGATCTGAGGAAGTAGTAGACCGATTACGTATACATTACAAAAAAATATAATACTATACTGTTGGTGAAGTAAGTGAAGCTTGATTGCTATAGTAATGTATGTACCTAGTTACTAATAAAGCTCAATGGGACACGATTCACCCAGTGTTTAGCACTGTGTATAATGTGCAGATAAGATAAAATATTGATTTATTTTTGAACGGTCTAGATTCTAGAACTTGCATTTAACATTTAATCGACCGACGTCAAAAAAGGTGGAGGTTCTCAATTCCCCTGTACCTTATTTTAAATTGGTACTTCAGAACTTTCGACTGAGTGAACGATGAACGAAAGCTGGTGGTTGACGGCGGTTTAGTTTTCTACAAAATATTATATACTATTTACATATAGGTACCTAATGAATATTATTATATTTTTCAGATACATTCGATGTTTTTCAAGGTCGTTAAAGGTATTCCAGTCACAGAGGACACTATTAACGGGTTCTTTAATGCTTTAACTTTTATTGAAAACGAACTTAAGAAACGTGGTTCAACTTTTCTTCATGGAAGCGAACCGGGCTTTGCTGATTACATGATCTGGCCGTGGTTTGAAAGAATGCCTGTTGCAGCCGAATTTGATAAGATACTAATCCTTGATGAAAAGAAATTCCCTACTCTAGTAAGTTACAACTACATACTCGTAATAATTAAAATAGCATATTTTATAGTCAAAAAAATAAATTAAAATTTGATTACGATCAATAGAAAAGCATGTACCGCTTTACCGGAAATCCCACAAAAACTATGCGGGTTTTTCTTTGACTACGCAGGCGAACCCCCTGGCGGAAAGCTAGTGTAACATATAATTATTTTAAGTACTTACAATTATAATTTTTGAATTCGTATTTATTTACAACCAAGTTAAATTAATTTTAAAAATATTTATAAGCCAACTTTTTTTTCTTTACAGGTGCGTTACGTGAAAGATATGGAAAAAGACCCAGTTGTGAAAGCATACACAGTTCCAAATGATATTCTTAGACAATATCTTGAAGGTTACAGAAAAGGAGAGATTAATTTCAACCTTTTAAATTAAAATTCGTTTTTTGTACTTAAATATTTTTAATAAAAAAATATTAAATAAAAACCATTAAAGTAATTATTGTGTTTTATTTCTGTAAACCATTGAAAATAAAATCACTTGCATGCGATTAAAAAGATTTAATTTAAAATGCTTAAGTATATTAAAGTGAGTAGCGAAATCATAGTAGCCAGGACTGGCGAAACTATATAATTTAAAAACACGAGAAATATCGAAGGCACAATAGAAATACAAATTAAATTAATACTTAAATAAAATAAAACTATAGTAGAATGTCAACAATGCATGATGTCTTAATACATATTATAAATAACATGTCAATGTTAATTGCTACTGTACTAATTTATTTGATGTCAAAATTTTTTCTACGAAAATCAATGATTTCATATTGTCAAATCGAAAGTTCCTTACAACTAGCACACCACAATTTTGCAATCAAAAGTAGAAAAAAAAATCTTCAATGAAATAGTTTTGAATACAATTTGTACTTTAAAATCTACAATAACAACGGCTTAACTTAAAATTCAGTCTTCATTTAACATTAATTAGTCTGTCTTGTATTTGGCAGCCATTTCATCTAATTTGGAAATAATCGTTTTAAGATCAGTAGTTTTATCTAATTTTAAATAAGTTGCATTTCTTATTTCATGCAATTTAATCCAATCTGGCACTTCCTCTGTCAATATTTTTATATCTCTTTGCAAATCACTCGAGGAGACATTAGACTTAAAACTGCTATCCAATTTAGAAAGTATTATGTTCAATGCAAGAACATTCTTTCTCTCTGTAACAAATATGTTTCTGAGAGTTCTGGCAAGATCTGGCAGGCGGCTATAAATAGCATATTTTTGTTCATTCTCTGAAGACCTCGTCATAGCTTCTAATGCTTTTGCTGCTTGTTTTGCTTTAACTTTCTCAAGCAATGATGCTGGCAAGTTCCGAAGAGCTGGGTTCAAAATAGTCACATTGCTAGTTGATGGTTTGTTTGTTTGGGTCCCGGCACTTGATGTTGTGGGTTCATCATTTAGTCCTGTTACTGCTTTTTCTTGTTCAGTCAAACCACGCGCCTTGGCCGTTGCTAGTTTTTCCAAAGCCCGTTCCATTTTAGTGTTGCATTTGAAAAGTTCTCTGGCTTTTGCAAGTACATCTTGAGCAGAAGTCATCCTTTCTGCGTTGGGCATTTCTGGCAACTTTGAACTTTCAATTTCAGGAACTTTTTCCAGCTCAAATTCAGGATGCCAGCGCACCAACTTGTTGTCTGAAATCTCAAGTGGAGGGTCAAGAGTCAACAAATATTGAGCATGGTGTTTCTTAACTACTTGTAGTAGCGTGTCATAGAAGTATCTCCTTCTTTCCAATAAAACACTTGGATTCATTATTTTAATATCATTGGGGAAGTTGGGAGATATAATCAGCTCATATGTATCTCTGTTAGAGGAGGAACTGAAATTTTTATTTTTCTGCACTTCAAAATTGTAAAAATCTGGCACTAAATGCTTGATTTGAGCTAAGTGTTTCTCTGAAAAGGTTCTTTTGAGCATTTCTTGCACTGATGGTTTTAGTTTGGCAAATGTAATCTTTTCATTTCTGTTGTATAATAATGCAACAACAGTTTCCATGCCACGGAACAACTCAGCGAGGAATCTGTAGTGGTGTGGTAACGGTAGTAAAGTTGATGATGCAGAGGCTAGCGATGCATGTCTTATGTATGCTGGCACCTGTTGAATTATAAACAAATCAATATCTAAATATAGGTCCATTGCAAAATATAAAAAAATACTACACAAATGTACTTTAATTGTTTACTTTATTTTGTCAAAGAGTAATAAAATGCATATGCATACTCAATTTTAGGTCAGAACAATGTCACACAAGGAAAATAGTAGGTCAGCATTTATTTAGCCTAGAATGATTTGTTATTGAGTGCAAAGAGGATTTTAAGAGATTTTTAAAAAGTTACTATCTTGACCTACATTGTCTTAAATTGAATATAAAATATGAAAATGATGATGTTTTTATCTTCTTTTTTTATTTGCAATATAGGTACTACTATAATGAAGTTTGCAAAGGCTATTTGCAGGCTATTCAAATGTAAAAAAAATTGAAGAGTATCAATGTTTCAAATATCTTCCAGATAATTTGTTTGTAGACTTACCTTACTTGGGCTCTTGACAGGGCTCACAAATACCTTCCTAGGAGACATCATTGGTCTTTGAGAAGTGTGAGCTTCAACTGTTTTCTTGGGTGATAAGAGTTCATTTTGAATTTGAGCTTTTTTACTAGGACTGAAACAAGAATCAAGAATGTTTTAATTACCATGACATCACTTATCTTTGAAATAGGTACGAAATAGGAATAAAATGTTTATTACCTCTGAGGAACGTCCACATCAATTGACCTAAATTCTATTAGATTTTTCTTATCAGATTTTTCTTTGAGTTCTTGAATTCCCTTGCTTATTCGTTCAGCTGATGCTCTCAATTCTGCTAATCGGGAACTACTTGCTAACTTCTTCCTGATGTCACCTAAACTTAGCTCTTTTCTAGCTACATTGAGTGAAACACTTTTACCAGAGTTGGTATTCTTCACAATATTCGACGCATTCGACTTCTTTGCAAATGCTCCCACATTTTTCTTCTCCCCTGAAGCAGATTCTTTTGCAATCGGCTCCACATGCTGTGTCTTTGGTAATTCAGATTTAATAGTTTTATTTAAAGATGATTTATTTGTTTTAGTGATTGTCTCACTACTTCTTGTACTGGACTTTGTTTCAACTTTAGTAGCTTCTGGTGTTCGTTCTAGATTAGGTATTTTACTTTTGGAGCTAATGATATCATCAGTGGCAGGTCTTTTTCTGCTATTAAAAAATGTAGTCAGCGTAGTTTGAGACATGTTTTTAAATTATTAATCACTGATACTTCACATAAATTGTGTGTGCCTGTATAATTCACTTTAAAAAATAAATAATTGTAAATTATACGGGACCTAATGATGCGACGCGTTGTTCTTTTTCCCTCCAAAATGAAATTCTGTCATAGATTTTTAATTTTATTCATGAATATCATGTCGCTTTGAAGTTTGACGGTTAACCACAGGTAACCACAGACAATTATTATTGAATAGAACGTTGTAAACGGTCTTTGACGTGTTTATTATTTATGGACAGTGTTACCATTCGGCAGTCGGCGTATTTCGATTTTCCTAAACTATAGCCGTCTGAATCTGGAATCTGATAAAAACTGGTAAAAAATCAAACATAAGTATAATTATTGAATAAACAAATTTTGAGTTTGTGTTTCGAGTTTGAGTTTGAATATAGTCAAATTAGAAAAAGTGCGTATTGATCCATGGTATTGATCACTGGTATTGATATTGAGATGCCGATAGAATTATTAAATTGACATAAGTATTCGGGTTCATACGCACTATGCGGGTAGCCGCATTACGGCTAGCCGCGCGGCTGACCGCAGGATGCGGTTGAAGAACCGTTGCGATTTGCGGTCATGTCGATCCATTTCAAAGATGGAGTGGAAGAAGTTGCAACAATTTACTACATTTACACACGTTACCTAAAGAAGAAAAAACAAAGAAAGAAGTACTGGGTGCATCGTTATTTGCAAACACGAGATGAGAGCAAGCATTTTGCAACCACATGGTCAGCCGGATGGCTAGCTGCAATGCGGCTACCCGCATAGTGCGTGTGAACCATGAGTAAAAGTATTTTTGTAAAGAGAAGCTACATTTCATAAGTACTTTTTTGACACGTTTGAAATTTTTTGAAAACATCTTATTCCTCTTATCTTCTCCCCTGAGTATTTATGTTCTGTGCTTATCTTTGGAGAACAATTCATGACACCAGATGACACCATTTTTACAGCCTTGAAGTACTGTAATAGAATTTTACTTTAGATGAAGTTGTGCTAAGTATATTTCCATTTACCAATTCAACCTAAGTCTGGTTACTTATTATAATCATTATCAAAACCAACGACTGATAACTTGCTATTATGAAAAGGGCATGTTAAATGCATGTTAGAAATACTCCTTAAAATGACAAAAGTTTAGTAGAAAATAAGGGAACTGCGAGTTTAATTGATACAAAGTAATGCCACCTAAACCTATTTTGGTGAAAAATGAAAACAAAAAAAGTACAATATTTACACCAAGTAGAGTTGTCAGTAGGCCAGATAACCTCGAAGGTGGAGAAGAAACTGAAATTGCTGCACAAATATCAGTTCCCCAAGAAGGAGGATATGGCTGGGTTGTTGTTGCTGCTGCTTTTTTATCTATATTTATACTAGACGGAGTAGCATTTACCTTCGGTAGTTTACTTAATGATATGTCTGTAGATTTGAATATGCCTATCTCAACTTTACCCATAGTGAATTCCATTGCCCTTTCTATTTACTTTATGTGCGGTCCTTTAGCTTCTGCTCTAATAAATAGGTTTGGGTTCAGAGCATGTGCAATGTCAGGTTCGATAATTAGTTCATTTTCTTTACTGACATCATATTTTTCCACAAATTTTACGTCTCTTTGTGTTTTTTACGGATTTTTTGCGGGTTTTGGTTATTGTCTAATTAATATGGCATCTGGACTCGTTGTGGGATTTTATTTTGAAAAATTAAGGTCCATAGCGTTGGCAATTACTACTACTGGTTCAAGTCTTGGTATTATGTTATTATCACCTTTAAATGCATATTTATCAAAACTTGCTGGATGGCGTGCCGCAACTTTATTTCATTCCGGGCTCTTCGGGATAATTTTTTTCTTAGGCATGGCATACCAGCCCTTACTGTCTTTCACTGTTGTAAAAACTACAGAAGATCCAACTCGTACTGTAACTTATTTACCAAATTTATCAGCAGCTGCTTTAAAAGCTTCATCATCTCGCACTAAAACTGAAGGTATTATGCCAACTACTACAGAACGCTTATTTGGCGCGGCTTCCAATTCTAATTTTCCTACAGCTGCAGCAGTAGTTGAAGATGCAACAGCAACACCATCTACACAGCCTGGACCGTCCACGGCGACCGTATCTAAAATTACATTAACTGCGAATGCACCGCAAGGTGGCATTAGTCCTAGGCAGTTAAAACAAGTGCAATCAATAATGTCGAAGACTAGTGTTCAAGATAAGGCAAAGAAAACTATTGAACTAAATGTTAATGTAGAGAAACCGAAAAAGACGAGTTGTTGGGGACGTTTATGCCAGTGGGAAGAGCACATTCCAGAGTCAAGACCCATGTATCGAGATGATGTATTTTATGATGGAAAATTGGAAAAATTACCAGCCTACCAAAAAAGTGTAATGGATACAACGACTGAAAAGACTGGACTTGAATATCAATTAGCTGTATCACGGGCAGCAACAGCTGTAGATTTACGGGAACGCAGAGGTGTTTTTACAACAGCTGCTCGACGAGTTTTAGCTACTATGATGGATCCTAAATTATTAAAAAGAAATTCATTTTTATTACTTTGTTTATCTGGATTTTTTGTGTACATCGGATATTTAGTCCCTTACAATTTTTTAAGAATAAGAAATGAAAGTGCTGGTATGCCCGCTGAACATTGTACTTTATTTGTAAGTGTTATTGGATTCTCAAACGCTGCTGGAAGATTAATATTAGGCGCTTTAGCTATTAAGGTAGAACCTTTAAAAATATTTTCTTTTTCGCTTGCAACAGCAGGTATTGCTACAATGCTTTCAAACTTATCATTTAATTTATATTTTCAATATCTGTACTGTTTTTTATTTGGATTTTTTGCATCTTGTACGGCATCATTAAGAAGCTTAATAATTGTATCTATTTTTGGCTTAGATAATTTGACAAATGCCACGGGAATTTTATTATTGTTCCAAGGCTGCGGAAGTTTATTTAGTGCACCTGTGGCAGGCATGTTAAAAAAAATATTTGGCTTTTCTGCTGCCTTTTATGTGGCAGGACTATTTATTACCCTAGGTGGTCTGCTTATAATCCCTGTTAAACGAATGTCTAGTCGAGAAGAAAAAGAAAATAATAAATCTCAAAAGCCATCTATAACTCCAAAAACGATAAAATAATTAGTTAAATAATTATGAATGTGTACCTATATGTACTTAGATTAAAATATATATGTTGGAGTAACATTACCATTAATATAACATTGTAAATCATTCTTCAATGTAGTTCCGTGGTTACAGTGCTAAGCATTTTTACATTTTAGTTATCTAATTAATAAAGAAATAATAACTTAGGTGAAAAGTTTTTTGTTTGTATAAGTTACCTCTTTTCTATAAAAAAAAATGCTATACGCGATTACAAAAAATCTCAAAGATTATTGTGTTGCTTGAAGAACTATTACAAAATAAATAACATTTTAAAACTATGTATGTAGTTACATACAAATAACAAATGCTCAGATTATGAGGTTAAGCATGTTTTTAATTTTTTTTAAGAATAATATTATTGTATTGTATTCAGTTCACACAATAATTCCTCGACCGATTTGAAAAATTCTTTTACCAGCAGTAAGATACCTTTTTTTTCTGAGTCACATAGGCTACACATGGGCTACACATTCTTTATTTCGATTTGATCCCGGGTCAAATACCTACTTACACGGAACGTTCTATATAGGTAATAAAGGTTTGTTAATAAAGTAAAGGCGGCCGTACACGGACAGCTCGAGCAGTTAACGGCTGAGCGACGTACACGGACTGCTCGAGCGGTCGGTCGTTGACGGCTCGAGCTGTCGCTAACTCGCTATCAACCGCGCAGTTGACCAGCGGTCGCGACTGCACGAGCAGTCATCTGTACGGCAGTGAATGAATGTCTATAGTTCACCGCGCGATTGCGGCTTCAAGCAGTCGGTCTCAACTAAGCAGTTAAGAAGCCGTCCGTGTACAGCCGTTCTAAAAACTGATGAATTCTTAATTTAATATTTCAAGTCTGAATATACAATTCCTTCCACATCTGTGTTCCACATTAACAATGATTATCAATATTTATTTCAATTATTATTTATAGTCGTTATAGTCAAGTGATTCGTATTTACTATTTACCATCATTAAACAAATTATTTGAATAAACAAATCAATAAAATAAAAAAATAATAAAATCAAGAAAAAATGTTGTGTGGTTTTATGAAACCACGGTAAAAGTGAAACTGTTCGAACGGTTCCGAACACTGCTTTGTGTAGCGCATGTCGCGTGTCGGTCGGCTACCGAGTAGGTATACCTACTCGGCAGCCGCGATACACGCGACATGCGCTACACAGACCAAAAAGTTTGAGACGATGTAATAAAAGTTTCACTTTAAAATCAATATGATGAATCTATCAATTTAAACTTACGTATAAAACTTATGTATAAAACTAATTTTAAGTGACAATACTCCTGACTCGTATTATTATTGTAACTAGGTAATCATTCTCATTCATTTTGTGAATTAATAATAATTATTGTATGCTATGTAACTATAGTAAAAACATGAATGTTCCTTAATTTTGATCTTAATATCTTTGTATGTACCATGTTTTTATGCAATAAATGATTTATTTATTTATTTATTTATTTATTAATATAAATGTTATCTGTCTATTTTTGGATATTTAGCAATGGTAACATTAGAGATTTTCATGTTCGAACGCATTTTGTTCTGTCTGCAACCGGCCGCCATACTCAAACAAAAAGATTGAGATGAAAAGATAAATTTACTTAGATCGAACTGGTTGAAAGTGTTGTAATTTACTAAATGAGTTCTAAATCAGATGTAAATAGGAGAGTACTCGCCATTCAGGCGAAAAAGAAACGTCACAAATTGGGGAAGAAGAAAAATCGAGAGGAGGATCACGGCGCTGGTGTACAAGGGAACGGGGTGCGCAATCAAAATCAGAATCGCCTCGAACCAACACACAGTTCTTCCAATGAAACGATTGAAGAGGATGATGACGAACAATATGCTAGTGATGACGAGGAACAAGAAGATAGTGCCGACTATTGTAAGGGTGGTTACCATCCTGTCAAAATCGGAGACTTATTCCTAAATCGCTACCACGTCACTAGGAAGTTGGGATGGGGTCATTTTTCAACGGTATGGCTCTGTTGGGATCTTGTCGATAAGCGATTCGTCGCTCTGAAAGTAGTCAAGTCAGCACCGCATTTCACAGAAACAGCTCTAGACGAAATTAAAATACTTAAAGCTGTCCGCGACAGCGATCCTACTGATCCAAAAAGGAATAAAACTGTTCAATTATTAAATGATTTTAAAATTACAGGTGTAAATGGCACCCATGTATGTATGGTGTTTGAGGTTCTAGGTCATCATCTTTTGAAGTTGATATTAAAATCCAACTACAGAGGAATACCTCGAGAAAATGTTAAAACTATAATACGACAAGTTTTAGAAGGCTTGGATTATCTTCATACAAAGTGTAAGATAATTCACACTGATATTAAGCCAGAAAATGTGTTAGTATGTGTTGACGAGTCCTATATTCGCAAATTAGCGGCCGAAGCAACAGAATTACATTCCTTGGGTCTCAGATTACCTCATTCTCTGATTAGTACGGCACCAAAGGAATTTCAAGAGCAAGTTGTAACAGGTAAAATGAGTAGAAATAAAAAGAAGAAGTTAAAGAAAAAGGCAAAACGCCAATCTATGCTACTTAAAAAGCAAATGGAACAAATTGAAGAAATGGAAGAGCAGAAAAAGGTTACAAATAATAGTGAGTCGGCACCCATGTCCCAAGATAATGATGAATCACCCCAAACTCCAGAAGAGGTGAGTGTTGTAGAGACTCGATCTGAAAATGATTCTACAGTAAATGGGTGCAATGATAATCAAAGAGCTGATGAGGAAGCGTTTGATACTGACGCAGATGCTGTGCAAGTGAGAACTAAGCAGTACAGCTGCGGCGATGATGCAGGCACTCCAATGTCAGAAGGAGAAATGACTGACACACCACCATCCTTTAATTCTCAAAATAAAAAATCTCTTGATAAAAGACCTGACCCTGCATTTGATATTTGCGATGTTGAAGTAAAGATTGCAGATTTAGGCAATGCTTGCTGGGTTCACCGCCACTTCACAGAAGACATACAGACCCGGCAATATAGGTCATTAGAGGTTTTACTCAGTGCTGGCTATGGAACATCAGCTGACATTTGGAGTACTGCATGTATGGCATTTGAATTAGCAACAGGAGATTATCTTTTTGAACCTCATTCTGGAGAAGGATATAGCCGAGATGAAGATCATCTAGCTCATATAATCGAGCTATTAGGTGACATTCCCAAGAGGATTGCTGCATCTGGCAAATATTCAAAAATATTCTTCAATAAAAAGGGTGAATTGAGAAATATAACTGGCCTGAAACCGTGGGGATTAGTATCTGTATTAACTGAAAAATATGAATGGAGTCAGAGTGATGCAGAAGAATTTGCTGATTTCTTAAAACCTATGTTAGATTTTGATCCAAATCGGCGAGCCACTGCATATGAGTGCCTTCAGCACCCCTGGCTGAAGCTGGCCAAACAAGAACAAACTGAATCTGAGGATAATTGAAGCTGCTCTCTTTGATGTTTGAATGATTGTTAACATTCATAAAATCAGTAGTGTCAACTTACTATTTCAATGTTTTATGTTTTAATCAAAAGTTTATTTATGGATTTGTTTGTGAATGGTTTCATTTGTACTTGTATTGTTAGCTGTCCTTGATTCCATAAATTATGTACAATATAATTGATGCTGATAAAGAGATAATATAGTATATTAAAGTAGCAATGTATATAATACACCTGCTGCTCAAATGTAGTGCATCATATTAGATGAGCATTATTGGCATTCAGATAACACCAATTACCAAAATTGTACAGATAGCTGTAGTAAAAATTGTGATGTATGATGATAGACAATATAGGTTTTATCACATTAACCTTTAGGAATTTATTAGTTGACTTAGTAATGCACTAAAGCCACTCCTAATGTGAGAAACCTTAAGATGTCGAGCATGTATACTGTAGCCATTCAGGTAGTAGATATTTCACATAGTTTAAGTTTGTCTTTTATCACTATCACAAAAATCTCATAATGTAAACTTTAGAAAGTAAGACAGTATTTGTAATACCACAATTCCGAGACTGCCTTTTTATATTTGATGAGTCACTTAAATTTACAATGGTTGGAGTTAATACAGAGGCAGCGTGATACAGTGACCTTAACCAGTTGATATAGTTATATTATTATTTAACATAGATCCCGATTTACATGACCATAATTTGTATTAATTATATCTGCAAATTTACATGAATAAAATTATAAAACGAGCTTGTTACTATGGATTTTTACTTTGTATCTCCGCATTAACCTTATTACACAGTAACTTCAGTTTGTTTTTTGAATAAGTTTTATGCTATTTAAGTTTTGTGTATTACAAAAAGGGTGGAGCAGGAAATAGGTTATATTGTCTTGTTATGCAGTGCCTGTGGCCATATTATTGTATGTTGGTAACAATTGTGTTAAATGAGATGCTATGTTACGGTGGCATGAGCACATTTAATATTAGATGTGCCATGAACAGCAATAGATTCTTTGATAATTATTAAAATGACTTATCCTGCTCTATTTTATGTTTTTCATTCCAACTAGGATATTATTTAGGCTACTACTACCCTACCCTATAATTTTTGTAATGTAAGTATTTGTTCATTGTTGTAGGTTAGGATTTTTTCTCCAACTTTGGTTGTAGGTAGGTGAAACAAATAGGACAGTATCACAGATTAGAGAATAGTTTGACAGTAGGTATGGCGTTGGCGTATGCTTACATTAATTATATTTTAACTAGTTGAATATTAATATAATATTTTAGTATATGTGAATTTTAGTAATTACTTATCTGGGTTATCTTTTTAGTTGTAACTTACTAAAAACAGAATCCTAATTCCTCACTGCCACTGGTGGATCTACACCGGACCTACTTAAAGATATTAAAAATACATAATTACTTAGAAAGTGTAGACTGTAGGTATCTGATATACCTTCATACAATGTGATTCTGACCTATTACATATTTCTATTTTTATATTTCTGGGTGTTTGATATTTTCAAAAATTACTAAAATACGAGAAATTAGTTAACAATGAAGGTAGGTAATGTAATTTATTATTTTTCTAATTTATGAATTATAAAGATGTGGGTAAAACTAGCTTCCGCCCGCGGCTTCGCCCGCGTGCTGTTTTCATAAAAGGTAAACTGTTCTTTCTCAGGGTCTAATGGGGTCTAAAGATTGTCTGTGCCAAATTTCATCAAAATCGGTTGAGAGGTTTAACCGGGAAAGCATAACAGACAGACAGACAGATTTTAATGAAATTGAATTAAATAAATAAATAATGCTAGTCGGGAAAATTTATAAAAAGTTAGTTAAAAACTTACTGATATTACTTATAGTAGGGGAGCCCAGGATGCTAAATGTGGATTTACTCGAGCGTCACGGGAACCTATTAGAATTGGTAGATTAGACCATAGCGAAAAAAAAAGGTCCTATAATGTTTTCACTTTTAGCGGTGGGGAAGGGTTTTTAGATTTTTTTTAATTTAAAAAAGAAAAAAATTGGCTTGGAAATACTCAAGCGCGTTAGATATTGATATTTTGCATGCTCCAGGACGTCACTGAAAAAAAGTATACGTTAATCTGACGATTTAAGTGGCGATTTAATCGCTATGAAGAAAGGGTAAAAAATTAAAGTAATATTATTCGAGCGCGTCAGATTAATATATGGGGGGGTTAATTACAATATAAGAAGTCCCCATTTCGCTAATCTGACGATTCGAGCTCAACCTTAGGGAATTATGGATTATTCAAATTTTCCAGCGGGGCCCCTGAGCGCACCCACCAACCATAACTGCTCATATTGACTAGAGGTACTAATGAATAGCTAAGGTACCGTCCCTTATAGTAATCTGACGCGCTCGAGTAAATCCCAAAATCCCCTCTTGGGCTCCCCTACTATTAAATAAATAATGCATATTCCACACCTATTTATTCTATAGCCAACCCTAAATTTTTAAATTTTATGAACATTTTCTTTTGGCAATCAATTTAAAACCTATTATGTACCTATCTCGTTTTGACTTGAATTTCGTATTGCATGTGATTTCACTGTTTTGAAAGAGATGGCGCTGGCTGTACCATATTTCACATTTATAAAATCTTAGAACAAAATCCTAATGCGAAAGTTTGCGAGGATGGATGAAGGGAGATTGTTACTCTTTCACGTAAATACTAGAACCGATAACAATTAAATTTGGTGTGAAGGTAGCTGAAGACCCAGAATAACCAGATGAAGACCCAGTGTAAGTATATATACTTATACACACTTTTATCGTGATAAAATCAAACGTTTTATCACAAGAAAAAATGAAAGCCAAAAGTGTTTTTGCGTGATAAACCAAAACTAAAAGTAATTACACAAAATGCTTTGACAAAGCCCTTGTAAATGTTCATTAGGTATTACCATATTATCAAGTAGCGATCGTAAAAGTGTGAAAATTAGAGATAACTTCGTGATTTTTTTTATCGAGTCAATTTTAATATTTTATCTTTTTGATCAAAAAGAATCCTCTAAAATATAATCTAGTTTGATATATATATGTATTTTTTTAGATTTGGTCTTGAATATTACAAGTATTATCTAATAGAAGATTGGTAATTTTGCTTTATACCCACTCTTGAATTAATGAGGCGTTTATAGGTAAAGGGGCAAGGGCGCAGTTGGGCGAAAGCTTAGGGCGGCAGTTAAGAAGGTTTGCCGAAAACCAGATGTGGCCGCGCCGGTTTCGCTAAAACCGGCGCTGGTGGTGGATGTTGGCACCTACTCTGATAGTATTCAAGAGACATGACGCATGCGCAGAAGCGCGGGCGACCTTCCTACGTCCTTACCGTCAGTTGTCACGAAGCTTTGCACCGCGCATGTAAATAAAAACTTACACTTTCACTTTCGTTACGTACATACGAAAGTAAAGAGTGTTGTGATGTAAAAAGAAGACACGTTGTTGTTTTTGCGTTTGATACAGGCGAATGAAAAAGGTGCGTAATAGATGTAGAGGTTTCAATGCAAATCTATTTTAATTATATAATTTTGAAAATCAGTTCCTAAAATCTCAAGTTCTTACAAATGTATTTATAAAAATTACACCTAAGGAAAAGGTTAAACAGTTAAAGTATAATAGGTATGTAATTGAAAACTTGCGTAAGTTACATAATATTTAGTTTGAGAAATTTGTCTGAATTTAATTACATTATTTTTACCTTATCGCTTTTGACCTTGACCTTTGACCTATGTCAACGTCCTCTAGAGCTTGCATGTAGTACTCATTCATTCATGGAAATATGATTGCGTTTTACAAAGTTTTAACGAATAGGGATGTAAGAATACAATTACACATATCAGACATATAAATAAAGTGTATTATTTTGAAATGTGAGATGATGTTTTTTGAGGATGTTAGGATATAGTCCCTGGCCGAATGTATATATGTATACTTAGCACCTGAGTCCTGTACCTACAGAAACTTTCTTATATTTTTATGTCTGCGCTAATTTTAATTATTTTAATAAAAATAGAATAAAAACATCGGGTCCTTTTTGGGTTACCTAAATAATAAATATATCATATTTATGTATACATATTTATAAACTACATGTCGACTTACCTACTATGTATAACAATCAAGGCATACGGTCTACCTATTATGTATTTTGTAAGTTAGCTTCCCAACTCAAAAATCTATGTCAAGGTCGTTTCAATGTCCTATTGTACGTCATTATTTCCGAAACAAATAAGTAGTTCAATTTATATTAATATATTGGTTCCTTACCTTATATAGTGTTGAGGTGTTATGTTATAGGTTATTCCCTTAGATCATTAAAGTTTATTCCTTATGAGGCACTAGCTGTGCCGCGCGGTTTGACACGTGGTCATGGAGGAAAACAGCCGGCAATATTAAGTATTTTTATAGGCTATAAATAAGTATATGTATATTCTACATTTAGATTACCTACTGAAAAGTTTCATCCATATTCGTCCAGTAGCTTTTTCGTGAAAGAGGAACAAACATACATACATCCATCCTTACTAACTTAGTAGATAATGCATTCCACACAGAAAATGGTGAAATTTTCTCTTTCTCTGGTGAAATTTTTACGGACAAGGAGATAGGTACCATCTGCTGTATCTGGTATTTGCCATTCCCTTTTTTAGATCTGAATTCCTAATTAATTGGTCTTTTTTACCCTAATACATAAATACCTATTTTCTATAATTCAATGAAGTTTCCAAATTTTTACCCATTTATATTGGTAAATACTCAATATAATATGAATGTCCCTATTTACCATGTCAAATAAAAATTCAATAGAAATTATCTCTAAGATAAACTAGAAGTGACTAATGCAGTAATTATTTTAACTTCTTCGTGACTTGCGTGCCAGTGTAGATCTGTACTTATTGTGATTATCTGTGCTTTTCTAAGAACTGTCGAGAAACACTAATCTAATTGATATAATATCTATCAATTAACAGGTAAGTAACAAGTACAGTGCCTATTTTCTATCCTTTTGAAATACCTATTTAACTTTAAATTATTTAAAAAATTAAACTACCTATATAAAAAGATATTTTATTAACTTTTGCATCTAATTTGTTACAATCATAAAAAACTGGTAGTTATATCAATATTTATGTTTAGCTTCAAATACTTATTTCGTAATTTGATTCATCCAGCTTTACTTTTATGTTATAAATCTTGTTATTAGCTATTGTAGAGCAGCAATGCACAAGAAAAGCAAAACTGCTTTCATTCAACACAGTCTTAATTTAAAGCCTATATTGTCAGAATCAATTACTGTAATTTGATACAAAGATAAGTTTATGCGGTATGCAAATGATCTCGCGTTGGCTCGAACTGTTTTCAAGAGGCTGTTTATCATACAAGGTATCTTTGCTCTACAATAATTACTTATTATGACTCATGAGATAAACTTGGAATAGTGCTAATAAAAAATTATAAGTGTATGAATTACCTGACGTACCATTATAGCTTGACTGCTTGAGGCGAGTTGTATCTGTTAAAAAGCTTTCATGGAAAAATTATGGAAGATAGCAAGTAAATAATAGGTACAAACCATGAATCTTTAATTTTATCAATTACACTTTCTTTCGTTCAAGTATCGTAGTTTAGGGTTAATAATTATTCGATAGGTATATACCCTGACTATTTTACTATTATTACTACATAGCTTAACTTACCTGAACCTGATGATTAAAGAAGTTCATGTTATCTTCTTTAATCATCAGGTTCAGGTACCTAATAGCTGAGTCCATACAGAGCGAGCAGCCTCGTCAATTCTGTTCAAATAACATTTTGATGGACTTTGACACTTTTTGTTAGTGTTGTCGTAGTATTTTTTTGATAACTTTAAACAACTGACGAATTTGTATAACACTTGTAATTACAAAAAAACACAGGTATACTTTTTCCTTTTAGCCAAGTATATTTCATACATTGAAGTTGTAGTCTCGCGAGATTGCCCATGGCATTCTACCAGGAGGCTATTCTAATTTAACGCTTATCTCTCCAGCATCCTATAAAACTAAATTCGATCTGACATTCACCAATTTATAGCTCCATGGGGCTTATGGGCACTATAAATTGGAATCGTTTATAAAACGATTTTCACTTTGAAATTGTTTATGTGTTGTTCAAGTAATTGGAATCAGTAACAAAGCATAACATTTTATTTTGTAATATCCAAGTTCAAATGAAACTAAAATAGGATAGGAAACTTTCAAGACAAACCATGTCTATTAACTTATGCAAGTTCAGTAAAGTCTTTTTTCTACGAATTGCCAATATATCCTTTAGATTTATCCTTATAAGATGAATTTACAAGTGACGGCATTGTGCTGAATGCTATTATTTTATGATCCTCTATCCAATTTTATGATACGCCGCGGCCGGCTCCTCATTATGTATCTTCTCCTGAAAACAAAATTGCGCAAAAAGAAATGGATATTTAAAATTTCGTTATACTGATTTATGGTTTGACATAACATTTGCGTATTTAAAAGGTTTATCAATTCGCACGTGACGCGCGCAGCTGAGATACAGGCTTACATCAATAAATAATGTTTTATTAGCGGTTGGTAACAGATTCAAGTGAGATTTATGCCGTCATAAACTATTACTCGTTTCAATGTATTGGTATTTGTGGTATAGGTAATATAGATAACAATATAACCTAAACTATGGAAGTTCGAAAAGCTTTTGGCAGTTGCGCAACTAACCCACCTTAGTTTGGCAGTGTAGTGAGGGGGTTGCGAGCTTTAGAAGTGCGTTATAATATATAATTATAAGTGATAATCCTAAATAAAAACCATACCTATTACCCATATACAAAAAACGGAGCGTGTGTGCCGAGCGAATGTGTCTGAAGTGAAACTTCTTTGGCAAGAGATACCAAAATCGTCGCCTTCCTCCTTGATGTGATGGTATTGTCATGAGTCATGACGCAACCATTAAATTTTACTCTCAACGCGCCTAAGGAAGTTTCACTTCAAAAATTTGCAGTAAAACTTTAATTTTATCGCGTAAATGATTGCTTTCTCAATGAATAACTACATAATTGCATATCATACTATGCACTTTATGTCAATGCTTAGATACGACTAGTATTTTAGTATTATATCTCGAGGTCTTTGTCTTTTAAATGAGCGAATCTGTTCAATATCGCGCGCCTGTCTAGACGAAGACAGAATGAGGTAAGGATCTTTTATTCATCAAACTTATGTGTGTTTACTGCAAGTCTAAATTATTGAAGCGTCAAGCGATCGTCAATTTTGGGCACGTTTTTCGTAGTTGTCAGCCAAATTATATGAGTCTATATATTATTAATTAAATTAATTTCTTTTAACAAATACCATACGAATAAATTATATTATATACTTAAATAAAAACAAAAAATGTTAATAAAATCATTAAGGTAAATAAAATTCAGGCTTTATTGCGAATTGAATTTATATTACAAAGGAAACAAAATTTGACTGCCAAAGACCTTTAAATCTGAACAAAGGTTTATCCTCATATAACCTATTTATTTTGTGCCACAGAATTAAAATCTTATATTACGTGCCTTCGGAAGTGTCATCCTGGCACGAATAACACACGGTGCATGCCAAAAATGTCGCCTGATCTGGTCATGCATTTCAACTATGCCTATTTATATGAGCCAAAAACATGTTATTTACAAATACATAGGTGTGGCCATAATATGCATATGTTTTATGCCATTATGCATTCAACTTAATAACTAAGTGGCTATACGAACATACAATTATAATATTTCATTCATTATAAGTACGTTAGCCCAAAAGTTGAAGCAGTTGGGTAACATTTTATTTATAGGGGCAATTAAAGAGCTCTACATCTCTATTTATCATTAGAATTAAATTGAGATATTGGTGAAGAGTGCCAAAATACACATAGACTAATCTAGAAGTACCGGATGTTAGTTAATGACAAGCTGTCTGCAGTGCCTAAAGAGTGCAGTGTCGTAAACCAAATTATTTTTAACGCCAAAAGTATTAACGTCTTTCATTAGAAAATAGTAGCAAAGTCCTTGTAATTGTTGTCTAAGGTCTGATAACACTGAACAAACGAAAGTGCGTGTACACTTTAGATAATTGAGTGAATGTTTGTCCTGACCAGCCAAGTCGTCGTCATGGCTAAAGATGGAACAATAACCTAACAATTATTATGGCACTTATATAATTAGTTGTACTGCGTTCCCAAATTAAGGTCGTCACATGTTTGGGGTAAATAAACATGACATACGGCTTTATTTCAGTTGTTTCAATGTCACAAATGTACAAACCTGGAGTTATGAAAGACGATAAAATAATAAGAACCTTTGCATTTGCTACGACGTGCATGCATTTAAAATCTTACTGATCGCAACCTATTATCCATATATCCTTATTAAAATTAATCCCGATAAATAGACAGCAAACCTTTCACTTTTTAAGACACGTAACTTCGGATACAAAGACTATGAGCATATAAAAAAATATTCGTTGTAATTAATCGATGAAAATAAGATCCTCTCCTATTGTGAGCGACTCCAGTTGTTTGCAGTTTGTACATGCAGAAGTTTTTCTCAATTGAATTTTATTTCATTAATAAATGATTTCCAATAAATGAATACGGCATGTATGAATCAACAATTTAGTAGGTCTGTAAGAAATAAGACACTCGCATGCATGTGTAAGTAACGAGCGGAGGTGTGGTTGACCGCACGTATTGGTTTTGATTGCACATGTGCCTAGAATACTCTAATCACGTCTTAATATTTTGCATTTTACACTATCTTAGATTTTTTGGCTTATTTCTCTACCCGTCTAGTACTTCTAAAATATATTCTAATCAAATAAGGTCCAAATTTTTGTTTGTTGAATGGAAGTTTTCTGAGAAAGTATATTTGAATTTTGAAGTGTGTGGTGTGTGGTACGTATAATCCAAAAGAGAAATATTTCAGGAATAGGCAGGAGATCTTATTTAATTATTTAACATTTAATTCACCATTCAAGTGTTTGTTCCCGAAGTCTTTACTGAGGAATGAGGATCGAATCTATACCATAAACGAAGTCGTTGAAAAAGGTAGGTTACCTAAACTAAAAAAGCTGTTTTTTGTTTGCTTAACAATTAAGTTTTAAGTTGTTTGTGAGGTGCTGTGCCAACAGTTAAATCGGACGAGAGTAAATGTTAAAAGTAAATTTTACATACGCTCGCAAAGTAAATTATTATTGGCGAATTCTTGAAAGCGCTGCAGCGCGCTGGATGTTTGCTTACATTATTATTGATGAAGTTTGTCATTACATAGTACGTGCTATTGTGAGAAAAGTACATATTGATCGATGGATCGATTACTTCACACCTTGAAGCCATATTTGTTGTCGTATGAAAAACGCGACAAAACTTTTCTCGTGATGTTAATAATTATGGTGTTAATTATTTGTTAAAAAATAGCTGTTTTTCTAGCTCGCTCACAATCGCAATTAATATTATTTCTATTTTATTAATTTTCGAATCACGAAGGACCATTTTGTAATAGGCACCTACTAAATATTAGGAAAAAATATTAACGTGTCAAAGGGCAAACATTCTAGATGCAACGAAAGTCAATAGCCGGTCCTCCTGAGTCCTGAATCATTTTTTAACAATTTGTTTTCAAGGAGACTGCGAATTTAGTAACAACAAGAATTATACATATTATATCTAAGCACATAGCTACTACGGGTGTAAGCACGTTATAATGTTGTTTAGTCTACATTTGTTTTGCAATGAAGTGTTTATTTTGTGACCTGTCGACAAAGCGATTGCATATGCATATACCGTACTACTATGTATTGTATGACTCTACGAAGACAATGACAATAAATAAAGTAGAAGTTAGAGACGATGACATGAAAATAGAATTACATATAAGAAGTTGTATTGGGAACTAACTGTGAATATATGCTATTATAGTTTCTTCATAATAGTTATACTTACGAGAAGGGAACAAGTAGAAAAGATCAATACAGAATATTGAAATTAGAAAAATAACTTTATAATTAAATAAACATTTGTATTACAACTGTGAAACATTGTTTCAGACAATATGGATATTAAATATATCATGGACAATTATTTTAATATTCCATCTTTTACAGAAACTAAAAAATATACAGTATTTTAAATTTGAACTTACTATCTTAACGAGCTTTAAGCACATATTTAAAGCTTACAAACTGAGCACAGAACAGGATTCTTTCTTAGTTTACCACGTGTCGAGGTATCGTAGGCGTTTAGAATATTTATTGAACTGTGTGGTTACTGCTTAGTATGCTGGAATTGGTACACAGTAGTTTGGTGAAATGGACCGGTTATTGTAGAGTCTATAGTTGTAGTGGTTGCCGTGGGTTGTTTATGAGCGGTTTAACCACTGTCTATATGGACTTGGGCTGTGACTTGGGTACGATATGCACTTCTCAATTTTTTGTAATTAGATTTATTAGAAACAATTTTCTAGTGTAACTATAGGTACATGCAATTAGTAGGGAGATTTGTCAGTTAATTACATAATTTGCGTTTGTTTTGACATTATAAAGTATATATCAACATATTAAAGATATGAATGTAAATATGACCATCGTAAAATTTTATGCCACTCAGAAGAAATTGTCAGACTTTTTTTGAATTCCGCGATGCAACATTTAAATTTCGTAAACGGCTGTGTTTACAAAATAAATAAAAATAGCAGTGTCAGTGATGTCAGTGCAAGTTGCATTTAGCGGCATATTTTATATCTCGTGTGCCAATTTTTCGCACCAAGCCGCCCGCCCACCGCGGCCGCGTTCCCCGCTGTACTCACTATTTATAGATAAATGTGACATTGTTTTATTCGCTCACAGAATCGTACCAGTAAATTTCCATGCGAAAACCGTTAACCCCCGAGTGATAAGAGGAGAAAGTGCAGGATCGTGATTCGTGCCGGACCGTACACTGAATAGCGAGATAATTGTTTCGCTTTTAACTAAATTGGTTCGTCTAGTTGTTGTCTACTGTTTTATTAGCGATCTGCATTCTAATTATTAATTATGAAATGAGTGATTAGCACGTTTTTTAATATAATATAATATAATATAATATAGTGGGTAATGGAAAACATTCTAAAACGTTGCGCGGATCTTTAGATGCTTAATATTAATAAGAGGTGGTCAGTGTTGTTAAATTATAAATGTTACACATTATACGTAGGCATTAGATTGGTAGACATTATCATTATACGTAGTTACATTTGCATTTTATTTTAAGGTTAAGGTACCCCGGATGGCTAAGATTGAATTATTTATAACTTTTTGTTCATCTTGGCTTCGCCGCGCATCATCCCGGTCAAAAGTATTTATATATATAATATTAGATTTAATCGAATGATTCAACCACTGTTTTTGTAAGTTTCAGCAAAAGGTACATACATCTAAACATTAATCTCTTATTTCTCATTTATGGTAGGTATTAATGGGAAAGTTGAAGCCCAGTTACACTGCATTTCGAGCCAGAAAATTCAATGCTTTCAAATAAGCGCTATACTGCCTAAAAAATCAACTACTTAGAGTTTTCAGTTTAAAATGATCAATAAGTTTACATACGTACACTGCTAATTTTGTATTTCTCATAGCCTTGCAACAATGAAATCAATTTGTCATACGCTACAAATTATCCGCGTAAACAAACGTTGCATAAAGTTATAAGCGAGAGTGAACCAGGATCATGCTATAGTTAACCTAGACTAATTAATTATATTACGGGTTAATAATGTACCTCTGTGAGTAAATAGCGATAGTAGTGATATAGAAATGTGCGTACAAAAGTCAGTATCAAAGGGGACAGCTCAAACGCATCTTGTGTACTTTCTCAGTGGACCCTAACGAACCCTGCGTTCCTTGTCGGAGCCATTCTAGTCTGGACCGTCCTGCCGCGCAATCAACTACCGTGTTACTTACAAGCGATCTGATAAAACATTGGTTTCGTTTACTTATCCAGTGACAACGTGCTCTGATTGTGTTTGATATGATATGGACTTGCGGGTAAGAGATTTTGATTTTTTTATACCTACGTTGAGTTATACAAATTTCTTGTAAGTTGTAATACATAGTAGAATAAAATAATTCTTATTTGTATCATTACGACAGATTACAATAGCTCCAAAAGGAATTAGTTATCTAATTAACTTGTTTTTTCACTAATTTGAGTCATTAACTTGCTACATTATAAAAATGGACAATAGGGATCTTCACTGTAAACGTATACAACCTAAATAAAATGTTGACGTATTATTCTGGATTATTCCATTAGAAATGTTATAAAATTTACATTTGTTATCGGGCAATTGTTTACTCCAAATTTTAAAGTATCAGGTATCATAGTAACGTTGACTCTACATGTAGGATGTTTTTAATAGGTCAAGTGTATATGATGATATTTATTATTATTATTGAGGGATCAATTCATGCAGTACCATATTTTTTACCGACTTCAAAAAAAGGAGGAGGTTATCAATTAGGCTGGTATATTTTTTGATTCTTTTTTATTTGATGCGGAATGGTGTCGAATTGGTCCCATAAAAATTTTATTCGGATAGGCCCAGTAGTTTAGTTTATGAGCATTTTTGTCTGATCTCGATGACTTAATTGAAATGTAGCAAGTAACTTTGATTCACTTCCTGGTAACCGATTGAGCTGAAATTTTGTATACGTATAGGTATAAATTGGATAGCGATGAAACATTATCATGACATAGAGCTGATTTAATGATGGAATCGGAAGGTGGCCATAGGAACTCACTAATATGTATATTGACTCAACTTTATTGAGTTTGGGCTCGTTTGATTCGTATTGAAAAATACACTAAAAGTATTAAATAAAAATAACTAGGTACGTTAAAAACAACCGACTTCAAAAACGGAAAAGTAAAAAATAAAAAAGATTTTATATTAGTAAAATTACTACTTACTTACATACGAGTATTATTTAGATGTTTTCCGTTTTTGAAATCGGTTGTTTTTAACGTAGTTATTATTTACATTCTGTAAATAATATCGTAAGTGTACTATCACTTCTATTAAATAATGAATGTTGTAAATATAAGTTATCAATGTCACGTGTACTGGAAAAATAAACAGACATTTATTACCAACCAAAAGACAATAATGATATTATTGTTATAACAGTTTAACTTTAAACAATTTCAACCTTTTATTCTTTACACCGAGTTTTCCGATTGTATTGCACAATAATAATGCATGTTTTATTTATAATAAATAATAATACTGTATAGCAGTCATGACCGGTTTCATAATTTCTCAATATGTTCTAATTGGCTTAAAATCTGTTAAATCGGTTAAATATGCAAATAGGCTAATAGGGACTTTATACAAAAGGGGTGAAGCCTCCCTTTAGTCTACAGATATTATATATTTACGTAATATCGAATGACTAAATATTATTATTATGTATCCTTTTCATTCTTTCGATTAAAGGAACTTAATTAATTTAACGTTTCTTTTGATTTGGTTTTCTATGTTATGGGATTCATATTATAGTAAACTCTTGAAAATACATATAAAAGTATTTCTATCTAAAAAAAGACAACTAAGTCTTAAAACGTGCTGAAACACTAGTCTACGATAAAATATAATATTTTCTACAGTGCAGTAACTGCTTGTAACGACGTAGCGCATCAATTCTCGGTACTAAAGATGTAAAGAAAATCACATGGCTGCGGTAAACAGGTCTCAATTGTGGTACTTAAGTCAGACAGAACTAAATTGTAGACCGCTTATCGTAAGGATATAATGACGATTATATCACCTTTACTTTTGTTATTATATTTATCAAAGCAAACAAACTTTAGAAAATATTGTTGTAATCTATATTATTTAATATATATAAAACTCAAAGGTGACTGATATAGTGATCTACACAGGTGATCTATCAACGCACAGCCCAAGCCAGTAGATGTTAGGACGTAGGCATCCGCTAAGAAGGGATTTCCCGAAATTCTTGCGGGAACGGGGAAAAACGGGGATGCACGTACAAAGTCGTTGGGCGGAAGCTGGTATTAAATAATATGTAATCGTCAAGTATTTAATTTAGGCACATGTTTTAAGCTAGAATTCAAAAATGTTTCATCAATATTACACGCTTCTTCTACGTAGGCCGAGCTTATAAATAATTATCTAATAAGTATAAGTAGCACGTGACTAATATAAACAATATCTATGCAGTGTTTAGAGCTAAATGCAAGTCTGTGTTTATCACATAGGTACTAACAGAGTTAATTTATATCATCTTATTCCATTTGACCTATCTTTGTATCATCTCTTTCCCTATAATTATTAATTAAAACTATTGAGAACATAATATTATAAAATGATAAAGTTCATCACTGATACCTACAACTAATGAAAAGAAAAAAAAACAAGAATAAATAAATTTCCTTATGTATAAGAATTTCTTTCTTTCTGAAATATTATTTTGTAGCAACAGACTACGCCCTGGGAAATCTTCAAACCTTATTTCCAACGCTGAATTTTTTTGTAAATTATTAATAAAACTTTAAATTAAAGCTTGGAATATAATTCACCTATGGTTGCTTGAAATTTAAGAAAAACTTAATCAATTATTATTTGATTAGTCATATTTGCGAGTAAAATTAACATCTTGGAAAACATATCTCTGGAGTTAATTCAATGCTTTTGAACTTTCTGGCCTCACTTGAGAACTTTTGTGGCGAACTATTAAATGAATTGTTTTTGAATCGATTTAAAAGTAAATGAAACTTATTATAAATTATGCTTAGATTTTTATTCAGTTGTTTCTTTACCAATTCTAAGTACATAATATACAGTACATAGTAATGACATAAAATTATCATTATATCTAGTACACATAACATATCAATTTCTCGTGTTTACTTCAACTAGGTACCTATTTATTACTCGAGACGTGATACCTACACGGCAAAATAACATGAAAGGTTATCTCACTAATAAACGTGTCCTCAAATATGAGATACTAATATAATAATTATACCTCTGGCGCCGAAGTATTTATATAATGTAAAATTATTAATTAATTATTTATTATCACCTGATTTATTTTCGGCACAGTTATGTCAGCGGAGATAACTTGATAAGTTCGGATTAATTAATGTTCTTTAAAAGGTTAAATACAATAAATTATATTTGTTATTTATATGTTTTTAGATTAAAATCGAACCACGTGTGAAATGTTTCTTATACTTAAAATAGAATTTGTACAAAACAAAAGCATATTTTAACTACAGATACCGTTGACATGAAAGATGTTTTTAGGTATAATGAAAAGGAATTTTTTCACAAAACGGTTCTACTTTTATACTATCGAAATTAATAGTGTTGAAAACAATATAAAAATGAAAAGTTTCATTATAAATTGGCATATTTTCTTGAAAAATACGGAGGATCTTAATATGCACAATAAACGTTTACAATTTTAAAATTGTAGACAATGACGCTAGTTCATCGGATCCACCCACAATTTAGAAGATTCGCGACGTGCTAAATTGAAACTTGTAAACAAGTTCGTAGTTCGTACCTATTAAACACCGCGGTGTTTTTCCAATAGAATAAGGGTGTTTTAACTGCACCTATAAATACATTTAACTAAAATCTATATTATATGTACTATAAATTATTCATGGTTGATAAGTTACATCTTAATGATTCTTCAGTGTGTCATTTCTTAACATACCATAACGCATTACTTAATGCCTAACTTCTAAAAAAGAAGTTTAGTTATAAGAACTACAAAAAACTGTTTCATAATATATTTTATGTTGTGAAACAATTGTTCCCTGTGTGACAGTCTCGTCAATGACCGACCTTATCCCTTGTCTATACATAGTCTAGTCTATACCCACTATAAAAGTGTGGATTCGGTCAAAGACAATATTCCCGGTATTGTGACGTAAACGTGTAAAATGTGGTCACGCTAGCCGCATGTAACGCTATAGTGGTGCCTCGCGTCACACGTACCTATACACACACCCAAGTACACAACGAGCCCTCCAAACACATACATAGCTATATTACCTGTAAATTCCTATAATAGTGGGTGTATAATATGTGACATAACGTGCCAAAGACGCAATTCTTTTGGACACGCCTTCGTACGAAATATACAATACATTTGTGACATTTCGGTAGTGAGTTATTCGAAGATAAATATTTCTATATCAGGATTTTCTCTTTCTTCTAATCTAGCTATGTATATGTATATTGTATGATTTTCAATAATAAACACAATGCGCTGTAGACTCGAGCACTAATTAAATAAATTTTGTAGAGCAGTACATAAATCCTATGTAGTTTATAATTTTATAAAATAAATATCTGTGCTTCAGTTTAAATCGGGACAAGAACGATTGCATTTAATTCAATTAAATGAAAATAAATATATTTATGCAAACGCGTATTTTTTCACTTGTCACTGAAGGTCACGCTGCGCGCGCGCCGCCCGCCCTCCGACAAACAAAACTGTTACCAGGTCGTTGACCCAGGCCAATTATATTGTGATCAAAGCACTTGCTATTTAAGGAACTGAAAATATTTGTAAAAGGAAAGTAAGGTTAGAACAAGCTCTTTTTTGAGATGACATAAGTTTTAAATACGTACATATAAAATTAGTAATTACAAGGACTATTATAGAGACATACATTATTTAAGAACGAAAACAGTGTTTAAAATTGAATATTTTTTTTATAAAAACAAAATAAATAAAAAAATATTCAATATTTTTTAAACTCAGTAAGGATCGCCATTGCAGTCATCATTACTTTATTGACTTCGTTGCTGATGACCTTATAAGTAATTAAAAACCTTAATTAATTAGTTGGTAACTTTTGTAAACATAATTATTAAAACATTTAATAGATTGTACCATTTGAAAACGAAAAGGCGTAAAACAAAAACTCTATTTAATAAATTACTAATTATTATAAAAGCGACTATAGAAACACCGATCAATCAATTCTGACAGTCGCGCGGAGAAAAATCTTTTCATTTATTTCATACATAAAATGAATCTAAATCTCTATTTAAATCTAATCTATTTTAATAGACATGGCAATCTGCCAAAGACCAAATTCATTTGTATGGTTCTCGTGACGTCCGGTTACGTTAGTATGCTAAATTTATTTCGTGTAATCAGAAAAATATTTTTCAGGAATTTTAATGAGGACAAAAGATTTATCCTATTCCATTACAGCATTTACAGCTGTTAAGAACATTCTTTATTCGGTTAACATATGTATGTAACGATTTACCTGCATATTTTCCGCAAATTTGGGAAGAGGTCCAAAATATACTTAATAATTAATATCTAATAATAATATATAGCCATAAACATGCCACAGATAAATAAATAGGTTTGCTATTTTGCATTTAGAATTGTGTTTCAAATCAATTGTCCACTGACTTAAGTATACAAATCTTAAACTAGATGACATTTCCACATTATTGTTATTTTACCTTTCCAAAATATAAGGTCCTATGCATATACAAAGAATCTTTGATATCATATGAGTACTAAGTATATCTTTTAATTGTACCTAGAAGTCAAAATTATTATTGTTGGTCTTTCCAATTTTCAAATTTATAGCGTGTTGGTGTAACTGTAAAGGGTATGCAATTTCGTAGTATTCATCGTGATAGCTCAGATTCATTTGACGGCACACCGTATTTGGATATTCTAACTAAGTTCTAACTGATATCGCTAGATGTTTGTTTTCAACAATTTCACCGCTAATAGTCTTGAAACCGTGAGAAAATTTAAAGCGGCTTAAATTCTTAAACACATTCTGTCTACCTACATAGACCAGATTATACTCCCACTTTTATGTGTAACTAGATCAACTCCCGCGGCTTCGGTCGCATTTTTTAAGAAAACCCGCAAAGTTCCCGTTTTTGTGGGAAATCCGGGATGAAAAGACTATGACGTACGTCCTATTATGGGTCATCAGCTACCTACATTCCAAATTTCATTGTGATCAGTTCAGTGGTATTTGCGTGAAAGAGTAAACATCCATCCATCCTCACGAACTTTGGTATTTATAATATTAGTAGGATGTTTAAATCAGTATTATTACCAGTACAATCCATATTTCCATTTTTTGACGTTTTGATTTTAAGATACATAGAAAATTAAAACATAATATTTTTTCTCCCATAGAATATATAAAAAGTTAAAACTGAGGCTTCAAATTAAATAAATAGATAAAGTCATCATTATTATTATCAAAGACGTTTTGTTTGTGGTATATTGAAAGTGACAGCGCTGATAAGTTTTTATAAATAAATATTATTTACTTTTTAGAATGTTTATAATTCTGTTCGTAATGTAAACATTTCACATCTAGTATAAATTGAATTTTGACGTCAATTTTATTACTTGTTTTATTTATTATTACTTGCCTACGTTTTATTAAATACGTCGTAGGAGTCATATTTTCTGAAACTTACCTAGATCTCAACATAGTCTGTAGGTAAAGAATAGAAGACATAACAACAACTACTTAGATATATTTTATCTTCATCAAAAGAGATCAGTTTCAGGAATACATAAAAATAAGTGAAATAATGGTTGTGTATTATTTATTCAAAGGCATTCGTAATAAACGCTTTCAAAAACTTAAATCGTCAGCGGACTGACCACAACCAAAGAAAGTCGAAAATTAATTCATTATCGTGAAAATTTATAAAATATACAGTGCATTCCGAAACTCAATATAATTTCTCATAAAATATTCTGACTAGATCCTGATTAAAGATAAATTGATTTGCTATGCAGTTAAACCAGCTTAAATTTCATTACAATTGATTCAATTTTAATCGTTGCATGTCCGTAACTCTCTAGGGTGTCGATTGCTTGCCCAACTATTGGTATCCAGTGACAATTTGACTCGCTCTAGACGTTTATGCAATGTCTAACCTGTTTAACATGACAGCGTAACAATAATAGGTACTACTATATTGAATAATCTGTATGTATTAATAGATTTCGTTAATCTACGAATCTACGTACATCTATACTTACCTTACGTTAAAGAGTTATACAAGCAATGACGTTATAGTCGAGCTAAGTCAAGTCAAGTACTACTTATCTGATTTTATATCATTATGAATGAATATTGAATAATGAAAAAATTGCACAGAAACGTTATTCATTTACATAGTTAAAAAAGGGCCCTATGTTAAATTGTTATATGTACTTACCTTGTGTCCGCCTCTAAGTATAATAATTTTCTACGAAATGATTCAGATATATAATGAAGGAACACCGAACATAGCTATCCCACAATCCGCTATTATTATTATTTAATATTTCAGTACGATTCTGTAAGTACAGCTTATCCGTTATCAGCACTTGTTTAAGGTATGGCGTGTCTGGTTTGGTTTATTTCTGGTGCAATTTCAAGCAGGACCCGGTATTTCAATATGATATAGATGTAGGTAGGTCTTTGTCGGTCTATACAACTGTATTCATTGTCAGAGGGAACTTGAATTATCTACAAGCATTGCGGGGTCTGTTACCTGGTAACAGGCTATGCATTCCAAGGATTTACTATAGAGACGTAGAAATGTGCAAACTGCGAATACTAAATAGTTTAAGGGTATCATTTAAGCTATCACCAATTTAATTAGTTTTGTGTTTCTTAAATAATAGGGTTTGTCCTCAAAATAGTAGATCTGTCACCAAAATGTAGTCACCATACAATGCAAAATCAGTTCCACAATAAATAACCTAAAATCCTGAGATATAAGGTCTAGTACCAAATAAATGTTTTTGTATGTATTATAATAGGTGTGTCCTAATAAGTATTTAAGCAAACTAATTTAAAGAGATCACCAATAAATCATATTACGTTACTAGAAAATTGCATTAAGTTCAAATAAAAAATTAGGGTTGTCATCATCGTTTCAACCAAAAGATTCTGCTACTTAACTAGACTCCCAAGGTTCTAAATTTCCACTGGTAGTATAAATTATATTTAAATAAAATTTTTAGCAGAGTAGTAAATAAAACAATTATTAAAGTCAAAATAATCAATATTTATTGTTTGAATATTACCACTGAATAATCAGCTCTGGTTTAATAGCTGGCTTATGGCTAGCATAATTGTAGATAAAACACTTAATTAAAGTTAAAATAATCAATTTTTAAAGCGCGCCAATTTGTCTCCGCCCCTTTGATCATTTTTTCATTAAAATTATAAATTGATGTATTAAATTGGTAGCGAATACTATTAATTTAATATCTGAACGAAATAAAATGTTACTACTGTATTGGTGACAAAATATCAAATAAAAAGGAGTCGCAGTCAGGGATCGATAATCGATTTATTTGGTGACAGATCTACCATTCTGAGCACAGAGCTATTATTTAAGTAACAAAACTGTTATTAAAAGAACGAAGTTTATATTCATGTAATGCAATATAATTTTATTGGTTATCGATCTCTTATTTTACACATATATTAACATTAATTTGATAATTCATACCTGGGAACAATTTTTGTTTATCTGAGAACGAAAATATTTCGTGGTGATAGATCTATTTATTAGGTGATACAACTTGATGACAAATATAAATTTTGGTGATAGAAAATATAGTTCCCATAGTTTAATTATGTTCTATCTGCAGTTTACCCACTTCGGGCACCAGTTCTCATAAGGTTACCTAATATATTATGTATGTGTATTTTTCATTCATTGTCAAATCTTTAACCCTTGTGAGAGAGACAAATAAAGGTTTTTTATTATTTTTTTTTATCTGTGTGTACATTTTTATGATTACGCATTCATAAAGGCGTCTTGAACGTGCAATTTGAAGACGAACATAATGCTAGGAACGCATTCCAATTCAACATTGTAGAAATGATCTATGGATAATTTCTTTTTTCGGTAATATCTATCGTTATTGCCGATAACATCTAAATCATTTAACTGATGGCATTTTTAGAGTTCCCTAGTAGATGAAACATGATCGTCAATCGTGTGTTGGAGTTAGTTTTGTTAAGGTTTACGCGTAACTAAATATAACAAACATTTTATAAATATTCGTAAGAAAGTCGAAGAGGGTTTTCAAATCGGTACGTACCTATTTTATTTTACAATCTGCTTGAAAGTTATTTTATACGGAACGAGTAACGCATTCCATGTTTAACGACGTTCTTTATGAATTTATTGTTAAGCCCAATATTAAATTGGTCTTTGGGACTTAATAGGCAACTTTTAAATGTCATTTCATATAATATATGCTGGGCGTGAATCGTGTGAACTTAATTATACTACAGCTTTGTTTATAACCTTAATCGCATTAAGTTTGAACTGCATAATATAAAACTTGATTTTCTTGTGTATCTTCTTCAAAAACTTGTACTTTATATATATCGATATGTAGCTCTTTTCTTTCTTTTATATACCGGCAAATAATTTCAAACCAATAAGATATGCATTGAAGTCCTAACTCCTAACATTAGTATTTTATCGATAACGGTGCTCTTAATTATATTACCTAGGTATTATTTTTGAATATCTAAAAATTTAATCTATTATTTTGTTTGACATCATATTTTTTACGTTGTAACAATTTATTAATGAGTAGGTAGATTAATCATTGTTTGAGATAATTATTCGTTCCTGCGACAGAAGATATAGGTATGCCGTATGACGAATGATTTTTTAACCCTAAAGATGGGAGTAGGCGTCCCGCTTCTAGAAGGACCATTAATTCGCCCACGCTATGCGCCCTGGCTAATCTAGGAATACATCATATATCTATTTATTCCTGGATTACTTGCATTTAATGAGTAAATCGCTAATTATACACCTTGTAAATCGATCGAATTTAATTACTTCATAAAAAATAAATTTAATGTTTAGGTACTTGAAACACATAGTTACTTACCTACTTATCCAAAAAATGTACTTATAGATTCAAAAAACTGAATTACTGAACAAACATGTACCGGACTAATACTGAACTAACAAAATGTATATACTTAATCTTTGTAATACAAAAAAGTGACATTCGATAATCTTATCGTGTTGAAAGTTTTTGCTCCCATTGTAACCAAAGTATAAAGCTGCATAGGAATCACAGATCACAGAAACTAAAGGATAGGAATTCATTGAATATTTGAATGGATAGTATCGGGTGCGCCGGCGCATTTATCACAGCATCCGAGAGAATGCATGTCGAACTTCATCTAGCGTAATCTAATTTAGGATCCGTTCTTGCGACATGTAACAAATTGAAATTTATGACGGCTCGTTTATACTGGGTAGTGATTTTGGATAAGTTTGAGTTGTCTATGGTGATTTCAATCTATGGAAGTAAGATGTTTTAAATACATCTATTGTCATTATTTCTCAATAATCTTCTGTTTTGGAATAGCTTACTTGAATCTGTCCCTATTTACGACACGATTTAAATAAAAAAACATTTAATTGGTCTGAAATCACACTTTTGATAATATGAACACGAGTAAATATGTGCATCTAATTGGCTAGTAAATAGATCAAAGTTTAAGTACCTATGTAAATAAGATGAAAACTGTTATGCTAATTTAATTGATTGCTTAGTTATTTATTCTGTTTGTTTACAAAGAGACATTTTACTCTTATTTTCAATTACTAGATGTGCATCATAATAGGATATCATAGACCAACAATTCAATAATTTCATTCAATGAATGAAACATTCAATGAATGTGAGTTTAACTTATGTTTCAACCTTTGGTATTTTATATTCCTTACAGTTATGTAGAGTGGGAGAGATCGAAAGTGGAAACCCCGTAATAATTATTGTCTTGTCTTAAAAATGTAATTTCGTAATACATTTCGTCAAGTTGCCAGCTTTAGCTCAATGGTGGAGGTGAAGGCGCCATATCACGCGGTGGCGCATGCTCATCACGCTCTGGCTGCATGACTTCTATTTATATATCATAGTATACAGGCCTATATCGACGGGATCGGTATTATCTGCTATTGACATAATTAGTGTAAACAAAAGTAAATTAGCTATAATAAAAATGTCGATTAGATGCCTAGAATTGGAAGTGCAGTGCGCGGGCTGTCTGCGCTTGTGACGGACCGGCCGCGATAGATTCTGATCCTCGTCGATCGGCCATTCTGTAACCGCGCGTGCGATGGGCGGCCGCGCTTCACGCTACAATATATATTTTTAATCTACCCACAACCGCCTGCAATTTTATATTATGCTAAAGTAATAGTGCAGAATTTCAAACCGTGCAACCGTGACAGTAATTAAAGTGGGATAAAGGACAATTGTGATTGTGTATGGACCTATGTGAACATTACAAACTTCATGAGTTCTCCAGAAATTAAAATGTCATTGGAGCATCAAATACCGGTGTTGATGAAAAAGGTATTTTTACTTTTATTTAACGATGTATCACTCAAGAAAAGCAAATAACATTGTTATGAAATAAAACAATTAGGATGAGAAGAAAATGTAAATCAGTTTTTGACCAGTTAGTAGTCTTATTTAGTAATCTTATTACTAATATATAGGTAACTTAAATATTAAATACAATTCAACCTACAATACTTTGCAAAAAAAAAAAATAAGAAGGTTATGTCAACAAATTTTGTTTGTCTCTAGTATAAAGAAAGCCTGTCACTCATCTACAAGGTCGCTTTAATTTTATCTCAATTTATTTAGCAAACTATGTCTAGGCCATTTTTCTATTATTAAAGTATTTCATTGAGATTTTACCAAAATAAAATAATTTTGTATTTTCTCTAAAAATTCATGATTTTGGCAATTGCTACAGGTCGTTTTTAATGTTAAAAATATCAATTAATACAATAAACAAATGTGTAAAAAAAATTTTGTCGACAAATTGTAATTAAGTTTATTAAAACTTTGCAAAAACTTAATTCAATCATTCTTACAACGTAAGTAGAAAGCTGCAATATGTCTAGAATGCAAGTTTTTGCTCTTTTGCAAAAAATTAATGGGACGCTCAGTTATACGCCTTTCCAGTCCGGAATTGTCAACCGACTTAAAGAAGGAAGAGGTTCTCAATATAACTATGTATATGGTTTTAAGGACGCACTGCACTTGCACATTTTGCATATATTAAGTTTTTTGTAACGTCGTTTTCTTTTTTAATACAATATCCAAATATTAAAACTTACATAACTATAAGATCTTGAACTCCTACTGGTAATAGTTATCTTTATGGAAATAGTATTCGTAAACACCAATTTTTTGGTATACATATTATATATCTTAATCTTCTCAATATATATAAATCTCGTGTCACAATGTTTGTCCTCAATGGACTCCTAAACCACTTAACCGATTATAGTAAAATTCGCACACCATGTGCAGTTCGATCCAACTTGAGAGATAGGATAGTTTAAACATGTAGATACCACGGGCGAAGCCGAGGCGGACCGCTAGTATTTTAATAATTTCCTGTTCTCATATTATGTTGTTGTTTTAAACCCGTTCGATCATTCAAAAATTTATGACAGAATTATTCCAATTTATGTATAGTCAGATAGGCCTATAACAAGTCGAGGCAAAGTATGTAATCATATTGATAAATGACTCCTGAATAACGAGCAGAGAACGGGATGCTGTCCAATCAAGTGGAATCTTTATGTTCCATTGAACTATCTCCTGGGCGATACAGCACGGTGGTCGAAGAACCATTTCCATTTTCAGCTCTTAATAAATTTAAGCTGCTTCTAATGCTCGGGTATGGTTTAGTTTATGATTGCAATTTGTACGTCGCTTTCTTGATATGAAATAGAGAGTAGACATTAAAGGTGTTTGAAATTATTTTAATGTTCAGGTTTACCTCATATTATAATATGAGCTTTTATAAGTTGAAATCTTACGACATAAATGAAAAGACCAACGATCAAAAATTTGTTATAGTTTACAAAGCAAAAGATGACAATCTTGAAGGTATAATATAAATATATTTATTTCATTTGTGCAATGAAGACACCAAGGTTAAATTTGTTTCCTTCCTGTATTATTTTAACTGACTGTTTTATAATATTATAATTTATAAGCACAACGCCTCAGACTTTTTTTTATAAAGACTATTTCGTAAACATGCACTTTAATTAAATTAAAAGTAATTAAGTAAACAAGCACAGGTCAACCATTAGCCCGGTTTACACGCACGCTCTTTCGCGCGCGATTCGGCTTTCACGCGGGAAAGAGCGAGCATTTAAACGATGACTGAGAGAACGAGATTGCGCGTCCACTCCGCACACACTCCAACGCACCACGCTTTACTTCGATCAATCGCGCGCGATTATCGTTTACACGCACAATCTTTCCTCTTTCCTCAGCGCGCGTGCTTTCCCGCGTTCAATCCCGCGCACTCAATCACGCGGTAAAGAGTGTGCGTGTAAACCGGGCTATTACTAATTATCATATAACATCACTCGCAGATATCGGAATCAGACGAAACTGAGATTATTAATATTGTCATTGACCTCACATCGGATCTTGAAATAACTAGTGCGTATTGTGAAGGTTGTTTAAAAATAAAATGGTCCACGAGAATTCTGGATCCATTGTAAACGTCTAGCGAAAGAAAGTTTGTGAAGAATATCTTTAATGATTATATTTTAAACTTTTAGGAAACAAGAACAAATAAATAATGAATGTAAAACGCTTAGAAACAAGGTTCATATTTAATAAATGTTAATAGGGTTAAGACATAAATATTCATGGAGTCCAGCTCTCAATGACGAGAGGTTGCTCAGAGTGTCAGATACGACTTACGAGGCAAGCATGACAGGGTTATAATATCCTACATTTGTTATCTTCTCCTTTTCACGTTATTGCTACGTCAGCTTTCACATTGGTTCAGAAATTAATTGAATTCACATTCATGAAAGATATTCTATAGAGAATCATAACAAGAGTATATATTATTAACATTATCAGTAGTTATGCAGTAAAGGGTGTCACTGGTCGATAAAAATGTTCCAATTTACTTTATTATCGAAAGACGAGGGCAATGAAAGGCCAGATAGCGTTCAACCTTAAAACCTGCATAGCAATCAGAGGGTATAAATCATCTTTATTTTATACAAACAAGCGCTTATTTAGGTACATTAAGATCTGTTTGTAAGGAGAGAGCAAAAGTATCTACTACATGTTAAGACCAGGCACTCTAAAATAATTTCTGGCACTGAGAGACCGGTCGCTACGGTGCTGGACGCTAACAAAGCCGTAATAAAGTTGAATATCACGTGCGCTCTTTGATCGCGTTCGAGCTCGAAACTAAATGTCGTAAGTCTCAATTCTTATTTAGTTTATAACTAAAGTAATAAATAATAATTGATCTAGAGAAAAAATATCTTGGGATTGGATAGTAAACTATATTTTCTTACTGTTAACATTTATTTTAGACATAAAGTCCAAGTAAATCTTTAAAAAAATGTAATAATCCTTAAAGAAGGCATAATTTTTGCATTGCATAATAAAAAATGAATCGAGCGAAAATGTTACAATCACGTAACTGTCTTGTACATGGATAGAAAAAGACCCAATAAATCATATACTAAAGTTCCATTTTGATTGTATTTGTGACTGTTTCAGTCTGTGCAAATTCACATAAAATTTAGGGAGCCTTCAGCAAAAAATGCACACAAATGGCCTAGTAGCGGATGTACTATTTAGGATTGGATTTCGGAATAGGAAGGGAAGGCAGCGTTACAATTTTTGATTTGGAAAATGAGCATTTCTTTAAAAATAAATTAATGAAATATAAGTTAAGTTTCGGTTACAAGCTCGTCTCCGTAAGATATTTTCCTGCCAAGATTTAATTTCTATTTTTTGACAAAATCTTTAGGAGAAAGAACGAATAAATACTACGAACTATCAAAATAATGGAATTTTATCTTAAATAATTTTTTAGCACCAACCTGGTAGAAAATGTCACATCAAATTGTAGTGGCTCCATTTAGATTGGGACGGATTCGGAAAGCTTTGTAAAAAAGATGGGACTTTAAAAGAACCCAGCAAATACATAATATTCATTCCTTTGTTGTATTGAATGTTTTATAGGTGCATAGGCTCTTTACTTCCTGTACCTTTTTTTAATCTTTTCTATTGGCAATTGGCATAGAGTAAGACACACCTTCTGTAAGGTGGATTACGTATCCGTGTGACGAATCATTTTTTACATGCGTTAGTAGTTCATCAGGCAAATTATTTGTACTCAGCGACATGTATACGTATAAAAATAATAAAATATATTTATAATAGTTTAAGTCTTCATAATTCAGCTTGCAGATTCGAAAAAAAAGGTAATGCAAGAGATTTCTGTCCAAAACTTCTATAAAGACTAATTTACTTGTAGGTGTTATATCATCTACGAGTCAGTAGGCAGCTGACGCAAGAGGCTACGGATATTGAACATAAAATTCAGCGGAATTACGTTAAACAAAATTTTATTACATTTACGAACATTATATCCGTTTAGATTCGATTTTCCGTTGCTCATATGCCAAATACATAAAGCAAGAACTTATTTACTAATTTATCCTCATAATCACTATTTTTTCCACTTGGCAATTCAGTTGATAATGAAATGTGTAATACTTGTAACCTTATGTAATGTGTAATACTTGTAACCTTATGTAATGTGTAATACTTGTAACAGCAAGGGTTCGTTGCATCGAAATATGTAAGTTTAGGGTTTAAAATTAATATAAAAAATAAAAGGTTGTCTTGTTTATACGATTATGTACTTGTTATTAACTTAATATAATGTAGGTACTTATATCCTTTTTTCAAGGAATAAGCAGTTTGTTTATCAAAAGTTTAGTAACATTTTATCCTGGAGAATTACAAATCCTTACCGATTATACTTAGGGCCGATTTTTCAATGCTTGGGTAAAACCAAGGGTAAAACTTATCCGTCCAATAAAGTATTACACGATACTATTAAAATGTCACGTAAACTGTCAAATACGGGCAATTATAGAATACGTTTTTAAAATGGTAGTTTTATACATTATTCGACGAATAAGTTTTAACCAAGGATTGAAAAATCAGCCCTTAGTGTAATAATGACCATACTCATAGTATTTAGCACGAACAAACTTAGTATTGCTTTCAAGAAAATTCTTTCACTAAACAAATAAATGGCGATAAAGTGTGGTGAGCAATGTTGATAAATGTAGATAAGTAGCTTCATAGTAGCTTAATACAAATATGCTTGATATTGACAGATGTCATCGTTGCATTCCAACTTGAATTCGAGTTGTGCCAATGTTTACAAATACGAACTGTTTTCTTTGATTTCCATTGGATGTTGAGTGTTTGTATTAACACACACGTCGTTTTAAATTGGCCCTTACTTGACATAACAGAAGCTATGGCTAAATAAACTTATGTAGTATTTTTACATGCTTAAGTATTAGTATTTTAATTATATATATGTATTTGAATTATGGTCTAAATGTTAACTGTCTTAAATAGTTCGTCCGATTTCTCCTATTATAATATGTCTATGGAAATTTCAATACAATGCTTGCGGTAGATAGTAATATCGCCTTCAAAGCTCTATACCGTTGCATGGTAATGTTCAGTTGCTACGATCAAAGGTGTTGTTTAAATAATGAACACTGAATTTATACATATATTAATTGAAACAAACTGATAACTAAGTAGTAAGAATTTACATTATTTAACATACGCCTTTTGGGCCGGTAACAACTGCTGTTATTAACACAAGAAAAGAGGAGAATCTTGACAGAGTGGTAGGTAGTGGAGTAGTGGAAATAGCAGTGTATCTTATCAGAGAACAACTTGTTATGCACTGCCTCATTATGTTAAGAATGTCCTGCATATCATTTTTTATTCTTATTCCCCTGTTTCATAAAGTACCCTATCCTAAAGTCATTACTAGATAATATTGTTTTCCATACGGAACATTTCGAACAGATACATTCTCTGCGGGAAACCTGTGGTGTTGCACCAAATGTCACCTCATAGAAAGCGCCTTTAGTTTTCTTATAAACCGGTCCCACTTCTAATCTACATCGTTCGACAAGTCTAGCCTATATTGCACTAATTGCTTGCCTTATCACAGTAATAGTGTGTGATTTCTTCAATTATTTAGTTGGGGTACATTGTAAATACCTCGGTCATGATAATTATTATGTATGAGCTGTTGAAAGTAACTATCGAGTTTCCTGATTGCCTTACTTTGTAGAATCTTGATTTAATATCTCTCTACTCTCTCTCGACTCTATTGCGTAAGATTTTTTCATAATCACGTACACAGAGTTAAGCATATATATAATTTATATATAAGTATATATAATTTCAAATGTTTCAGTCTATTTTTGCTTTAAAAGTATTCACTGTCTGGACACAAAGTCAACAACCCGTGGAATATTTAAATAACAAATGTCCTCAAATAAAACGAGTCATCGGTGTCGAAATTCGAATACAGTAATAACATTATCTATACTAAAGAAAATTTAAACATATTAAAATAATTTAATTCAGTTCGTGTTGACTGTTGACATGGTTTATATTGATCATGTTATTCTTGATTTTAATAAACTTCAAGAATTACAAATCCAATACTGTTTATACTTACTAATATATAATATTACATATGAAATATGAATTAATCATATTTTTAAAACGACATCAGTATTCTAGTGTAGAGGTCAAATAGCGGTCGTTTTGGTCAAGTGCGTTGATTCTGCTTCAGACAATGCCAAGCAACATCACATCATTGTAAATCGTACTATTAAGGTCATGAAGAAGGATCCACGGAAATATAGTTATTCAATTGATACTATTTAGAATCAATTGTGTAGGCAATTTATAACGCAAATTTCGCCTGGGTAATGTATTCTGCTAATACTAAAGCGTTGTAAATAAAATAACTTCAGTACATTTCAATAATAAATCTATAAATACACTCTTTACCTATTCGGCCTAAGCATTTCAAAGATAGCGATATTATTCGACAAGTACAGAACTAACAATTAACTTATTTTAATATAATTGTTTAAAAACATGTTAATCAACTGCGTGACTGCACTGCGCGTGTTTTAACGGTGATACTTTTTTGGACATTTAGCGGGTCAAAGTCAAGGTCATATTATCATAAATAAATTTTTTTCGCGTCTGTCGTTAATTCCACCTAAACTCATAGATTAGATTCAATGTATGAGTACATCTAATCTGTAATTAAAATATTAGTATTGTAACTACGTAACATGTTTTTGTAAAAAATAGGTATGTTATCTATAAAAATGATGTGCTTTCTTTTAAACTTTTTTTACTTATCTTTGACAATTAATTTCATAATGTTAAAAAATTTCATAATATTTGTCATGACTTTATCATTACTTTACTAAATTACTATAGTGTGTCATTTCAGACAATTTCTGCATATTTAATTTTTCACGCTTTTCGCTATCCTGGTGATGGATAGCCAATCAAGCATTTCAAACAAAGCACTTGACAAATCATATTTCAAACACATCTTTTTAAAAACAAAAGAGTCAATGTGTAAGTAAACAGCCTGCCTTTATAGCTAGAGAGCTAGCGCAAAGCTACCTGTATGTATTTGACCAGACCTGGATTTTTGTGTGTTGATTCCCCTATACCTACTATACATGAGATGAGGAGTCACTAAGCCCAGAGTGGTGGACGGGGCGCGCGCTCAGGTAAGACAGGTGGAAATTTTTGGCGAACTTTGAAACCATTTGACCACGTCTGCCATTTTGATATTTGAAAATAGATTATTATTACTATCGGAAAATAACAATGGCAGACCATTGTCACGCGGATAACATTCTGGCAGACACTTATGAAAGTGCTGAAAAAAATACAATTTTGAAAGTATTTGACCAGATCTGCCATTCATATATTTTATTTATTAGGGTCTTAAAAACTTATTTTCGAAACGGCAGACATTTTCATTGCGTACAGACTTCAGCAGACAACAAAAACTAGCTACTACATGGTCAGATCTATGCATACAGTACTATCTCTGTAGCTATTTTTTTCCATATATATCAATATTATTCTCACTCTAGCCTATAGTATTTTTATTTTATATAGTTACTAGCATTCAAATAGTCTAGGTTTTATACCTGAGAGGGCTCTTTTCGGTTCCCACTCTAACGGTTATTGCCAGATGTTTTCAGTACAGATTAGATACTAGCAGATACATCACTTCCATGCAAAAGTGAAAATTACTACGCTATAAATAGCCTAAAAAATCTTAATAATAATAATTACGCTTCACAGCAAGAAGAAATGTACCATATGTACCCGCACAAAGTCGATATTGTGTTGCCTACCGTTCGACTCAATGGCTAGGGTTGTAACTACCTTTAATAATTATTACCAAACTAATAAACCGAGTGATGCGAAATAACCATAATTCTTTAAGAGTTTGATAAAATGATCAGGCAGGTATTTTCTTTAATCCTTCTCTGAATTATCGGTTACTAAATTGTATCGTTGAAATTATTCTTAATCGCGTAAATTTAATAAATAATCATATGGAAAACACTTTTCATTTGTTTTTTTACTTTCACGCCCAACTACTATACAATAATTACGTTGTTTCGGTATTTTGACGAGAAAACGCAGGAAACATCCGTTGTATCATTTTAGATAGATTGTATATTTTGTATCTGTAGAATTGAAATCAAAGCTATGTATATGTTGTCTCCATTCTTTTCTTATCGGATTGTTGATCCCAATGCGAATGCGTCACTTAAATTTTATAAAAGACAATTAAGAACATCAAAAATAAAGTGATACGTAAATATTTCACAGTGCAATATATTATGTAATTAATAATAATTATATATTTATGAAAAAATAATTACATCAGATTTAATAATCGCAATTGTTTTGAATGTACATATGAATAAATGATTACATCATAATAGTAATAATCACAATTGTTTTATTTCCCATTTGTTGCAACCCTAGCATATTTTCATGTAGCAGCAGAAGTACCTACACTGGCGGCGCGGCGGCCGCGGCATCGTGCGACATCAAAGGCATTGCCTTACTAGGTAAGTTAATAATGATTAATTCTTTAATAATTATTTTTGACTTTACTCATTTCTTTTATTATATAATTTACGTTTTACTTTTACAGAATCAATGGATTATGAAGACGAGTCACACAACGCCATACGATAGTGATGATGAATGAACATTTCAATAAATGCATGCGTGTTTTTTTTATGTTGTTTTGTAATTGTTAATTGTTTCTTAAATAAAGAAATAAACTAAATATTTAAATGATGATTTGTTATTTGCAACACAACTTTATATTTGAGATTCTTTACAAATGTATTTAGTTTTGTATCATCAAATTTATAAATTTTATTCCATAGTTTTCAAAATTAAATGTAAATGACCATAAAAACATTAATAAAGTAAATCATTGATGTAAGGTCAGGGAACGTAATACATATATACATCTGACCATGTAGAAGCTAAGTCTTGTTGACTGCTGAAGTCTGTAAAGTTTTGTTGTCTGCTGAAGTCTGTACGCAATGAAAATGTCTGCCGTTTCGAAAATAAGTTTTTAAGACCCTAATAAATAAAATATATGAATGGCAGATCTGGTCAAATACTTTCAAAATTGTATTTTTTTCAGCACTTTCATAAGTGTCTGCCAGAATGTTATCCGCGTGATAATGGTCTGCCATTGTTATTTTCCGATAGTAATAATAATCTATTTTCAAATATCAAAATGGCAGACGTGGTCAAATGGTTTCAAAGTTCGCCAAAAATTTCCACCTGTCTTACCTAAGCGCGCGGCTCGTCCACCACTCTGGGCTTAGTGACTCCTCATCTCATGTATAGTAGGTATAGGGGAATCAACACACAAAAATCTAGGTCTGGTCAAATACATACAGGTAGCTTTGCGCTAGCTCTCTAGCTATTAGCTATAAACTCATGTAACATTGAATGTTTTGATTTGGCAGTTTATCAAAGTTGTAACGTTAGCGTTAGTCTATGGCATGAAATGAGCCGTAAAGTCGTTTGTAATATTTTCAGTTACAAAGACGCACTAAAATAGTTCACAGACGCATCTAGACATAACTAGTGGCTCATACACGGTTTATAAATAATTGTAGCCCACGTGTTTGGCACCAACTTACCCTTTCTTAGTGCAAAACGCCGATTTGTCATTGTGACAAAATAACTTACGTAATGTACACGTAGCATTAGCTCAAACAATACATAATAAAATATAATTCACCTTCGTAGCACAACTAGCACGGACCAACGTTCATCACATGGTACCTAATCACACGCTGCGTACCTATCTACAGATACTGATATAATAAATCTGAAGAGTTTGTTTGTTTTTTGTTTGTTTGAACGCGATAATCTCAGGAACTACTTGTCCGATTTTTAAAATTATTTCGGTGTTAAATAGCCCATTTATCGAGGACGGTTATAGGCTATATAGTATAATATATCATCATCCTAAGACCACCAGGAGCGGAACAATGCGGGTAAAACCATAGGTAGTTTTTATTTAAACTAAGATAAGGATTAGTAGGAAATTCGTTTCAAACAGATATTTAGGAAGTACTAGTACTAGGTCTTATAATATTTCATTGGTCATCATGAGTTATCAAGATATATTTCAGTATCTGTATTGCTGTTACCCGTTAGATAAAAATATAAAATGTATAGGAAGTGATTAATTTTTATTAATCATATGTATAATATTATCTTGTAGGTATCTATTTAATTTAATCATGTTTGCAGTTTTGCTAAAACAGGTCCAAGGTGAAAAATATAATGAGAAATGTATTGGCTTTTTAATATTATTTAAATAATAATAATAAAAAAATGTGTAACGATATTAAAGTTGAATTTAAATACCTCCTCAATAACACAATAAGATTTAAATTGATTTGTTTGCTGCTTTAAAAAATAAAACGAAGGTGCCTTTGAAGACGTAAATATCATGTTCTTCATTGCCAAATGTAATCCAGTAAGATACAAGAATCTTATATGTCTAAATAACAAGAAATTCACTGATATAGGTATCAACTTTATAACTAGATATAGGTAATAGGTATTATGGCATATTATATTATATTTTGTGATTATGGTCAAATGGGACACGGTGATCTTGTTCAATAATTTTGCAAGATATGTAAATTATTATCGACGAAATTACGACGCTTAAATAGGTAAATATGTATATATAGAACTAAGATATTTCTGATCAACACAGTCCTCTTAAATATATTCTATAAATCAATACTGTAATGATTGCATAAATTATTACCTTCTTGATTGTGCCCATTTAGTAAACAAGGTTCATTCGAAAATTTCTGGAACGATTGAATAATTCGCTTTGAATTTAACTTATGACAAATTGAATATAGAAAAAAAAAATCCCTCTTCTCGTTAGTTGATTAAAAGAAATAGGTACCCAATGAAATATTTTCTGCAAATAATATATACAATTTTTTTATTATATTGACAATGAGTCAATTTAATTGACTTTTCAATTAAAAGAACTTAAAGTGTTGTTTTTGTTTATTTATTTTTCGAGTAGGTATACCTTTATCACAATAGAATTGTATAAACGTTTAACTAATGATTTCATTAGAAGAAGACAAACAAAACATCCGCTTATTCAATTATTATCGGGAATTTAAATAATTATAATTTTGCCAATATAATCCAAAGAAATTCCCTTATCTTGGTTCAATGACCGCTTATCAACCTCTTGAATGAGCGTTTCATGACGTTTTCTAATGCCTGGTATAACAATGGATTTATTATTATCTCAAAGAAGAAAATAGGAGAATAATAACGTTTCTTCCTTCATTAAATAACAATTAAATAATGACATTTAGTTGTTTATCAAAATATCAAGTTACATTCAATTACAGATAGGTAGGCATATTGATATAATTTATTTGGGTACTTTGATAAAAACGTGTTACTAATTTTTAATTATGTTTTATCAGTATTCTACAATCTTTTGGTTTTATATAGTCTTACTAAATACATAAACGTATATCTATTTATGAAACTTAAATGACTCTGAAATAAATCGTAATACGAAACTTATGAGTTTGTTTGAACGCCCTAATCCCAGGAACAACTAGGCCGAGCTCAAAAATTCATTCACTCTTACACTTTCATGTACTTTTTAAGGTTAGCAGAGTTCATTACCCGATACGAACCAATGAATAATTAAATAAAATTTTAAGTCTGTTTACGCATATTTGAAAGCTAACACGTTTGGGCTGACTACCACATTCGAAAGCAAATATTAAAATCCATAATTAATGTTAGATGGCGATGTCATTCAACTATGATTTGTTGTTTACTAATTGCAATTCAAACAGCTAGGAAATTAGAGGGAAAATCTATAAATTGTACGTAGGAGTAAAATAAATCTTTTTTTTAAATATTTCAATGGTATGGTACTTATTAGTATTTATTTGTAATATGTACCTATATGGACAATATGTATAGTAAAGAAATGTTTGTACAATTAGGTATAATAAGAAATGTATAATGTGTACAATATGATATAGCTACTAGAAAAATTGTCTTCAAGCTCAATTAGGTGTCAGTTAATTAATTCCATATTAGATATTAAACCAATAACTATATACAGGTAAATTAGCTTGGAGAAATTTTTGCGTTTGTAGTAGTGTATGGTCAGCAAATAAAATAAAACAACATTTTATTTTTAGTTTTTATTTTATACAGGGTTACTTGTAAAACACCAGCAACCTCGCAGGACAAGATAGCTAACATCATAAATAACAACATTTGTTCTACGACTTTTGGCATAACGCAATAAATTATTTTTAAATGATTTTTTAAACTTTTATTGTACTCTCCTTACATTTGTAAGTCTATGTTCTATTAATTATCGGATGGACGACGCGACGCCCCCTTCCCCCTCTCGTTCGCTTTTTGTTTACGTAATTTTTGGGAGGCGTAGAGTTTATAATATTCAGACGGAAAATTAAATGAATATTTATTTTTGTATGAAAATAAAATCTAACAAATTATCAAAAGTCGAAATGTTGTTACTTATGATGTTAGCTATCTTGTCCTGCGAGGTTGCCGGTGTTTTACAAGTAACCCTGTATATATAAGGGATTTTAAATTAAACTATATGTGTTTCTCCTCTGAAAAAGATGAGACTTTATTTTAATATTTGCACATTTAACATACATATAACTTTTACATTAACAATGTTACTAAAATGAAAAATTTACTAACCTGAAAAAGAAACGACATTTAAAGTTTAATTCTTTAGTTTGAGAAGTCAAAGGCTTGCCTCGACCATGTTTTAACACTGGAGCCATATTGAATTAACAATATAAAGTTACAACACTTACACACAAATTAAACACTAGTTATGGCCCTGCCTTCATACAAAACTGCTGAATACGCCGTTCGCACGGGAATAGAATGTGGATGCGATTTCCCTTATAGCATCCAAGCTTACGTCTTTATAATTATTAAACTGTATAAATTCATTCTTTAACTCCGGTCTGCATCGTGCAGACATGGGTGTAAAAGTCTCATTTTAGCTATTAAATGTAGTTTTTAAGTACATCTGAGTTTTCATTTGGGGCCTCCGGCTGCGGGACATGTAATTCACTTCAACAAATATTATAACAATAATAACAAATAATAACAACAATCAACAAATATAAAATTTATCAATTAAACTACGTACATAATAATTATAATTTTTGAATGAAATGTGCTTTATGTTCTAACGCTACCAAACGACTGCACGTGGCACCTGCGGACAGCGTAAACTGGTTTATTCTGGTTTTGTGCGTGTTTCCACTTTCCACTATCAAGTGACGATTTATTTATTTGTTTTGTTTCGTAATTATTATGGTCAAATATTAATTATGAAACAAATTATTATGGACACGATATTTTATTGTTTCACGGTAGTCGCCTTGTCGTTTGCTCAAGGACGTAAAATTGAATGATATATTTTTTTTTATAAAGTCAAAACCATTTTCTTTCAAATAAAAACTTGTTTTTATTGAAAACAAAAGTGTTGCTAGGAATAAGTATAAAGTTAAATAGTAATGTTAGGATATCAAAACATTTTTGTATAGGCCAGAACGATATAGTGGAAACGCGCTCTAAGATCTGAGTAATATACACACCACTACATATGCAAAAATTTCTCCAAGCTAATTTACCTGTAGGTACGTATATTATTGGCTATATTTATGTTCTGTATATATTCTTTTGTTTTCTGTCCTTTAACGTTCCATCATAAACAAAGTGGAAACTGGAAAGCAATTAGAAAACAAAATATGGCATACATGTGCAAGTGTATTGGAAATATTTGCTGTTTGCTTCCGCTCTATGACTCTTCAGAGAAATACGTTTTGTATGTTTGCTGAATGCTGCGAATTACATAAAGTTTACACGTGACTTTAGAAATTCAATTTTATGTAAACACGTCTTATCATGAAAACAAGTCAATAATAAACACTCTTATCGCCGAGGTATTTGTGTGCATCTTGACCCGATCTATAATAAATCATAGTGCTCTATAATCTACCATAATTAGCTACATTACTAATTTCTTCGACCATGGAATAATGCGGAAAATATTTTATGTAACCTCATAAGTTGTAAATATTGTGAGTTTTGTTTATTTACGTATTGATAAAATAGACTTTGTGTGAAACGTTATTACAAAGGTTAAGTACTGTCACAGAATAATAACTAGTAGCTAGCTACTGTATAATAAACTACGTAGAAAGTGTTAATATACTGCAATACATCTTTTATTCAAATCGGTCAATAAAATAGGAATAATTTATGGCTCTAGTCAAAAGCCTTTCACGCAACTCACGAAGTAACCTCCTGTAAAATATTTACTACTAGCGGTCCGCCCCGGCTTCGCCCGTGGTACATATTTACGTTTTCTCTACATAAGAACCATCCTCGTACTTCAAGGAATATAATAGAAAAGAATTATCGAAATCGGTTCAGCCGTTCACACGTGATGCCGTGACAACGCAAAACGGGTGCAGACCCGCCGCCTTTTCATAGCTCCCGCCGCGAAGCGCGTCGAACGCGGCAACTGATACACAAAAATAATCCTTATGGCATGATTCTGTATTCACGCGCGATGACTTATAGGGTATTTCATGTATAACTTTGGTGTTTCTACACCGATTTACATGATTCTTTTACTATAACCTGCCCAAGAGTATGAAGAATAATTGTGCCAAATTTGGTTAAAATCCGTCGTGTCGTTTTTGTTTCTATAACGAATATACAGACAGACAGACAGACAGACAGACAGACAGAGTGACAGACAGACAAAAATTTTACTGATTGCATTTTTGGCATCAGTAGCGATCCCTTATCACCCCTTCATAGTTTTTTTTTAAATATATTTCATGTACAGAATTGGCCTCTCTACAGATTTATTATAAGTATAGATTTGAATGTCAATCTTCTGTAATGGTGTTGTACTTTAATTTGATCTGTGGTACGAGCTTGACCTTATTTGGAACAATACATGTGCGAGAAAGTGCCTATTCAAAATTTTTAATTGTTAACAAAATATTGTACATGAAATTCAATTTACTCATGTAAGGGTAATGTAGTTAGGCATAAGTATTTAGAGTAATCCTTATGAAACCTATGCTTCGACGTTTTTTGTTCGGACAATGGAGTTATGGGTATTCATAGTTACAGTGTAAGTAAATTCACATTGGTACATACTCTCAACTCTAAAGTCATATGTTATGTATAATACTAAGTTTTATAGTGTTTTCTTCTAGTTCTTAAATGAATCACGATTCAGTACTTTGATCAAAGTGGAAAGTACCGGAGTTATCCCTTTGAGACATGCCGACTTTGATATATTTTATTTCTATGATGTTCATTGTCTTCAGTTAAGCCCACTCCATTTATATCTAAATCGATTTTATTTTATCGAACATTATCGGGATCGTCCTATCTGAATTTGTAATGACATTTTTATTACTGATCCTTTGAAAGCTTGAAACATGCTTGAAACTGATATAAGTTTATTAACTTATCATCATAGTCATCCCTAAATGGAGGATTAGGATGCGAAATAAATTATAATATATTCGAGATTAGGAGACTATGTCATGTCTTTAGCTAGTATAGTCTTGTCTTAACAGTAATTATATTTTTGTTATGCGAGATAATAAACGCACATACGATTCTCAGGTGCTACCTATAATTGAATTCCTCTGTAGACTAATGGGATCAAGAGATTGACAAGGAACAAATCTACTTCTTACTCTCTCAAATTAGCCAGCATCCGTGGCGCGATCTGCTCATCATGTTATTGCGTTTGTTATCTAGGAGTGACATCATATAGACTACAAGCCCGCATAGGACAAAAATATGGGTCAAATGAACCACCAGGGGACATATCTAGATCGATAGCAGAGCAAAAAATAATAAGATTCATCACTATGCCGTCACTTGTAAGCTGTCCAACTGAGTGCAGATGAGAATTGAAAAGTACAGGTAGACTCGGTAAATTTTGGTCATATATTTTTGTACGGCATTCTTAACCATCGATAAATCCATTAAAAATAATAAGAAACCGCTCAGTGCCGTACAAAAATGGTGGTCCACCAAGTCGGAATTTTTATTTAATTTCCGAGAGTTACCGGGGGTAAATTTGGTCATTTGACCATGTACGGCATCTGTGTCATACTATTGCTATACTGCTTTTAATCCATTATTCCGCAACGCCGTACAAAAATCATGGGGACAAGGGGAAAAAATCGAGAGTTGCAATCCCCTCTCTTTCCCCACTCCACGGGGTCATTTGACTAAGTACGGCTTCGGTTCCAAAACATTATCTAGCACTCAAAAGTACTATTAAAAGCAATGCCGTCAAAAAATAATTGTTCTTTTAAATGTATACCAATAATCATCTTAATTTCATCGAATTCTTGATATAAAGAGCTGTAAGGTCATTTGACCCTGTACGGGAACTTTTTTTTTAACATGATATTGTAAAATTCAATTGTTGTATAGTATTGCCGTTCAAAAGAAACCGTTCTAAAAAAAGTTATAGAGAAATGCAAAACCAGAAATTTTGTTAAAGTTTAAACATCGTAGATTAATGGAATATAATAGTTTTCTACACTTTATCCGTTGTTTTAAATAGTATTAACATAGATAAATTAGGAAAAAACGATGCCGTACATTTTTGTGCAGACCACATCTTTTAGGCTGATGAAAGCGACGAAAGCTACAATTTTAAGGGTGCTTTATGGCCATTTGATACAGTACGGCATTAACATATTTTTACCCAACTACGGCTAAGCAAAAGGAGGGTTATGGTTGTTTACAGGTCATGTATGTATGTTCATCTATTCCCTCGTAACTTCTAAACTACTTATCAGAATTCGACAAATGACATATCATTAGAAGCGTCTGAATTGTTCACTGGATAACCAGCGACCAGCTAGCTAAAGGCCATATGGGGTTTCACAAAATCTAATGTGGCGCCCTCTAGCGGACAAAACATACAGAGTAAAAAAATAAAGTTAAGATAAATATGCAGTATTTGGTATCATTTGAAAGCGCTTTTTCTTGTACATTTTGAATATGTATATATTACTAGCATTTGCTTGTGACTTTACCTGTATTCATGGACTGATTGCATATAATTCACATCTTTTCGTTCATAGCTTTTTTATTAGTTCATCAATTTAACGGAGTCCATTCCACCTGACTCCGACTTTCCAAGGTGATAATTAACCACCTCGAGCTTCTTAATATTAATGTATATTTATATTTTATTATAAAAATATAAAGCAAACATTTCGTTATATGGATTTTTTTCTTTTTCAGATTTTTCCCCTTTGAACCAACGAAAATGTACGGCACATGAAAAAATATTATCTATGCATAAAATACTTTAAAAATAAATTTATTTCGTGTTGTGTCAAATGACCCCCTGGAGTGGGGAAAGAGAGGGGATTATAACTCTCGATTTTTTCCCCTTGTCCCCATGATTTTTGTACGGCGTTGCGGAATAATGGATTAAAAGCAGTATAGCAATAGTATGACACAGATGCCGTACATGGTCAAATGACCAAATTTACCCCCGGTAACTCTCGGAAATTAAATAAAAATTCCGACTTGGTGGACCACCATTTTTGTACGGCACTGAGCGGTTTCTTATTATTTTTAATGGATCTATCGATGGTTAAGAATGCCGTACAAAAATATATGACCAAAATTTACCGAGTCTACCTGTACTTTTCAATTCTCATCTGCGCTCAGTTGGACAGCTTACAAGTGACGGCATAGTGATGAATCTTATTATTTTTTGCTCTGCTATCGTTCTAGATATGTCCCCTGGTGGTTCATTTGACCCATATTTTTGTCCTATGCGGGCTTGTAGTCTAATAGGTGCATTATTTATAAACTGAATGCGCGGGTTGGGTGCGTTGACAGATCTCAATTAGGGCAGTCAGTATGAAATCGTAAGATTCTGCCTGCCTGCCTGAAGCAACTATGATAAGAAATTGGATTTACGATCCAGTTTGTTAAGGTTAACGTTGTAAATAGAGATGCTGATTATATTTTTGCAATACTGTTGGAAATTTCACATTCCGATTCATGAAGTTAACCCATGGAGAATAAATATGTATCTTTTTATTAGCAGTCTAAAAATTCCAGACTTTTCTTAGATTTATTGAATATGGTAAAGTATTGACCCTACTGAATTGAATAATAACCCTATTTAATAATAGCGTATATTGCACTTCATAATGATTTATCTGCACCTGTAAAAGTGACCTTATAGAGGTTTCTAATCGTTGCATTTTTGTCTCGTAAACACGGCCCCCTTTTTATTACACGCTTTATATTAGCTTCACCTGTATGTTTGTATGTTTGTAACCGACTTCTTTGGGCGCGATTTTGACCCACTTTAAACGGTCAGATTTCGTTCAAACTTTGTAGATTTATTGAGGACCGATGACAATACACTAATTTGATAAAATTTTCTATTTTTTAGTTCGGTTTTCTATAAAAAGCGTGTTTTTTAGTTTTTTTAAACTACTTATTATTATTATTATCAAGGAAACAAACAAAACATAATGCATTGTGATAGGTCAGTTCATACATAATCAGTACAGTTACTTTATTTATTAAATTATCCTTTGCTTTTACGATTTTAATAGTTTACATATTCAATTGAATATTATGCGTAATCAATTTATAAAATATTTAGTTTTAATTATTATTATTTTTATTATGTATTATTTTTATTAGGTACCACTAAACATTTAGTTGTTTATTAGATTTTTCGCCTACCCACAGCTATTGACGTGCACAAATTACGTATTTTGGCACCAAATACTTAACACGTGAATGGAGTAGTTTGAAGTTTCATTTCATTTCATGTAGGTAGTTATATTTGTTTTTACGTTCATAAATTACCTGTTTATATCTTATACACATAATGCATCATTGTTTTAGTTTACAAAGTCCATGTAACTTGTCAGTTGTCTCAAGAAAAGTAGCTTTTATTAATAATATTCATATTCGTATTACTGCGAACTGTTTTGGTATGTTACTTTATGTTTCAAATTAAATACTTTTAATTTTTTTGTGAATAAATTAAAAAATGAACAGTTCAGTGAATAATGATTGAAATATTTATTCCTCATCGTTAAGACGCTTGTTGATAAATCCATATTGTTGATTAATTTAAATACGCATATATTAACAACATATTAACACTCATTGCAACATACCTTAATCCTTAAATAGAATTTAAGGTTAAATTATACATAAAATAAATCATCACTTAATTTGTAAAGTACACTAGCTTGACCATTAGGAGATATCTCTTGTTGCCTTGACAACGACATATAAAAACTTGCTATCAGTTGAGACTTGATGATGTTTTCACAACGAATGATCTGTAATATAATCTAAGAGAAAATGTTATAGATATAGGTTTTGTGTTAAATTGAAAATATTATATGGTTCTTTTACGCATCTGTGTTGCTTGTAGTATGATGATACCTTAGAAATTTTAAATTGACACAGTTTCGTTTAAAATAAACTGCCATACTACGACCATGCTCTTAATCTTTGTCTAAGGTTTTGTTAAATATTCGAGCAGTAAGTGTATCTTGAATTTATACTATATACTTATGTATATACGTATTGTATGCGGTGTAAATCATGAAGCGTGTACCTAATTTTTCGATAACGCAGAATCTGGGTTAAAATTTAGTCTATGTCTTCAAAATTCAAAATAAAAGGAAACTTTTCTTGAAACCAGTTTGACATCTTTAATTTTATTACTACTTATACTACTAATAAAAAATAGGATTACTCTATAAATTCTGTGATCTAAACCATTTGTTCTCGGTAAACGAGTTAAATCGCTATTTATTAGGTAGGTTGCTTCTTCTTATTAGGTGCTGTCACCTAGATTACCTACTATGTAAATTATTCTATTTTAATGTAATGAAGCCTTTCACTTGACCTGTAATGAATTATTTTATTGACATTGTACAAATTAAACATATGGTACAGAGTCTACGCAATTTTCTTTACGATATAAAATTTGTATATGTCGTGGCCATATCGTAGATTTGCTCATTTCATGATATGATCGATCATTTCACGAAATGGTCGCATTTCATGAAATGGCCAACACAGTTTGATCAGATCGTTAAATCGTCAACGTTTCACGATTTGGCCATCCACATTTGGCCAGATCGTATAAAATATAAAGAGTCCATAAAATATTAAAATTCAGAATATTCTAAAAACTTGTTTAATGTCATCTAAGTTAGTGCCGCGGCAGCGGCCGGCGAATGCTAGAAGCGAATCGTTTTTGCAATAAAAAACAGTTAGGTTAGGTTAGGTTAGACTTTGATAAACAACGCCAGAAGCGGATCGCTTTTTAAAAAAAAAACAATTATAATACTATAGTAGGATATATAAATATATATCCTAAAAGAAAAAATGCGTCTTAAATTATTTTATTTAAGACGCATTTTTTCTTCAATACATATTATAAGATATCCACATTTTCCATAGTACTCGAACCGTCGTAAATTTTTTGCTATGACTTATTGTTATTAAACGAATTATGAAGTTTTTAACTGCGAATAATTAAATTTTCGCTAGCGGCCGCCATCTTATCACATAAACACAGAGCTTGCAGCGCCTCTACCAATGATTAATGTAACTATTTTATGATATGATCAAATAATTTTGATCATTTCATGAAAAAACCGCGCGTTTAGTTGGCCATATCGTGAAACGATTTCTTATCATTGGCCAAACTAAATTGGCCATTTCACGAAATGCGACCATTTCGTGAAATGGCCAGTCATATCATGAAATGAGCAAATTTACGATATGGCCACGACATATATAAAACGTGTTTAATAATATCTTCATGAATATAATACTCATATTGTTAAAGGAGCCATATATGGACGTATACATAATATATTAAATATAACTAATAACTAATAACAGAAGATAGGTGTTTATTATCAATGAAACGTTTTTGTACCATTATAAAAACACTTAACAACAAATTTAATTTAATCATAATTAATAATCACACATGACGAATATACTCAGCTTCAAAATTACGTTTAGATAAGCTTCACAATTTTATAAAATATTTATGTTTATATCATAGTTACTTTCGATCTGCGAGGTGCGTGCCGACTGCTGATCATACCGCAGAATTTTAATTTATCTTATCGAGGTCGTTCACTCTTGACATTCAATTTGTATGTCATGATAGTCACGATCGAATTGTCTCACCATTGTATAATATGCAACTGTGCAATTTAGTACCCAACTACTGCAGTTCTAAAATAAATGCCTATTGTCTTATTCAGGTCAAAGGGGGTAAGGTGTTTGACCAAATATACTTTACTCTTAAAATATTAAATTTTTTAAAACGTTTAAAAATATAGTTGACATGAAGTTTAACAGGCTGATAAGATTTATGATTAAAAAACCATATAGATAGGCTATCTTATTTAATCGCATTCCTAGTTTTGCAATTTCAAAAATGTGTCGTATATTGTGCTAATTAAGGCCTCTTTTTTTTCAGACGCAGATGAGTGGTGATCGCGCCGGCTCCCAGTGCGGTCTGACATCGCTATTGCCCATGTCTTGTCGCGGACGCGCTGCGGCGTTCGCACGCGACCTACACTCTAGACTTCGCAACCTAGGCGCCGCGCAAGATGGAGAATGTGTACGCGAGAACACCTGGCTCACGCGTGACAATGGCCCACATCGACCATGCACATCTACTCAACGGGAACTGGATACTTTCTACGATTTTGAGCTGGAATGTGAAAGCCCGTCTAGTCCCGTAGATGAAGATGATGCCCCTTTACCTCAACGACTTTCAGAAGATACCGAACCGCCTTACTACGACGTCGACTGTGACGAACTCAAGGAACAAACCAAATTAATGTTAAAGCAACCCGACAATGGTAAAAATGGATTTAAATTCTCAACAGCTTTTTACACAGAATCACCCATCAAAATTCAGCCTACGCCTAAAGAAAATGGGCATGCAGATAAACCATTATACTCTCCAATAACTTTCGAAGGTTGTGCTCGACATAATAGCTACGATGAAATAGATTGTTCGATATTATCACCTATTACCCTCGGGGAGAATGGCAGGATACACTTACCTAATCACATAAATTCTACCGTTGATAGTGATTCTGAATTCGAATCGGCTAAAAGCGAACCTTCGGATGCCATTGAAGATGATTTACAAAACGGAAAAAGCTTTGAAAACGATATCAGTGCTGATGTAGAAAACTTATCTCTCATTGATGTAGAGCTTCCGGATGAAGAAACTATAGTTGAAACAACAGAGATTGCAGAACCTACCAGTAAAGTCAACGAAGAAGAAACCCAGCTTAAAGTAGTCAATTCGGAAGTATGTGTAAATGAAAAAGAGTCTTCGCCTGCAGAAATTGAGCAATCACATGTAAACAATGAGTCTCAAATGGACGAAGAAGCTGAGGATGATAGACCCCAGCGAGTACGTCGCTGTTCATCATTAAAAACTGGAAAAACGCCTCCTGGAACACCAGGACGTAAAAAGATTGTACGATTTGCAGATGTTTTAGGTTTAGATCTGGCAGATGTGAAGACATTTATGGATGAGATACCTGTAATTCCAAAATCCGCTTACGATGATCTCGCTGGATGTGATGTACAAAATTCACCACCAGTGCGACCAACTCCAAGACTTGGTGCTCTAACGCTAGTTCCGCTGTTTCAAGTGCCTCATGATGTAACTGAAAAACTCGAAAGACAAAATGTTTGTTTAGAAAGCGCAAGAGAGTCTGATGGTGTTCACGTCACAGTATGTGGCTCGGTTCGCGTAAGAAACTTAGACTTTCATAAGACTGTCCACATTCGTTATACAATGAATCGATGGAGAACTTACACGGACCTCCAGGCGACGTACGTTCAGGGCTCATGTGATGGTTACTCTGACCGCTTCCAGTTTGTTTTATACGCACCATGTATAGCTTCAGGACAGAGGTTGGAAATAGCAGTGAGGTTTCAGTGCAAAGGACAGCAGTTTTGGGATAATAATAGCGGAGCAAACTACTGTTTTGATTGCTTAGCTTTGGGTGCAACACTAAATCCATCTTCGCCCTCAGGGGCTCTTCACCCCACTCTGGACTGGCATCCCTCCTTCTACTGATGCGATCTAGCTAGCTTGAAGCGTAAGAGAAACGAATACGTCGATGGCGTTTTAGAAGAACATTGGTGGAGTATCTGGCAGGTCCTGGTTCGACTGTGTGTATGCAAGGCGGCTCGCAGGACGCCTGTTGCTAGTCACATTCCTGTGCCTGCTTCCATTGCTGTCGGTTCCTACACGAGAGAACTTGGCGTACTAAATTATTGAGGCTTCAGATGTAAAGCAATGTTGTGATATACTTAAGATTAGATGTAGATACTATGTAACGAGTGAACGACTCGTGAGGAGTGCCATTTGCAATAATTATCACTTATTTTGATGATTTTTCATTATTTGTTGATAGATGTACGTCCGCGGGACAATAAAACTCAATTATAAGTGTAAAGTCAGTTATGGGAGAGTAAGGATGACGCATGCGAGCTGCCCTCATAGTTCCTTTGTAATGTTCGTATGTATATAGGTTGAGAGGTGATTTTGAAAGAATAAATATTTTATTAGAATATTAAGGAAACTTTTAGCCTTATATTAAGCAGTATGTTGAAACATCACCTAGATAGACTGTTATAAATAAAAAGTAGGTATTAAAATATTAATCTAAATAAGAGATGGCAACGTGTCATCTATATCATATTGTTATTTTAATGAATGTTGATTTGAGATATAACTCGTAAATACAATGTATAGATAATGTTAATTAATCTTTGTAAAAACGATTTATCAACTCTGTTTCACATTTTTATGGTGTTTTAACTGATACTGTTTTCTATTTTTATAATAAACAATAAAACATCAATCCATGACAAATATCTATAATATATAGTTAAGTTGAAAAAATATTTTGTTTACTGATATTTTGAGATTCTATTTTATAATGAGACTATTAGGAATTATGAAATTAAATTATTATTATTATATTTAAGAAATCAGCAATATTTATTAGGAATCATTTTCTATATTATTTGTACCTGAATTCTGTAATGCGGCCATTTTAATTTTTATTATTCGGTTTAAAAATTAATATGCCTTTGTACTGATTTATAATTGATTATTGT